>NC_042622.1:137003621-137603621 GCF_901001135.1 Rhinatrema bivittatum | reverse complement strand
GCCGACTTTCGGGTATATCTAGCTAAGTTATCCGGCCTTGTGTGGCTGTATAACTTTAGACTTAACTGGATATATTCAAAAAAGAATGTATCTGGTTAATTAAGGTTCCATGTCGATATATAAAAGCTAATGAATAAATAAATACATTGCGGCCTGTCCCCCATCTCCCTCCCACCCTAGTTGCAAAGGCCCTACGGGGCCGAACTTGCCACCCCCCCCAAAATGGCCCATTTAGTGTTAATAAAAAAATATTGGGGCTGGGAGTCTCCCCTCCCCCAACCCCTGCTCTTACCTCCCCTTATACTTAAAAATAAATAAATAAATAAATAAATAAAATAAAATAAAGAGGGCAGAGGCTTCAGCAGAAGCTCGGGTCCCAGATCCCAGTAGGAGACTATCGACATCCTGGAGACCAACTTCAAATAAAGGAACAGAGTGGGTGTGGTGAGGGGGCTAGAAGGGAAGAGGTTGGGATGGGCATATCTTGATCCCGCAAGTTTTTATTTTTTGATAACTTTAAATGGCCCATTTTGGGAGGGTGGCAAATTTGGCCCTGTAGAGTCATTGCAACTAGGGTGGGAGGGAGGTGGGGGGAGTGGCCACGATGTGTTTTTTTTTGTTTTTTTTAATTGAACCTTACTTAACTGTATATATATATTTATTTTAAATATATCCTGTTAAGTCTAAAGTTATACGGCTAGCCATAGCTGAATAACTTTATATATAACCAGCAATATTCAAAAGAATATCTGGTTATGTTTAAAATTATCTGGCCATAGATAGCTGAAAAACTTTAATTGGGGATATTTAGTGAGACCTTTATTCCACTGAATACCCAGGACAAGTTATCGGCTAACTTTAGCTGAATAACTTGTCTATTAACATCCTATTAAATATGTACACCCTTGTATTGCTAGTTATTTTTTTAACAAAAAAAAGTAAGAGATCAGACTAATACTTCCTATTCCTATTTCTAATAGGGAAGTTCTAAGACCTGTTTCTGCTACTGACTTTGAAAAAAAACAAACCTGTAGTTCATCAGTGGCCTTGTGACTTTAAAAAAACAAAACAAAAATCCAGAAGCTCATCAACTGTAAAATGACAATCTTGGAAGAGGTCACACATACACTTCTTCATGAGAAAGGAAGAAGTAAGATTTCCCTGTGACAACACAATCATGACATGTACAGCTGAATTTCACATTTCCTTTAACAAATTGACAAACCTAAGTTTATTGCAATAGAGGTACAATTGCCTTGCTTTACATTAGATGAAGCATTGGTCAATAATTACAGTGAAATGGAATGTCCCCATCTCTGGCACTTCCTTGTAGCACTGAAGATCTGCATCTCCCTTTTTTTTTTTTTTTTTAATTTCAGTTCCTTCTTCTTTGGATTTTCCCCACCACAGAACATTATTTAATCTGTTACCTATGTACCAAAGGGTCATAACAAACGGAGCGTAAGTAAGCAAACTTGAGAGGAACCTTTTTAATATTGTGTGTATTAAAGACATCTTTTTATTAAAAAGGTGAACTTGCTTTACAGCCAATTGTCTCCAATAATATCTTTTCCATCTCCCTGACAGCTTCTTGATTAGTATGATTTGATAACACAGCCAGGGCAAATAGGAGTCACACACAAGTCAAAGTCTTGTATTTAGAAAAATGCCAGTTTTGGTAAAATGGGAAGTACCTTACGGATGTGCTGGAAGGGTGGGAGGAGGTAAGTGAAGTGGAAGAACAGTGGGCTTATCTAAAAGGAGCTATAAAAAAAGAGCAATATTTAAGTTAAATTAAATACAGCCCAGAGGAAAAAAGAGCTATATTGTTTTCAAAAGAGGTGGCTAAAAAAGGTAAAGGCAAAAATGTTTAGCATTCAAAACATACAAAGCACCTCAAAAAGAATAAGTTACATGCTGAAACACAAATTGGCTTTGAATGAGAAAATATGGGGAAACTTCTGGGCATACTGGAATGGTAGAACTTTATAACATAACCACATAGCGCCTGGGATCTCCCTTTGTTGCGGGGTCTTCACCTGGTTGGCTAGTCTGTTCTATACTTGAAAATTCTTTATTATGCTTTGTATGCGATGTACATTGCTTTCTATGTAGTGCTGTGCTCCTTTTTGTTAAATAGTTTAAAAAATAAAAAGAACACAGAAAAGATTTAAGTGACAGAGGAGGGGAATGAAGTCAGAATGGCAATAATGCGAGTGGAAGATAGTTGGAGATAAAGCGAGGTGACAAGGGTGAAAGGAGGAAGACCAGAGGTAGAACTGTGGTATTGAGAGAAAATGAGGAGAAATGTGCAAGGGGGATAAGGAAAAAGCAGAAATGCTAAATAAGTACTTTTGTTCAGTATTCACTGAAGGGGGGACTGGAGATGGATTACTATTTATTGATAGGGGTACATATAGTAGTGTGATAGAGGTCACACTGTTTACTGAAGAAAGGAACTAGAAACCTTCAAGTTAACAAAGCTATAGGGCTAGATGGGATACATCTTAGAATATTAAGGTAGCTCAGAGAGGTTCTGAAGAGCCCGTTGAAGGATCTCTTCAATAGATCTTTGGAGACAAAAGTAGTCCCATGAGATTGGAGTGTGTGGATGTTATCCCCTTGTCATAAAAATGATAACAGAGGTTGTTGGAAGATACAAACCAGTTAATCTTACCTCAGTGATAGGAAAATTTACTGAAGAAAAGGATAGTAAAGTATCAAGTAGCTTTCAGAATCCAAGGCAACATGGTTATGCCAGAGGGAGATCATGTCAAACAAATCTGATAATTTCTTTGATTGGGTGACTAGAAAATTAAATGAAGGATATGCACTGGATTTGGTTTATTTGGATTTCAGTGAAGCTTCTGATATTCTCCATAGGAGACTCATAAAATAAACTGAGCAGCCTGGAAACACAGGAGCATGATAGTAGAACAAGACCATATGGCCTATCAAGTCTGCCCATCCACATCAACCATTCAGTTTTACAATCCCTACCACGCCCTTGGATATTCTCTGTTTATCCCATGATTTCTTGAATTCAGATACTGTCCAAAGGGAGCTGTTCTATGCATCTACTACCCTCTCTGTGAAGAAAGATTAATTCTGAATCTACTCCCTTTTACCCTCATCTTATGACCCCCTCATTCTAGAGCCCCCTATGCTTGGAAACTTTGGTGATATTTAAATATCTCTATCACAGCTCCCTTATCCTACCCTTTCCTGAAGGGTATGCATATTTAGATCTTTGCCCCCTAATACTTTAGAGCAAAGACCACTGACTATTTCAATAGCCACACTCTGGCTGACTCCAACCAGTTTATATCCTTTTGAAGATGCTGTCTCCAGAACTGCACACAGTATTCTAAATGAGGTCTCACCAGGGACTTATACATGGGCACCATCACCGTTTTTCTGCTAACCATTTCTCTCCCTATGCAGCTAAGTATCTTTCTGGCTTTCGCCATCGCCATAGCCACCTATATGGCTGCCTTAAGATCAGATAAGAGCGCCCCAGATCCCACTCTTCTTTTGTGCTTAGAAGAATTTCAATCTCTATACTGTACCTCACCCTTGGGTTTTTGTGGCCCATATGCATAACTCTGCATTATATCTTATCTGCCAAACTCTAGATCATTCCTCAAGCTTTGCTAGTACCCTCCTAATATTTTTCACACCTTCCTGATTGCCAGGGTCCGGGGCAGCCTGAACAAAGGTGGAATCAGAGTCAGGCAGCGATCAGAGCTGATGGCATTCCAAGTGGTCAGTCAGGCATTGGTCAGCAGCAGGTAGAGTTTGATCAGGGTCCAGAGTCAAGCAGTGGTCAGTGGCAGGATGAGTCCAATCAGAGATGAGAATCAGGCAATGGTCAGTGGCAGGCAGAATTTAAATAAACAGAGTTGAGACTCAAGCCAAAGTCAGAATCAGAGAACCGTTTGAGGGATGACAGGATGGAGATGCAGATTGGGAGGCGAGAAACAGCACAGGCGGGCAGAAGAAGAACTGAAGACTGAAGGCTTAAAGACAAGGAACTGAAGACTGACTACAGGATGAAGACAAGGACCTGCAGAACAATGACCAAATCTCTTCCTTTTAAAGGTAGAGGCTGTTCTAGTGGATGGTTGTCAGGCAGAGAGATATGCAATTATTAAACATTCAACATCCAAGCTGTCAGGTTGACAGATGGAAGATCTGGATGAAACCGGCTTTCTTCTTCTTGAGTTAATAAAGCTGGGTCTGTTTGTAGGAGAATCTGAGGACTGATGTAGAGCTGTACAAGATAAGGAAATGGGATCTGTCTGGGCCATGCTGAAGCTATGAGGATCAAGCAAGCTTGATTGAGTAGCGCTTTCTGTACCATTCTGGCTATCAGTGGCATCGGAGGAAAAGTGCGCATTAGCTCTGTACTCCAGTTAAGAAGGAAAGTGTTCTGAGCTGACCCGAGTCTGCTAGGAAGAATGGAACGAAATTTCTGTAGTTTTCTGTTCTGTTGCGAACAGATCCATTGCTGAAAGACCCCATAATCTGAACAATTTGTCAACTGCCAAGTGTAATAGAGACCACTCATAAGGACAGAAAACCCTGGTGAGATGATCTGCTAACGTGTTGTGATCCCTGAAAGGTAGATGGCTTGCAGGACAGCTTGATTTTTGCATGCCCATTCTCATATCCTTATTGCTTTCTGGCACCACAACCCTGTGCCTCCTTGTTTTTTGACATAGAACATTATCACTTTGTGTCTGTATGAATTACAATATTTTTCCCTTAGAGAAGGTATGAAAATTGATAGAGAGTACCTGATCACCTTCAATTCTAGTAAATTGATTTGAGAATGTCTTTCTGTGACAGACTATGTCTCTTGGGTTCAAAAAGGTCCCTTGTGAGCTCACCAACCTTTTGTGGAGGTGCTTGTTGCTAAGGTCACTTGATAAGGGAGTAAATGTAGTGGAGCTCCTTCCTGAAGAATGTGAGGGTTCAGCCACCAGCACAATTTTCATTTCATGCTGTTTGACATTTGTACCTTGTTTGTCAAGGGTTGAAACGGCTGGGCCCATTGACAATGGAGACCCCACTACAGAAGGCGAATGTGGAGGCGGGCTAGTGGAATTACATGAAAAGGATGCCACCGTATGATCTAGAGAAACCAGCTAGTCTCTGGCTGTCATGCTTTGTGAGTTCAAGAGCTTGAGAACAAGAGCAATCAGAGTGCTCATTTGGTCCAACAGAAGAAAGACTCTTTCCTGCAACAAATCTATCCATGCCCCAAATAAATGTTCTTTTCTGGGTCAGTACTAGATTTGACTTCTCAAAATTCACCAGAAAACCAAAGCTCTGAAGAACATGAATGGACTTCTCTAGGGAGAGCAATATGGTCTTTGGAAATTTGCTGTGATTAGCCAATCGTCTAGGTATGGAAATACTTGAGATCCCCTGATGGTGGAAGTGTGTTGCTACCACCACCAGGCACTTGGTGAAGACGCTTGGGGCCACTGCCAGTCCAAACAGGAGCACTTTGTATTGATAATGGGAAGAGTCCACCTTGAAATGCAGTTAATGTCAGTGGGAACGATGGATGGAAATATGGGCATATGCATCTTTCATATCAAGTGCGCACATCCATTCTCTCTTCTGGATGAATGGCAGAATCATATCTAGGGTATTCATTTTGAACTTCTCTCAGAGAAGATGCTTGCTCAGATCTCTCAGGTCCAGAATAGGCCTCAGTCCCTCAGATATCTTGGAGATGAGAAAATTTTGGGGCATAGGAACCCTGGACATGTTGAAGTGCAGTGACTGGTTCTATTGAGATAGTGAATGCATTTCCAGGTGGGGTAGTATCAGTTGAGATCAATTTGGAATGTAAGCTGAACAGTGAGGTAGAGATGGAAGCCAGGAGAAATGCAAACGGTATCCTGACTACTATTTTGAGAATCTAAAGATAGTTTGCTATCTTATGCAACTCCTCCAGAAAGACCTGAATTTTTCTACATACACTGGAGAGGGCGATTGGTGGAATTACAAAGTGATGAAAAACTTGGTCCAGGTTTAGGCTGGACTTGCTGTGTGGTTTTCGACTGACAGCATTCACACTGTTGAACATGAGCTGGAAGCTGTTGCTATTATTGTGTAGGAAGAGGCAAAGCTAGTATCTTTGAAAGAACCAGATGGGGCATTTTTGGTAGTATGGCCTCTTAAAAGTGTAGAATGAGCGCCTTGCAGAAGACTGTTGGTCAGGGCTGTCAAGAGGGTCTGGACCGCAACATTTTGCTCTTTTGTTTGTGCTGTTTCCCTGAATTTGCTTCCAAAAAGGTGTTCACCTAGACAAGGAACATCTATCAACTTGTCTTGGGACATCATCATGAAGGTTACTGGCTCTCAGCAAGCTATGTGTCACATTCTGATAGAATCAGTTCAGGTAAGTGCAATAGTATGAATGATTTATAAACTGAGCAAAGCAGATAATGCATGCATTCTTCCGCAACTAAATGTAACTGAGGATAATAAATTTCCACCTTCCATAGGTTGAAGGAAGGGTTTTAATTTCTGTATGCACCATGTAGAACAAATAAACTGAAATCCATGTAGGTCACATGAAACTTTGAAAAACTTTTTTCCCAAAATTATCCGGCAACCTGGGATCCTTCTCTGGTGGTGTATTAGAATAAATTCTTGGGATTTTTTGCATTTTTCAGGGTAGATTTGATAATGATTCTGATTGTGTTTTTATTTGCACTGGGAATACTGGGACTCCCTCTTGTGGGAGTATGCTATAAATACTGGAGAGGATGGAAAGTCTCTTTTTTTTCTTCTTTGCCAAGTAGGAAAAGGAAAATTTTCACCAGCTCTGCTATTTGGTCGATGGCGGACATTTATTTATTTATTTATAGTTTTTTATATACCGCCGCTCAAAGATATCACGTCGGTGTACAATGAAAAGGAACTTACGCCGGAGCGTTATACATTTAACAGGATTAAATAAGCATCATACATTTAACAAAAGTAAGAATATATATATTTGAACATAAAACAAGTAGAATCTTTTAAAACAGAACTATCGTTTAGGATTAACTGAGCTGAGTTAAACAGAGCTGGAACGTAAAGGGATTTTAGGAAATTAGGTATGAGGTTAGGGACAGGTTAGGAGGAGATGGAGTTATAATTAGGAGTGATAAGAGAGGGGAGAAAGCGCTTCAGGTGCAATTAAGAGCAAAAGTATGGAATGGTATTTACAGTAAGGACATAAAAAAGGGGAAATTAGAGATAGTGTAGAGAAAGGGGGTGTTGGGTAAATAAGGCAGGGCATAAAAAGGGGAAGAAAGACATATATATTTCAGGTATAGGCATGTGTAAATAACCATGTCTTGAGTTTTTGCTTGAAAGTTTTGGGAGATGGCTCAAGGTGCAGTTCAGTGGGCAAGGTATTCCATAACAATGGGCCAGCAAAGGAAAGCGCTCGTGCTTTGGTGGAGGCATGGTTATATATTTTGGGTGAGGGGGTCTGTAATGTGGCGAGGTATTGATTTCTGGTAGGTTTAATAGAAGTTTGAAATTGCAGTGAATTATTAAACCATTTCATTTCAGGATTGTGGAGGGCTTTATGGATCAGTGTTAATGTCTTGTACTGTATGCGATATTGAATGGGGAGCCAGTGAAGGTCCTTCAAAACTGGCGTAATATGTTCCTTTGAGTTTGTGTTGGTAAGGATACGGGCTGCAGTGTTTTGCAGAATTTGTAAGGGGCGGATGGCATTTTTAGGTAGGCCTAGGAGGAGTGAATTGCAATAATCTGTTTTGGAAAACAACATGGCTTGTAAAACTGTCCGGAAATCAGATGCGTGAAGCAAGGGTTTCAATTTTTTGAGTGTATGTAATTTGAAAAAACATTCTTTAAGGATTGCACTGATAAATTTTTTGAGGGTCATTTGGTCATCAATAATGACTCCTAGGTCTCGGACTTGGTGAGAGAATTGTATGTGCGTTGGTGTTATAGGTAAGGAAGGCGAAGTATGTAATGGAGTAGGAGGAGATATGATCATGAGTTCTGTTTTTGTGGAGTTGAGGGCAAGTTGTAAGGAGGTTAATAGATTGTTGATAGCAGTGAGAGTAGTGTCCCAGATTTCAAGGGCTTTGGATATAGATTCTGTTACTGGAATAAGAATTTGTACATCATCAGCGTACAAAAAGTGTGGAAGTTTAAGGTTGGCGAGGAGATGGCAAAGCGGAAGAAGATAAATGTTAAAAAGGGTAGATGAAAGTGAAGAGCCTTGCGGGACTCCTTGCTTCAGGGGGATTTCTTTTGATAGGTGGTTGCCAATTTTGACTTTATAATTACGATTGGACATGTCTTATGACCTGAAACGGATGGTGGGATGACTTCTTCTGAGACTAGATCAGAATCTTGTCCTTCATCTAGAGGTGCCCTGTAGAAGAGGAACTAGAGAAGAGATGAGCGTCAGCATCTCTAAACGCAAACTCTCTGCTAATAACCTTAAAGGTGTCAGGGTTCTAAAGGTTGGCAGAGATAGAGGTATCATATCCCCCTCTGCTCCTGATCTTGGGCATCCTACATAGAACTGCAAGAGAAATTCCATGAGATGTGTTGGTATCTATATAAGGCTGGACTGCGCTAATCTTATACTTCGATGATTAAGTATGCTTGAAATATGATTTTTCATACTTTGAGTTGATATATAATTCTGGTGGTGCCAAGCATGAGTGTGCTGAAGATGCTTGCTTAGACAGCATTGAAGTGCCATGTTTCAATGAGGTACATAAGCCATGCATCTAAGTGTCGGAACATCAATGGCACTGATGGTGTTTGATGGCAGTGCAAAGGTGCCGATGCAGTATGAGTCAAAAAGGAGTGGTGTTTCTTCAACACTGGCTGCTCTGGTGGCTCAGTAGATTGCTGCCAGGTTTTGTGCAACACAGTATGATGCAAACTATTTGACCCCAAGGATTTGGCCTACCTCGTCAATGGGGGGAGTCTTGAAGGAGCTGCTGCTCAACCCTTTTTCCTGTGATGTAGAATATATGCCTCACTATGGGAGGAGGACAGACTGTGATCTTAAAGGAACTTACGCAGTTCTATTTTGTAAGCTCTGGCCTGTTCAGTACATAGAGACATTCTTCCTGTCCTAGGCAACAATAGTACAGCTTGTTTCCATCTGTAATGGACATGAATTTACCACAAATGCAATTCTTGAATCCACTCACTGTGGCCTTTTTTTGCCCAACATCTTGATAAGGTAAAATGTGAAACTTTTTCCTTTTTTATTTTTTAGGGGGCACTGAAAAGTGCTGTTTGGGAAGCTGCTGAGGCAGCGAGGCAACTTTGAAGTAGAAAATACAAGATTATATGTCGTCTGTTTCCTGATTATCTCAAGAGGGGTAGGGTACAGCAGGGGGTTGGAGATGTTCTACAGTGTGTATGTATTCTGCTTTGCATTATATTTTTATTTAGAATGCATCAGAACCAATGCTGCCAAGATTTATTTTATTGTATCCTTGTTGAATAATAATAAACAAATCAGAATATAAAAGTGAATAAAATCATGATAGAATATGGAGACAGAGTAAACATCTGTACTATGCTTGAATGCAAAAAGACGAGGAGGTTCACAAGGCAAAGCCCTCATGGGAGTTCCCACACATGCTCAGTGCTAAAAGCTCTATTACCTAGGAAAGACTAGTCCATTCAGTGCCACCCTACATCTATTTATTTATTTAAAGATTTTATATACCGACAACTGTTTGCACATTGTATCGGTTTACAAATAACTTAGAACAATGATAGTTTGAGATTCAATTAGGCATGGCCTTTACAATGAACAAGAACAAGGAAAAACATGAAAAAGTTAAATATATTCAACTGGGAGCAGTATAACTGGGAGAGGGGGATAAATTATTGTGAACAGAAGGCTACGTACAAGATTCGAATTTATGTTCATTGTAATCAATGAGTTTTTAGGGGGAAAAAGGGGAACATTGCATGGAATAAAGGTGGTACTGCTTAATTTAAAGGAATTGACATAGGAATTTAAAGGAATTGACATGGCTACTTCAGTCCTGCTTGTCAATGTAAAAAGAGGACACTAATTTTCTAAGTAGCAGCTGAAAAGTTGAGAAAAAAAAGGTTAGCATTCATAAACTACAAGAGATCACAGAAAGAGGAAGACAGGAGACAATATCTGGGAAAGCTAAAAGAAGCTGAGAAAGTAGTCAGGAATGCAAAGATGCAAATGGAAGAAAAAAATAGCAAATACTGTATAACAAGGGGAGGAAGATAATTTTTTTAATATGTTTTAGTGATGGGAGGAAGTGCAGATGTGGCATTCTGAGGCTCAGAGGTGAAGGCAAAAATATGTAGAGGATGAGGAAAAAGTGAAATTGAGACCTAGAAATAGGATATCAGAAAAGACCATATGGCCTACCTAGTCTGCCCATCCATATCAACTACTTCAGCTTTATAATCCCTACCACTCCCTCAGAGATCCTCCGTGCTTATCCCATGTTTTCTTGAATTCAGATGCTGTTTAACAAATATTTTGGTTTGGTGTTCGCTGTGGAAGGGCCAGGAGTGGAACCACATAAAATGAACAAATAAGAATTGAAAGTGAAGTAAGCCTCAATAAATTTTCGGAAGTGTATTTGAAAGGAGCTAACTAAACTTAAAGAAGATAGAGCAATGGGGTGAGAGTTCAATGTTTCTTTATAGTCGGGGAGTAGTTCTGGAGGACTGGAGACAGGCAGATGTGGTTCCTATTCACAAAAAGTGGAACTAAGGAGGCTGGGAACTACAAACTGATCTCTGTGGTGAGCACCTATATTTAAAAAATTGCCTAATGAAACCCTTTTTAAATTAGTTACTAAAACATGTGCTTTTTATAAGTTTCTGAACTGACTGATTTATGGATAGGCACCCCCTTCTGTATTCTTGAAAGAGCTTAGAAACCACTGGTGGACCAAAATTAATGAAGGTAATAAAACAAAGGTATTTTTCCCTAATAAACTATTATATCTGTGCTTTATGAGCCGTCCTCTGCTTATTCTTTGTAAAGATAAACAGGAAATAGATAAGACTTTAGGAGGTCTCTTTTCTTTCTAGACAATGAAAAAAAAAAAAAAGGGCCAGAAGTCACTTTATTGGCATATTATCAAGTTTGTTGTAGCACAATGCAACTCTAGGAACAAATATTTTACTCCTGGGGGAATTCTGTGAAAAACAAAATAAAAATTCTGCACACAAAAACTTAAAATACAGCAAAATTTTGCATATTTTATATTGGTCAAAACAACAATATACATGACAGTCTTCAAGTAATTAACTTAAAATACAGAAAAAAATTAAAGATGCAGAGTATTAAATATTATGAGCAGAATTTCCCTAGAAGTTCACTGTAAGTCTCTCTTCTACCTTCTCTCCCTACTCCCCTGGCCAGCCTCCTTTCACTTTGCCCTCTCAGGCCCCAATTCCGCCACATGCCACCTATCTCTCTCCCCACCCCCCACCCCCAGGCTCAACCCCTTCCACTCTCTCCCCACACCCAGAGTTTGATCCCCCTCTCAGTACTGACACTCACACAGGCTCTCTTTCACACACACACGCGCACATGCACGCTCCCTCTCTCTAGTGCACATACACACCCCCTCATACAGGCTCCCTCTCTCTCTCTCATATGCACCCCCTCCCCATATAGATTCCCCCCTCTCTCTTTTGCTTGCCCACATACACAGGTTCCCTTTCTCTTTCATGCATACACCATCACACAGGCTACCGCTCGTGGCAAAAATGGAACAGGTGTGCCAAATTCTGCGCAATAGGGGAATTCTATGGGAATTTTGTGTTCTGCAGTAGTGTAGAATTCCCTCAGGACTAATATTTCACAAGTATGATACTGAGGGGAACAAGACTTCAGCATGTCACAATCAAGTAGCCCGATGCAATAAGGTCACATCAGCAGAGAACACTAACTCTCAGGTGTACAGATTTGTGTGTACCAACTTTACAGCCGATGCAGCAAGGTGGTTTGCCTAAAAAACGTGTGTACAACAATATGGGGTAGATTTTAAAAGGTGCGTGTGGGCGTACATGTGCCCAATTTTATAACATACGCGCGCTGTTATAAAATACTGGGTCGGCGCGCACAAGGAGATGCACAATTGTGCACCTTGTGCGCGCCGAGCCCGCTCCGAGCTGCGCTGCCTTCTTCTGTTCCCTCCCAGGCCGCTCCGAAATCAGAGCGACCATGGAAGGAACTTCCATACCCCCCCACCCCACCTTCCCTTTCCCTCCCCCGCCCTTTCCCCCCTACCTTTTTTTTCTTCTTTTTTTTTTGTTTCTAAACTTACTTCAGCCCCAGGGCTGAAGTAAGTTGTGTGCGCCGGCAGTCGGCCAGCGCGCGATCCCAAGCACAGCAGCAAATGGCCACTGTGTCTGGAGCCTCTGGCCCCGCCCCGCCCCTTTTTGCAAGCCCCGGGACTTACACGCTTCCCGGGACTTTACGCGCATCGCCGGACCTTTTTAAAATAGGCCTGGCGCGCGTAACCTTTTAAAAATCTGACCCTATGTGTTTAAGCTAGCACCCTTACAGATCTGTGCTGGCTTACCTGCTGTTTTCTGAGTGCTGGAAACTTAATGCCTAATCTTTGGTGGAGTAAAGTGTCCAGGGTTAATGTTAGTCTACAGGCACAAACTGGAATACTGGTGTCAAAACCTGTACTCGCTATTTTATACACAGAAACCATACTTTCTGTGCATAAAATATGAGTTGTATACATAAATGGTGTTTTGCTGTGCTAGCTGCCACTGTATTAGCATACTTTTGACTTTCTACATCAGAAATTTTAAAAATTAGCTCGTGTGTTAAGAAACCATGCACTGAATTTCAGAGCACAGTTAACGCTCAGTTTTTTGCATCAATCCCAAAGTTTGCTTTCAAAAGGTGTTAACAGGGAACACTGAATTTTGCTCTGAAACTCCAGTCTTACTGAAGTGAGGCAGGAGATCACATTAAGCTGACTGAGGTAAATGATCAAAAAGCAAAGCTAGATAGTTTTATCTACTACAGCTCCCAAGAAATAGCATCTCATACTGGAAGAGGTATCGAGCATAGCACATATTAACCTACAAAATGTATATTGCCAAATACAAAAAAAGACATTGATCAAGCTAGAAGAATAAAAAATGCCCGAGAATCAAATTATTGGAAGGGCAATAGGTTACCCTATCTTCTTGACCTAGGCACTTATGCTAACAAAAATTCAAGAACCAATAGAAAAGAATCTCCTCCATTTTGTGCAATAGAATGGGTCAACTTATGTTTCTGAGTGCATATTGTAACTATATACAAAATGTGAAATGCAAGATGTTAGGTAAGTCAGCAATCTGACTATTCCTTTCTCCTAGTATTTGATATAAACGCAGCTTTTCAGTCTTGACCTAATGACTTGTAGATGTAAAAGTGTGATGTCACGCAACTTCTCTTCCACTGCTGTTTATTCATTACCAACCTCCTCTTGTTTTCTTCTTGGTGCCAGAACAAAGCAGGTGCTACTGCATAGCTGAAACTCACACTCAGCTAAATTACTGCAGGTTATTAGTACAAGCCACACTTTGTCCTATTCCAGGATCATTCATCTACACTGAAGACCAGCCAAGTTCCAGCATTTCAGAGCTCTGTAGACTGAAATGAAGCCTGAATTATTCTCAAGAAAAAGAGTTCCTCCGCTTACTTTGTGTTTTACAGAAAAAAAACAGTATTGCATTTTCTTTGCAATGCTTAGAAAATATTGTAGAAGCTTCATAAAATAGTGAAATACAAACCCAATAGGAAAATCAGCTGATGCTAGAGTATATCGCTAAATTGCCTACCTTAAAAGGGCTTTCTCACGATAGCAGTTCTGTCACACATAGATTATGTGATCACACTATGCCAAATGAATAGAATCTTTCAAAGATTTCTGGAAAGGCTTAAAAGCCTTTCATTGCCCATGCACAATAATTTCTGCCCTGATGCAGACCCATGGCTCTCCAAAGTTCTATATAACAGCTTTGACTGTGAAGGAGGAAAGATGTGTGTGTAGCTGGTGAAGTGTTGTCTTCAGAGAACAATTGTTAAAGGTAGGCAACTTTGCTTTCTCTGAAGACAAAGTTCACCATAGTAACACATATCACTCCCTAGATAAAGGTAGTCTAACAAAAAAAAAAAAAGGAGAACAAGAAGAACTGCCAATGGGCAGGATATATTTTTTTTGGAAAATTACCTTTTTTTTTTTAACCTGAGAAATTCAATCCCAAATTACAAAATGGGTCTGTTCTCCAAAGCCTCTCAAAATGGGCCTGTTCTCCAAAGCCTCTCAAAGAGGCTTTGGAGAACAGGCAGTCCAAATATATTATTCCGCTGAGAAGCCACATCCAAACAGTAATGAGATGTGAATGAGTGGACTGAATTCAATGTCACAGCATTGCAAATCTTCTCAAAGGAGATAGATCTTAGATGGGTGACCACCACCATCATGGCCCTAACATTATGGGCCTCTAAGATTAGACCTGTCCGGAACTAGGTCAGAAAAGGAAAAGTCAGGTCTGCAGGTGAAGACTTTCTGGCCTGTGGTAGAGAAGGCCCTGATGGGACATTCATCAAGTATTCCTTTTTGGAACAGTATTCTTCTGACAGGTATCCAAAGTCCCAGGACTACTCAGATTTAGAAAACACTGGATGAGTGGATGGTCTAGGAATGTACCAAGCCTATATCAACAAAGACCTTTTTGAACTAAAACTCAGCAACTTTGGCACAGAGGTTGACCGATATTTAGGGGAAGGAGAGGATTCTTGCTCTGAACTAGTTGGGCTTGGCAGAGAGACAAATTTGATATACTGTATTTTTGTCAGCTCCTATACATTCAGCACTGAGAGGAGAATCACTCAGCACATTAGGGGAATCAAGGTGGCTCACTGGCAACCTTCACAATAGGAAGGCATAGACTGGCTCAGCAATGTCATAAAAAAAAAAAAAAAAAAAGAAAGGATATAGAAAAATGCTGGCGGCAGAGACTGGTGTTTGACCAAAGCCAGAAGAAACTGGCACTGCAAAGAAGAGAACTGTACAGGATGGATCCAGGAGACAAGCTGGACTGGGGGGGAATTGCATCATCATGGGAACTACTGTGCATATGTAATGAGAGCTGTCCAGAAAACTCTGGAACAATCTGTGCATTTGGTGTTAAGTGCGGTCATATGACATATATATGCAACTATGATGAACTACTTGTCTTCAGAGAAATGAGATTTACCCTGGTAAAATAAATTAGACAGGGTTTGTGTTACAGGATTTCAAGAATATGCTGTTAAGTATGAATTCCTGTAATGTGCAACTAATAACATACTAATGATGGCAAAAAATAAGACCAAATGATCTGTCCATCCATCCGGTCTGCCCAGCGGGCTTCTTATGGTAGCAAATCTATTCCGTGTAGGTTAATCCCAAACCTTATGTTAAGGGTAGTAATAATATGAATCAAAACCAAGAAACTGTCAAACCCACAACAAAATTACTGCTAGTAACCTTTTTACAGGGTAAGCAGCCTTCCTGATAATTAATACAATGCAACTCCTTGAATGTGCTTTGCTTTTGGACTTTGTTCATAGAAGGAGTCCTGCACTTTTCCCCTAATATCTGCATATCAGTATGCTGGACCATAAAAGTCAGGGCCCAGAGTTGACTATCATCTGAATCCAATTCTTCACACACACACACACACACACACTCTCTCTGTTGAAGCAGAGAGTGATATTGCAATTGCATCAAAATCATGCAAGTTAATTGGTTAAGGGTAGTAATCCCCATGGCTTCTATTAGGGGTGGTGGCTGCCACTCCATGCTGGTTACCTCCCATGCACCCTTTTCTGAATTTCTAACTCTAGCCTTTAGGGATCCATAGTGTTTATCACATGCTTTTTGAATTCATTTACTATTTTTGTCTTCACCAGCTCTTCCAGAAGGGCATGCCAGGCATCTACTATCTTCTCCATGAAAAAATATTTCCTGACGTTGGTTCCGAGTCCCCCTACCCCCGAAGTTTCATATTGTGTCCCCTGGTTCTATGGTTTGCTTTCCTATGGGAAAGGTTCAAGGAACATGCATAAGAACATAAGAAAATGCCATACTGGGTCAGACCAAGGGTCCATCAAGCCCAGCATCCTGTTTCCAACAGTGGCCAATCCAGGCCATAAGAACCTGGCAAGTACCCAAAAACTAAGTCTATTCCATGTAACCATTGCTAATGGCAGTGGCTATTCTCTAAGTGAACTTAATAGCAGGTAATGGACTTCTCCTCCAAGAACTTATCCAATCCTTTTTTAAACACAGCTATACTAACTGCACGAACCACATTCTCTGGCAACAAATTCCAGAGTTTAATTGTGCGTTGAGTAAAAAAGAACTTTCTCCGATTAGTTTTAAATGTGCCCCATGCTAACTTCATGGAGTGTCCCCTAGTCCTTCTACTATCCGAAAGAGTAAATAACCGATTCACATCTACCCGTTCTAGACCTCTCATGATTTTAAACACCTCTATCATATCCCCCCTCAGTCGTCTCTTCTCCAAGCTGAAAAGTCCTAACCTCTTTAGTCTTTCCTCATAGGGGAGTTGTTCCATTCCCCTTATCATTTTGGTAGCCCTTCTCTGTACCTTCTCCATCGCAATTATATCTTTTTTGAGATGCGGCGACCAGAATTGTACACAGTATTCAAGGTGCGGTCTCACCATGGAGCGATACAGAGGCATTATGACATTTTCCGTTTTATTCATCATTCCTTTTCTAATAATTCCCAACATTCTGTTTGCTTTTTTGACTGCCGCAGCACACTGAACCGACGATTTCAATGTGTTATCCACTATGACACCTAGATCTCTTTCTTGGGTTGTAGCACCTAATATGGAACCCAACATCGTGTAATTATAGCATGGGTTATTTTTCCCTATATGCATCACCTTGCACTTATCCACATTAAATTTCATCTGCCATTTGGATGCCCAATTTTCCAGTCTCACAAGGTCTTCCTGCAATTTATCACAATCTGCTTGTGATTTAACTACTCTGCACAATTTTGTGTCATCTGCAAATTTGATTATCTCACTCGTCGTATTTCTTTCCAGATCATTTATAAATATATTGAGCAGTAAGGGTCCCAATACAGATCCCTGAGGCACTCCACTGTCCACTCCCTTCCACTGAGAAAATTGCCCATTTAATCCTACTCTCTGTTTCCTGTCTTTTAGCCAGTTTGCAATCCACGAAAGGACATCACCACCTATCCCATGACTTTTTACTTTTCCTAGAAGCCTCTCATGAGGAACTTTGTCAAACGCCTTCTGAAAATCCAAGTATACTATATCTACCGGTTCACCTTTATCCACATGTTTATTAACTCCTTCAAAAAAGTGAAGCAGATTTGTGAGGCAAGACTTGCCCTGGGTAAAGCCATGCTGACTTTGTTCCATTAAACCATGTCTTTCTATATGTTCTGTGATTTTGATGTTTAGAACACTTTCCACTATTTTTCCTGGCACTGAAGTCAGGCTAACCGGTCTGTAGTTTCCCGGATCGCCCCTGGAGCCCTTTTTAAATATTGGGTTACATTTGCTATCCTCCAGTCTTCAGGTACAATGGATGATTTTAATGATAAGTTACAAATTTTTACTAATAGGTCTGAAATTTCATTTTTTAGTTCCTTCAGAACTCTGGGGTGTATACCATCCGGTCCAGGTGATTTACTACTCTTCAGTTTGTCAATCAGGCCTACCACATCTTCTAGGTTCACCGTGATTTGATTCAGTCCATCTGAATCATTACCCATGAAAACCTTCTCCATTACGGGTACCTCCCCAACATCCTTTTCAGTAAACACCGAAGCAAAGAAATCATTTAATCTTTCCGCGATGGCCTTATCTTCTCTAAGTGTCCCTTTAACCCCTCGATCATCTAACGGTCCAACTGACTCCCTCACAGGCTTTCTGCTTCGGATATATTTAAAAAAGTTTTTACTGTGAGTTTTTGCCTCTACAGCCAACTTCTTTTCAAATTCTCTCTTAGCCTGTCTTATCAATGTCTTACATTTAACTTGCCAATGTTTATGCTTTATCCTATTTTCTTCTGTTGGATCCTTCTCCCAATTTTTGAATGAAGATCTTTTGGCTAAAATAGCTTCTTTCACCTCCCCTTTTAACCATGCCGGTAATCGTTTTGCCTTCTTTCCACCTTTCTTAATGTGTGGAATACATCTGGACTGTGCTTCTAGAATGGTATTTTTTAACAATGACCACGCCTCTTGGACATTTTTTACTTTTGTAGCTGCTCCTTTCAGTTTTTTTCTAACAATTTTTCTCATTTTATCAAAGTTTCCCTTTTGAAAGTTTAGCACGAGAGCCTTGGATTTGCACACTGTTCCTTTTCCAGTCATTAAATCAAATTTGATCATATTATGATCACTATTGCCAAGCGGCCCCACCACCGTTACCTCTCTCACCAAGTCCTGTGCTCCACTGAGAATTAGATCTAAAATTGCTCCCTCTCTCGTCGGTTCCTGAACCAATTGCTCCATAAAGCTATCATTTATTCCATCCAGGAACGTTATCTCTCTAGCGTGACCCGATGATACATTTACCCAGTCTATATTGGGGTAATTGAAGTCTCCCATTATTACTGCACTACCAATTTGGTTAGCTTCCCTAATTTCTCTTAGCATTTCACTGTCCATCTCACCATCTTGACCAGGTGGACGGTAGTATACCCCTATCACTGTAGTCTTCCCTGATACACAAGGGATTTCTACCCATAAAGATTCAATTTTGTATTTAGTCTCATGCAGGATGTTTATCCTGTTGGACTCTATGCCATCCCGGACATAAAGCGCCACACCTCCTCCCGACTGCTCCTCTCTGTCATTGCGATATAATTTGTACCCCGGTATAGCACTGTCCCATTGGTTATCCTCTTTCCACCATGTCTCTGAGATGCCAATTAAGTCTATGTCATCATTTACTGCTATACATTCTAATTCTCCCATTCTAATTCTCCCATCTTACTTCTTAGACTTCTGGCATTAGCATACAAACATTTCAAAGTTTGTTTTTTGATTGTATTTTTATTCTGCTTTTTAATTGATAGGGATAAGTTAGAATTTTTTAGCTCAGGTGAGTTTTTAGTTACAGGCACTTGGACTACTTTTCTAATTATTGGAACCTCACTGTCGGGATGCCCTAATTCTAATGCATCATTAGTATCCTTTAAAGATACATCTCTCCGAACCATGCGCTGCTGAGCGACTGTCGGCTTTCCCCTTTGTTCTAGTTTAAAAGCTGCTCTATCTCCTTTCTAAAGGTTAGCGCCAGCAGTCTGGTTCCACCCTGGTTAAGGTGGAGCCCATCCCTTCGGAAGAGACTCCCCCTTCCCCAAAAGGTTCCCCAGTTCCTAACAAAACTGAATCCCTCTTCCTTGCACCATCGTCTCATCCACGCATTGAGGCTCCGGAGCTCTGCCTGCCTCTGGTGACCTGCGCGTGGAACAGGGAGCATTTCAGAGAATGCTACCCTGGAGGTTCTGGATTTAAGCTTTCTACCTAAGAGCCTAAATTTGGCTTCCAGAACCTCCCTCCCACATTTTCCTATGTCGTTGGTGCCCACGTGTACCACGACAGCCGGCTCCTCCCCAGCACTGTCTAAAATCCTATCTAGGTGACGCGTGAGGTCCGCCACCTTCGCACCAGGTAGGCATGTTACCAGGCGATCCTCACGCCCACCCGCCACCCAGCTATCTACATTCCTAATAATCGAATCACCAACTATGACGGCCGACCTAACCCTTCCCTCCTGGGCAGTAGGCCTTGGGGAGATATCCTCAGTGCGAAAGGACAATGCATCACCTAGAGAGCAGGTCCTTGCTACAGGATCCTTTCCTGCTACATCTGGTTGGTGCTCTCCCATTATGAGACCTTCTTCCTCCAAGGCAGCACCAGGGCTGCCAGTCTGAAGTTGGGACTGGACTACTATGTCCCTGAAGGTCTCATCTATATACCTCTCTGTCTCCCTCAGCTCCTCCAGGTCTGCCACTCTAGCCTCCAGAGATCGGACTCGTTCTCTGAGAGCCAGGAGCTCTTTGCATCGCATGCACATCTACAACTTCTCACCGGTGGGTAAAAAATCATACATGTGACACTCGATGCAAAAGACTGGGAAGCCCCCCTCTTGCTGCTGGACTGCTGCCTTCATCATTAAAACATTTCAGGTGTCTGAAGGTCTGCATCATATCTCCTTTGCACCCCACCTCTTCCAAAGGAGCATGTTCAGATCCTTCAGCCTTTGCTCATAAATCTTCCGATATAGACCCCTCACTATTTTGGTCGCCCTTCTCTGGACCGCCTCCATCCTGTCTCTATCTTTTTTGAGATACAGGCTCCAGAACTGAACACAGTATTCCACGTAAGGCCTCACTAAGGATCTGTACAAGGGTATTATCACCTCCTTTTTCTTACTCTCTCTATGCAGCCCGGTATTCTTCTGGCTGTCAAAAACCAGAGTAAGTACTGCGGAGTAGTTAAAAGGAGTAATAAAACTGTCAATCATAGTAATGTCAGCGAGGGCTTTGAGGAAAGAATCAGGAGCTATCAAAAAGACAGAATATGTGCCACAGAGTTGATAAAAGATAGTAAGCTTATCAAGCACATGTGGGCAGCTAAAGGGATTACAGTAAGTGAATATCAGAGAGAGTATGTGTGTAAATAGAAGTGGAATAACTTTTTCATTCAATGGTCAAATTTACCATCAAATAAAAGGTACAGCTACGGGGGCCACTTTGGCCCCCGATATTGCCTGCCTGTATGACTAAATTTGAGCATATTTTTCTTTGTCCTTCTTTTTACAACTTTATCCTCTCATGGTATAGTTATATAGATGATATTTTCTTTATTTGGAAGGGCACTGACATACAATTTTTTCTCTTCATTGATTGGTTAAATTCTTGTAACCTCAACCTCAAATTCACCTCTCACATTGATCACCATGAGATTCCTTTTCTGGACATTCAAATTTCTTTTGCACATGGTGGTTTTAATACCACTCTTTATAAAAAGAAAAAAAAAAACAGATAAGAAGCTGGCATCCCTGATTTAAAGGAACATTCAATCACTTCACAGAGAGAGATCTATTAGCCAAGCATTCTACTTGAATAAAATTAGACTAAAACTCTTCATAGCTCAATTCAAAACTACCGGAATGGAGCAGAGCTCGTATCTAATTGGCAAGTTTGAAATGAAGTGTAAGGAATCAATTCAAACCTTTTTGCAGCCTCATTTGTCACATATGGAAGTACTGAAGCATTTCCAGTTCATCTGGATGGACCATTTTGGTCTTTATCTGCCATCATTTACTATGTACATAGTACTACTGCCTGGGAGACACATGGCTCCCAACGAAGACAGGATCAGATCATATGACTTTCAGAGTAAGCATATTAAAATCCTCTATAGAGAACATATAATAAAATGTATAATCTGATGGTTCTGTCCTTGCCTAAGAAGTAAAAGGAAAGATTCCAACCCATAAGCAACAGAGATGTGCATTCGTTTTAAATGAATTAGACAATGTCAACGAAACTGTCTAATTCGTCACGGTTCAGGAGCAGCCAAAAATGAAAGAAATTTTTCCGAAGTTTTGGAAAAGTTCGTATTTTGTGTTAGCGCGCATTAACCATAGTTAGTGCACACTAACTTTAAAATGTCAGTGTGCACTAACACGAAATTTGGGACCCACAAAAAAAAAACAAAACCCTGAACTGTGTAAACAAAATTACCTGCGGGGACCCGAACCGAACCACACCACAAAACAAAAACACATCTCTAACAAGCAATGCCATCTCAAAGCTGATATGGTATTGAGAGATTCTGGGCCCTTTAGGTGATAAGAAGCAGTGCGTGGCCGAACAGACTGAACATGAGATCTCCCACAGAAGATAAGACTCGAGGGGGATCAGGCATAAGCACAAAACATGCTTACCATTGCTGTGCATCCTATTACATAGAATTTGCAAGGTGCTTTACATTTGCCACAAGACTTGACATGGTCCTGAAACTAAAGAAAAAAAAGACCATACATTAAATTCATAACAGATAGAAGAAGCTTTAGCATCCAGGATTTTCCATTATATCATTTTAGACACTCTAAATTTCATCAATTTGATAGAAGAATTAAAGGCGAGGTTAAAGGTGAGTGTTATGGTGGGATTGGGATGCATAGGTAGTATTTAAACATCTACCCCATGCTCCAAAGGATACAAAACATAGCTGTATGTTGTCTGTTAGAGAAACTGCATATGTAAAGTACCTCAAATTACCCACATCCCGGGCCACTTCACAGAGCTGTGTAAGCGAGTATGCCTAGAAAGCTGCAGTTATTGATATGATGTGCTTGGGGGCAGCGAAGCAAAAAAGAGCAGCAGCAGTGGATCTGGGCATGGGGAAGCAGAATACCAACAGGGTTTAAGGCAAATATTCAAGAATCAGATCCAACACAGACCTGAGCCAAGGAGATCTGAATCAAGAAAAAGATGACCTGGAGCATTCAGTGACTAGCGCACACACTATAATCTTGCCAGAATCTGTAATTTGCTTGAAAGCTGCAGTGAAAGGTGTGGGATCACATTTTCAGCCTGGCATTTAGGAGTTCAGATAACTGAATTTTTGTACCAGCTCACTTCTTTCTTATCCTTTGCCCACTGACAGCTGTTGACAGGCATTGTTTCTATTCAGGATGTATTGTAATTGTATTTTAGGGGCTTGATATTTACAACTGAATTGAGCATCCGAGGTAGCCAGCTAGGCTGTCGTAGAAAACTGGATTAAATCTAGCCAGATGTTAACAGCTGGTTAAATCGAAGCCAGCTATCTCTGTGCATGGATACAAATTAGTAAAGAAGATGTGAAACTTATCCTATACATTAATATAGCCACATCACACAAATAAGACTATTGTATAGGTTTCAGCTCTATAATTTTGATAGCATAAGTGAAATATTTTCTTGATACTCAGTGGAAATAAAAATCACTCAAGTGCAAATTGTACACCCTGTTCAAGCATTAGCATCTGTGGGCAGCTAGTACCCCATATGGGAATGTAATCCAATTTGGGCCTACCTTTAGAAAAAGACAAAATATCAAATATTTATAAATAAAATAAATGCAAATATTTAAACATTTCTTTGCATATAAATAATTCATTATAAATATTCTCCCCACATTCTAAGCAGTTCATTACTAGCCTGTTCCATAATTTATCAATGCAGGAATGTGAAACTATAAACATTTAATTATACAAATTAAATCACATTTTTACTTTTTTCTTAATAATTAACATATTTCTTGTGATCTATAAACAAGTCTGGGTGTCCAGTGAGATCTTATTACATAAGAGATGCAGTCTGATCAGCCAGAGATGCTCGGTGTCACCTCACTTTCCTTATTATAGCAAAAGAGACAGCTCTCCCAGAACATATTCACCATTTCCAGGAGCAGAGTTTGAGCTTCACAATATTTGGCAATAATGTAAAAAAATGATTTTTAAACATGGAAATTCAGCAAATTCATGCCAAGCTTTCCCCAGCAAGTGCACAAATGGAGAAATTACATACCTGATAATTTCATTTTCCTTAGTGTAGACAGATGGACTCAGGACCAATGGGTATAGTGTACTCCTGATAGCAGATGGAGACTGAGACAGATTTCAAAGCTGACGTCAGCCTACAAATACCCGTGCAGGAAGCTCTGCTCTTCAGTATTCTCTTCAAAAAGCAACTGTGGATATATGTGTGCTCTGATAACTTGATTAACTTGGTTAATTTGATTAGCTAGGACTGGTTCAACTGATTTCCAATTGGAGACCGCCAGTGCACTCAACCAGATAACGCCAACACCCGGAAACTGGAAACTATGGGAGTCTTGAACTAGGGTAATACCTGGCTTACCCGTGCTTGTCATGTTCTCGGGACTTGTCACCAGAGGTTCCCGGATTCCGGGGCAGCCGTGGGTGGGATGCTGAATCCATCTGTCTACACTAAGGAAAACAAAATTATCAGGTAAGTAATTTCTCCATTTCCTAGGGTGTAGCCAGATGGACTCAGAACCAATGGGATGTACAAAAGTTACTTCCGAACCGGGCGGGAGGCTGCCCGTGGCTCACTTAGTCCTGCTCTTGCAAAGGCTGTGTCCTCCCGGGCCTGGACATCCAGGCGGTAGAACCTGGAGAAGGTATGTATGGAGGACCACATCACCGCCTGACAGATCTCGGCAGGCGACAGCATCTTGGTTTCCGCCAGGGCTCTTGTAGAATGGGCTCTTGTAGAATGGGCCTTAAGCTGTAGAGGTGGGGGCTTCCCTGTCTCTACGTAGGCCACCTTGCTTACTTCTTTGATCCAGCGGGCTATGGTTGCCTGCGAGGGCGCTTCCCCCTGTTTCTTCCCGCTGTGAAGGACGAACAGGTGGTCCGTCTTTCGTACAGATTCCGATCTTTCCAGGTATCTGACTATGAGTCTGCTGACGTTAAGGCGGCGACGAAGGCGTGAATCTTCTGAGTCTTTATGTTCTTCTGGAAATGGCAGTGAGATGGTTTGGTTTAGATGAAAATGAAAAACCCCCTTCAGAAGAAAAGAGGGGACAGTGCGAAGCTATATGGATTCCGGTGTGAACCTGAGGAACGGTTCCCTACATGATAGTGCTTGAAGCTCGGAGATGCAACGGGCTGAACATATTGCCATTAGGAATGCAGTCTTCAAGGTCAGGAGCCGTAGTGACAGACCACGTGTAGGTCTGAAGGAAGCTTCCGCTAGGAAGTCTAGTACTAGATTGAGGTTCCATAGGGGCACCGGCCACTTTAAAGGTGGTCGGATTTGTTTGACCCCTCTCAGGAAGTGGGAAACATCTGGATGGGTTGATAGACTGATGCCGTCCATTTTGGCTCTGAAGCAGGGGGGCGCGGCCACTTGAACCTTGAGCGAGTTGAGAGACAACTCCTTCTTCAAGCCGTCCTGCAGAAATTCCAGGATCATGGGGATTTTGACTGTCCGCGGAAGGATCTCACAGTCCTCACACCAGGCTTCGAATTCTCTCCATATTCCATATTCCACAAAGGAACTTTGCAAGCTCCTCCAACTAAAGCCACGCGACTCACCTCAACCAAAGACCGAGCTTTCTCGACAGCAGGACCAACTATTTGGAATAACATCCCTTCAGACCTTAAGCTGGAACCATGCCTCCCAACATTTAGGAAAAAACTTAAGACATGGCTTTTCCACCAAGCCTTCTCAGATCCCCCGGATACACACTAGATGACCTAATTCCCTTCATGAGTGATGGAACCTTGTGCCTCTAATTTCATTAAGCACTAGCCCGCTTACCCTATTGTATTATATTACTAGTTTTCTGCCATCCTAGGCCTCTCTTTCCAGCTGATTAAGCCTCCAAGTTCACCCTCCTTGTTGAATGTAACTTTGCCGCCTCCGTTCATATGTTTATTTCTGTTTCAGTTTTTTACCCTGTTCGATGTAAACCGATCTGATATGGTTATTACCATGAAGGTCGGTATAGAAAAGCAATAAATAAATACATAAATAAATAAAAAAAATGTAAGTGTTGCGTCCGTTGCTGCTTGAGGCCTCACTCCGCCCTCCGGGCCTGATGGACTGCTTGCTGCCGCAGCATCTTCTTGCCGTCTCCCTCCGGCGTCCCCAGACCGGCATGACGCTGTGGATCCGCCATGTTCCTGATGACACAGGGCGCGCGCGAGTTCCCATTGATGTACCAGCAAGGGCGTGAACCTCGGGGGCGTCCTCCGAGATGACGTCATCCGCTTCCAATATAAAAGGTCTCAGAAGTTGCTAACAGAGTGAGTTAGCAAGGATTGATAGCGGGGATTCATTTGGACTTGCTGCTCTCTACGCTGCTCTGCCTCCTCAGACTTACCAGGGGTATCCGCTCCTTGGGGGCCTCGCTCTATTTCAGATTGCCATTGGGAACCGGTACTCGCTCGAGGACCCATGTTCCTAAACACTCTGAAGATTCTCTACTGCCTGGAAGCTATCGCAGATACAGACATTTGTGAGTTACCACCACTCTCTGAGCTTTCCCTGGAACCAGGTACTTGCTCCTCGAGGGCCTAACCCTTTCCAGCTACTGAGCTTCTTAAATACCTTATGTGAGTTGTCATCTAGTTCTGGCTATGTACATCGCATACCCTGTCTACTCACTATCTATAATTTCTCTACAGCTCAGCAACCCTGGGATTGCTGTTCCAGTTCCTGAGGGACTTCAGCCCTGCCGGGCATATCAGCTCACTACTGCCACCTCTGGTGGTTCTACTAACCTGTCTAATAAAAGAACTATCTGTGTCTGTCTCCATACCCCAGCCTAGCCAGTGGTCCCTCTCAGGATATCCTCCTGGGGGCGCTGTCATCTGCCATCGGCCCAAGCATCCACCTATCTACATTCCTCTACAGCTGAGTGTCCTCTCCAAGCACTCCGCTGATAACAGGTTGCTACTCCTCCCTCCACAGTAGTCATAGCATTCAAGATTGCTAGCTCCCTAGTGGTTCACTATAGATTGCTAACTCCTCCTTCTCAGGAGTCGTTCTACAACAGACTGCTAACTCCTCCCCACTGCAGGAGTAAACCTATCAGATTGCTAGCTCCTCCCTTCTTGGGAGCAGTTTCATAACAGATTGATAACTCCTATCTTATTGCTCCGCCCACCAGGCATCAGATTTACAACAGTAAGCTAGAGATGTGGAGAACTTGCATGCTCGGAGCAAGGTGTCAATCACTGCCTTAGAGGATCTGTTCTTCTTCAGGCGAGTACTCTCAATGGCCAGATGTAAGAGAGAATCAATTCAGGTCTTCGTGGAGAATCAGTCCTTGCCGGAGAAGATCCCTATGTGGAGATAGGCACAGAGGGTTCCCTGCCAGAAGTCTTCGCATGTCTGCGTACCATGGCCTTCTTGGCCAGTCCGGGGCCACTAGAAATATGAGTCCCCTGTGGTGTTCTCTCTTGCGGATGATCCTGCCCAGTAGTGGCCATGGGGGAAAGGCGTACAGCAGGTTTTCCTGTGGCCAGGTCTGGACAAGGGCGTCGATTCCCACGGAGTGCGGTTCTCGTCTGTGGCTGAAGAAATTGGGAACTTGGGCGTTGGCCCGGGTTGCCAGGAGATCCATGGCTGGGGTTCCCCAGCAGTTTACTATCAACTGGAAGGCTGTGGTAGACAGCGTCCATTCCCCTGGGTCTAGCTTCTCTCTGCTGAGGGAGTCCGCAGAGACGCTGTCGTTTCCCGCGGTGTGGGCGGCCAAGATTCCTTGCAGGTTTGCTTCCGCCCATGCCATGAGGGGGTCTATTTCCAGGGACATCTGTTGGCTTCTGGTTCCTCCCTGGCGGTTGATGTAGGAAACTGTTGTGGCGTTGTCCAACATGACTGACAGATTCTCCCCGGAGTCTGTGACCGAATCGTAGGGAGGCTAGTCTGACTGCTCAGGCTTCCAGTCGGTTTATGTTCCATCCCGCCTCTTCCTTGTCCCATTGTCCCTGGGCCGCCAATTCCTGGCAGTGGGCTCCCCACCCTCGCAGACTCACATCCGTGGTGAGCAAGAGCCAGTTCGGTGGGGATAGTTTTACTCCCTTGTTCAGATGGTCTTCCTGTAGCCACCATTGGAGCTGGGTCCGAACCTCTGCTGGTAGCTGGAGGTGAATGGAGTAGTTCTGGGATGTCGGGTTCCATCGTGACAGTAGGGAACGTTGTATTGGGCCCTTGCCCATGGGACGACTTGGAGGTAGTCCCATACCTTGAAGCAAGCATAGTTCAACAGTTTTCGCAGTTGACCCATCAGTTTCCTTCTCCTTGGAGGGGGGGGGGTGGGACGACAACCTTGTCTTGCTTGGTGTCGAAGCAGACTCCCAGGTACTCTAGCGACTATAGGCAGCTCTTGGCTGTGTTGACGACCCACCAGAGACTCTGCAGTAGATTCTTAACTCTGGTGGTCGCCTGGTGACTTTCCTCTGGAGATTTTGCCCTGATCAGCCAATCGTCCAGGTAAGGGTGTACGAGGATTCCTTCTTTCCTCAGTGTTGCTGCCATTACCACCATGATTTTGGTGAAGGTCTGAGGGGTGATAGCTAGGCCGAAGGATAGCGCCGAGAACTGGTAATGATGGTCCAGTATTGCAAAGCATAGGAAGCGCTGATGGTCGTGATGGACCGGGATGTGGAGATAGGCTTCGGA
This sequence comes from Rhinatrema bivittatum, assembly GCF_901001135.1. NCBI lineage: Eukaryota > Metazoa > Chordata > Amphibia > Gymnophiona > Rhinatrematidae > Rhinatrema > Rhinatrema bivittatum. The sequence continues at coordinate 137,575,306 of NC_042622.1, read as the reverse complement.
TAGATCCAGTGAAGTCAGGAATTCTCCCGGCTGTACTGCCCTTATGTCTGAGTGTAGGGATTCCATGCAGAAGTGTGGTACTCTCAGGTAACGATTGACAGTCTTTAGGTCCAGGATAGGCCGGAACGTTCCCTCCTTCTTGGGAACGATAAAATAGATGGAATAGTGACCAGTATTTTGTTGGTGCGTGGGCACAGAGGTTATCGCCGTTAGACTGAGTAGTTTGTCAGTGTGGTTTCCACTGCCGTCCTCTTGGAGAGGGTGTGGAATGGTGATCTCACAAATTTGTCTGGAGGGATGCTGTGGAAGTCCAGATAGTATCCTTCTCGAATGATTGTTAGGACCCACTTGTCTGACTTTATCTCGACCCAACTTTGGTAGATGAGGGTAAGTCTGCCCCCTATTACTTCTTCCTGTGGATGGGTCTGCTGATTCTCATTGTGGGGTATGGCCGGAGCCTGCTCCCCTCTTGTTGTGTCTGTTTCGAAAGGACTGGGACCTGCCTGCGGGGCGCTTGGTAGTATATGTTCTTGTACGGTCTAAAGTGCTGGGCTCTTCTGCCCTTGGTTCTTCGGGGGGAGGAGCGCTGGTTTCTTTTGTTCCTGTCCTCCAGTAGACGAGGTACTGGAGATTTGCCCCATTTGTTGGCTAACTTCTCCAATTCGCTTCCAAACAAGAGGGATCCTTTAAAGGGCATTCTTCTGAGGTTCACATTGGAGGTTGCGTCGGCCGACCAATTTCGGAGCCATAGTTGTCTTCTGGCTGCCACTATGGAGGAGACGCCCTAGCTGAGGTGCGCACTAGATCAGAGGTCGCATCCGTGAGGAAGGATATCGCCGGTTCTAATGTTTCAGCGGACGTATTTGCTTCTCTGGAGAGAAGCAAGCAGGCACGTGTTACTACGGCACAGCAGAACGCGATTTGCAGGGTCATTGTTGCTACATCAAAGGACTGTTTAAGGATGGCTTCCTGACGTCTGTCCTGGGCATCCTTGAGTGCTGCTCCTCCTTCGACCGGGATGGTTATGCGCTTAGAGATGGCGCAGACCATGGCGTCCACTTTTGGGAACCATAGGAATTCCTTGGCCGTGGGTTCCCGGGGGTATAGGGCTTATCCTCCTTTGAAGCTGGCCTCTGGGGCATTCCATTCCTGGTCAATCAGTTTTTGTACGGCCTGCAACATTGGAAAATAACATGAGGCCTGACGGAGGGACAGCAGGACAGGGTTTATCTTTGGCTCTGCTGTGGTACCCAGGCCTGGAATGGCCAGCGTCTTCAGGGTCAGAGACATGAGAGCTGGTAACTCATCTTTGGAGAAGAATTGCAGCATGGTTTGGTATGGTTCCATCCCTGGAGGGATATCCCCTTCCTCAAGCGAGTCAGTCTCGTCCCCCGAGGTGTCTGTATCGCCTGTAGGGAGGCTGTTGCCTAGGTGGGGCACGTCTTGAGAGGTGCTTGGAAGATCTTGTGCTTCTGGTGGAGACTGGGCCTGTGTTGCCGGCGGTACCGATTCTGCCTGGACGAAGGTTTGTAGCCCTTTCAAAAATTCCAACCAGGAGAAGATCCCTGGGCCCATATTGAATCTCGGCAGGTTTATGGTGTAAGCCCCCGAGATGCCTTCCTGTGTAGGTGCCGAGTCGGAGATATAGAGGTCTGGGGTACTATCGTTAGTGGATTTGGAACCCTCTACTGGCTGTGGGAGGCCTTGCTTAGTTCCCCCTGAGCATCTTCGCACTGCTGGCATAAGGCTGAGGCCACTTCAGGTTGCGCAGCTCTCAGGTGGCAAGCTGGGCAGAGGGCTTGTCCCTTGATCTTCTTGGCCGGCGGTGCCATGACTTGTGCGCGTGGAGTGATTTAAGACTTGTCTGTGAGCATTGGTATGCGCACTGGGAGGCTTAGTTGTGCGCCGACGATGTGCGTGCGGGATGCACGTTCAGGCTACCTATTTGTGCGCCTGGGCGAGATGTGCGCGCCGCTGTGCACACGGGCCCATTTGTGAGCTCAGGCCGATTATGCGGGTGTTACCTCACGGCATTCTCGGGCAGGGAGGGCCGACTCCGATGATATTCGTTGACTTCCGGTGGCAGCGCGGGCCGATGAGAGTCGGGCGCAAGCTCCGCCGATCAGACGACGTCAGACTCCCACCCGGAAGTCAACGTGTTTGCGTGCGAAAAACTATTTAAAGGGCTGAGCCCAGCATAGCATTGCCTCAGCTACAGGCTTGCTGTGCTGGTGCTCAGTGGCGTTTGCTTTAACTTCTCTGCCTGCCTTTTGACTTGGATTGGATTCTGGACTTGCCTGCCTGCTGCCTGCCTTCTGACTTGGATTGGAACAGGACCTTGCTGTCGGCGAACCGCCTCGACGCAGTACTGTGTTGAGAGTTCTTGCTGCCAGACTCAAGAACTCGATCGTGGACTAGGTAAGACTGAGGGTTATTCTTGGATCCACTTTTTCACAAGTCATAACAGATAGCTGAGGCCATGGATCCTGTAGACCTCTCAGCCTTGCAAGCCATTCCTGGTATGGCAACACATATTCAACAACAAGGAGTTTTAGACCAAGTCACCGGAGTGCTGGAAAGATTAGCTGCTCGAATGGACGCACTTTCGGTGGCGGCTTCGGTAAGTCCAACTCCCTCAGTAACTCCTCCATCTCCTATACGACTACAGCCCCCACCACGCTTTAATGGGAATCCTCAGTTGTGTCGGGGATTCTTAAATCAATGTCGAATGCACTTTTCACTTCAAGCCGCTTCGTTTCCCACAGACCGAGCCAAGGTTACGTTCATCCTCTCTCTTTTGGAGGGATCTGCCCTGGCGTGGGCTTCACCATTTTGGGAGCGAGAGAACCCCTTGATGGACAACCTGGAACAATTTTTAAAGGAATTTTGTTTAATATTTGACGAGCCTGGTTGTACCACGTCAGCAGCTTCCGACTTATTGCAAATCAAGCAAGGAGAACGATCAGTGGGAGAGTATGCTGTTCAGTTTAGAACGCTTGCAGCTGAACTGAGATGGGGAAATGACAGCCTGACTGCCATTTTCAGGCAAGGACTCGCCGAAGCCATTAAAGATGAGTTAGCGGGCCGTGAGACTCCAGACTCTTTCGAAGAACTGATATGTATGGCAATTCGAATTGATCTTCGAATTCAGGAAAGAGCTCGAGAACGGACCCTTTCCAGGCGATCTTATAGACTAGCACCAGAGTTAGGGCGGCTTTTTGTACAACATATCTTTCAAATCCATGGGTTACTATCTAGTATCGTTTCCTACAGAGGAGTTCAGTTCACGGCAAGTTTCTGGAGGGATCTCTGCAAAAAATTCAGGATAGACCTAAGTTTCTCTTCCGCCTATCACCCTCAGTCTAATGGGTTAACAGAACGAACGAATCAAACGCTCAAGACATTTTTACGTTATGTTAATCAACGCCAAGATGATTGGGCCTCCTTATTGCTGAGTTTTGCCATAATAATCATGTTCATCACGCTTCAGCATCATCACCTTTCTTTCTGGTCTTTGGAAGACATCCAAGAATCCCTCTTCCTCTTACCGTTCCCTCATCTTGCTCAGCGGTGGAGCAAGTGGTCCATTCCATGACTACCTTATGGGAACAAACAAGATCTATTACGAAAAGCTTCTACCCAGATGAAAAAACAAGCAGATAAAAGTAGGAGAGTTGGAACTCCGCTTAAACCCGGGGACTTGGTGTGGTTGAGCACACGTAATCTCAAATTGCGTATTCCCTCTCTAAAATTTGCACCTAGATTTATTGGACCCTTCCCTATTGAAAAACAGATCAGTGAGGTGTCTTTTAAACTTCGGCTACCACCTACATTGCGCATCCATGATGTGTTTCATATTTCATTATTAAAACCAGTAATATTATCCTGGCCTTCTAGAAGGAATAAGCTGAAGAACCCATCTGTTCTACCAGATAATAACCAATATGAAGTGAAGGAAATCCTGGATGTCAGACAAGTAAGGGGAGCTTTACAATATTTGCTATCATGGAAAAATGATGGTCTGGAGGAGAATTCCTGGGAACCGGCCCATAATATACAAGCCCCTCGTTTAATACGAGACTTCCATAAACGCTTTCCGCTCAAACCTCAACCCAGGAGCAGGAGAGGGAGCCTTTGTGGGTGGGGTGGGGGGGGGTGGGAGTACTGTTACCTCGCGGCGTTCTCGGGCAGGGAGGGCCGACTCAGATGATGTTTGTCGACTTCCGGTGGCAGCGCGGGCCGACGCAAGTCGCGCGCAAGCTCCGCCCATCAGACGACGTCAGACTCCCACCCGGAAGTCAACGCGTTTGCATGCGAAAAACTAACTATTTAAAGGGCTGAGCCCAGCACAGCTTTGCCTCAGCTACAGGCTTGCTGTGCTGGTGCTCAGTAGCGTTTGCTTTAACTTCTCTGCCTGCCTTTTGACTTGGATTGGATTCTGGACTTGCCTACCTGCCGCCTGCCTTCTGACTTGGATTGGAACAGGACCTCGCTGTCGGCGAACCACCTCGACGCAGTACTGTGTTGAGAGTTCTTGCTGCTGGACTCAAGAACATGATCGTGGACTAGGTAAGACTGAGGGTTATTCTTGGATCCAGTTTTTCACAAGTCGTAACAGCGGGCTGCTAAGCCCCCGGCACTGTAGCGTGCGCCACTGTGTGCACAAGTCTGTTGTGCGCACGGCTCACTGCTGTGCGCATGGCTCAGTTGTGCGGACAATACGGCGGGGTCAAGGGGGGAAATGGCGCTGACGACCATGCTGGCAAGATGGCAAACCCCCCCCCCCCCGGAGGGTCTCCACTTGTGTGGACCCTCGCACTGGATCGGGGTCTAGCTAGGACGGAGCTGCTCAACCCGATTTAACAGACGTCGGAAGGGACGATCTGTATGGAAATTCGAGCCTCGGAGACCGGAGATTAAAAGAAGGTTTCTGCCTTACCTGGTCTCGGCGTTTCCCAGTCTCGTGCCGGGCGGTCTCCGGCTGCTGGGAGGGGGGTGGGGGGGAAGAGGGAAATACCTTCACCGCCGCGCTCTATTCAATACCCGCTGCCTCTAAGCCACCCTGGGGCTAAGTCCATGTCGGGAGCCGGCTACCGGACAGAGGCTTACCTCTGAGGGATTTTGGAAATCACCTCAGGAAATCTCGACTGGAGGAGGGACCCTTAGGTATCACCACAGTAGAGCGGGGCTCGTCTTCTTGAGGTAAATTTTCTTTCTTCTTTGTTTTAGAATTGCTAACACTATTCTAGTGTGTGGATGTGTATCTGTTTTAGGAGATGGAGAAATACTGAAGACCAGAGCTTCCTGCATGGGTATATGTAGGCTGACGTCAGCTTTGAAATCTGACTCCGTCTCCCATCTGCTATCAGGAGTACACTATACCCATTGGCCCCGAGTCCATCTGGATACACGCTAGGAAATACAAGATTCTTGACCTCACAACCATTTTTTACTGCAAGCTCCCACCCCTTATTAATACTCCCTTACCTTCTCTCTGGGTATCTTTTTCCTTCCACACCCTTCACAAGTCAGTGGAAACTTAGGGCAAACCTCATCATGAGCCTGTACAAGAAGGAACAAGAGATCAGAGATATCTGTAGAAGTCACCTAGTGGATGAGGCCTTCTTAACATTGGAAAAAGGATAAAATGAATCCATTTGTCTTGCCAGTGGCCTGATAAGATTGTAAGCTCCCATGGAGCAAGTCTGGTCTCCACTGTGTATCTGTAAAGCACTGCACTCACCCTATAGTGCTATAGAAGTAGTAATAGGTATAATCTACACATACAATATATATGCCAAATGGATGCTTATCATTCAGACTTTCTTTCCCTGACTGTTGAGTGAACAGAAAATAAAGGCGGTGAGAGGACCAATTTACAAGTAGATTTTTTTTTTAATTTATAACCACACAAACAATATGCATAGGTTCACAAAGACATAAATAAACTTATGTCAATCTAGTATGGTAGTATATGGTCACAATTATATGCATAGTATCTTTACAAATCTCCAGTACAAGTTCCACCTTTTAACCTTATTACCCAGATTTTATTGACTCTAGGTAACATGGTAATAAGCAGGTTTTCTTACTATAAACGGTGTTTTCTTTAGATAGCAGGATAAATTAGCCATTACATGTGGGTGTCGTCATCTGGCAGCATTGAATGGACTAGTCTCTCCTATCTAGTAGAGCTTTGAACTCTAGTGAGCATGAACTCTAGTGAGCCTCCTCAGTCTAAATCAGAGCTAATTCTAGCTAAGCAATCAACTCTCCAGAGAGGCGGTCAGGTATTCCATGGCTAATTCTGCCTACTATCTCTGGAAAACTCTATTTATGGTAAACAAGCTTGCTTTTTTCATCGATAAGCAAGATGAATTAGCTATTACATGTGGGGGGACCAAAGCTAAGAACTGCAGCGGAGTATTTACTGAGTAAGTAATCTGAACTCCACTGTGGAGAGTGGACTACAGTGAGAAGAAGTTGTGCAAAACTGCTTGCCCAAATTTACTGTCAGTCTTTACTGTCAGTAATGGAATGTATTATATAGGCCCTTGGATTCGAATATAGTAGCTTAATCGTGGCATGAATAAATCAAAAAAAGCCATATTTCAAGAATACAGTATGTAAAAAATCCCAAGACACTCTGTCAAAGTCTTTCTCTGCATCAAAATTTACTACTAGTGGATCCTTGGGATTTAAATGCTTATAGGACTCTAAAGCTAGTAACAGTTTCCTAATATTTTCTAATGATTTCCTCCCAAACCCAAAACCTGTCTGCTCTGGTGATATTAAATTCAGCATGACTGTTTTGAGTCTATTTGCAATGATTTCTGCATATATTTTGACGTATTGGTTCAAAAGAAAGATTGGTTTATATAATCCAGGGCTTGAGAAGTCCCTACCCAGCTTCGAAAGGACTGTAATAGCTTCCATCTGCATGGTTTTAGGAATAACACCTTCTCTGATCATATATTCAATTAGTTCCCTCAACAGAATTAAGGAGTCTTGAAGCATCTTGTAAAATATTGCTGGAAGTTCATCCGGGCTAGGTGATTTAAGGTTATGTAGATCTCGAATCACCTGAAGGACTCCTGCACTGAAATCTGCTTATTCAACCTCTCCAAAATGGACTCCATTAAATGAGGTAACAATGTCAGACAAAAATGAGAAATCACTACTTACCTGATAATTTCCTTTTCTTTAGGCTAGTCAGATGAATCCAGAACAAGTGGGTTATGCACCTTTAGCAGCAGATGGAGACGGAGCAAAGTTGACATCACAGTATATATACTCCAGCAGTGACATCAGCCTGCCAGTATTCTCTTCAAAAGCCAACTGTGGACAGACTAGCAAAACTTGATCAATAACAGATAACCATTTCAGCACTCAGCCAAGAGGAACCACTGAGCTCAGACAAAGAAAACATCAACACTAGTCTAAGGACTGGACTAACACTTACCATGAAACATGTAGCCACGCAGGAGGTCCATAGCACAATCATTCTGCAGCCAAGGACGGGAAGCTGGATTCATCTGACTATCCTAAAGAAAAGGAAATCATCAGGTAAGTGGTAATTTCTCATTTCTTAGCGTCTAGTCAAATGAATCCAGAACTAGTAGGATGTAACTAAGCTACTCCCGCATAGGGCGGTAGGCTGTCCGTGGTCCAGTTAAAACCGCACATGCAAAGGCTGCGTCCTATTGGGCCTGCACATCCAGACAATAATGCCTGGAAAAGGTGTGTAAGGAGGACCATGTCGCAACTCGGCAAATGTCGACTGGAGACAAAAATCTAACTTCCGCCCATGACACTGCCTGACTAGGCAACGAATGTTCAGCATCCATGTATGCGGCCGTTACCACCTCCTTAATCCAGCGAGCTATAGAAGCCCATGAAGCCAGCTTGCCCCGTTTACTACCACCGTGGAGGACAAACAGGCGATCCGTCTTCTGGAAAGGTTTAGAAACCTCCAGATACCTCTTGATATGTCTCTTGACATCCAAGGGTCGCAACATACGATATTCCTCTACATCTCTTTCCCTATCCAGAGACAGCAGGGAAATGGACTGATTCATGTGAAAATCAGAGACCACTTTTGGCAAAATGGAAGAAACAGTATGCAGCTGTATTGCCCCTGGAGTCTCTCGGAGGATCGGCTCCCAGCAAGTTAAGACCTGCAGCTCGGAAATTTGACGCACAGAACAAATGGCCACAAGAAACACCAATTTTGAAGGCTAGTAACCGCAAGGAAAGGTTACACAGCAGTTTAAAATGTAGGGCCCGCTAAAAAGAATCCAAAGCCGGATTAAGACTCCACAAGGGCACCGGTAACCGCAAGGGAGGATGAAGTTGTTTCACTCCTTTCAATAAACGGGCCACAACTGGATGAGCTGACAAAGGACCACCATTCACCTGACCTTTGAAACAGGCAACAGCCATCACTTGTACCTTTAAAGAATTAAGGACCAACCCTTTATTCAATCCATCCTGCAAAAATTCCAAAATGAGCACGATCTTAACCGAACAAGGAAGAACACTTCGATCTTCACACAAAGCCTCAAACACTCGCCAAACCTGCACATAGGCTAAGGAAGTGGAGGACTTTCTCGCTCGTAGCAAGTTTGCATTCACCGCAGTAGAATATCCATGCTTGAGCAAGCGAGTCCTCTCAATGCCATACCGTAAGACAAAATCGAGTTGTATCTTCGGGAAGAACAAGACCCTGCTGCAGCAGATCCCTGTGCGCTGGAAACTGGAGGGGAAGTCTACCAGGAGCCTACATAGATCCGCCTACCATGGTCTCCTGGGCCAATCTGGTGCCACCAGAAGCACCATCCCTCTGTGACCCTCAACCCTCCAAGCCATTCTGCCCAACATGGGCCATGGGGAAAGGCATACAGCAACTTGTCTAATGCCATTCCTGCACGACAGCCTCGATACCCAAGGACTTAGGATCTCTCCTGCAAATGAAGAAGCGAGGATCCTTCACATTGCAAAACGTTGCTAGCAGGTCTAGAAACGGAAGGCCCCAGCAATCCTCTATCAGCTGAATCACCTAGTCTGATGATACCCATTCTCCTGGGTCCAGACTCTCCCTGCTGAGAAAGTCTGCTCTAACATTATCTTTTCCTGCAATGTGCAAGGCCGAGATCTCATGAAGATGCACTTCTGCCTATTCCATAAGTTGGCCTATCTCCTGTGACACTTGCTGGCTCTTGGTTCCTCCCTGCCGATTGATGTAAGCTACTGTCGTTACACTGTCTGACATTATCTGGACCACTCGACCCTGCAACCTGCCACTGAACTGCAAGCATTCCAACCAGACCGCCCAGGCTTCCAGCCGATTGATGTTCCAGAGAGAATCTTCTGCACTCCAGCGCCCTTGCATTGTCAGTTCCTGACAATAGGCTCCCCAACTCTGGAGACTCACAACTGTCAGTACTAACCAGTCCGGTGACTTTAGAGAAGCTCCCTTTCTTGTAATCACCACTGTAGTTGAAAGCAGATATCTATCGGCAGGTAAAGCCAAATCGAATAGACCTGAGACTGAGGGTTCCAAGGAGACAACAGGGAGCACTGAAGAGGATGCATATGCGTCCCTACCCACGGCACCATTTCCAGGGTGGCCGCTAACAAACCAAGTACTTGCAGAAAGGACCACACTGCCAAGCATATAGTGTTCATCAACTTCTGAATACAAGCTTCTGGCAGGAAAACCCTGCCCTGCTTCATGTTGAACTGACAGATACTCTAGCGACTGAGAAGGCTGAAGACTGCTCTTGGCCAGGTTCACCACCCAGCCGAGCTCCTGCAACAGGGAGATCACCTTGTGGGTCACCAGGTGACTCTCTTCCAGAGACTTGGCCTGAATCAGCCAGTTGCCCAAATATGGGTGTACCAGGATCCCATCCTCTCTCAACACCGCTGCCACCACCACCATAATCTTGGAAAATGTTCTGGGAGCGGTAGCCAGACCAACAGACAGTGCCTGAAATTGATAATGGCATCCCAAAACCGCGATTCACAGAAAATGATGGTGCTCTAGTTGGATGGAAATATGCAGGTACGCCTCGGACAGGTCCAAGGAGGTCAGAAATTTCCCCTAACTTCATGGCCATTATCACTGAGTGTAATGTTTCCATATGAAAATGAGTCACCTGCAAATGCAGGTTGACCCTTTTGAGGTTCAGGATGGGACCAAAGGAGCCCTTCTTCTTGGGCATAATGAAATAAATGGAAAATCGATCCCTATTTTGTTGAGACGTGGGCACTGGAACCACAGCATTCAGACTGAGGAGCTTGACAATGTACACTCTACTGCCTGTTTCTTCCGCGGGGAGTGGCAGGGAGACACAGTTAATACATCCTGAGGAACACTGTGAAACTCCAGCACATTTCCCTCTCATATCACCTCCAGGACCCACTGGTCCGAAGTGAATTCAACCCACCTCTGATAAAAGAGAGAGAGGCACCCTCCCTATCTCCTCTTCCCAGGGGTGGGTCAGCAAACCTTCACTTAGAGGCTCAGGAGGCTCCACTACCTGAGCCCACATCCCATTTGGGCTGTCTGGGATGAAAGGACTCAGACCTACTGAAAGATTGAGTCCTCTGAAAGGTCGCTCCTCTGTAGGGTCGAAAACACTTGGATTCCATAGCATGACCTCTCATGTCAAAGGAGTGCGGTCATCTGCTTCTTATTCACCGGCAACCGAGGAAGCAGAAAATTCACCCCACTTATTGGCCATTTTCACCAACTTACTCCCAAACAAAAGCGAGCCTTTAAAGGACAGTTTCATATGGTTAGTCTTGGTAGTCGCATTGGTCGACCAATTTCTCAGCCATAACTAATACCTGGCTGCTATTACTGAACCCACCCCTCTGGCCAAGGTGCGGACCAAATCGCAGCCCATATCTGCCAAAAAGGCGGCTTCTGGCTCCATAACTGCCCTGGAATTCATTCCAGAGTTATCAACCTCCTGAGAGAGAAGTAAACAAGAGTGAGCCATCAGGAAACAACAAGAAGCTATCTGTAAGGTCATCACCACTGCTTCAAATTCTTAAGGATGGCCTCAATCCTTCCATTGTGCACATCCTTCAAGGCTGCTCCTCCCTCCATGGGGATATTTGTCTGCTTAGAGATGGCACAGACAAGTGCATCCAATTTGGGAAAAAGCAAATGCTCTCTCACCACTGGATCCAAGGAGTATAGGCCTTCCAAAACCAGACCCCCTTTGAAATTAGATTCCAGGGCGCCCCAGTCAAGATCAACCAGTTCTTGAATGGCCTCCATAACAGAGAAAAGACAAGAGACTTTATGCAAAGAAATCAAAATGGGATTTTTCTTTGGCTCAGATATGAATCTGCCCCAGGTGCTCCCAGCATCGTTAATTTCTGGGAAATCAGAGCCAGTAGCTCATCTCTATGAAAGAACCGCTACATAGTTCTATACAGTTCCAGTCTCCGAGGAATTTCCCAATTCTCCAGAGAGTCAGGATCAGTCTCATCATCTGTGCCATCCGGATCCCTATCGGGAAATCCTGCTGCCGATCTAGGTGTACTGCAGCACTTAACAATAGTACCAGGTGAGTGAGAGATCACCATCTGCGACTCTGACCTGGCAGGATTGGACGGGGCTGAGGACAGTGCCTGAAGAAAGCATTATAATCCTTGAAAAAAGTTGTACCCTAGAAAAGGCAGAAGGATCCATGCCAAAACCAGAAGGCATCTGTGCTGTGCCCACTGAGCTACCTTCCCCAACTGATGAACCAGTTAAGGGAGTTCCAAGCTCAGGCGCCCTTCCTGACATGTCTTTACCCAGGCCCTCATTAAGGCTGAAAAGAACCAGGCTTAGTAAAATTAGAGGAAGATAATGCTCCCTGAACCTCTAAGCAGCGCTAGCACAAGTTAGAGGAAATGCCAGGCTGAGATGTCTGAATATGACAGGCAGCATGGAGGGAAAGGTATTTAGGTTTCTTAGCTATAGGCACCATCAGGCTGTCACAGTATGCTCAATAGGTGACTGAAGGTGTGTGTCCAGCTGAATTCATGTTTAAAATAGTCTTGTATCCAAAATTTAGGAACCCAAAACCTATGCGTCCAAAATTTAGGCACCCCGAGGTCAAGCATCCCAAACTTAAGTGCACAACCAATGCGGCCTAAATTGTACGCCTAACATGGACACTGCTATCACCTGGAAGCCCAAGCAGGCATCTGACTAAGCGCCCAAAACTGTACGTACAACCTGGATACACAGTCAGACACACTTGCATGGATCAACGCTCCTGAAGAGGGCAGCCTAACGTGCAGGAAAAGGCGCACAAAAACTCCGGCACAGCCTACCAACCAGTGCACATAGAAAAGCCCAAGAGCGGGGCCTAGCCCAGAAGAGCTGCTCAACCCACCAGGCTGCCCATGTCCCTTAACATCCCTCGGGAGTGGGAACAAATGTCGGAATAGCCCTACAAAAAAAACCCTCCTTTCTCTGTCTTCCTTTTTTTTTTTTTTGTTTTAATTAATCCTTACCTGAGCTCAGTCCTTCCTGGCTGAATTCAGAGATGGTCTCCAGCTGCGGGGAGAGAGCGCATATATCATCACCGCTGTGCTCGGCTTCCTGCACTCGCTGACTTTCAGCTGTTTTAACAGCTAAGTCCATGCCGGCTGATAAAACCAGCTACTGGACCAAGGCATTCATCTGAGGAACCACAGAAATCACCTCGGGAATTCTCAACTGGGGGAGGGACCATTTGGTATCACCGCAGGAGAGTGGGGCAAATTAAGTTTCATTTTATTTCTCCTTCTAAAAACTTGAAGCAATCCCCAGTAGGGAGATGCATGTCCATCATCTGCTGGAGACTGAGAATACTGGCACGCTGAAGTCACTGCTTTGCTCTGTCTCCATCTGCTGGTAGAGGTGCACAACCCACTGGTTCTGGATTAATCTGACTAGACACTAAGAAACTTTTGTTTGGGTACCTCATTAGCTGGTTCTTTAGCATAAAGGCTGTGATCATTTTTAAAGGCTTCTCCAATGTCCTCAGTAGAGGTAATCAAAGAGTCCTGTTCATTTTTTATACCACTTTAACTGTGCTTTGGCCAAATTTGCTAACATAGAAACATGACGGCAGAAAAAGACTATGGCCCATCCAGTCTGCCCATCCGTCCAATTAATTAACATTAAAATTCTCATCACTTCCTTAGAGATCCCATGTATTTATCTGATGCTTTCATGAATTCAGATACTGTTTTTGTCTCCACGGATTCCACTAAGAGGCACTTCCACACATCCACCATGCTCTATAAAGAAATATTTCCTAAGATTACTCCTGAGTCTACCCCCTTTCAATCTCATCTCATGACCCCTTGTTCTGGAGCCTCTTTTTCATTGAAAAAGGCTCACCTCCTGTCCTTGAAAAACATATTTCAATATCACTATCATACCTACCCTATCTTGCCTTTCCTCTAGGGCAGGGGTGGGCAGCTCCGGTCCTCGAGGGCCACAAACCAGTCTGGTTCTCAGGATATCCCTAATGAATATGCATCAGAGAGATTTGCATGCACTCTGCCTCAGTTGTATGCAAATCTATGTCATGCATATTCATTAGGATATCCTAAAACCTCGACAGGTTTGTGGCCCTCGAGGACTGGAATTGCCCACCCCTGCTCTAGGGTATACACGTTTACATTTTTAAGTCTATCCCCATATGCTTTAGAATGAAACCACTGACCATTTTAGAAGCCACCCTCTGGATATTGTTTTGAAGGTACAATCTCCAGAACTGTACACATTATTCCAGGGATCTATACAGGGGCAATAACACCTTCACTTGTTTGGCCACCTTAAGATCATCAGATACAATTATCCCCAGATCCTGCTCTTGATTTGTCTTAGAAGAATTTTACTTCCAATACTATACGTTCCCCCCTTGGATTTTTGCATACTAATACATTTCTCTAGATTTTTAAGCTTTAAATCTTAGCTGCCAGACTTTAGACCATTCTTTGAGCTTTGCTAGATCCCATCTCATGTTTTATACTCCTTCTTGGCTGTCCACTCTGTTACAGATTTTGGTATCATCGGCAAAAATATAACCTTTCCCAACAATCCTTCTGTTATGTCACTCGCAAAAATGATGAAAAGAACCGGTCCAAGCACAAACCCCTCCTCAGAGAAAACTTAATTTACCACTGCCCTACGTTGACTCCCTCTCAACCAGTTTCTAACCCACTTTAGGATCCATACCAAGGGCATACAATTTATAAAGTCTTCTGTGTGGAACTATGTCAAAGCCCTTGCTAAAATCCAAGTACACTATGGGGTAAATTTTAAAACCTACGCGCAGGCGTCCATGTGCATGCGCTACCTGGCATGCATACATGGATGGCGGACAATTGTGCACCTTGTGCGCGCCAATGCCCGCGGTCTTCACCCATTCCCTTCACCCGTTCCCTCCCAGGAAGTTCCCTGGGAGGGAACGGGTGAAGGGAATGGGTGAAGACCGCGGGGAGGGAACTTCCTGACCACCCTGGGAGGGAACCGCGGGGAGGGAACCGCGGGGAGGGAACTTCCTGACCACCTAACCTAACCTCCCTTCCCCCTTCCACCCCCTAGCCCTATCCTAAACCCCCCCCCCCGACCTTTATCTTACCTCTTGCGCCTGTCGGCACGCGATCCTCTGACACAGCAGCAAATGGCCGCTGTGTTGGAGGCCTCTGGGCCCGCCCCTTTTTCAAAACCCCGGGACTTAGACGCATACCAGGGCTTTACGTGCATCACCAAGCCTTTGTAAAATAGGCCCAGCGTGCGTAGGGCGTTGAAAATCTGGCCCTATGTCTAGTAGTCTCCCTTGATCCAACTCTGATCAGCCTATCAAAACATTGATCAGAACCATCTGAAAAGATTTACCTCTGGTAAAACCATGCTGCCTCAAATCTTGCAATCCATTGGATTCCAAAAATTGCACTAACCTCTGCTTTAGCAACGATTTCATTAGTTTTCTCACCACAGTGTTCAGACTAATTGGCCTGAAGTTCCCAGCTTCCTTCTTCCTTCCACTTTTATGAATAAGAACCACATCCGCTCTTTTCCAGTCCTCCGGAACTACTCCAGACTCTAAAGATGCGTTGAAAAGGTCAGCCAGCAGAGCTGCCAGGAAATCTCTTAATTCCTTTGGATGTAGCCCAACTGGCCCCATTGCCTTATCTACTTTAAGTTTAATTAGCTCCTCATGAACACACTGTTCTGAAAATTGAAAATTGAGGTTTACTTCACTTCCCATCTTATTTGTGTTTGTTTTATGTAGACCTGCTCCAAGCCCTTCCACAGTGAACACAGAAAAGAAATATTTGTTAAGCAATTTTGCTTTTTCCTCAGCCTCTACATTTTTCTCCCCTTTAACTTAGAGTTTCACAATGCCATTTTTGCATTTCCTATCACTAACATATCTAAAAAAAATTCTTGTCCTCCTGTTTTACCATTTTCTATTTTTTCTTCTATTTGAATTTTCACATTCATTACTACTTTCACATCTCAATTTTTCCAGAAATTGTTGCCTGTCTTCCTCTTTCTGCGATCTCTTGTAGTTTATGAATGCTAACCTCTTCTCCCATATTTTTTCAGCTACTTCTTCAGAAAACCACAACAGCCTCTTTTTCCTCTTCCCTTTATTTACATTCCTAACAAAATGATTAGGTGCCCTTATGACATATCCTTTTAGTTTTGCCCACTGCCCCTCTACTTCCCCTAGCTTTACTAATCCAGCTAACAACTCCTTGAGGTACTCGCCCATTTTGAGAAAATTAGTTTTCTTGAAGTCTAGGACCCTTGCTTTAGAACGAACTTTCATTTCTTGCGTCCTAATAATGAAACGCACCATCCGGTGGTCACTAGTTCCCAGAGGATCATCCACTACAGCATCAGAAATACTGTCCCTGTATGGCCTAACTTGTTGCCATATTGAAACAATTTATGTCTAAATACAAATAGTGATCTGGTTGCTCTATGGTGTAAAAGATCATTTAACAACTTTGTGCCATCACTATGTTGGTAATTCATCTGATTTTTATAATATGTTAGCCATGTTTCGCGATCTAATATGTCTATTTTCTTCCTTCTGAGAGAAAAAGAGAGAGAGAGCAAGCGAGAGAGAGAACACACCTCTGGGGAGGCACACATATTAGTCAACTATTTATACCACGGTAGGAGGGTCAACTAGTAACTCTAGGTGAAGTTTTGGTGGTGGTCTAGGGTTTGGAGGGCAGTTTTACATGCACAGAGGTACCAACAGCACAGTACACATCAGAGAAGATTTGATGTGATTTGGAGTGAGGAAAGGTACACAAAGATTTGTACAATGTACTCTCGCCCTAGCTTGATAGCAGCTATGAGTTCAACAAACTAGGTTGAGAGTACAATTCTCATCTTTGTGGGCTGCACTTGCTTACAATCAAGCAAGGTACAGAGAACATGGTACAAATCTACTCTTTTCACCTTTCATCCCTCCAAATCATATTAAATGGTTGCGGATGGTATCTGTGCTGTTCGTACGTATGACTGTGCATGTTAAACTGCCCCCTAAAACCCAACTTACCTCAGAAACCTCACCCCGAGTTACTAGTGCCCCCCTCTTACAGAGGCATAAATAGCTAAAAAATCAGCAGGCCTCCACAGAGGGTCTCTCCCCCCTCCCTCTCCCAAAATGGGATTTGCGATAAATCTCATTTCAGCTGTAACGCACAGCTATTGCAGGCATAACGCCAAGAAAAAAAAAGGTGTAGTTATTTCCAGCATTAAATCCCATGATAGTGTGTTACTTTATCGCACACAACGTTAAGCAACCTTCATTTCCATTTACTCCACCCAAACTCCTCCCACTTGAACAACATTTTTGAATTTGCATATGTATTTCATGATGCGGTATTTATTGCATGTGTTAAGGCGTTATTGCTGGCATTAGCGCCCTAACGCATTTTGATAATGACCCCCTCGGATAGGGAGGACTTAAAGATTGGCTATATGATTTGAAACTGAGCTCATTGGGAGGAGAAGTCGGAGAATCCTCTCCCCCAGTCAGCAGGCAGGGCTCCGACAAAATGTCCGCCGTTCCCGCGCGCGCCAGCGACGGACCCGGATGTGATCGCGATCGCTGTTCTGCGCCTCGTGGCAAAATGGGCCCAAAATCTCCCCCCGGAAGAGCCCTTCCCCCCGGGGAGGCAGCGGGCTCAAGCCCCGTCCCTCGAGAGGCGCAACCCCGCCTCCCCACATGCTGAGCACGATAGCCCTCATGGCATCCTGGGAGGGGGGGGGGGGGGTGTGGTGGTTTCCAAACAGCGCGGTAGGAAAGAAAAAGGAAGAACTTAAAATACCCTGCCGACTCGCGGCCTTCCGGAGCTCTGGGAACGCTGCAGCACCCGAGGAAACTCATCTCGTGGCGCCGAGGGGAGGGATCGGCCCACCGGTTAATCCCCCTCCAGAGAGAGATGGCCCTCTGGGAACAAGGCTTTTAGAGCTGCCAGCCCCTGCCTTACCTCTACCTGCTAAGTGAAAAGCACTGAGCTTTTTTTTTTTTTTTATACAACCAACTTGCTATAGCCAAAGGTGTTAACTAAAGTATCCAGAGCCTTAGAACTCTGTAAAAAAAAAAAAAAAAAAGTAACTAAATTTAAAGAAATTGAAAAATCAGGACAGCAGGTTCTGTCAACCCTTCTGCTGAGAGTCAGAGAAAATACTGAGGGATCGCAGGTGGCACACCAGGTTAAGAGGGGTACCTTTTCAGTTTTTTTCTCCGACTCCCTCTGCTGGAAGGGAGACACAACCCAGCAGTCTGGACTGATTCTGGCATGGACTGATTCTGGTACATACAGGGAAAGAGGATTTGCATTCAGACAACAACCAACAAGGACTTAACTACACAGTTTGGGTAAACAAATAAGCGTGGGGGTAGCTTGCTTATTGCGGCGGTTACTACCCTAAACCAATTAAGCCTGATACTTCACTCCGAATGCGCATACAGCGTTTCTCTCTGCTTCAACAGCAGGGGGAAATGTGGAAGAGAGGATTTACATTCAGACAACATCCAACAAGGCATTGATCTGTGCAGTCTGGGTAAACAAGCATTGGGGTAACTTGCTTGATGCGGCGGTCATTACCCTTAACTATTAATCCTTATAATTCACTTTTGATGCAACTCCAACAATACTCTCTTTATCAACGGCAGGGGGTGGCAGGAAATTCTAATTAAATAGTTACCAACAAGGGCCCTGAACTTGGTGGTCGGTGAAACAGATAAGTATGGGAAAATAAGTGTGGGAGCTTGCTGGGCAGACTGGATGGGCCGTTTGGTCTTTTTCTGCCGTCATTTCTATGTTTCTATGAGGAAGCTGATAATTGACATGAGGTCTCTTCAGCCAGAAGTCGAGCTATCTTTTTTGCTCACTGCCTCTGTGCCTTGGGGGACATTCTCCCACAGTCACAGCAATTGGCCTGGTCTTGATCCGGGCCCAGGCATAAAGAACAATAGTTTGGCAATCTGTGATAGAGATTAAGTGGCCACAAATGCATTATTTAAAGTCTGAGATCTTTCTTTGTGCCATGGTAACTCTGAAAAGTGCTTTTTTGGGCTAGCCAAAATTAGAACGATTGAAAAATCTGGAGGAGGAATCGAGAGAGACAGATTCCATTTCCGTGTGAACTGTGGATAAAAAAAGAACTAAGGAGACTTATGGAAAGCTCGTTTGCACGAAATCTACTGTACATGCCCAGTAGGGCAAAAGCCTTAAGCTTTGAAAGACAGTTCTGCCTAGTGTTGCCTTGATGATGTCACCCCTGCAGTATGGCTAATTCAGCCTGCTTATCAACAAAAAAGTATTTTTCTATTTCTTTATGAATACTTCCTTTGCAAAAGAGATTATGAAAGCCTGTCCTGCTTGGTCATGCCTATCACTATGTATCATGTAAGATATGGAGTGGTGCTGTGCTATTTGTCAGCAGCAGCATCCTGACATCTAAAATAAATAGAACAGGAAGAGCTGAAGCATGTCATCATATGAAAATGCTTTTTTAAAATCTAGGAAACAAGACATCATAAAAAGTGACAACTAAACAAAATAAAAAGAATTTGTGGAGGAAAAAAAAAAGGGGGGGGGGGGAAATTTGGATTTACAGAAGGCTAAGTGCATAGGCAGGTCACTATTTTAAGAAAATTAGATGGTGTGCTACTTTGTACCTAGTACAAAGTTAAGAACAAAAGAAGTTGCCATACTGTTTCAGACCAAGGGGCCATCAAGCCTAGCATCCTGTTTCCAACAGTGGCCAATCCAGGTTGCAAGTATCTGGCAAGTACCCAAATCTTTAAGTAGATCCCATGCTACTAAATCCAGTAATAGTAGTGGCTATTCCCTAAGTCAACTTGATTAATAGCGGTTAATAGACGTCTCCTCCAAATCTTTTTTTAAACCCAGCTACACTAACTGCACTAACCACATCCTCTGGCAACAAATTCCAGAGCTTAATTGTGCATTGAGTGAAAAAGAATTCTCTCCAATTAGTTTTAAATGTGTTACTTTCTAACTTCATGTAGTGTCCTCTAGTCCTATTATCCGAAAGAGTAAATAACCGATTCACATTTACCCTTCTAGACCTCTCATGATTTTAAAGACCTCTATCATATTCCCCCTCAGCCATCTCTTCTCCAAGCTGAACAGCCCTAACCTATTTAGCCTTTCATCATAGGGAAGCTGTTCCATCTCCTTTAGTATTTCTGCAATGGCCTTATCTTCCCCAAGAGCCCCTTTAACTCCTTGGTCACCTAACGGACCAACCGACTCCCTAGCAAGTTTCCTGCTTCGGATATATTTTAAAAAGTTTATTATGAGTTTTTGCCTCTAAGGCCAACTTCATTTCAAATTATCTCTTAGCCTGTCTTATCAAGGTTTTACAAAGTTCATTCTAAAATTTTATTTACAAACTCAATTCTATGCAAATGTGTAAAATCTAAAATTTTATTAAAATTTGACATTGAGTCACATGTCACCCAGTTGGCTCAATCCCCTCATTGCACACAGCAATGAGGGGATGGCTTTAGATCACTCAGCTCACATATAGGCTGGAGATGGGAGTGCCACGGACAATCCAAGGGTGCAGAAGCAAATGATGGGAGGCAGGGGAGCAGAATACCTGCCCAGGAAGAAAATCGGTATATATACTTTATTCTGTGCACCATACCTTTATTTCAGGGAAGTAAAAGGCCCCTTTACAGAATTTGCAGTTCAGCTTTCTCTCTGGGCACTCCCGCTCATTGTGGTGCTCCGTATCATTCAGTTTGATCATTGTTTTACAAGACGGGCATGGTATCAGCATGTATGGGCAGCTCTCCTCATGGGTGCCCTATAAACAAACAGAAAAAAATCAATTTATTGTGTTAAAGATTGTGGAGTAAGTATTATGTACCAAATATTTTTGGATAAGCTGTTACTAGTTGATTGCCACATCAGTTCCTATATTCCCCCGTCAGTCTTCAAAAACTGCCTAGCCACTTTATTTCAAATCAATGTCATGGGAGTTTGTTTCATGTGGTGTAGGGTGGATTGGATTACTTCTATTCTTGTGTATACTGTACCTTTCCTGGCCAATTATATAATGTCTACAGTTCGCCACTGAAAGAACTGAAAGGAAGCTGCTTCAGGAGTCCATGGACTTGTTCATGAGTTTCCACATTAATCCTAGCAAAAAGCTAGAGTACAGCACAATTTTGTTTATTAACACTTGTTGCATCTCCAAAAGAGAGGGATGGCATTACAACAATGAAAATGGATATACACAAGAAGTACTTCAATATTTAATACTGGTTTCATCTAAATCGCATAGCCGACACCCTCGGACGTCGTGCGATGCCCCCAGGCAGAGGATGCAGACCTCATGCGGATCCATAATGGACATGGTCCGCAGGCACTGGGGGCACCAACGAAAACCGGACACCATAAAAGTAAGCCAGCGAACGGTCAATGGCCAGCGGCCACCTGGGAGCAACATGCCAGGAATTGACCGGAAAGAAGGCAGTAAAAAGAAAAATACCTACCGCGCCGGAGAAAGAACTGACCGAAGAAGGGGGACCTGATGCAGGACAGGCATAAAATGCTGTTTTTAAGCAGAAAAGAGATTTGTGAGCAGAGCTCCAAAAACCGTGAGGCAACTATCACCGTGGGAAAAAAAAAAAAGATACTGAAGGAGGATCTCGTGGTGGATGCAGATAGCAGCATGTTGGGCTTGCTCAGTGTGCCAATCAAAGTTCTAGAAACTTTGACAAAAGCTTTCAGTGCTGAGCTCTATCTGATGATGTCACCCATCTGTGAGGACTACCATCCTGCTTGTCCAGAATTAAGTGTACATTTTTTTTGCATGTGTTCAATATTTGAATTAATGCCAAAATACATATATTTAATACAGAATTAGATACAGGAATAACTGTGGGTGGGACCAGTCCAAGTGAGTTTTCTCATCCTGCTTGGTTACAGAGCTGCCTAACTAACAGCTCTATCTGCAGGTCTCAGGAAGACAACCAGTTGGTTTTATTTGTAGACAGTCAACTGCAAACACAAGTGCAAAGTGATGCACATAGGGAAAAGTAACCCACACTGTAGTTACATGATGTTAGGTTCCATTTTAAGAGTTACCACCAAGAAAAAGATCTAGGCATTGAAATCACAGGCTCCGTGTGCTGCAGAGGTAAAAAAAAAAGCAAACAGAATGTTAGGAATTATTAGGAAAGGAATGGTGAATGTCTTGCTTGAGTGGTTTAAGTCTTTCTCGATAGGGTGAAAAAGTTATGGGATAGGAGGCAATGTCCTTTTGTGGACTTCAAAGAAGAGGTTAAAAGAAAGGAAAAAGTAGGATTAAATGGTCTACTTTCACAGTGGAAAAAAGTAAATAGTGGAGTGACTCAGGGATCTGAACTTGGATCAGTACTTTTTAATATATCTATAAATGAATTGGAAGGGATATAACAAGAGAGGTTATCAAATTTGCAGATAACATTATTCAGAGTAATTAAATTACAAGAGGATTGTGATAAATTGCAGGAGGACCTTGCGAGACTGGAAGATTGGCGTCCATATGGCAGATGAAATATAATGTGGGCAAGTGCAAGGTGATGCATATAGGTAAAAATAACCTATGTTGTGGTTACATGATGTTAACTCCCAATATGGAACCTATCATCCAGGAAAAAGATCCGAGTGTCATTGTTGATATTACATTGAAACCATCAGCTCAGTGTGCTGTAGTGGTCAAAAAAGCAAACAATGTTAGAAATTATTAGGAATGGAATGACAAATTTATTTTATTTATCGAGTTTTATATACCGTCGTTCGATTTTGCCATCACAACCGTTTACAATTTTCGATGGGATCCGTTAGTTAAGGAGTTAGCAAAATGTTGCTTACCTGTAACAGGTGTTCTCACAGGACAGCAGGATGTTAGTCCTCATGTATGGGTGACATCACAGGATGGAGCCCAATCATAGAACACTTTTGTCAAAGTTTCTAGAACTTTGACTGGCACCTACTGGGCATGCCCAGGATGGCACTAACCCTGCAACCAGCAGGGGTTCCCCTTCAGTCTTGTTTGAAAGCTAAAGTGCCAAAAATAAAAATAAGAAAACGTAACGAACCCAACACCGCGGGGTGGCGGGTGGGTTTCGTGAGGACTAACATCCTGCTGTCCTGTGAGAACACCTGTTACAGGTAAGAAACATTTTGCTTTCTCACAGGTCAAGCAGGATGGTAGTCCTCACGTATGGGTGAGTACAGAGCTGAGGATGTCCGAACATGCAACAAACGTACCCAAAGAAGTGCAACAGGCACAACAACTGGGGTGGAATTTGGTAGAGGGCATCCTGAACCCTAACGGGTAGGCGGAAGGGTGTTGGTACATCAAGTGGCAAAAAGGTTGCACAAGACAGATTGGCCAAAGATGGAATCTTGTCTTCCAGCCTTGTCTAGACAATAATGGGCTGTAAAGGTATGGAGAGAACTCCAGGTAGCAGCCCTACAAATATCAGGAAGCGGCACTGAGCAAAGGTGCGCTACAGAAGTTGCCATGGCCCTGACCGAGTGTGCTTTAACACGGTCCTGAAGTGGAATGCCTGCTTGCTGATAGCAAAAGGAAATGCAGTCCACTAGCCAGGAGGAGATAATCTGCTTACCCACCGATTGACCCAATCTGATGGAAGCAAAGGAAACAAACAATTGAGTACTTTGCCTGTGGGCAGCTGTATGGTCTAGGTAGAATGCTAGAGCCCGTTTGCAGTCGAGGGTATGCAGAGCCTGCTCTCCTGGATTGCAATGGGGCCTGGGAAAGAAGGTGGGTAGTAAAATGGATTGATTAATGTGAAACTCCGAAACTACCTTAGGCAAGAACTTCGGGTGAGGGCGGAGTACGGCCCGGTCATGCAGAAGTTTTGTGTAAGGCGGATAGGTAACTAGGGCCTGTAACTCACTAACTCTGCGAGCAGATGTTATAGCCAATAGGAATATCACTTTCCATGTGAGAAAGCGAAGATCACAGGATTGGAGAGGCTCGAATGGTGGTTTCATGAGCCGACCCAAAACCAGACTGAGATCCCAAGAAGGGGCCGGAGGACGCAGTGGAGGCTTAAGGTGAAGCCTTTCAGAAAATGTGTTATGAGGGGTTGCACCGAAATAGGAACATCCCCGACACCTTTATGGAAGGCAGCCACCACACTGACATGCATTCTGATGGAGGAAGTTTTTAGACCTGATTCTGACAAGTGCCAAAGATAGTCTAGAAACTTCGTAGTGGAACAGGTAAAGGGATCAAGGGACTGAGAACACCATGATTTAAACCTGTTCCATTTGTAAAGATAAGATTTTCTCGTGGAAGACTTCCGTGAAGCAATCAGGACACGAGAAACTGGCTCCGAAAGGTTGAGAGGCTGCAGGATTAACCTTTCAACATCCAGGTCGTTAGGGACAAGGCCTGAAGATTGGGGTGGCGTAGGCACCTGTTGTTCTGCGTGATCAGAAGCGGGTCCTTCCCCAGGGGAATGTGCCTGCGAATGAAGAGGTCCTGAAGAATCGGAAACCACAATTGACATGGCCAGTGAGGTGCTATCAGGATCATGCTTCCCTTGTCCTGATGTAGCTTCACGAGAGTCTTCGAGAGAAGTGAAAGTGGAGGGAATGCATATAGGAGACCGGCATCCCATGAAAGGGAGAACGCATCTCTTGGCTGTGAGTGTTGGCTGCGAGTGAGAGAGCAATAGTTCTCTACTTTGCGGTTTTGAGGTGACGTAAAGAGGTCTATGTGAGGGTAACCCCAATGTTGGAATATCGAGTCTGCTACTGTGGGGTTGAGAGACCACTCGTGTGGTCAAAAGGTGACACTCAACTTGTCTGCCAACACATTGTCCACTCCCGGCAAGTAGGTGGCCCTGAGGTACATCGAGTGGGAGAGGGCCTCCGCCCATATCTGTGCAGCCTCCTGACACAGGAGGCGGGAGCCTGTTCCTCCTTGTTTGTTGATGTACCACATGGCCACCTGGTTGTCCATTTGAATCAGGATGACCTGGTCGGGGAGGCGATCCTGAAATACTCAGAGCATATTTGATTGCTCGTAGATCCAGGAAATTGATCTGGTGTTTGGCTTCCTCTGGAGACCAAGACCCTTGAGTTTGTAAATTGGCAACGTGTGCTCCCCAACCGGTGTTGGAGGAGTCTGTTGTAAGGGTTATTTGAGGATCTGGAGCTTGAAAAGGAAGGCCTTGAAGGAGATTGGCCTGATTCTTCCACCAAGCTAGAGACAGACGAAGTGGGTTGGTTATGTGGACAACAGCTGATAGTGGTTGAGATGATTGAATCCATGTGACCTTAGAGTCCACTGTAGGATCCTCATGGCAAGACGAGCCATGGGAGTGACGTGTATTGGGGACGCCATGTGTCCTAGCAGGACTAGAAAGTGACGTGCAATGGAGCGTTGTCGAGACTGCAGCTGATGGGCGAGAGAGATGAGAGCTTGTTCTCGAGGAAGAAATGCCTTCGCCTTGAGGGTGTCCAAGTCTGCTCCTATGAACGACAGGGTTTGCGATGGGACCAAGCTGGACTTTGGATAATTGATGAGAAACCCCAGAGAGATCAGGGTGTGCAAGGTGAGACGTAGGGACATCAGAACAGCTTGCTGTGTGGGAGCCCTGATCAACCAATCATCGAGATAGGGGTAGACGTGGACACCTTGAGTCCTGAGGAACGCTGCTACTACTACGAAGCACTTGGTGAAGACTCGTGGAGCAGAGGCTAGGCCGAATTGTAGCACTTGATATTGGTAGTGCTTTGGGCCTACAAGGAGTCGCAGAAATCTGCGATGAGACGGAGTTATTGTGATATATGTGTAAGCGTCCTGGAGGTCTAGAGAGCAGAGCCAGTCTCCCCTTTGTAGTAGGGGGAGGAGGGAACCCAAGGTCACCATCTTGAACTTTTCTCTTTGGAGGAACTTGTTTAAGGCCCGAAGATCTAGTATCGGGCGAACGCCACCTGACTTTTTTGGGATTAGAAAATACCGAGAGTAGAATCCGAGGCCCTTCTGGGAGTAGGGCATTGGTTCTATTGCTCTGGACTGGAGGAGGAGGGAAATCTCCTGTTCCAGGAGCGGTGAATGGTCTGATGTTCCCCACGTCAGCCAAGGTGGAGAGCCCGGTGGAATGGCAAGAAAGTTGAGATGATAACCTTGAGTTATTATGGTGAGCACCCACTGGTCTGTGGTGACTGAGTGCCAGATGTGGCTGAAGTGGCACAATCTGCCTCCCACTAGTACATGCTTTAGTGGAGTCTGAATGCTGCTCTCTAGAAAAAAAGTCAAAAACCAGATGCTGGACCTGGTTGAGGAGTTGTTTGCAGCTTTTGCCTGGACTGGCCTTTCTGGTAAGGCTTAGTAGAGCGACCTTTGGACGAAGGAGGATAAGATTTCCTTTGGCAGTAAAAGGATTTCTTGGGCTCCTTTCTGAATGTTTGCTTAGCAGGATATTCAGAAGGTATCAAGGAGAGTTGGCGAAGAGTCTCATGGTGATCCTTGAGTTGTGCCACTGTCTTTTGTATTTGCTCACCAAAAAGATTATCTCCAGTGCAAGGCAAATCAGATAGTCTATCCTGGACCTAAGGCTGTAGGTCTGATGACTTTAGCCAGGCCCATCGCCTTGCAGAAATGGCTGTTGCTGAAACCCTGGAAGCGGTGTCAAAAACATCAGGCAGATCTTATCTCATGCTTTTCCGCTTCTAAACCCTTTTGAGCTAAGGCGTGCAATTGGTCTTGAGACTGTTGAGGTAGGGACTCAAAGTCCTATATTTGTTTAAAGAGGATCCTGTTGTACTGGGTCATATAAAGTTGATAAGAGGCGATGCGGGATATAAGCATAGCCCCTTGAAAGATACGGCAACCTATAGCATCCAGGAATTTTTGTTCCTTTCCTGGAGGATAGGAAGAATGAGGCTTGGTTCTTCAGGCTTTCTTTTGGGCTGATTCAACCACTGAATGGTTGTCCAATTGGGGCTTCTGGAAACCAGGAGTTGACTGGACTAGGAATATAGTGTCAGCTTTCCGATTGACTGGTGCCACAGAACCAGGATGTTCCCAATTTCTTTTGAGAAGATCCAGGAGGACATCATGGATGGGAATAGATGTTAGTTCTTTAGAAGCATCTAAAAATTGAAGAAGCTTCATCATCTGATGTCTATCATCTTGTTCTGTCTGAAGTTGAAAAGGAACCACTTCAGCCATTTCCTTCACAAAATTAATGAAGGACAAGTCCTCTGGCGGAGAACGCTTCCTGCTTTCAGCGGGAGAGGGTGGCTATGGCAAGTCATCGGTATCCTGGGATGAATCGTCAGTCCAGTTATCATAGGGATCATCTCCAGCACCCCCAGTATCCTTGGAGGGACGAAAAATTGGTATACCTGAAGGTACCAGGCGAGGCACCCAAGGCATCGATTGTGTCACCGGTGGCACTGATGGTTGCACAGATGGTTGCACAGATGGTAACAAAGATGCAATCGGTGAAACCGATGATCTAGGCATCGGAAGGACTCCCGATGGCAGAAGGAACGGTGTTTCTCCTTCTTCTGTTGATGAAAGAGGAATCTGAGAGAAAGGCACCGGGTCCATTGGAGTCGTCGGATCCCTCGGAGGAAAAGCAGCGATCAGTGCTTCCATTCTCATGAGTAACGGTGCTAGCGCTGCTGGAATGGGATCGGCTACCGGTTCAGACATCGGTACCGGTATCAATGGAACCTTGAAGCATTGCATCGCTCTGCTGACGGCCTCCTGAATCATCTGATCCAGTTCCTCCCGGAAACCTGGAACATGGAGCCCCGATGCCGGAGGAGGAGGTGGCGTAGCCGGAGGGACCACCGTTGGAGGTGGAATCGCGGCTCCTATCACTGGTCCCGGTGAAGGTTGACTCAGATAGGTTGACTACCTGAACCAGATAGGGACGGTGCCTTTTCTGGACAGGCTTTCTTCAATGGAGGTTCAGACGATGACGACATCGAAGCTTTGCCTGCATCGACAGTCTGAGACCTGAGATGTTGATGCTTTTCTCGACAGTCACCTCTGTCCTTTTCATGAGGGGGAGTCGTCGATGCTGGTTGGACACCGGCTGGTGCCAGATGATGGTGCGACATAGACAGTGTCGGTTCAGATGACGTCGATGCTATGGACGGCGTCGGGGTTTTTGACCGAAAGAGAAGTTCCATTTTCTCCATTCTAGCCTTGCGACCTTTAGGTGTCATGAGGGCACATTTGGTGCAAGTAAGGACATCATGCTCGCTACCCAGACACATTACACATACCTGGTGAGGGTCAGTAATGGACATTGTGCGGGTGCAGTCCGGGCATCGACGGAACCCCGACGCCATGGCCTGTGAAGAAATTTAGCCGCGGTCGACGGCCAGTAGGCCGTGAAGGCCAAACTAGACAGGAATCGACCAGAATCGGGTAAAAAACTTACCGGAGAAAGTTGTATAATAATTCCGTGAGCTCCTGACAGGAATCTCTGTTGAGCTCTTAAGTCGCGTGGCTACTGCTGCGTGGAAAAAAGAAGACTGAAGGGGGACCCCTGCTGGTTGCAGGGTTAGTGCCATCCTGGGCATGCCTAGTAGGTGCCAGTCAAAGTTCTGGAAACTTTGACAAAAGTGTTCCGTGATTGGGCTCCATCCTGTGATGTCACCCATACGTGAGGACTACCATCCCGCTTGACCTGTGAGAAAACATATACATTAAAGACAGAATAACAGTTAATGCAGTATTGGGTTAGTTGTACATATTTGCTGTTAATGTTACAGTTTAAGAGGGTTGCTAGGATCTTATAGGACAAAGTTCATGTGGAGGGCTGTGGTAACGTTTTGTTCAGCTTGATGAACCATATCGTTTTCTAGGTTTGCTTGGAAGAGGGGTGAACATAGTGGGGGCCAGTGAGGTGGTGTGATGTCATAATGCCTCTGTATCACTCCATTGTGAGACTGCACTTTGAATACCGTGTGTAATTCTAGTCACTGCATCTCAAAAGATATAGTTGCACTGGAAAAAGTACAGTGAAGGGTGACCAAATCCATAAAGGGCAAGAAATGGCTTCCCTATGAGGAAAGGCTTAAGAGGTTAGTGCTGTTCATCTTGAAGAAAAGACAGCTGATGGGAGATATATGATATGATAGAGATCTACATATTCATGAAAGGACTTGAATGGGTAAATGTGAATCAGTTACTTGCTCTTTCGGATAGTATAAGGACTAGGAGGCACTCCATAAAGTTAGCAAGTAGCTCGTTTAAAACAATGGAGAAAATTCTCTCTCACTCAATGCATAATTAAGCTCTGTAATTCACTGCCAGAAAATGTGGTTAAGGCAGTTAGTGTAGCAGGGTTTAAAAAAGGTTTGAATAAGTTCCTGGAGAAGTGCAGAAACTGCTATTAACTGGAAATAGCCACTGCTTGTTGCCGGCATTAGTAATATGGGATCTGTTTAATGTTTGGGTATTTGCCAAGTACTTGTGACTTGGATTGGCCATTTTTGGAAGAAGGATATTGGGCTTGTTGATCCTTTGGCATATCTTATGCTCTTATGAGAAAACAGAGGGTACAGTTGGTCAGAATTTTTCATCTTTGATAAATCTTGCACTAGAAGTTGCTTCAGGGCTCAACCCTCTCTTCGGTGCTATTTAATGTTTACTACGCACCAACTGGGGGGTTGATGTACACATTTTTATTCCAAACAAAACTGGGGCTCTATTCATTTTTCTTTTTTGTCAAATTGTTTGCATGGCATCAGAAATGTGTTGGTTTTCCAAGGATTGTCTTTAAATATAGCCCTTATGCTAGGACTACCTAATACGACATTAAGACCACTGCAAATACTTCAGAACACAGCAGCTAGAATACTAACCGGAAAAAGAAGGAGGGACCATATAACTGAAACCCTAGCAGAGTTACATTGGCTACCAATTGAACACAGAATTAAATACAAAACCCTATGTATCATTCACAAACTAATTTATGATGAGAAATCAGAGTGGTTAAACACAGCATTACGGGTACACACTCCACACAGGAACTTCAGATCAGCAAATAAAGCACTCTTAACCATTCCATCAGTTAAAACAGCAAGACTGACCCAAGTGAGAGAAAGAGCCCTATCACTAGCAGGACCCATAATCTGGAACACAATGCCTCCAGAGATCAGACTACAAAGTGATCTCAAGGCATTCAAGAAAAGTTTAAAAACATGGCTTTTTAAACAAGCATTTTACAAAGAGATGAGAGAATAGAGAGAAATTATTCAGGAAAAGACAGAAAGGCACAGACACACAGTACTTAGGACTTTAAAGTAGATTAGTATATGAACTCTACACAATAAGCATAACTATAATACTATGTGTGATAAAACTACCCGTACCTTGTACCTTGGTACAATTGGTCTTGAACTACTTCGCTAAATGACTATGTCTAATGATTTATTGTAACCGAACCTTTGACGGCACCTGTTAGAATGTACTATAGTACACTTTCACCTACATTAAATATGTGCCTACATGTAAACTGTTGCAATAGTATTTAACTTAGCAACGGTATAGAAAAGTTTTCAAATAAATAAATAAAGCAAAGCTATTGTAGATTGGTAAATCTTTACCACAAGTATGTACACAGGTTACTTATGAAGGAGATATTTTGGAAATACAACTGGAACTAGAAATTTGGAATTATTGCTGGATTCCAAACCTACCCTCCAACCTCAAGTTAAGTTGGCTGCAAAGTCAGCAATTTTAAAATTGAAAACATTGAAAGCTTTAAAGGCTGTTTTACAAAGCCTTTGACAGCAGTCAAGGAAAGTTGGAATCCAAGCCTGGGTCAGGATCCAGGAAGTCAGGCCGAGGAGGGAAAGACAAGACAAAGATAAGATACAAAGTACAGGCAAGACAAGAAACAGGATACAGAAAGACAAGAGGCAAGACATAGAAACCAGCAACACACACTGGGACACACAAAGACACCAGGGGACTTTTGCTGAGGCGTTGGGGCTGCATGTCAAGGAGCTTTAAATACAGAAGGGCAGTGACATCATCAAAGGGTGCCGCTGGACTTTTCACGCCACGGCTCCTTTAAAATTCCAGGCGCGCCATGTATGCATGCCTAGAAAAGCCCCAAGCAGGAGAAGGGGAATGGCAGTGGCTGTTTGCCAATGGCATCCCTGCCGCCAGAGTGCTCAACTGGCATTGAGGGTGAGTGAGGCAGCTCACGGGGCCAACGTGCAAACTGCCAATCGTAACAGAGGTCTATAAAATAATGAGAGGACTAGAATGGGTAAATGTTAGTTGCTCTTTCAGATAATTCAAGGACTAGGGGACACTCCATGGAATTAGAAATTAGTACATTTAAAACAAATCGGAAAAAATTCTCACATTCAACACACAATTAAACTTTGGAATTCATTGCCAGACGATGTAGTTAAGGCAGTTAGTGTAGCTGGGTTTAAAAAAAGTTTGGACAAGTTCCTGGAGATGATGTCCATAAACTGCTATTGATCAGGTTGACTTAATGAATAACCACTACTTATTACCGGCATTAGTAACATGGGACTTTACTGTTTGGTTACTTGCAGGGTGCCTTGTAACTTGGAAACAGAATGCTGGGCTTGATGGACCCTCAGTCTGACCTAGTATGGCAATTTCTTATGTTTCCACTCCAAAACATGGCGATCAGCACACCCCAATTCCCCTGGTCCTCTTGATACCCACAGGCCACTCTATTCTCCAAAGCCTTGTCCAATTTACTCAAATTTACTTAGTACTGTAGCAAAATGTTCTGAACTCTCTCCTTAGAGACTTCTCCTGATCTGTTTGCTGCTTCTGAGTAAAAAGGTTACAACAGGATTCCTCTAGGTTCCAGTGGTATACTAATGTTGTGTACTTAAATCAGTCTCAATCAATTCATCTAAGGAAAATAGCCTCAGTTGGAACAAAAAGTTAGTATTTATAACTTCTCATCTGCCCTTTAATAGCATAGTGACCAATTTAGTATTTTTCTTTTTTTTTCCAAATTTTATTTAATAACTTTAACGATACAAAGATCAGAATTATGACATGTGAATAAAAGAACAATGACAATCCCCTTGCCCTCCCCTGGTGGACCCGAACTAATATCACAGTATGCGTGTACCAGACACATTATGTAGTTATACCAAGACACTGCAAGTCAATACATTACGTTTGTCAGTGACAGCGATGTTTCCTTCGTTATATTAGTAAAGTCCTTCTATAAGCCCAATAGGGCGAACATATATTGTCATAACAACAACAACACACTTTAGTATTTTTCTAACATTTTGATATTAAAAATGGGCATCCAAAATTGAACCCCATACTCCAGATATGGTCCAATAAGGACTTTATACAATATAAAAACAACATCTGTATCCCAAGCTTCCACCCTTGGGTCTAGTTTTGGCTGCTATTATTTCATTTTGCAAATGCATTCAAATGCATCATCAATTCATATGCCAAGGTCTTTTTTCTGACTACTATTAGCCAATATTGCCCTTACAGTATATTGTACTTACTCATTCTTGTGGCCCAAGTGCATTCTCTCTCTCTTTTTTTTTTTTTGCTTAGATTTAGTTCATGCCTTTTCACTGGTAACACAAGGAGAGTTATATTCAGGTACATATTTCTCTTCCCTAGAGGGCTTGCAATCTAAGGTGGTTATTTATCAAGCCAATCAGTCATTTACCATGCAGTAAATGCCTTGCAATAGCAGTAATATATATACATTGTGTTATTTTATCCCTGACAATGCAGAAATGGCAATGAGCTGTTTTGAATGCAAATACTCTGCAAATGCATGCAAAGTAGCTTATTACTAGGCAATGCCATAAAAAGCGTTTTCTTGAAAAATTGCAAGCTATGTTATTTCAATGAAAGTGATAGGGGCATAAGTTTCAATATAGCTGACTGGCACCATTTTAACACAGATGGCGCAAGGCACTGTGGGGCACTCTTGAGCCTCTTTAGGCCACCAGGCATAGTGAATGACAAGGAAGGGTCTGGCTAGGATGGGGAGATTTTTTTTTTTTTTAACAAACGGACAGAGTTGAGAAAGGAAGAGGGGGGCCTGCATGTATTTATTTTTACATTTATTTATTTATATATCAGGTGTGTGTTGGGGGGGGGGAGGGGGTGTCATTTGGGTTGTGCTGGCCCTGTGAAAGAGTGTCCCTGAAAACCCTCCTTAAACAGGGCTGAACCAGGCATCTATCCTGGTCCACCTTAAAAACCTTAGTCAGGCAGCTCAGAGGGAAAGTTCCTGAGAGCTGGAATAAGATCTTAGGCACAGAGAAGGAATGAAAAGGCCCTGGGAAGGTGGAGAAGGCAGCTCCAAATAATAGAACAGACCTACTAATATTGTTTGCTGGAAGTACTGCAAGGTGCGCAGATTATATTATGTTATTTTGCTGTGAAGAATAAAAGAGAGGGCTACAGTCTGGCATGACTGTCCTTTAGCAAGTCCACAGACCATGCATGCTATCTTACATATATTTATTTATTTATTAACTTTTATTTACCGACATTCGTGAAACACATCATGCCGGTTTACAAAGAACTCAGGCGGGAAATACAATAAAACAATATAACAATATAAAACAATAT
Organism: Rhinatrema bivittatum; assembly: GCF_901001135.1. Classification (NCBI taxonomy): domain Eukaryota; kingdom Metazoa; phylum Chordata; class Amphibia; order Gymnophiona; family Rhinatrematidae; genus Rhinatrema; species Rhinatrema bivittatum. The sequence continues at coordinate 137,542,110 of NC_042622.1, read as the reverse complement.
AACACAATAATAATATAATATAACAAGATAACATTGCTAGCAGAAACAAAAATCAGAATACAAAAAGAACCAAAATGGAGCAATAGCAGAAGGGGGGAGGAGGGTCGTAGGGAGGGAGGGGAGAAGGCATATCTAGATGAAATATAAAACAAAGATAAAATAGAGAAGAGGGAGACTATGTACAGTAGGAATATGTACAGGTACTGTTAACTTAAGAAGTACTACGGAAGTATTGGAAAACCGGCCATATTGATTGGGCGGCGGTATTCACTAGGATATAACTTAATTAATGGGAAACTGAGGGTGTAGAGGGAGAGAGGAGTACAGGGGGAGAAGGTGGAGGCCGGGTGGCCCAGGGATCTAAGGGTGGCTGGGTGGGGAGAGGGGATGGGGGTGGGTTGGGCGAAAGGAGGATGACAGGGCAGGGGGAACTGAAAGGTGTGGTGGCAGGAGTGAGAGGTCGGGCGGGTGGAGTTGGGAGAAGTTAAGTCAGTTAAGTTAGTGTCAGTTTTGGGATTTTCTGCACTAAGCAAGGCACAGCCAGAGATCCATACCTAAGAACAGAAAGGAAGGGGTTTTTTTTTTGGGGGGGGGGGGGGGGGGGGGGTTTCTGTGTTGAGAGAAGTCGGGCCCTAGGGAAGGCACAGGCCAAAGAGGCACATTTAAGAAATGTGCAGCGGTAACTTGAAAGTTTAAATTTATAATGGTCTAAAGAAGGTAGTTCCAACTGGATAGATGGTATATAAAATGAGTTAGTGCTGAACAAGCTGGTTTTATTTTCTTTCCTTTTTTTTTTTCCTGTTTATAAGAAAGGAAAGACTAAGTAGGGCCAGGCCCTCTAAACACAAGCCAGACTCGTTTGCACTAGAGCCAAAATGCAGGACTGAATTCAAACCCTCCAGAAGGAAAGAGGCAACTGCAAGAGAGCCAGACTGCCTGGGCTTGTACCAGGAAAAAGGTAGAAGCAGGACCTGCTCTCAATCGACAACTTAGCAGAAGTAAAGCCAGAGGAGGGCTCGGGACACCTGGAAGCAGAGGAAGCACAGCAGCCTTGTGAGTCACCTGATTAATGATGCTCCACCTAGGAACACAAACTCAGACATATAAGGTCAGCTCAGCCAAGGTCATCCAGGATAATACCAGAGAGAGTGCCCTGAGGATGACGTTATAGGGAGGCCTGGCGAAGCACCACAGGAGCCACTGACTGCACCATTGAAGCAGACAATGGGAATGCATACAGAAGTACAAGAAAAGGCATGGAGATTGGAGAAAAGAAGTATGGGAGCTAAGTAAATGAATCTACAGAGACTGTGGCCCAGGTTCAAGGAAACCCACAGCAGGGCCTTGAAGTTTGGAACACTGAAAAACTATGCGAGTGAATGTCTCCGTCCATGGAGAAAATTACTTACCTACGTAAAGAGAATGTTGAAAGATAAGATAAGATCTGGAGTCCTTATTGGGCATGGCATACACTCACCTTACTTTGATTGACAAATGTCTTTATTTTTTTCATCTACACTGCTGATTGGGCCATTTTTATGTTTCTGTATCTTGTGCTCATCTGTACTTTGTTATTCAGTGTCCTACGTTCAAAAATAAAGTAAAGGGTACACATCTGTGCTGTGTTTGGATGAAAAAAAGACTAAGGAGCCCACAGGAACTACCGCATATGCTCAGTAGAGCAACAGCTCTACGAGCTAAGATAGAAGGGTCCATTTAGTGCAGTCAAATGACATCACCCACATGTCATGGCTAATTCAGTCTTGTTTGTCGATGGAGAGAAAAACCCTTAGTAAATCAGCCCCTATGTTTTACATTTTAAAGTGAGTTATGTTGCATTTAAGAGTCTGTCACACCACAAAGACACACCAAAGCACACTGGGGAAAGGGACAAGGCAAATAGGTGAAAAAAAAAAAAAAAAAGAAGGACAACACAAGCATAATACAAACAAAATCCACCCCCATTTCTCTGTTTCACCTCAGTCAGTTCTTAGCATGACGCCATGCTCCAAGCTCTCTCCTTCTACGCTAGCTGCAACAAGTTCTTCTCTTTCCAATACAGCAACATTACCTGGCCTCACCTCCTACTCTCATTCTTCCCAAACACGACCACCACAGATAGTATTATTCCTAACAGTGCAATAAAGCCTTAAACATCAAGACACTAAATTCCCTACATTATAGAAAGCAAATATTATGTTTGCTTATGCTATTTACTGAAGTTCAAATCAGATCGATGAGGGGACTTTCCAAAGCTTTAGAAGTGTTCTAAAGCTTTGGAAAGCGTTTCCTCTAAATTTCAAGGTTCCATAAACTGAAGGTGTGGGGGGAGAAGGTGACTTCACTAGTTTTAATCACAATTTAAAATTTCCACAAAGTCACTCACGCCCAAGGTTTTCTTTCAGCATGAACAAGCTGCCAAGCAGTGGCTACTGGCTACATAACAGAACTTGAAGTGCTGAACTCTTGAACTGAAAAAGATTTTGTCGCAGGACACAGTTATTAAGGGCATGGTTCTGGCAACCTCCGTTACAAGTTTTACTACTTTTTGATTAAATAAATACATCAATTTATGATATCCTTAATCGAAATGATTAGGGCTGTTACTGCCTTCCACAAATTCCTTAGTAAAATGCACTGGCAAACAAATATGATACATTAAAGGATCCCGAAATATAGCAAGGCTGGTACTGTAGTGTGGCCAAATCAGTGATGCAGGAGACATGCGTTGATATCTCCTGTCTGATGAGACTCAAGCATTCTTTGCAATCAGGAGGGAAGGTAGTCGTCAATAGGCGTGACCTTTGTTGCCACAAAGGCAACACCAAGAGAAGCCTTTCTCCCAGCCTTTAAAAAATGCCAAGGTCTGGTCTCTGGGGAGAAGGAGAAAAAGAGGAATCAAAAGAACACATAAAAAAGACCTTTCTCTAGCTGATCCCAGCAACATGAGTCTTCACTCTTCTAACTAGTTAATCAAAAGGCACTAACCTGCTCAGTTTGATTGATGAACACACAAGTTTCCACTTTAGAGTTTTGGTAACTTGTCAGGGCTCAAACTAGCATCCAGCAAAAGGGCAGAGGCTCAATTTGACTTAAAAATTTATGTGGTAAAAATAAATTTAAAAAAGCAAATGGTCTGGTTTGCACTGAAGAATAAGAGCGAGCTGACTGCTTCATGTGAAAACGAAGAAAGAAAAAAGATCAATCAGGAATCAGGCTAGGTTTAAAAAAAAAAATAAAAGTAAAAGTGAAATAAAAAATTTGTTGGGGAACAAAAAAAACCACCAAACAGCTGCCTAACTGCTTCAAAGCAGTCTCATATTTCACAACCACCACCCCTCAACCCCTCCTCAATAATGTTCCATATATAAACTGATAAGGCCTTTCAACCAGCATCCTCTTTATTATGTCAACAAAAGCAGCTTTGTCTTTTAGGTACTTTCCTGACTGATTGCCTGCAAAGTTTAGGGACTTTCCAGAGCAGCATGTGGTATGCACTAGAGTTTGTTTCAAGCTGACAGCAAACAGTCTGCAAAACCTCAAAGGATTATTCCTAGGACTAACTCTCTCTGACATCCTCAAAAGGTATTTTATGAACGTCAAAAATCCAGACTTGGCCACACTCAAGCGGACTTTAGTTTTGTCTCCTTTGTTTCATGTTATCACATTTTCAGAGGCTGCTGGAGGGAAAGGGGGGGGAAGAGAGAGAGAGAGAAAAAAGAAAGAGAAAGAAAGAGACCGAAAGAGAAAGAAAGACTGCCACTCAATATATGCACCAATATAAGGGGGACACTTTGTTTTGGGGGTATTCATTGTAAAACTGACATCAATAAAGAAATTTAGTCCTTATAAGCGATGAAAAGGAGTTGATTTGTACAATGCAGCTAGCAGAGACTGCAGTGTACAAATCAACTCCTCTTGTTAAGATTTTCATCATTTATAAGGTCTAAAATTCTTTAATGATGTCAGTTTTACACGGAATACCCCCGAATGTTTCTGTAACATGACCCACCTCCTAAAAACTCACCCCAAATCAAAGTGCCCCCCCTTTACAATGGTGCATACATTGAGTGTCAGGCTGAGCCCTAAAATCAGGCTCTCTCTCATTGCGCATAAGATATGCGTGTAAAGGCCGCAGACATATGCACGTGAAGAGCGTTTTAGAACCTACGTACATACTTTATAAAACAGGATGTATCTTCGCTTTCAGGCACATCAAAGGCCCCTATTCTGTTAAAGAGTCTCTGCACGGGCCTGTTGCAACAAATAACAAAAGCAATTATCAAACTCAGTCCATCCCATTGTCATGCATTTCAGAGGCCCTGAACGTCTTTGCGCATGCCATCAACCAGAGACTCGCTGGCAAAGAGTTGCACAAGACTGGGCCTGTGACGGAAAAAGCTTTCCCAAGTTTCAACAAGGCGAGCATGGCATAGTGATGGCACATCAAGTAGTCCTCTTTGCGATGACTGAGTGATCAAGTGGGATTATAGATATGTAACGTGGCATTCATACAAGAGAAGGCATATGCCTACATTTTGTGAATCGTAGTTGCCACCTTTTATTTCACATGCCATTCAACCATGAAAAGACAGGCTGCAGCTTTATTAAACCCCTTTAAATTTTATGAGAAAGGTGGCAATTGAACCATACCACACAGCCAAAGCGGCTGCCAAAGCAGTATGCTCACCATTGGACCAGCTGGGTTGCTTCTAATCACCACCACCAGGTCTGCCCTAGGACAAGCTAGGCCAATAATTCCCAACCCTCTCCTGGAGGCACTCTTAACCAGGTGGGTTTTCAGTATATCCCTAATGAATATGTACAAGATAGATTTGCATACACTGGAGACCCAGTGTATGTAAGTCTCTCTCATACATATTCATTGCGACAATCCTGAAAACCTGATTGGATAGATGTGCCTCCAAGAGAAGGGTGGAAGACACTGAGCTAGGCTAACCTTCCCAGTGGGGCTCGTACAGCCTGCGCCATGTGGTTCTCCAGGAACTCACCAATGCTCAGTTATCTGCCACCTGGGCAGATTAGCAATGGCCCAATCCCCATCTGCTGCAAGATGTATTCTGGGTAGCTCACTTGGGAAAAAAAAGAGACCCTCCTCTCCACAGGAGAACCGCCACAACAACTGAATTCCTCCTCAAATCTGACATTAAACATAGATCCTTTGGCTCAGGCACCTCACTTCACTTCCCACCCCAAGCTAAATATAAAATGAGTTGATAAACGTCACCACTGCAACTATACAAAGGTGGAAGGGAAACGCGCTGTGGCAGTGCAGGGAAAAAAAGTAATTCCTCAAGAGATGCATTGTTTGTTTATCATCTCCGCCTCCTGCTAGCCCCTTCACTTTTCCTCTCCTAGGCCTCCCGGCATTAGGGATGTATTTGTTGGGCATTCTTTTCATACATAGTATGAGCATATGTTTTCTACTGTACAAGCATGGACACTTATGCGCTTACCGCAAAATGAATGAACAAATGACCATAGAATGCACATCCCTACCCAGCATTCACTCAGCCAGCCAGCTCACCTGCATCTGCCTTGGTGTCAGATTACCCCACAGCCAAAGTGAGGAACCCACATGGGTGGGGGAAAGGAGGAGATGGGAGGATGAAGGCAGGCAGATTGCCAGGAACACAACTCCATGTTATCGCTGGCTCCTGTACACCACGGCCTTGTTTCTTGCACTTATTAGAATAATAATAAAAAAAAACAAAAAACTACAACTTTCTTTGCAATCCAATTCAAATCTTAAAGTTGACTGACCTGGATGTTGTCAATATTCAGTGATATTGGGGTAAAGCTGGTCGTGTCAGACAGCAGTCCTAAATTTATCTGGTTAACTTTGACTTTATCTGGGTATATTAAGCAAAATAACTGGCTGCATTTTACTGAATATCATTCTGGTAACTTTAGCCTGATAACTTACCCACTTGTTTACTCTCTGAATATGAATTTCCGAGTGTCATAAATCTAATCTTATTATTCCTTGTATAAATAAATTTATACAAAGTCCCTCATGAGAGTCTCCTGAGGAAACTGAAAAGCCATGGGATAGGAGGCAATGTCCTATTGTGGACTGGAAACTGGTTAAAAGATAGGCAACAGAGTAGGATTAAATGGGCAGTTTTCCAAATGGGGCTAGTCGGAGGGAAGGAAAAAGCAGCTGTGTTGCGGGTGCACCTCAGAGACTGTGCTCCTGGTGTCAGGAAGGGCTACTGGCATCAACTGTGTAGTCTGCCAGGGGAGGGGTAGCAGGATTAAAAAGGAGAGAATAAAAAAATGTGAATACCTACTGTACCTGAATATAACTCTCCTTGAGCTATCAAGGAAAGGCATGAGCTAATTCTAAATAGATTGGTGGTACTTGTTGAATATGAGATGCTATGTTGATCTGCATGAACAGTTATTTCCTGAAAAACCTTTTAACACTTCACTTGTTGGCATACCTTGTGCTACTCACATGGCCTTATAGCATGAAGGAAAACAGGATGGCAATTAAAAAAAAAAAAAAAAAAAAAAAGGAGAGGAGCTGGATTTTTATCTCAAGCAGATACAAAAAACATTAGATGTGGTGGAAGTGGAACAGTGCGATGGCTGTGAAACAGTAGCCTTCATCTGTCTGTGCTTTTGCTTTTTCTGCTTTCAACTCTCTAAACCAGCGGTTCTCAACCGGTGTGTCGCCAAGCACCGGCTGCTGTGTCGCGTGCTCCTGGTCTCTCCCGCTGCTCTTTCTTCCCTGCTGCCGTTGCTGCCGGGCTATCAACACGTTCAAGCCCAGTGGGAACGGCAACAGTGCTAAAAAAAAGCTGTGGCACCCGCGCCTGCCCCCCCCCCGTGACCCGGAACAGGAAGTGATACGCGGTGCACGGGAAGGAGAAAGAGCAGTGCAGCGTGATAAAGTAGCAGCGGCGGCTGCAGCATTGGCCCCCGAGCAATTGAAGCAGACGGTAATCGGGAAAGGAGACAGCAGCTTGAGCCTCCCGCGGCCGATGGGATTCTACTTTCTTGGCCTGCGGGGGCGGGAGCAGGAGGCTGCTGCAGCTACCATTTGTGCTCGGGGAGGGGCGGGGAAGAGGAAGTGAGTGAGAGAAAGAAGCAGCCAGCCTGCGTGTGAGTGAGAGAAACTGGTCAGAGAGCTGATGTGTGTGTATATGTGAGAGACAATGAAAGTGACTGCTCAAGGAGATGACTGATGTGTATGTGAGAGAGTGTGAGACATTAGTCAGGGAGGTGACTGATGTGTGTGTGTGTGTGTGTGTGAGAGAAAAAGCATGGAAGTGAGAAATCTGGGTATGTGAGAAAGCATGGGCGTAAGAAGCCTGGTGTTGGGGGGGTGGGTGTGAAAGAAAGCATGGGAGTGAGAAGCCTGATTATGTGAGAGAGAGAGGATGGGAGTGGGAAGCCTGTGTGTGTGTGTATGCATGAAAGCGAGAGACTGGTTGGTAAGGTGACGGTGTGTATGAGAGAAAGACTGGTGTGTGTGAATATGAGAGAAAGAATGTGATTCAGGGAATGAGAAGCCTGTGCAGTGGAGAGCGAGAATGGAAATGAGAGAGAGACTGGTGTGTGTGTGTGTGTATGTATGTGTGTAACAGAGAGAAAGTGATTATGGGAATAAGAAGCCTGTGCATGTGAAGAGAGTGAGCATGGGAGTGAGAAACCTGGGTGTGTGTGAGACACAGTATGTGAGGGAGAAGCCTGTATATCTGAAAGAACATGGGAGTGGGAAGCCTGTGTGTGGGTATGCATGAGAGAGATCAGGTGACTGGTGTGTGTTTGTGTGTGTGAGAGAAAGAAAGTGATTATGGGAATGAGAAGCCTGTGCATGTGGAGAGAACAAGCATGGGAGTGAGAGACTGGTGAGTGCGTGTGAGAGACAGAGAAAGTGATTATGAGAGTGAGAAGTCCGTATATGTAAGTAGAACACGGGAGTGGGAAGCCTGTGTGTGTGTATGGCATGAGAGAAACTGTTCAGGAAGGTGACTGGTGTGTGTGTCACAAAGACTGTTTGGGAGATGATTGGTGTGTGAGAGACAGAAACTGGTCATGGGGGCATGACTGGTATGGTGTGTGTGTGTGAGAGACATGGGCATTAAGGAAGAGGACCATGAGTATAGAGCTTAGCCTCTACTGCTGCTTCTGGTGTGTGCTACGGCCTGCAAGGAAGAGGAGTAGGAGAGCTGCTGGAGGGGATAAGTAAAGGTGGCTTTTAAAGTTTATTTTTCTTGATTGACTGCCATTTTAATTATTTAATATTATGTGATGTGTCTGCTTTTTTTGAAATATTTTATTGGTGTTTGGAGAATTTTTAATAGTTTTTATGAGTTTTTAATTGTTGGATGTTATTCTGTTTATAGCTGTTTAGAAACATTTATTCTGCTTATTAGTATAGTTTTACAATTATTTCTGTGTGGGGATACACAGCTGCTTGCTAGTTCTGTTTTCCTAATAAGAGGTGTATTGGTTTTTAGGGCTTGATTTAATATTTATAGTGTTGCCTTTTCATAGATAGGGTTGCTCCTGTTTGAGTGTATTCCATAATACAGGTGTAACTGTGTGCGGATTAGTTTATGTGCATTACTACAGATCCTGGGAGTATGTTAGGTCGGTTCTGTGTCTGTTACCGAGATGAGATATTTTACTAGCATGTAAGAGTTTTATCAGTCTTATTTGTTGTGTTTTCTCAAGAAGACATGCATTGGTGGTAAACTGCTGTCTTTTCATGAGTAGGGCTATTGAGCCTGGAAGTAGAAGGAGTTTGAGTTGCTGTTACTGAGATGACACCAGAACCAGAATATCTTTTTTGTAGGGTGAGTTGTATGGGGAATGTCACAATTCTGCTTTACATCCATTATTGTGGGTCAGGGGGGTTCCCGTGGATGCAAACTGTAATTTTACATCTAGCCCCGTGACGATCATGGGTCAGTGTGTCACGCATGTGAGAACCATCTGTCAGGTGTGTCCCGACAGAAAAAAGGTTGAGAACCACTGCTCTAAACCAAGGGTAAAGATCACTTAACTCTGGGTCAATTTGGCTGTATGCCAAAGATGGCACCTGTAGTGACACAGAGATGAACTTTGTTTTATCCACCATGCAAGAGAGCAGAAGCAAAAAATTGCAAACGATCCCCAGAGAAGGTGGAAATTAGTGCTGCTTTGGGACTCCACTGTCAGAGACTAGATGTCAGAACAAGAAGGGTAACTGACAAATACTATAGCTTGAAGTACTGACCCGAGGGGGAGATACAGCTGAGGACTATATGATCAAGCTAGAGAGAGCTCATAAAGCATTGGGCCGCCAGTAAAAGAATGTTCAAGGACATAGCTGCCAGCTTCCACCACTTTAATATCAAGAATAATGATTTTATTAAGTCCAAGAAGTTGGGCACTATTGGCTAGCAGGGGCATAATCTGGAAATTTTCAACAATCTCTCCCCTATTATTCATAAGAGCTGAAAGAAATTACTCTGCTTCTTCGCAAGGAAAACATTAGACATAGATGGATTTTCCCCATTTGGTTTACTTTTCACAATCAGTGGCGTTACATCCAGAGTTAAAACTGTAAGAAAAGCTGTTTAGATACTTTGGGCAGCACATACAACAACAAAAATACCACAAAGCTAGGATGATCCCTCTGCCCCCATGCATAAAGAGGATGTTCCCAGATGGTAGCATAAAACTAAAGGGGGTGGGAGGCTTCGGAGGCATTCTGGTGGTTGGATGTCATCCAAGGACAATGCAAGTTGATGGGAATCTGTGTTTCAATCTTTGGTTGAATCTCTGGTCTAGCTGGAACTTAACTTTTGGGTTCCACCTATCTATTTAGGCATGCTGAGTATTTTACATTAAAACCACTAGTTACTCAACCTCAAGAATATATCTTTTAACATTTACAGAAACTACTGGTCCTATACAGGAGATCTTTATTACATCGGATCCTACTGTAGACTATTAGTACTCAGCCTTCCAATACTGGGGAAGAAGTTATTATCTCTAATGATCTCTCCCCAGTGACGAGTACTTTAAAGCAGATTGTATAGGAAAGAGAGGTTATTGTGTTAAAAATGTCTATTTGTAAAAAAAACTTGCTATCTACACAAGATTGTTTTCTTGATGTATTTTGGAAAATTGATAAATAAATAAATAAATCACTAGTTACACTAGTTAGGCTGTAAGGTGATTACTGTTTATTAGTTTCCATTTAACAATTTGTTCAGTTATGGATTTGGATGGGTTTGTGGAAGGATGTCATTCCTTCAGGAGGAATGTGTCTACCAATTGATATAGGAGGAAGGAGAGGGGAACAGGAATGGGGTGGGGAGGATAGGGAAAAGGGGTTATTCTGGCTCTTTATAGTGGGGGAACTTCCTCTGTGGGAGTATGAAGGACTTTAGAATTGTATTTATAAACGTAAAGGGGATGAACACCCCTTTTAAACAACTCCTGTTGAAAGGGGCCTCTTCATTAAAAGTGGCAATTTTGTTTTGTTAAGTAATACATTTGAGAAAGAGTTGAGGGCTTACTCAGATTGCCCTTGGTTGTTCTTCAATTTTTTGCTTCTTACACTACAAAAACACACCCCCAAAAAAAACCAATATTGTGAAGTTGGGGTATTATTTTCTAAGGAGTTTAAGGTTAATGTTAAAGAAGTTAGATGGGACTTAGAGAGTAGATACAATATATAATTAAGTTTTTTCTGGGAAAGGCTATTTTTCACCTTGGTTAACTTATATGCACCTAATTTGGCTCAGGGAACCTTTTTGGATTTGCTTTCTAAAGTTCTCTCCGAATGTGTAGAAGATCAACTGATTGTTGGGGGGGGGGGGAGAGGGGGGACGGACTTTAGTATTACCAAAGGCCCATGGCTGGACAACTCACGGGGGACTGGAAACCATGGTGCTCAACACAGATATAAACTCAAATGCTTCATGAACAGATGGGATTTACTAGATGCTCAAAGGCTTCTATAATCCTACAGCTCAGGATTATTCCTTTTTCTCTAGACCCCCAAAATTCCTACTCTCATACTGATCTTTTTCCTAATAGATAAATCTTTAATGACTTTTCTTCAAGATGCTGCTTTAGGAGATATCACATGGTCAGAGCATGCTCCTATGTGGCTGGGTATTTCCCTCTTTTATAATGATATTAGTAGGATATCCAGAAATATCTACTTACTAATGATACCCGTGATGTCACCCCAGTTACGATCTGGGAAGGTTTAAAAGCTGTGGTGTGAGGAAAGTTGATTTCTTGGGCTTCAATTAAGAAAAGGCAGAAAGCTCAATCTAAAACTGACCTATTCCAAAGGATCGCGAGATTAGCACATTTACATAAGAGGCATGGAGATCAAAATACATTGCTGCACAAAACTGCAGCTTGGACCAATTATACGCTTTGGAGTCAGAAACTCTCTCTTTCCACATGGATTTGGTTAAGCAAAAGTATTTTTAATACAATAATAAGTCTAGCAGGCTTTTGGCTAGGAAATTAAAGAAATACTCACAAACTCAAACTGTTAGAATTAAGGCATTACAAGACATATAATTCGAATATCAGAAGTGATTTTCCCAATATTATGAGGAATTATATTTACAGGATCAGTCTGTTCAGGAAAGTGAGACAGACTACCTAGGTGAATGGCACTTCCTTTTCTCTCTCCAGAAAGCCAGAAGTTTATGCTTAATAAAGAAATCATTTAGTCTGAGGTATTACAACTGATGAAAGAACTGAAGCCTGGTAAAGCCCCTAGAACCAACAGATATTCCACTAAATTTTATAAACTATTTAGTACTAAATAGTGTTGCTCCGTCACGGAAGGGCCGACGCCCTCGAAAGGGCTGAGACCAAGACCGAGACCTCGAAGAATAACCTCGAGCCGAAGCACCACGCCCCCGAGCTGCATATCGATGTGGACCCCGAAACCGGGTCGGGGAAGGCACAAAAGCTCGGGACTGTTTCGGTCAGTCCTCTGGCAGCTTGTGAACCTTGTTCTCACCCAAGGAGTTAATGAGCTGCTCAAGGTCCTCACCAAAAAGCAACTTACCCTTGAAAGGCAAAGTGCCCAAGCGCGCCTTGGACACCGGGTCCGCTGACCAATTGCGTAACCAGAGGAGCCATCTGGCGGAAACCGCCGAGGCCATTGCCTTGGCCTGAAGGCAGAGAAGATCATACAGGTCGTCAGCCCCATACGCAATAACACCTTCCAATCTTTCAGCCTGCTCAGCCTCTGCAGAGGGAAGATCCTGGGTGCTGAGTAATTGCTGAATCCACCTAAGGCCGGCCCGCTGCATGAGACTGCTGCAAATAGTCATCCGAACACCTAATGCCAGTACCTCGAAGATACGTTTGAGGTGGAACTCAAGTTTGCGATCCTGTGCATCCTTCAAGGCCGCAGCCCCCACCACCGGAATAGTGGTGGGCTTAGTTACAGCGGAGACGGAAGAATCCACTGTGGGAATTTTCAGCAACTCCAGGCAGTCCTCCGGGAGTGGATAAAGCTTATCCATGGCTCTCCCGATGCGGAGCCCCGCCTCGGGAGCTTCCCATTCCCGTAGGAGAAGCAACTTGAGCATGGGGTGAAAAGGAAAAGCTGAAGCCTAGGCCCGGAGTCCCACCAGGACCAGATCCATGTGTTTAGGTAGTGCTGCCGTAAGAGTGTCCGTCGGTGGACCTTCAACTCCTAATTCCTGGAGGACAAAAGGAATGAGGGGTTCCAGCTCCTTCTGAAATAAGCGGAGTACCCTGGGATCATCCCCTTCGAGAGGGGGAAGTGGTTCTACCAAATCCGCAGCCGAATCCGGGTTTCCCAAAGGTGCCGGAAGGTCCGGGCAGGAGGGGGCCCCTGGGACCACCCGCACCCGGACTGCCCCCTGCGGCTCCAGGGCCCTCCTCCTCCTGCAACCTGGCCAGGTAGGATTTGTGCATGAGGAGCACAAAATCTGAAGAAAAACGAGGCCTAGACTTGCTGGGCGGGGGATGGGGGCAAGAACCCACAAAATCATCCTCCCCTGCGCCGAGCAGCCCCGAATTGGGAGCTGCTAAAATACTCAAAATGTCCACCATGCGCCAACCCGGGAACGGCCTGGCTATGTGTCTTGAGGAGCGACCCCGGGCTGGATTTGGCTGCGCTGCCTGGGAGGGTCCTTCCCCACCCGGCAGGCGCGAAAATCACGTCGAGGACTCCCCTCAGGCTAGGCAGCAGTGTGATCATGGCATGACAGTGAAGGGAGCCGCAATCACAAAGAAAAAACAGCTGATTTGGTTGCACTTGCTACCGGGAGGAGCGGAGGCAGAGGACTGAACTCTGCTCGCTCCTGGCTGAACACCCGGCTGCCGACAACAGAGGTAAGAACCTTAACTAGTGGGGAGACTGAAGATATTAAAGAATACCTCTGTGTTTGTTTATTTTATTTATATATATATATATATATATATTTTTTTTTTTTTTTTAAAGAAAGGAAGAGAGTTTTGTGTGCCCTAAAGGCACTGACAGGAGAAAAATCTCCTGACCAACTTAAAGGCAGACAGGTGAGGGCTTAGACCACCAGTGAGTGACGACCACCAGTTTCACCCCCTTAGGAGCACTGGGAATAGGGGCTTAGGCTATGCTGCAAGACACAAGGGGCCAAGCCCCCCTAAGCCCCCCAAGAGCATGGAGACAGTGCTGTCTTCAAAGAAGAAAAGACAGAGTCAATTCCTTTTTTTTTTTTTTTTTTTTACTAAAACCCAAAAGGGTGTTTGCTTGATCCTTTAGGAAAAACCCAAAAACTGGAAATAGGTCCAAACTAGCCAAATCAGGAGACTGCACGTTGAGCTGATCCATCTGCTGGAGACAGACAAATACTGAAGGGCTGCAGGGTAGGCTCTGTCCTGATATAGGATACCCTTTTCAGTTTTGGTCTGTCTCCATCTGCTGGACAGGAGGCTCAAGCCACGGTCTGGACTGATCCGGGTACATACAGGGAACCCATGATTCCTACTCTCGCATAGATTATCTACTTTACAGGGGGAATATATTTCCAAGGGTCACACAAACAGAGATTGGGCTACCGATAGTCTCCGATCATGCCCTGGAATGGTTAGACTCAGAGGGATTCTCCTGAAACCCCCTTGTTCTATGGCGATTTCCCAGATATTTGTATACTGAATTTCTCCATAAAAAATGGGAGGATTATACACATGACAATGAAGCCCATTTACAGACGCCTATCCTGTTTTGGGATGCAGCCAAGGTAGTTCTACGAGGCAAGATAATATACATAGCTGCTCAGAGAAAGGATATGTCTAAGCAAATCTTATCTTTGGAACACCAATTACATAGGGCTAAGCATAGATAATGAAACTCAAAAGACCTCGGCCACTAAGGCGCAACTTATGGAAATCCAAACTGCGCTTAATTCTCTCTTACATCAGCGAGCCCAGAAGTCATTGCTGTACTATAAAGTTAAATTTTATCTCCATGGCAACAAAGTGGGAAGGATGTTGGCCAATTTAATGAGACACTGGGGTAGTCAAAAATATATTAAGGCCATGAAGGTACTAATGGTGAGATAAAGAATGCAACAAAAGACATTAGCGCTATATTTTGTCAATTCTACAAGGTGTTATACAGCCGTCCCTCAGGTCTGAGGGGGGACGTTGGGGCTTATCTACAAAGAATAGGCCTCCCGAAACATTCTGAGAGTGAGAGAGAAACATCCCAGTCCAGCTGGAGGAGATACAGAGGGCAATGCACCAAGCTCCTCTTCTTAAGACCCCAGGACCGAATGGGTATTCTGCAGAATTCCTTAAATTAATGGGAGACAAGATTCTTTTACCCTTGGGGAAATGTACAATGACCTCATATCGCAAGGGCATTTCCCTCTAACCCTGAACCTGGCTTATACAGTGATCCTCCCTAAACCTGGAAGGGATCCGCTATTGCCAGGATCCTATCGTCCTATCTCCTTATTAAAGTTCGATGTTAAATTTTTAGCGAAAATCATGGCCGATAGATTAGCTATATGCCTTCCCGATTTGATTAGTGACACGCAAGTAGGGTTTGTAAAGGGGAGACATTCAGTCTTTAATGTCCGTAAAGTATTGGCCTCAATGGAATATAGTAAAATGACAGGATTGCCCTCGCTCCTTCTCAGCTTCAATGCTGAGAAGGCATTTGATCATGTCAACTGGCAATTTATGTGGGCAGTACTCCACGAGATGGGTTTTGAGGGATTCTTTTGTTCTGTATTGAATTTACAACAACCCATGTGCTTCTATTCTGGTAAATGGGACCCCATCTGATAGCTTTGGGTTCCACCAAGGCACCCAACCAGGGTTGCCCACTCTCACCATTATTATTCCTTTTCACATTAGAACCCTTACTGCTTAGGATCAGGAATAATTCAAAACATTAAGGGCATACCTGTGGGTACAGGACCCAACTGTATGTTTAAACTTTCGGCTTTTGCCGATGATATTCTAGTTCATATTACAGATGTCATTTCTTCTCTACCAGCCCTCTTAGAAGAATTTCAGGCATATGGGGCATTGTCAGGTTTCAAACAATTTGGACAAAACTGAAGCCTTGCCTATGAGGGATTCCGTGAGGGCACTTTGCAGATTCCAATTTCCTTTCCATTGGGAACTGGAAAGTTTTAAATACTTGGGAATAACTCTTTGAAGGGATTTATCAAAAATTCAACACGGGAATTTTCAGTCTACCCTCCGTCATACCTCCACTCTGTTACTCTATCCCTAATAGGCCGGGTGAACCCACATCAAATGTCGATCCTACCAAAAGTGGCTTTATTTATTTCAAACTCTGCCCTGGTGGATGACATGTAGGGAAGCTGATAGGATTGAGAAACAAATGCACAGGTTTCTCTGGCGTAAATCTCAGCCGCGTATACGCCTAGCTCGCCTAATGGCGGCTTGGGAACATAGAGGGCTGGGGTTAGCAAATCTCCAATTTTACAATGGAGCCTGCAATCTCAGACATACTGGGGACGACTTTCTATACTCCCTTACCTATTGAATCTACTATAGTTGTCCTCTCACGCTTCGTTATATTCTACACAGACCATGTACAATCTTGCCATCTCATCTACAGGGAGGTGCCCTTGTAGTCCCCATAATAAGAGCGTGGCAGTGGTACTGTAGCCTAAGATTGACTATCGTATATCCCATTTTTTGCCCATCTCGGGAAATGCTGATTTTAGCCCGGGCTCTTCTAAGCCCTTTCGTGAATGGACACGGAAGGGGATATTTATTGTACAGCAGGTTCTTACCGATGAGGGCTCGATTATGTCTTTTGCAGAGCTTTGTACTAAATATGAGCTATCAGATAAGCAACAGTTTGCCTATATCCAGCTATGCCATTATCTTCGCTCTTTAGATCTTACTGCCCTGCATGGCGATCAGCAGGAGATAATGTAAGAGCTTTTTGATATGGATGATCCGGATCGCTACTCTATCTCTTTCTGGTACAAAATGTTAAGGAATCCCCAACAAGGTTCCAGCCTCTGAGCAGCAGTGAGGGCCTGGAATAGAGAATTACATACAGCTCTAACAGAGGAGTTCTTATTCACCTGTTTTTCATGAGGGTGCATTATAACTATTAATGCCGCCCTTCGAGTGACTCAATTCAAATTCCTATTTTGGGCATTCTGCTCTCAGTCCCAGGCATTTAAGTGCCATTTAACACCCACAGCATTTTGTCTGAAGTGTAGAGAGATAACTGGGATGTTGGGACATAGTTTCTATACTATGTCCCAACTTCTATACTTCTGTACCTCTGTCCAAACATTTTGGAAAGAGGTACAGGAATTTGTGCGTATAATCACAAAAGTGACACTCTCTCTAGATATAAAAGTGTTTTTATTTGATGACCTCCGTTCTGTGCATTTCCTAATTGGTATATTAAATTATGGTGCCGGAAAGCACTCTTACTAGCTAAAATATGTATTCTCCAACACTGGACGAGTGAGGATCCTCCTACTATTGGGAAATAAAAAATTTTATATTCCAAGCCTGCCTCATGGAAAAATATATAGAGCATTTGGAAATGTCTCAGAAGCATCGACTTTTCCTACAAATTTGGGACCTGTACCTGCAACATATTTCCGTTCGAGCACGAAGTTTAATTCTGACTGATATTACTTTACCACAGTCTGTAGATGCTGTTAGTTAATTTTGCGATTCGGCCCTCGATGTCCGTCTTAATCTGTGTAAAGGGCGCTGGTGGGGGGGCGAAGGGGGGGGGTAAGGAAAATTTAAATTGTATTATAACAGAGCTGTATCTTTATTTGGTATTGATAGCTGAGGTGCTGCAGAGTCCACTCACCTTGGCTTATGTTTGTTACATGGTTTCCACTTTCTTAATAAACAGATTTAAACATAAAATGTGTTAGAAGTTTGAGACGATAATGTTTAACTTCATTAGATAAAGATCATCTTATTATCTTATAGATAATGTCCATTCCTGAAAGATTCAGATGTGCTTTGTAATACACTGCACAGGTGGTTTTGGTTTCCAGATATTTTATAAGTTGAAAGGCTTTCAGACTATACAGTCAGCCACTATGCTTCTTGGGTTGTTGAAGGAATGATTTGCATGTGACTAGTGCCATTATCAAAAAACAATCCATATGCTGCCAAACAGACATTGTGCCTTGCATAAGAACTCTCACAGATGCAGTGTTATGTCACATGAAGATGGTAACTTTCACACCAGCACGCAAAGATGTGGCGATTTTATAATTTGCGTGCACATATCATAAAATAACATGGGCACACACTTTTTTGTGGGCATGCGCCTTAAGCACATAACTCCCGCTTCTATTGCACAAGTCAAGGAATTTTAAAGGGGGCGTGAGTCCACACCATTGTGGGTTTTACCAGTTCGCCCACTTAACAGCTATGTCCAAAACTCCCCATGATTTGATAGCCAGCATTCCCCCCAGTTACCCCAGACCCTTGAAACACACCAGAAATGGCTTTAAAAAAAATTGTTTTTCAACTTACACCACCTCCATGTAGAAGTAAACTTATGCAGCCGTGGACTTGGGTGCATGCCGGGGCACGTTAAGTAAATATGTGCATATCTTTTAACCACACCCCGAAATGTCCACACCCCCCGCCCCTTTTTGAAATCTATTGAGATGTGCACGCATCTGTGTGGCTTTTAAAATTCACCTTTAAGATTCCTGTTCCCATCTCCTTGGGCTTACATGAGAAAATGTGTCCTAACAACAACTGGAACGGGTGGCCTACAACATTGAAGGCAGAAGTTCTACCAATACACCCAAAAGAAATCATCTGTCATGCTGCTGGGTAGACTTGTCTTGCTGCCTTTAGATCAGACCGTTGCTAATTCTAGTACCAAACTCAACTGCCTTTTCTTAAAGAGGAGGTTCCATATCTGTGACTCTTACCACTGCCAGAAATTTGGAGTCCTGGTCATGACAGCAGCTGGTGGGCTCAAAGACAGAACTGCAGTAAGTTACAATCTCATGCCCCTTAGAAAACCGCTGCTATGATGTCAAGCCAAAGCTGAGGGATACTTAAGGAAATCTCCTGCGCTTTTGTGAATAAAAAAGTACATGGTACTTCAGGTTAAGACCCTCTTCCCATTGTTAACGGCAGATCAGAACTGATGAAGTCTATGCAGGATCTGAGCAGGAGATGGCAATCCCAACCCACTCTGACTCTGCTCAGGATGTGAGATGCAAAATCTTTTTTACCTCATAGTCTTTAATGGTGCCTTTCCACATACATCCATTATTTGGACAGATAGCCGGCAGACTTTCCACCTCTCGACGAGCTGCATTATCTGGGAAAGCCTCAAAGGAAAAGAGCGAGAAATTCTTCAGTGAATACAGCTATAGAATTTACTGAAACAATAAAACAAGTATCTTCTTCTCAACTAAACTGCAAGTACCCCATGTCCCTACCCCCATCAGGCCAGTGGTTGTAAAGCAGGTTGATCATGAATAATATGAGTCAATGTGACTGATATTACACACCAGCACAGATTTCTTTTCAAATGCTTTAGGATAAAATACTGGCCACAACTGCTATTTTTGGAATCAAATGAATACTGAAACATGCTGCAATAATACAACAGCATCTTTATATGTCACTTTTCACAAGGAGCCCTTTGTCTTTTAATGGCAAAGATGTTAAGAAATCTTGGAGATGGCTCTGTTTGATAAACTATTTAAACTGGATCCTTCTACCTCCAAGCATTTAAACCCCCATTCCATTTCATTTGTTAGTTATTTTACTTGTCCTTTTACCAAAGCACCCAGAACAGGCTACAAAATAGTCAATAAAAATAATAATTCAGACATAGGCCAACTAGTAAAGTTAGCCGGATAAACTTATCTGGCTAACTTTGAAGGTATATCAATAGTGAAACTGCACTATTGAATGTAGCAGGCTAACTTTAGCCTCCTGACTTTAGGACGGCTCTTTGTGCCAACCAGATTTAGCTGGCTAACTCTGAACATTGGAGTTACGCCCTCGGAACACCCTTAACCTAGCCGGCTAGAATTTAGCCAGATGTGTGCCCACATATGTTCGTATTTAGCTGGCTAATATCCGAGTTAGCTGGCTAAATGCTTTTGAATATGGACCTCAATACAAATAAATCACAAAAAATATAACTCACTCACACAAACAATAACCCTTGAACAAACCAGATTCCCCGCCCCCTGCCTCGAACCACTTATTACCCCCAGTAAATGTGATGCAAAAAGCAGAAATAGCCCCTGGCATTATGGAATGATTTGCAGAGGATATAATTCTTTTATAAGGCTAGGTCTAATAGCATAGCACTGCTGTATGGGAGATTCTGGTTCAACTCCTTACATGCGTTTCTGCTCTTTGGACTGATCAGGGCTAGGTATAGTGAGGGAAGCAGAGTTCACAATCCAAGTGACAGAGTCCCAGACTTCACGTAACAGTGACACCTACTGATTGGTTCAAGGGCTCACTTGCATCTGGCTCCAGAAGAGATCATGATCTGCCCCTTTCAAGTTGACATAATGGTTGGGGCTCAACGCAAGTGTGATAAAAACTGAATAAATCCCGGTAGCTGAGAATGAAGACTCACAGTGCTGTAGCCTCAGTTCCAATTAAGCTGGAAGTCCCACAGGCTGATGCAGAAATCAAGGCATTAAAAGTACTGGTGCACTGGATTTCAGTGCACACTTTTAAGGCTCAGATTAAAAAGAATTTAACTCCTGATGCAGCAAGCTAATAATCTGCTATTGCATCAACAGTTTAAAAAGCACATCGATTTTAAAATATGCGATAGGCACAGGCTGAACTCACATTTTAATTCAAGAAGGTGGTGGCAGAACAAGCGCCCGATACTGAGGAGAGTTCTTATCCAGCTAAGTGATAGCAGCAAACAGCTGCCAGACAGCCAGATAAGTACTGACTTATTCGGCTAAGTGGCACCCGCCACCACATAGACTGATAAGTATATATTTATCCGGCTGAAGTTTTCCTGACTTTTCTGTCCTTTTGTCTTTTTTTTTTGGAGGTTTTTAAAATGCCAGCACAGTAGCGCTGGAAACTTAATTCCAACTCTGACCTGCAATTAAGTTTCCAGCACTAAAAACATTTTGGACTGGGCCAACACACCTCTCTGCATCAGGGAGTACTAAATGCCTCAGTTGCATGAGATTTCCATGTGAGGATACTAAGCACTACTCCCATTTTGGAATGCACACTTTCTGCACGCAAAACTCCTTGCCGCATCAGCGGTAAGTCTTGCATGCAGAAAATGTGTTTCGGAGTATAGGTTGAAAGATGCATTTGGCTCAACACACCAATTAGCTAGAAGGAAGCTACCAGGCCAAAATAATGCCAGTTTATACTCAGAAACAAAAACAATTTAGAAAAAAGAACAGGGATTAAAGATTTTCCTCTAATTTTTGGGTATATTATGTACTGAAAAAAATGGGGGCAACACCTCAGTTTTTATGGCAGAGCTGTTTCAAGTTTACAGAGATCAGGGCAATGCAGAACATTTTATCTTTAAAAGGTGGCTTAACTTACTGAGCTGTTTTCTAAAACTGAAATTCCTTCTTCATATAGCCCTTCCTGCAGACAAGGAGCACACTTCTGAGGTCCAGAGCTCAAATGGGAAAAAGAGAAGACAAATGTCATAACACACATACCAAATCTCCCTAACAAAATAGCACAAGCCATACATACACTCTCAGCTCCACTGTATCTGCACATTCTAGCTTCTTCCAGAAAGAAAACTTCAGATCCACAGTGTCATAATTAGTAACTGAGACAGTTAGGACAGTTGTTCAAGCCTCCATTCTTCCAGTGCTGGACTACTACAATGCACTCCATATTGGCGTGCCTGGAAACAAGCTGAGGGCAATGCGGCTTTTGTAGAACTCAGCCACGCAGCTGATCTTTGGCAAAAGCAGAAGGGAATGTATTACTCCGGTACTAATCAACTTACATTAGCTGACGGATCATCTTTAAGATCTCAATGATGTTCCATAAACTACTGAAGCTGGATTCACTCCCTTGGGAAAAACACTCTACTGAGAATTTATAACCCAACTTGGCCTCTCAGATCTTCCCAGGAAAGACTGACTGTCCTTCGGTCACAAAGGCCCGGCTGCTGGAAATCAGGGAGACTGCTTTTTCGATAGCAGCTCTCAACATTTGGAATTCTCTTCTGAAGGCATTACGTTTGACTGAAGAGTCAAAGGCTCTCAAATCACTACTAAAAACTCATGTACTTAAGCAGGCCTTTGATTAAATATTTATAGAGAGCTGTTTTGTCCTAATATGATTTATGCCCGATCTCGTTTGTTTTAAACTGTGTATGTAATCTGTAAATTACCTAGTATCTGTAGACCATTAATAAATAAATAAATACATAAATAACTTGGCTGCAGGGAAGTCAGAACAAGTTTACTTGTTAAAGAGGACTGGTATGTTACAATCGCCACCTCCCCCAAAACCAAAACAGGATGCGTAGTCTTCTTTAAAAAAAAAAAAAAAAAAAGGCTGCATGCTTGCTTCCTTTTCTAAACGTTCAACCAAGATTAACTCTTTATCTGCAAAGGTGGAATCCTAGACGTAAGAGAAGCAATTTCAGGAGCATTTGGGGAAAATTCAGATTTTGGAGCAGAAAGTTAATGAAATTAAATCGGTCAATGCTGGTGCAATTAAAGAGTGGGGTGCTTTGGAAATAAATAAATTGAAATTTGTTGAAGATAGTTTTAGACATTTAAATCTGTGTCTTCTGAATTTTCCCAAAATAGGAGATTTGCCGCGGGAGACCTTTAATAAATATTTGTTGGAGGTTTTGCACATGCCCAAAGAGGCAGTTCCACCATTAAATACAATTTTTTTTTTTTATCCTCGACAAGCCATGCAAGGGTATTAAATGAATCATCTATGCAATCTCCTATGGTTATTGAAAACTTAAACTTGTCATCTTTTCTGGAAAGCTATTCTCCTGATGTTTGAGAGAGGGCTACTCACACAAATCTTGTTCAAACACAAACAAGACTATTATGCAATTGTATTTTAAAAATATATGAGTACTAGTTTCTTAGGTCAAATTATTTGTATTTATCCTGATGTAACTAGAATTACTCAGGCGATGAAAAAGGGTTTTCTAGCTTTAATGTCAAGAAATGCATGCTTTAGGGGCTTCGTTTATGTTACGATATGCATGGTTAAATTTAACACCAATAATTATGTTTTCTGTACTGCTGAGCAGCTGAGATCTTTCTGGATGCTAAGAGGTTAACAACTTCTACTCCAGTCCCAGGGGCCGATGCAATAAAGTGCACCCAGCCTAGCACACAAGTTTACATGTGGTTGGACATATGTTTTGGACAGGGTAGACTAGCACCCGATGTAATAAGGAGATTAGTGTGTCCAAAACAGATGTGTAGCTGATAACACCCATCACATGTAAATGCCATATAGATGAGGCTACTGGCTACTAATCCCCCCCCACAAATGCAGAAAATTGCTGGGCACCCACCACACACTTTAACAGGGCAAATTTAACTCCAGCCCCAGAAGTGGCATAATTAAAAAATAATGTCCTCTGTGGTTCCTCCTATTTAGTATCGTTGTGACACTTAAATTTACTATTTGTGGTGTTGAAGAATAAATGTATGGTTGGCTTGATTTAAAAAAAAAAAAAAAAAACCAAAACACAAACTATTCTGGATACAACCTCAGCAAGATCAGCCAGAAAAAGAGGGATAAAAACTGACGCTCGTATTGGGCACCCGATGATTTTTGAGTGCTAGGAGTGCTCAATTCTCCCCTAACGCGTCTTTTTTTTATGCAGCCCCTTATTTAAATACTGCATCGGGCGCCCAGGAGATGTGGCTTATTGTGCATCTTATTGCATCAGCCCAATAGTTAGAGTCAAAGATTGTCAGTTTATGGGATTATGTCAGGGAAGAATCATGCTATTGCTGATTTCTTATAAATTTGTTTCCTTTTGTTCCCTCATCTCTTCTAGTTTATTTTCCTCCCCATTGATTTTTGTGGTCTAAACTTATGAGGAGGATCATTAATGTTCTTGTTGTTTTATGATATTGCCTTTATTTTGGTTTAATTTCTAGTTATATGTTTGTTAATATTCCTCATGTTTTTGAACAGAGTCATTAACTTTGTAATAATTACAAAATTGATAAATAAAAAGTTTTTTTAAAACGTCTGCATGCTGAGAAATCATTATGTAAAACTGAATCCCTTAGATTATATGTGATGCATGTTTTATACATTCTAAGAAAATGGTAGCTGTGGACTGTGCAATGGCATGTAATTAATACTCAACATAGATAAGTTAGGGGGTCGGCCCAGTGGCTACAACTACTACCTTATAATCTAGTCAAGACTCGCAGACAATGAGAGCATTTGTGTTAAAATTAAAAAGGAAATGATCAGGGACAACAAGGGTTTAAGAATTAAAAGCAGATAGAAATAGATTTAATGGAGGACAAAGACCACTTTATGCAACAGAATATGCTCACTGGCAAGTACTGGACATTGCCATGTGGAGGACCTGGGTTTGATTCCTAAGTCAGGATTCTATTGCCTACTCCAGTCAGGGCTGGGGACTGCTGTGTGGAAGTGGTATTCACAGCCCCAGTATTCAGAGCCGGTGAAACCATTAAGCGGGACTAGGCGGTCGTCTAGGGCAGCGTCAGTGGGCAGGGCGCTGCCGGGGTACATGAGGGTGCCATTTTCAAAATGTGAAAGAAGGAGCAACAGTAGTCTTGGAATGCTTGCTAGATTTGTGCGACATGGTGTATGAGTGAGAGAGAGAACTGCAAGAGGATGACTATAACTCTATATCTAACACTGTCAGAAGGACATTCAACTCAGGGTGGGTGGCAGTATTACATTGGTCTGCCTAGGGCGCTACAGTTCCTTGCACTGGCTCTGCCTGTGTATGGGAGTCTCAGCCATCGCTCAACAACACCTAGAGGCCAGACTTAGGATCTACATTAGCTGGGTTTCCGAGAGAGATGACTTCCAGCAAAACAGCATTGCTACAATGGCCAGGCTGAGTATGGAAGGAGGATAATCATCAGGTAACTGGAAGTAAAAGCTCATGATACCATAGGTTGGTTCAAAGTTTGACTGCTTGTAAGATCTCTCTCCTTTGCCATCTTCCTCTTTTGTACACTCTTTTGTTAAGATTGTCAATGTTACGAATTGTGAGCTGCTTAGAATAACTTGCATTACAAGTTTTTTTAAATAAATAAAATTAGAATCCCAAAGGAGAAAGAGGAAATTGAAGAGCTTAAACAAGGTCCACGCTGAATTAAAAGGAGCCTACTTTCCAGGATATACGCATGCAGGCATATGTGCACATCCAAAAAAAATAAATAAATAAAAATACACCACACACATCCCTGTTAGAAACCTCATGTCCCCCCTGAGATGTCCTGAAAATTTAATATGGATAGGACACCAGCCAAAAAATGTTATTGGGGGAGGGAAGCCACAGATATAATCTTATAAATCTTCTTTTCTTTCAGAAAGTAAGCTAAAAAGAAAACCCCAAACATTTTATATTACTACTACTAGATGTATGCAGTACACTCCTTTAACATTTTAGTGACATCATTACTTCTGAAATTCTTTTAAGCTGCACCCAGGCAATTCCTTCCTATGGAATAGGATCAGATGTGTTCATTTTATGTGACATTATCTGCGATTCCAAAACAAACATGGGCCAATCAGATTCAGTGTGTGAGGGTTTTGTTTTTTGGTTCTTTTTAACACTGCCACCCACAAGGAATTACATGGGATTGGTTTAAGTTATTTACAGACATGACGACTTAACAGCAATATATTTTAAATGACACAAGAGTGACTATACAGTATCACGTGTATTTACATAAAACTTAAAGTTTGTGTATTATTTTAATAGAAATTTGCTCTTTATTGGTTTGATATCATAAAATACCACAAGTAAAACATCAATAACAGACAGCAAGTCAATACAATAGATAATCTATTAGTTCACACCAGCTTTACATTAATGCCAACAATTATGTTGCAAAGAAGACAATCACTTTTTAAATGGGGCTTGTCCCCTGAGCTCTGATGTAAAAAAATGATTTAACTCCATTGTTCCCTTCCCACTCATCCTGCTTCCCTCCTCTCACACCTGCTGAAATAGCAGGCACTCAGCAAAACAACATCTGTTTTTATAAGGACTTAGAATATTAAAAATGTCATACCAGGAAGGGAACACATTACACATACCTCTAGCCTTCCTGTCTGTCCTTCTAATCATTTTGATTTTTGTCCCAGCAATTTCCTCCTGCTCCTTAATATTGTCAGCTCAGCTGGAACCAGGCTGGGATTTAGCACCATGAGCCTTCATTCACAACTATATGGGTTTTTTTTCTCTATTTTATATTCTCCCCCAAGTTACATTTAGTCCGGTATTTATAGTAATGGTCATGGGCCATGTACCAGTGCTTCCTGCGGAAACCAGCAATCATGGGCCTTTCCCCATTATTTTATAATCTCCCCCAAGTTACATTCAAGTCTAGTCATTGCAGAAATGGTCATAAGTGCTCCCTGTAGAAACCTGCAGTCATAGGCCCCCAGTGTCACACTTATGCAATGACCATGACATTTTCCCCATTCCTCCACAGCAGAGGTAGCGCCTAACTCCCTATGTCCAACTCCATCCCATTCCCACAGGAAGAGGAAATATTGCTTTATTCCCTAGGACCTCATAGATCCAACTACTGAAGACCATTGTCTCAAACTCAGTAGGTGAACCAGAGCATGGAGATTTCAACTTTGGAGATTAGACTTTCATGCTCAGTTATAGAAAGGCAGTGGAGGGGTAACACTACAGTTCAAATTTATCTTAAAATTGGACCCAAGAGATGCGGCCAAAGCCTCTGACAGGCTATCTTGACCCTTCCTATTTGAGGTTTTGGCAGAAGTTGGATTGACTGAGAGATTCAGGGCTTAGACTGCACAAATCAACTATGACAAATCAGAACCATTTCCCTTGGGAGGCCCAAGGCTGGAGTTCTAGACAGATTGTCAGTTTTTAAGGAAGTTAAGGGGGCTTTACATACCTTGGTATCTTCGATACAGAAGAATATAAAGTCTCTATCAAAGAAATTATAGTACAATTCTTACGATTATGAAGGATCTGCTAGAGTGGGAAGACCTTGCCATATTCTGGGCAAGAAGGATCAATTTGCTCTATATGACTATTTTACTAAATTTGCTATACCTGTTTCAACACTTTCCCTGAACTGCCCCAGCAAAGGTATTCAATGACTTGCACAATTTGATAACCAAGTGAGAATTAAGCTAAACTGGTTGGGATTGCCTTGCTCAATATCAGAATATATATTGAGCAGCCAGATTTGTATGTTTGAAGACATGATTTTACAAGGATACAAGCTGGCATCCAATGAAAAAAGAACAGGCTAATGAAGTCAAACTGGCAACTTTGGAAGTAGTTGGCAAGAAGATCAATTTAAGTAGAAATGGGAGTAGAAACAGCCCCATTCTAGCGTACATTCTGCAGATATGGCGACAAGGTAATATATTCCAGGGCCTGATGCAAGAGGTGCTATTCCTGATAGCTCTTCTTTATAAGAATCCAGACATATCAGGGTGCACATTTTTTCCTGCTTTCAAGACTTGGAGAGAGAAGGGTTTAAACATTTGTAGCTCAAATTTATGGAAAGAGAAAGTATTCAAAACTTTCCAAATGCTTAAACAGGATTTGGAAACTAATAAATGAGAATAGCCTTATCAGGCCCTAAATTTGATAAAATTTATGCCAAGGTGGATAAAACTTACAATAAGATGACTGATTTATCAAAGGAACTAAGGGAAGTGAAAGCGAGGTATCCAAAGCAGATGACCAGATCCATGCATTGGAGATAGAGGTTGCAGCCTTAAAGTCAATGATGCAAGGATATGAGAAATTAGATGACCTAGAGAACCAGTCATGGAGGAGCAACCTTAGATTTGTGGGAATTCTGGCGGAGATAGACTCAGAACTTCTTATCAAATTACAATCCTGGCTGCAATCAGATTTGTTCATAGACTGCTGTTGGAAAGAGCTCATTGCCTGGGTCAACGTTTTCAGCACAACAGACAAAGGTGGGAAAAGCAAAGATTTTGAACAATGTGCATAAAACTGAATTGATGCAGGATTACCGTGACAAAAAGAGCTACATTATGATGGCCATAAAGTCCTTTTGTTCCAAAACTATTCGGCATCTGTGGTAACAAAACAAAAATCCTTTTCCCTAATCTGTGTCTACTTGGCTAAAATGCAAATTCATTTTACGCTTCAGTTTCCAGCAAGAGTGCAGGTGGTCCATAATATAATGGTTAATGTTTGAAACTGCATCAGAGACCTGCATCTTTCTGCAGAACCTAGGTCAAGGCTAAGGCCTTTAGGCCTTCACTGAGATTTTGATTGCACAACCATGGGCCTTCTAAGATGGGGGGTGAACCATTCTCAGACTGCAGATTTAGCTGTTATCATGACTGTGCTTGTCTAGGGCTTTGATGACATTTGCTTATGTGCCCTTTTTTCCTGCTTCATGAAGAAATGATGTTCATTTGTTTTGATTTGCTAGTCTCTGTGAGACTTTATGGACAGAACTGGACACAGGGAACTTAAAAGATACACAATGATTTCTTTTATTTTTATGGACATTTGAAACTTTACATTATGGTGCTTGGGTTTTTTTAGTTCCCGATCTTTGCATGTGTGCTCCACTAGAAGAATACGGAGTTTAGTTGGCTTTCTTTTTTTTTTTTTATAATTTTCATTTCTGCAATGAATTGTTGTGCTATATGGGGCAGAGATATGCACATAATCCTTATACATTGAGTTAAATGGTTCACCTAACGTTATTTTCATGATTTTTGAGGGGTGCCGTCTGTGTTTAGATGCAGATAAGTGTGCTGTAGTTTTCATTTTTTGTGCTAGTTTTTGATTTGAGGTTTACAATAGAGGGCTGAGGGCCCCCACCCCCTTGCTCTCTAGTTGTATGGTTACCTATAGTTGGGTCAGTTGGCTATTGATAGAAATATTTCTATGAGGAGAGAGGACAGGTTGGATAGAAGAGAGGAGAATGGATTTGGGGTCTGAAGTTGGATTAGGGTGCAGAGACAGATTTGGGACAGGGGATGGGAGAGTGAACCTTGATGTGTTATTGGGGGCAAGTCCTTTTTGGTTATTGGGACTGGAAGATGGTATGGGGCTGCATTTATATTATGTTACTATGATGCTCTGGTTCAGGCTGGGAGACCATAGCATCCCTATTATCTTTTTTTTTTTTTTTTTTGCAGTATTAAGGTTACGATTCCCCTGTTGTATTATGGTTAAAAATGTTAGATGTGTTATTTTTTTGTTTTGCTTTCCATTCTTTGTCTTATGGGGAAGAAGAGAAAAGGAACAGTTCTTTTTCCCCTTCCAAATACTACAGTTCCCCCTTCTATGTCTCAACCACTTCTTCTGGGAACTCTTATCTCCACTCAGCACTGATCTCCGCTTACCACCTGGACTGGACTCTATGTATCATCTGGTTCTCAGGAGATCCCGGCTCAGCCTTTGGGTGCGCCAAAGGTTTCTCCTGTGGTGAGGGAACCTGTTTTGATGGCCTTTCAGGCATCTGCTGCGATCACTAATGATTATTTGGTGACACCAGCTCTTGGTACTTTACCCTTATCTAACCTCCCTGAGAAACCTGCACAGATTACCATGGAGACATTTTGAACTGTTAAGGGACTGGAACAATCCTTAGGATCTACATTTGAAAATGTGACTAAAGTTGTTGGGCACATTCAAACTCAGGTCATGGGGCATGATC
Source organism: Rhinatrema bivittatum (assembly GCF_901001135.1). Classification (NCBI taxonomy): domain Eukaryota; kingdom Metazoa; phylum Chordata; class Amphibia; order Gymnophiona; family Rhinatrematidae; genus Rhinatrema; species Rhinatrema bivittatum. The sequence continues at coordinate 137,512,711 of NC_042622.1, read as the reverse complement.
TAGTTATAAAGGGAAATACAGAACATATCTCATGTGGAGAAACAATGTGAGTCACTGGGCAAATGTGATGTAGTTGTGATTAAAGGTCAGGAAAATACTAGGAAATTAAATTTGAGAATACTTAAATTTTCCTAAGTCAGGAAGTATTTCCCCAAATGAACTGCTTAGTAAATTTTATGCTGAGGTTCTTAAAGTACCTCAACAATATTCCACCAATTACCCATTACTAAAGCTTTCTATACAGCCTCTAGACAGACTGCTTCTTCATCTAGCAATCCTCTTAAATTCAGTTCGTCTTATATATTACTTATAGAGAGCTTTCCGACTTATCTTCACTCTGTCCCCAACAAGTAAGGCAGCATCCACAAGCAACACATCATATCATACACCATATCATACACATCACCCATAGGAACTACCAACCAAATCAACAAAAATAACTTATCTCCAACCAGCACCAAACAAACCCTCCTCACTCAAAAATGATTTTCTTCTGGACTATAAGAGATTAACTTTTTGTTTAATACTTATCCTTTTATACCTTAATTCACAATTGTTAAAGAAAATTACTATTTGATTCTTGTAAACCGTTGTGATGGCTTCACCGAATGACAGTATATAAAAAACTCAACAAATAAATAAATACAACCCGCCCTGGCGAAGAGCTTGCTGGCTTCCAGAGCCACCAGGCGACTCCTGGTGCCTCCCTGCCGATTGATATAGGCTACCGTGGTGGAGTTGTCAGAGAGTACCCACACCGCCTTGCGACAGAACAAAGGAAGGAAAACCTTGAGCGCCAGACGGACCACTCGAGCCTACAGCCGATTGATGTGCCAGTGGGATTGAGCTGGGGATCAGTATCCCTGCGTAGCCTGGGTTTGACACACCACTCCCCAGCCCGAGAGGCTGGCATCCGTCGTGACAATGATCCACTGAGGTGTCTGAAGGGGCACCCCCTTCAGAAGGTGAGCAAGCGAAAGCCGCCATTGCATCTCAGAGATGGTAGACTCAGAGTGGGAGAGGCATCCGAAACTGTTCCGACACCGGTTTCCAAAGGAATAGAGAAGCTTTCTGTAAAGGACATATATGCACAAAAGCCCAAGGAACCAGATCGATAGTGGAGGCCATGGACAGTGAAAGCGAGAGAAAATTGTGCACTTGTTCCCTGAGTTTGAGCGCCGGAGTGTCTGGAAGGGTCACCTTGCCGACCAGAATGTCGAATCGCAGCCCCAGCGGAGACGAAAGCGTCCACCTTGGGAACTTTAAGCGTCTCTAGGCATTGATCAGGGAGGGGATAGAGCTTGTCCATCGCCCTACCCATTCGGAGTCCCGCTTCAGGAGACTCCCAATCCCGAAGGAGCAGTTGCATGTGCATGGGATGAAACGGGAATGTACGTGGAAGAGCCCTAAGTCCCGCCAGAATCGTGTCCACGTTGGCTGGCATAGAGGCCCTAGTGGAATCCTCAGGGGGGACTTCAATTCCCAGGTTGTCCAAGATGAAGGGAATGAGCGGCTCCAGCTCTTCCCTTTGGAACAAGTGGAGAACACGCCCTCAGGGTCTCCATTAGGAAATGGGGAACCTTGAGGGCCCAGTTGACTCTCTTGAGATTCAAGATGGGATGGAAAGAGTTGTTTCACCTGTAAACAACTCTTTCCTTCCTATCTTGGATCTCAAGAGAGTCAGGGCTCGCCACAGCGCCACGCACTTTTAACAAAGGTCATGATGGTAGTGGCGGTCGCTCTCCATCAGGAAGGAGTTCTGGTCCACCCTTACCTGGACGACTGGCTCATCCGGGCCAAGTCGGAGACTCTCTGCAGGGTGACAGTCGACAGAGTCTTGGCCTTCCTGACCTCACTCAGGTGGATAATCAACTTCTCCAAGAGCAGTCTACAGTCATCCCAGATCCTGGAATTTTTGGGAGCACGATTCGAACACCTGAATCGGAAAGGTGTTCCTCCCAAACGCTCGGGCGCTCAAACTCATGGAGCAAGTATGCAATTTTCTCTCGCTCTCGCTACCCACGGCCTGGGATTACCTTCAGGTCCTGGGGTCCATGGCTTCTGCTATCGATCTGGTTCCTTGGGCTTTTGCGCATATGTGTCTGTTACAGAAAGCTTTGCTGTCCCGCTGGAAGCCGGTGTCGGAGCAGTTTCGGATGGTCCTTCCGCTTTCATACTCTAGTATCGCAGACATGCAATGGTGGCTCTCGCTCGCTCACCTCCTGAAGGGGATGCCCTTACAGTCTCCTCAATGGATCATTGTGACGACAGACGCCAGTCTATCCGGCTGGGGTGCAGTTTGTCAGACTCCGGCCACACAGGGATGCTGGTCCCCAGCTCAATCCCGCTGGCACATCAATCACCTGGAGGCCTGAGCGGTTCGCCTGGCACTCAAGGTCTTTCTCCTTCTGATCCGTCGCAAGCGGTGCGGATGCTCGCGGACAATGCCACCACGGTAGCCTATCATCAATCGGCAGGGGGGCACCAGAAGTCGCCTGGTGGCTCTGTATGCCAGCAAGCTCCTTGCCTGGGCGGAACGGCACCTGGATCGTCTGGCAGCTTCTCACATTGTGGGGAAGGAGAACGTTCAAGCCAACTTCCTCAGTGTCTAGATCCCGGAGAGTGGGAATTGTCCGATGGAGCAATGGATCTCATCGTCCACAGGTGGGGGTCCCCCCCCACGTCGATCTGATGGCTACTCTGGACAATCTCTCAAGAGTTGACAACTACTTGGGCATGCAGTTTAGCTAAATCTTTTCATAAGTCCGATCTGCACAGGGGAAGGGGAGGGGGGGAAGCTGGGTTGCCTTTTTCCAGTGAGTGCTCTACCAGGCCCCTGAGGCAAGTGCATGGCACCGAAACACTGCCAGTGTTGGGCAGAAAAACCTTTTCACTTCATAAAGAGACATTTGCCAGTCAGATCACTTAAGACTATCCTCGGAGAGAGTGAAGATAAGTTGGAAAGCACTCTAAATGTAATTATATAAGACGAACTGAATTGCACTACACAGGAGAGTTGATTTGGGGTAGAGAATTTTTGTTATTTCCCGCTTGAATACACTATTATGTGAAGATAATATTATGACTTTGAAAGCAAAAACTGTAAATTTAAGCACCTTATCATGGGCACACATTTAAAAATTAAAAGTAAAAAATTGGCATCTGCTTTTGTTGGGAGTCCCAACTGCTATTTGTGAGAGACTCCTGGAAGCAGTACCAGATTGAAAAGATATACAAGTACAAAAACATGTCTATGTATATTTATGTATGCCAATCTAAAAAAAATTGTTAATTGGGAGATGTGTGTAAAGAAACAATTATTTATTGATAGCTACGGAAAGCAAACTAGGAATGAGAGACTTTTACACATTCGGAAGAAAAAAAAGTATACAAAAAGATATGGTACAGAACACTAACCCTTTACATAGCACACAAACTTATAATTATATAATTACATCATATTATGTAAACCGTTTTGATTAAACACTGTTTGTAAAGACGGTATACAAACACTTAAATAAATAATGTACTAGGAAGTAACTGAATAAATGAAAATTATTTGAGGCTCCTTGTGAAATAGTTGCCCTTGGTTAATGTTGGTTACATTAGAGATACACTGGTAACTTTGGTAAAGCAGCAGTTCTATAATTTTCCTTTTCTGTAGATGCACAAGGGAACAGATCTGAAACAGCCAGGTGTGTCAGAAATCAGTAAATACCCTACAGAGAGGAGTGATTTTGAAAGCAATTACCTTATAATTGACTTGAGACAATAGGAGCAGTAACGATGGCCACACTGAGCTTGAAAGGGTCTCCTCAGTATATTCTTGCAGTGGGAGCAAAGATATTTCCCTTCGAGTTTTGTCCCCAGTATCTCTTTGGGAAAGCCCGGTTCATTTGTCTCCAAAGACCCAGGCAGAGAAGAGTTTGCTGCTGCCATGTGAACCAAGAACTTTATGTGTGTGCCTATAAAGAAAAAAAGAAGAAGAGATACAGATTAAGTCTCTTCAAAGCATTCATTCTTTTTAGGCATTCTGCAAAGTAACAAATAATCTCATTTGCATACGCTTTGTTTATCTGTGACCCAATATTCCCCATAAAAACAAGATCGTACATTGCACTACTGTCTATGATACGGGTTGCTGAGCCCTATAAATCAGATGTCACGGGGGTGGGGGGTTACCGGTGCCATTGGTTGGCCCCTGTCACATGGTAGGGGCTGACGGCCACCGGCGCCATTTTGCTTAGTGGCAGCCGAGGCCCCGGGAGCGGCAGATCACTTCCGGGACCTCCGCTGGACGACTAGGGGGGTGTCGGGAGGGTGGCTGCCTGCTGCGGCGCCCCCTAAGTCTCGGCGCCGATCTTCTTTCTGTGAGTGTGTGTGTATATGAGAAAGGAATTTGCCAGTTTAAAAAAATGAAATGTGATAATACATATACCTGAACTTTTGAAAAAGTTGGATGAAAGATGAAATTACTGAATTTTAAGCATCCCTCTTCTGGAAAATAAAATTTAACTTAAAGTGGGTAGAGACAAATACTAAAGCAAAAAAAAATTAAAGTATTTAAAATGTTCATCTCAGCAAAATCACAAATTTAAGATACTGATGCCAGGTGGGGTCTGATTTTTTTTTTTGAAGCATAATTTAAGCATGAAGACTAGAATAGAATCTGAAATGGTTTTTCTTTTTCTTAAGCCTTTAGAAAATGTATATTTTTAAATGACTAAGACTGGAATCTTCCCATTTAAAGAAGCCGACTAAGGATGTCTTTCTGTTCCATATCTCCCACATGAATAATCATACGACTGATAGTTTGAAGAAAGACACTTGCTTTATTGCCTGAAAGTGTAAAACAAGAGAAGCTGTATGGTGTGGGTGGCTGTCCCTTGGGAGGACAGAACCTGAAGGAAGGGTGTCATTTCGCCTTCTGATAGGAATGTGTTTTTCTTATTTAACGGTTGGGAGCATCACTTTCACTTTTAGTAAAAGTGAAAAATGCTGCAAGTCTGAAAGCAAGGTGCTTCTGTGAGAGTGTGGTGTATATGTGAGTCAGGGAGGGTGCTTCTGTGCTTCAATGTGTGTGTGCGCGAGAGAGATGGAGCATTTTTTGGCTGGCTTGTGGCTGTGAGATAGAACATGTGTGTGATTGAGAGCTTGTGTGTAAGTAAGAGACAGTGAGAGCATTGTGTGATTGAGAGAGACTGGCCAGAGAGGTGATGTGTGTATGTGTGAGAAAGACTGATCAGGGAGGTGTAAGGTGTGGGAGTGAGAGAGAGAGAGAAAGAGAGAGAGACTGGTTGGGGAGATGATTGGTGTGTGAGAGACAGAAACTGGTCCTGAGGGTGTGACTGGTGTGTGTGTGTGAGTGTGAGTGAGAGAGAGAGAAGAGACTGGTTGTGGTCCCTAAGGAAGAGGACTAGCAGCTACTGCTGCTTCTGGTATGGCCTGCAAGGGAAAAGAGTAGGAGAACTGCTGGAGAGGGTAAGTAAAGGAGGCTTTTTAAGTTCATTTTTCTTGATTGACTACCATTTTAATTATTGGGTAGTATGTGATGTGTCTGCTGTTTGAAATATTTTATTGGTGTTTGGTAAAGCTTTCAAAATTTGCACAAGTCTTTAATTATTGGATATTCTATTCATCAGCTGTTTTGAAATTATTGTATTTGTATGATTTTATAATTATGATTAATGATTTATATCTTTATTTTATTGATTTGCTTCACGAGGAATGGTGACATTTTTGTTTTTCCATTGTTACACTGTACAGAGTCTGGCGTGATGCATTTACAGTTCAGTTTTTGTCTGCACATTTCTATTTATACTTTATGTGGCTTTATTCTGTATTTGATGAGGGTTTGTGTTCTGCATGCAAAGACCGAGATGAAGCATTCTTTTAGCATGTGGTTTTCTGTAGTAGCTTGGCCTGTTCTGTTTTCCTGATAGGAGGTGTATTGATATTTTAGATTCTGGTGTAATATTTTTGGTATTCTTTTTCATAGGTAGGGTTGTTATTCTTTGAGTGTTGGCAGATAGTACTGTGTTGATAAGGGAGGACCATGCCGAAATATATCATAATAGGTATGATGCCATATGAATTCCAAGATGCAAAGTTTTCTTGTTGGCATCACAACAGTGCATGAAATTATCACAACAACTTGCATATTAATTTTATCTCAGAATGTCATTTTTCATGTAAAATATGTTATAAATGCATAATTTAAAATTGTGTATGGGAAGGGGGCGCCAGACTGTAAGGTTTGCCTAGGGTGCCTAATACCCTTGCACCGGCCCTGGATTAGCTTATGCTGAAGCACTGATGTCCAGGAGTGATGCTGACTGAAGGTGAAATTTCATCCAAAGGGGGAAACCCCCCCCACACACACACACCCTACTCTTGCACCTGTAGTCAACCTATAGGAGCACAAATTTTCTTCTTAACAGCATATCATCATGTCACACCAATTCCGGCTAAAATGAAGTGGGTGCCAATTCAAGAGCGTATTCAGTAGAAAATTGCAATGACTACCTTTAAATTGTTATGCACAGACTCTTGCTCTTGGTCGAATGCCCTGTTAAGGATTTATAAGCTTTCTTGCGAATTAAGATCTTCAGAACGTGGTTTATTAGATGTTCCCGCCATACGTCATGCTTGTCTTGCCACAACTAGGGGCAGCATTCTCCGTAGTGGCGCCTACCTTATGGAACCTGTTACCTTCAGACCTTCATCTCCAAGATAATGTAAAAAAATTCAGACTCCTTTTGAAAGGCTTTTTATTACAGCAGGCTCTCTGTTGACTTTGTTTTATTTCATTTTTTCGAAATGATCGTCTATTTTATGTTTTTTATTGTTACTGCTGAGTTATTAACTTTGATTATGTATGTTTTTTATTGTAACTTGCTTAGGCCTTCATGTGTTAGGCCAGGGGTCAGGAACCTTTTTGGCTGAGAGAGCCATAAACGCCACATATTTTAAAATGTAATTCCATGAGAGCCATACAATATGTTTAAAACTAAATACAAGTAAATGTGTGCATTTTATGTAAGATCACACTTTTAAAGTACAATAAGTCTCTGAAAATATTACACCAGGCCTTAAGACACCAATACATCTCCTATTAGGAAAACGGACCAAGTCAGGCTGCTATAGAGTCCTACACAGAAACTACACGCCAGCAGAAAACCTCACCTGAATCACGTGCTGTCCCTCACCTAACATAGAATAAAGAGACCAAAACGCATAACAAGAAGCATGCAGACAAAAACTGAATTGGAAACTGCAACAAGCCAGAGTCTCTGTATGCAGTGTAACAAAGGAAAAAAGAAACATCACACATCCTTATAAAACAAATCAAGAAATATAAAATCATCAGCAGTAAAACTGTACTAACAAAAAGAACATATTTCGAAACAGCTGATGAGTGGAATATCCAATAATTAAAAACTCATATAAAACATTTCCAGATACCAACAAAATATTTCAAAATAGCAGACACAAAGATCCAGTAATGAAAAATAATAAGGATACAAACATTTTTTTGCTCTGCATACCTGGGAACGTTTGATATCCAGGTGTCCTGAGATTGTTCTGAATTAGCAGGAGGTGGGGTGGTTTGCTTGGAACTTTCTCCTCTCTGTCACATACCAGCGCTCTCTCTCACACTGGCTCTCAATGACACACCTATACACACATGCTCTCAGTCACTCACATATACAAATGTTTTTTCTCTCTCACTTATATAGGCTCTTAATTACACATTTACACACATGCTGTCTATCTTTTCACGCTTACACACACACAGGCTTTCAATCACATAAATACATGCTGTCTTTTTCTCTCACACACAGACTCTCATTCACATGCTTACAAACATGTCCTCTCTTTCTCTCATTTACACACAGGCTCTCAATCACATACTCACATGCTCCCTCACCTAAATCAGCTCTCAATCACACACATACACACATGGTCTCTCTCTCTCATTTAAACACAGGCTCTCAATCACATACTCCATCACCTAAACCAGCTGTCAATCAGACACAGACACACATGATCTCTCTCTTACTTATACACACAGGCTCTTAATCATACATACACATGATCTCTCTCACACACAAAGGATCTCAATCATACACACATACTCTTTCAAACAAACAGGTTTTCAATTACAAACTTACACATACAGGTTCCCAATGGTAAACTTACATTCATGCTCTCTCTCTCACAGGCAGGATCTCAATCACAGACATACTCTCTTTCACATATACAGGCTCTCAATCATTCACATACATGCAATCTCTCACTCACACACACAGGATCTCAAACACACATGCTTGCTCGCTCATTCATTCACTCTCTCTCTCCCCCCCCCGGGAACTCGCGGCAGCAGCAGCCACCTCCCAACGCTAACCTCCTTCATTTTCAGCCCTCGCGGAGGCGAAGGCGGTGTCCCATCGGCCGCGGTTGAAGATTTTCATTTTCCTCCGAGCCGCGCTGCTCTCTTCTTCCCGCGGCCCGGAAGAGGAAGTGGAGAGCATCGGGTGCCTGCGCGGGAAGACCCGCGCAGGCACCCGATGACTCCAGCGCTGGCACCCGGCTGACACCCGATGACTCCCGCGCAGGCACCCGGATGACTCCAGTCGGCGTGCTCTCTTCTCCTCCCCCCCGCGGCCCGGAAGAGGAAGTGGTGAGCATCGGGTGCCTGCGCGGAAGAAGAGACCACGCTAGTGTGGTCTCTTCTTCCCGCGCAGGCACCCGATGCTCTCCACTTCCTCTTCCGGGCCGCGGGGGGGAGAAGAGAGCACGCCGGTGCCGCTGACTCCAGCTGTCCTGCCGCGTTCCGCCCGGGCTGACAGCATTTTAAGCCCGGGCGGCGGAGGACCGGGGAGCAGCTGGGTCAGCGGGGAACCGCGAAGTATGGCGACACTTGTCTGCGAGCCAGATGCAGCCCTCAAAAGAGCCATATCTAGCTCGCGAGCCATGGGTTCCCGACCCCTGTGTTAGGCGATTAATACATTTTAAAGAAATACTAAAATACTAAAGCCTAAGTACAATTATGTTGACCAAGCATTTCATGTCTTACATGTCGCAGTACAATGGGGCTCAGAGTGCAATAAGCAAAAATCTCCAACTGAGAAATCAGCATATTCTACTACTCTCTTCAAACTGGGGAAGAATGGGTAAATACACTTTTCTAACTGGCTTCAAAACAACCATGCTGTAAAGATGAAGTTCCTTGGACACTCAAAGCACTAGAACAGAGGCAGTCACCACGATCTATGACAAATGGGTAGAATGTTTCCTTTGGTCCATACATGTCATTGAGTCTGGTTGTCAGATTCAGTAGTAGCTGCAATATTTCTGTTTCAGGGGAATCCCAAGACATAGCACACCACAATATATTCTAATCTTGATAATTCAAGGGCACGTGTGGCAGTGCATGGAGAGGAAAAGCTGCACATAGAGAAAACCTGACCTGAAGAGCATTGAAATCTGGAACTTACCTGCAACTGATCAAGTCCACCACTTGGACACTAACATGACCGGCAGGCAAAGTCATATCTTCCTTTTCTCCTCCTACTCTCTTTTCTAGTTTTCGGAACCAACTAATGGGTTCTTCTAAAGTAGCACCTATGCTAGCTGTCAAAGTCATATCAGTAAGAATTAGCATCTGCTTTAGCACCTATGTGCAATAGCACAATTTTATATGTGCGCACAAATGCTGCCTCCATAAATGGGGGGATTTTAGTAGACGCATGCGCCAAAATAATTACCAGTTTCCCCAATTCGTTCCCAGTTCACGCAGCTAAAGGATAGGACTTCCTATCCCCACTAGTTAATTAGTCTCCCTCTTACCTTTTAAAACCCAGCTGACTAGCCTATTTTCTTTTGTTCTAGGTCTTACACACCATCTATAGCAGAAGTAAAGTTACATAGTAGGGGATCCCAGCATGCACTTCTGAGCGTAAGGATTTACATGCACGTTTCATGTTAAAGTCTCGTAACATCCATGCCCCACCCAGACCACTCCCACACCCCACCCTCTTTTTCCAACTTATTTGTGCAGTGCGGGCCACTCAGACACTCTCATATCTCCCTACTTTGGCACGCGCCGGGATTTTAAAATTCACCTCTTAGATTGTAAGCCCTCTGGGGACAGGAAAATACCTACAATACCTGAATGTAATCTGCTTTGAAGTACCAAAAGGTGGAATATAAAGCTAAATAAATTCATGCTGTCAAATAGAAAGAAGAACTTTGGATAACATAGATGACACTTCTCCTGAGTTAGTAGAGTCTGATCAAATCCCAGAGGGATCAGAGAGCTGACTGACATCCTTAAGTAAGAGAACAATACTTGCCTGGGCCACACTGGAGCAATGAGGATAAGTGTGCCCAAGTCTGAGTGTTTTATGCACCATTCTTGCTACTAATGTAAGGGTAGGAAAAATACAGCAGATCTGCATCCCTCTTGAGTAGATGTGTCTGGAGTGGATCTGAACTTGCTCTGATGAAGGGAACAAAAATTTTTAAACTTTCCAGTTGATGCAAGCAAGTCAATTGACAGATGACCCAGAGGTTGAAAAATCTGTGCTACTCTTTAATCCAGAGAATACTCGTGGGGGCAAATAACTCTGTTGAGGAGATGGAGATTCCGGGAACATAAGTTGCTTGTATGCAGGTGCTATGACTGCAAGCCCCTTCCCAAATTCTTAAGAGATTCTTAGCAGAGGGTCCACAATCCTGCGCCCCCTTGTTTGTTCACGTAAAACATTGCTACTAAGTTATCGGTTTGGATCAGAATTCTCAACTCATGTCTGATGGCTATTAGCTCCAGAAAGTTAACCTGGAACAGATGTTCCATTGCCAACCAGATTCCTTGGGTTCGTAAGGAGCCCGTGTGCGTGACCCAGTACCTGGTGATGCATCTGTTGCTAGCATAACCTGATGAAATAGAAGTGGAAAGGGAACACCTATCTTCAAGATTTTTCAATCTAGCACATGAAGAGACAATTTATGCGATGACACTCACAGACTGTGACAAGGGCTGAATCAATTGATCCCAGTAGGCCACACTAGAGAATTCTCATGTTAAGGCGGGTCATGAGGAACTGTATACACCACCCCAGGACTTCTCAGGCCGGTATTAATCCCACTATAGTAAATTCTGGATCAAGGTTCAAATGGCAGAATGCCCGGTCTATACAAGAATGCTTTCTCTTCCAGAGAATCTATCCACTCTCCAATGAACTTGATTCTTTGGGTAGGAACAAGGTTCGACTTGGCGAAGTTGATTATGTTCCATAGTGATTGAAGAAACTTAATTGTCTACTGCAGAGAATCTAACACCCCTGGTTGGAAAGACCCCATCATTAGCCAATCGTCCAGGTAAGGAAAGAGACAAATTCTGTGGTGACTGAGATGTGCCACTGCTACTGCTAGGCATTTTGTGAAAACCCTAAGGGCCACAAAGAATACAAAAGGGAAGGATTTTGTATTGGTACTATGAATCCACAGTGAATTGGAGATATTTCTATTGAGAATGATGGGTGGGTAGATGAACATATGCATCTTTCAGGTCTTGGGTACACATCCAGTCTTCCACTTGAATGAAGGATTGGTTGGAGTGGAGGGAGTTATTTTGAACTTCTCCCATGACAGGCTCTTGTCCAGTCTTCATAAATCCAAGATGGGCCTCAATCCCCTGATTTTTTGGGAGGTAAGGAAATAACGGGCATAGAATCCCTTGCCAATCTCTTTAAGTGGGACAGGTTCTATCACTCGCTGACTGAGAAGTGACTCCACTTTGAGACAAAGCTGGATCAAGTGAAACAAATCTGGATTGAAGGCAGATCATTGGTGCAGCATTGAGGACAGGAAAAGAACAACCACAACTCCACAATTTTGAGGACCCTTCTGCCACTCTTCCAGGAAAAGGTGAATCCTCCCTCCTACCAGAGGCCCAGTTTTAGGCTAGGTTTGTTGTAGCATCTGACATGGACATCTGCATGCCAGAGATTGTTGTGGCAGCCCAGCTGGTATGTGATACAGCTGAATTTGGTGGAAGGAGCATTTCTCGAAGAAGGTGCATTTAAAAGCAAAGTAAGGACACTTAGAGGAAGACCATGGTTCAGGTTCCATTTATAGGGATTGAAAAGCGGCATGTTGCTCCTTAATCTGGGTGACAGTTTCCCTGACCTTGTCTCTGAAGAGATTGTCCCCCAAAGACATCTATTAAACACAACTCCCTGACTGCCCTTGCCTATAGAAGAAATAAATCAATAATAGGATCTAAATGTTTCATTCAATACTGAAAAATGTAAATAAATCACAATTATAAATTTTAAGAACTAATACCTCCCCACACTTCCCTACATCCATATCTGATCACCCCCACACTTCCATACATGTGCACCCACCATCATTCACGCAATCACTAAAAAAAACACAAAAAAACAAACCTAAAAATCATATACAAAAAATATTGGCATTTAGATTCTAATATTGATTTATTTCTTATACAGGCTTTAAAAATTATAAGTTTGTTTTTTGTACTTAAAATAACATTTATTAGTTTCTGTTCAAAGTTTTTTGCTTTGTAATTTTTTTAAAAAAAATTAATAAAGAGATAATAAAAAAAAAACCCAAAACAAACATTTATTGAATAAAAGGTAAGTTAGTTGGATTTACTTACTTTGGGCTGTTCCTTTTTTTGTTTGTTTGGTTCCCTGAAGACATCTGCCAACTTATCATGGACATCCTCACACAAGCTGCTGGCTCTCAACTAGGCTATCTGGAATGCTTTGATCACTGCTGCAGATAATCTTGCTGAGGTACGAACAATTCATACATGTAGCAGAGATGTCATCTGCATTCTTTGGCATCCAGATAGTCTTCCTGCCCTCCATCCAGCGATTCTACCAAAGATTTCAGCTTATCTCTTCTATAAGCATTGTACCATATAAATAGGCAAGCCGCAATAATGGCTTTGAACCGAGCTCTGAAACAGCTTCTTCCCAAAACTGTTCAACAACCTAGGATCTTTTCCCAGCGGGTGTTTAAGAAAAATTCTAATCTTAGCTTCTTTTATTGCTGGATTACCACCACTGATTGGATTACCCCAAATCCCAGAGCTAATTGTACTTTATTTCAGGTCCAATTTTCTAGCTACTTGGGGACAGGAGGCTGGACTCCCCCACATTCTAGTCTGTAAATCCTGCAGAATTGAATGAACCAGAATTACTGCAGATTTGGAAGGTATTTCCAGAATGTGAAGCAGCCCAAAAATGTCAGTGCAGGGATCTTTGTCCTGTTGCCTTGCCCAGGAATATGAGAGGTCTTCTGATGGCATGGAATGCTCTGGTGGATCAGGTGTGTGTAGGGGGGGGGGGGTCTGAGTGAATCCTTGTAGACCCTTCTTCAGAACCAAAAGGCAAAGGGACAGTAGCCCAAAACCTCAATCAAGATGAAGTGATGGGGGAGGGATTCTCTCATCTTGGAGGAAAATATTCCCAAGGCATGCTCCAGATTGTGGTGTCCATTGATTCCTCCACTGAGGAAAGGCTGGTAGCTCCCACGGCATGGCATCGAGAGGGACTCCTCCTTGAGAGAACAAATCCACCATTCTGGACAGGAGAGGCTGAATGGTGCCTTCCTTGACACTTGCTGCCAGTGAGGTAAATAAAGTCTTCACCAATTCAGCTAACTGGTCAACAGGCTGTTATGGCCTCTGACCTGAAGTTGGGGGGAAAGAAATATCGCCTCTGTCACAAGTATGGGATCACCCTCCTACAAAACTCCTAGTGGACTCTGTGATGATGTCCCATCCTGAGATAATTGCCCTGGCAGTCATATAGAGACCAGTTTCACCATGGAGCATATCTGATCCAGAGTCTCCAAATGAAGTCCATGGCTGAGAAGGTGGGAAGGAGATATGGATGTCAACATGGAGGAAGGTTAAATGCAAGAAATCACCTTTTAAAGACTGTTTCTGCCTCAAATATGCTGAGTGCACTGTTGGAAGCCAGGGACCAGTGCACCAGTTTCTCTGTGGTCTGATATGTCGACAGCTCTAAGGGGATGGAGTCTCGACAGTGTGAAGGCTGGATGCATTGACTGAATAGATGGCTGCATCAGCTGAGTTGAGGTCTGATGCATCAATGGTGCCACATACACCATTGGAGCTGAACCCAACAAGCTTCAGCGGCACAAACTGCACTACTGGCTCCAAGACATGCTGCTTTTTCTTCTTGTGTGTCAATGAGCCACAAAGGAAATACATCAAGGGGCTCACCAACCCCTGCTTCCACGTTTTGCTCAACCCCCAGCACTGCATGTATGGCATATAGTGGACATGATCTTGGATTTTGCCGACTCTTGTAGCCAAGGTAACTGCAGGGAGCCATGCTACTTTCCAAGACAAGAACTAAACAGAATCTCTCTGCAGTGGCCCCAAACACGGCCCCATGAGTTGAGAAAGGACAACATTCATGTCTCCTGGAATGGGAGGTTATTGTACTGGAAGCTAAATGTGGCACAAGCCTTTCATAAAACTAAATAAAGTGGATAAGTAGAGATGGATTTATGGTGTACCTGAACATGGCAAGCTACTAAGGAGCTGAGGCAAACCCTGAGTCAGAAAGGAGGAACAAGCATATTAGCAAGTGCATGGGCTCTCAAAAAAATGGGTCCAAAATTTTTTTCGGAATATCTGAGCCATTTGAAGGTATAGCACTCTATCTAGAATAAAATCGAGAACATTTTGGTTCCAGCTAGCACACCATCCAAAGAGATGAGCAAGCAACATCCAAACCATTGGACTGAGGTACAAACTGCCTGCATGATAAAAAAAAGTGTTTCTTCATTCTGAGCCTTGATACTTCCTGTGCGTTGAGCACCTTATCTGTTGATGCATACCTTAGTGCATCATGGAGTACTTCCTGGACATCGGTGTATCATGTGTCAAGAGCATCCTTTGGTGAATCAAGTGCACGAAAGCACCTTGTGTTAATGGCACCAAAGCTGAAATTTTTTCGATACAGGCTCTGGCTCGAAGAGCGATTGTAACATTTGACCCCATGGCTTCGATGTAGACCCATGGAAGAGTTCTTGAGGAACTCCTGCTCAACTCATTTCCTGGTTAGGCATACTATGCTATTTCTGAGAGACTTACATAGTTCTACTTGGACGCCCTTTAATCGGAGCGAAGCAGGGATAAGCTGAAGCCTCTCATGGAATGTTATCATAGATACAGTTCTTTGGCCATTTTGAGGAGGCAGAAGTTTTTTTCTTTTTTGTTGCACCGAAATGTGCCATTTTGGGCGCTGCAGTGCAGCAAGGCCACTAAAAATTAAGAAAATGATGAAAAAAAAAAATCTGGAGAGACTGAGTACACGTCCATGCTGTGCTTGGATAAAAAAAAAAAAATTGAATAGATTCTCTAGGGAACTCCCGCACATGCTCAGTAAGGCTCAAAGCTCCACTAGCTTAAAGAGATGAGTTTGTTCAGTTCTGCTGGATGACGTCGCCCACAGATCATGGCTAATAGCCTGCTTATCAACAGAAAATGTGGTCATCACACAAAGATACTGAAAAATTAGCAGGCTATAATTGAAGTTTGAGAAAGTGTTGGACTTCTTGCCTTTAGACTGTGCTGATATTAGTTCTTGAGCGTGCTCTATGAGCTTCCTGCACCCAATTCCACATGTTGCAGTGATCATAGGATCAAATCTACATGTCTGAAAAGGGATTAGGAGCCTCCTGTTTTGTTTTTTAAATGAATCAGCTTGGGCTACATCAATCTGTTATTGGCCTAGTACTTGTTATTTGGGGCCCCCTGTGGAGTCACTCTTCAAATTCAAGACAGCTAGTCTGATTGTAAATGCATTTCTTACTTGTATAAATGCAATGAGACTCAAAATAAGGAAGAAAAATGGGCAAATAAAATACAGAATGGTTAAAAATGCAATATATAAGGGCTCAAAGCAACCCCAAAATACAATAAAATAAATACATATCATACAGTATACTGTAATTATCTCTAACAAGAAATAAAACAAAGCATTGCTAACTATGCTAAATATGTGATTAGTCATGAAGTTAAGGATACAGTATAATTATAAAAATCTCTCCTAACATGACCCCAAACTGAGCTATAAACAGTAGAAATCCAGATCAAAAAGCATAAGTTAAAAAAACAAACAAAAAAATACATCTTCAGTTGCTTCCTAAAAACTTAACTTTTATAGAGCATAATTCACTAGGTAGTTTATTCCACAGCAAGAGACTAATACACAAGAATACTCTATTTCGTGTCACCATCAAATTGACTTCCTTATACAAAGAAGGCACCCTTTCCTGAGAACGTAGCACTTTCATGGGGATATCGGATATTAGTTTATCCTGGAGGTAAGAGGATCCCATCCCATTCAGCTTTTAAAAACCAGGCAAAACAGCTTGGATTTAGCCTGGCAACTCACAGGAAGCCTGGATCAGTGAGGCTAATGACAAATAAACAAACCACTGTACTTGATGTCTTGTAGCTGAAGGAACATATTTCTTCTTGTGTTCATTTTAAGTCTAAAGTCAGTCCTTCATCCAAATAAATCCCCAAACTTCAGATCTCATGCTGAAATGGGAGAGTTGCATTGGCTACAGAGTTTAATCTCAGCAGGCAAAGATGACACAGATGAAAAACCTATAAGAATGGCCTTCCAGTTTCTGAATTTAGCTGCAGCTTATTTTTCACTGATCAGTTCCATATCTTAGAAAGACAAGATCAGATGATTTTAATCACAGCATTTTTCACATCTACACCAAGGGGTGCATACAACTGCATAACATTGGCATAGATGTGAATTCTAATTTATGCTAACAGTTTCCACTAGAGGTCTGAGAAAGATGTTCAATATTGGCAACAGCAATGAGCCCTGGGACATTCAACACAGATGAAAGGCCACCGAGGAGTCACTCAGGGCAACCCACTAAACGCACTCAACCAAAAAGGAAAAGACAAACATTCCATGGATACCCAGATCCACTAGCCAAGACAGTAATAACTAGCAATTTGAAATATAAAACAGAGCTGATAAATCTAACAAAATTAACCATGAACATATTCTCACATCTCTAACTCTCAGCAGGTCATCCAGTAGCCGAACCAATAAGATCTCAGTTCCATGATCAGACCTGAAACCTGACTGATGAACTGGGATCCGAGATACTTCATTTCTTCAGAAACTGTTCAATCTGAGACAATATCGCACATGCTCTAGAACAGGATTGTCCAACTCCTGTCCTCGAGGGCCACAAAACCGGTCTGGTTTTTAGGATCTCTCTAATGAAAATACATGAGACACATCTGCATACAACTGAGGCAGTGCATGCAAATTTATCTCATGCATATTCATTAGGTTACTTTGAAAATCAGATCGGTTTGTGGCCCTCAAGGTCTGGAGTTGGACATCCATGCTCTAGAACCTTAGGGGTGAATTTTAAAAGTCCAGTGTGCACCAGAGCCAGTAGATATGCGCAGACGTTGGGCCAGCGCACACCATGCCAGAGTACGCATGGAGCTCCTGATAGGCGCACTTTTTTTTTTTTTTTTTGCAAAAAAGGGGGAGGAGGCATGGGCACAGCATCGGCTTTCTGGGATTTATCAGTGATAGCATGTATTTATGCACACAAGCATATGCCGGGGTCCCCGCAAAGTTTACCACTTCTATGGATGGCGTATAAGTAATAAAATAAAAAAAAAAAATAGGCTAGTCAATGGGTTTTTAAGGGTTGGGACTAACAGGGTAAAAGGAAGGCTTTTAAACTAAGAGGATTAGGAAATCCTATCCTTTACCTGGGCGAACTGTGTACGAACTGGGGAAAATAGTAATTGCGTCAGCGAGCGTATCTACTAAAATCCCCCACTTACGTGGTAGAAGCAGCATTTGCACACCTCCATATAAAATTGTATGCACATGTTCGAGCACATATAATGCACATATGTTATAAAATGGCCAAGTCCACTGGCGTGAGCCGGCATACACATATATATCCGCGCAGCTGTTTAAAAGTTACCATCATACAGGGTAATTCATCAAAATGCGCTATGGCCTTAACGCTCGCGATAATGCCATAATGCATGTGGTATTTATCACAACATACAGCATGAATGCAAATTTTTCAAATTTATTCAAAAGGGGCGGGATCAATGAAAACGAGGGGCATTATTGCACCGTGTGATAGTGTAACACACACTATTGCACTTTTAACGCTGGAAATAACTTACACCTTTTTTCCTGGCGTTAAGCTGTGCAATATGCCCAATACAGACAAAACACAATTCATGACAAATTTTGCAAATTCCGTTTCAGACATTTTTGAGGAGAGGGAAGTGGAGTGGAGTAGAGAGAGAGAGCCTCTGGGGTGGCACACTTAGTAATCAACTATTTATACTGCTATAGGAGGGCCAGCTAGTAACTCAAGATAAGATTTTGGTGGTGGTGATGTAGGGTTTTGGAGCCAGTTTTACATGCAGAGAGAGACGTACGACCAGCACAGTAGATCTCAGTGAAGATTTGATGTCATTTGGTGAGAGGAAAGTCACACAAACATGAGATTTCTATAATGTTCTCTCGCCCTAGCTTGATGGACTCTCTACCAGAGTGCTATCAAGCTAGGGCGAGAGAACATTGAAGTAATCTCATCTTAGTCTGACTTTCCTCACTCCAAATGAGGTCAAATCTTCACTAAGGTCTACTGGGTTGTTTGTACATCTCACTCTGCATGTAAAACTGGCCCCAAAACCCTACACCATCACCAAAACCTCATCTTGATCTGTTGATAAAAAAATATCTACAGTACCTGAATAATCAGTTTTGAAGTGGCTGAAAGGTGAAATATAAAAATAAAATCAAGTTTCTGCTTACAAATACTAGAAGCCTAAAAAAAAAAAAAAAAAAAAAAAAGAGTTAAAATGCATAGCACAAACAGTAGATATAAATGGCATCTCAGAGACCTGGTGGAAGGAGGATAACCAATGGGACACTGACACCAGAGTGAAAATTTTATCACAAGGATAGGATGGATAAAATTGGTGGATGGATGGCGCTATATGTTAAAGAGGGTACAGAGTCAAACAGGATAAACGTTCTGCAGGAAACAAAAGGCACTGTAAAATCTTCATGGAAATTCCATGTAAGAAGGGAATAGAATAGCAGTGGGGGGTGTACAACTGTCCACCTGGTCAGAGCGAACAGACAATGAAATGCTAACAGAAATTAGGATTGTTAAAATTAGCACCACAATAATAATAGGCAAGTTCAATTATCCCAATATTGAATGGGTGACTGTTACATCAGGACATTCTAGAGGTGTAAAATTCCTAGATGAAATAAATGACTGCTTCATGGAGCAGCTAGTACAAGAACCAACAAGAGCGGGAGCCATTTTAGACCTAATCCTTAGTGGAACACATGATTTGGTGCAAGAGGTAATGGTGTTGGGGCCATTTGGCAATAGCGATACTAATATGATCAAAACTGACTTGATAGCAGGAAGGGAGACTTTAAGGAAATCTACTAGCATTTAACTTTCAAAAGGGAGACTATGATAAAATGAGGAAAATGATAAGGAAAAAGCAAGAACTGCAAAAGTTAAGAATTTACATCAAGCATGGACATAGTTTAAAAATACCATGTTGGAAGCCCAGACCAGATGTATTCCACACACTAAAAAAGGTGGAAGGAAGGCCAAATGACTACTGGCATGGTTAAAAGTGAGGTGAGAGAGATTAATCTAGCTAAAAGAACATCTTTCAAAAAAAAAAAAAAAAAGAAAAAGGGATCTGAATGAAGAAAACAGCTTAAGCACTGGCAAGTTAGATGCAAAAAGTACTGATAAGGAGGGAAGAGACAGAATTTGAAAAGAAGCTTGTTGTGGTAGCAAAAACTAAAAAAAAAATAAATTTCAGGTACATTTAAAGCAAGAAGCCTGTGAGGGAGTCATTTGTTCACTGATCAAGGAGTAAAATGAGCACTGAAGGAATACAAAGCCATAGCAGAGAGATTAAATGAATTCTCTGCTTCAGACTTCATTGAGGAAGATACCCATGCCAGAGTCATATTTAACGGTGAAGAGTCAGAGGCAATGAAGCAAACTGACAAACTAAAGAGTAGCAATCACCTGGACCAGATGATATATATCCCAGAGTGCTGAAAAATGAAACTGCATAACTACTATTATAGAAACATGATGGCAGAAAAAGACCATATGGTCTATCTGCCCACCTAATTTAGCTTATCAATTCATATCACTCCCTTAGAGATCTCATGTACTTATCCCATGTTTTCTTGAATTCAGATACTGTTTTTATCTCCAACAACTCTACTGGGAGGCCGTTCCTCTCTGTAAAGAAATATTTCCTAAGATGACTCCTGAGTCTGTGTCACTCTCATTCCATGACTCCTTGTTCTAGAGCTTCTTTTCCATTGAAAGAGACTCACCTCCTTTGCATGGAAACCTTGAAGATATTTAAATGTCTCTCTCTCCTATTTCACCTTTCCTTTAGAGTATACAAGTTTAGATCTTTAATTCTGTTCTCATATGCTTTACAACAAAGACCATTTCAGTAGCCACCAGCTAGACAGACCAACCAGATTATATCTTTCGAAGGTGCAGTCTCCAGAACTGTACACAGTATTTCAAATGCGATCCCACTTCCTTTTTATAATTTATATTTTATTCAGAAACAGAAGCCTTAGTCACACACATCTTACAAAAAATTATCCACAATATTGTTTTCTCATTGTAAAATCTGGAAACACAATGCACTGGATACGAATGTACAAATTGCATGTGCATACCTTCTTCAACAAAACTAACCCCTCCCCATAAGCCCACCCCCCCACGCTTTGAGGATTCCAACTCAGAAAGGTAATTTCCACTCTTAGCAAAAAGAGAAAGTCTCAAAGCACCAGATCATACTCAAAAGGAAGAGAAAGGATGTTTCCCATTTAACAATCTTTGAAAAGGGTTCCACATCTTCAGCTGTTTGGAAAAACGATCTCTCCATAAAGCAGTGAGCTTCTCCAAAATGTTGTCTCTGTTTAAATGTAATCGTAAGTGCAGAAAAAAGGGGGTAACCCGCTCCTCCTCCACCAGGTGGCCCCTAACAAATCTTGCTGCTGTAGCCAATGTTACTAATTTATTTTTCATTGGAGAAATATCAACAGGTATATTAAGTAGAAACATTCAAGGATCATTGGATGTGCATTCCTCCAACAAGATATCCACAAATTACAAAACGTTTCCCCCAAATAGTTGGATCACCGAGCAATACCACCAAATATGAAAAAGAGACTCCACTGAATCCACGACTTCTTCAACATAAATCACTGCAGGATGGAAACATCTTCCGTAACTTCTATGGAGTTAAATACCATCTACTCTGTAACTTATAGCTATTTTCAATCATTGTTGCAGATATAGAGCATTGTCCCACATGTACAAAAGATCCCAAGTCTCATCCTCCCAAACCACCCCCAAGGCCTTCCTCCCAGGCCAGTAAATGTTTTGCTTTGCCCTTTGGAGCCTTATTCAAAATGGAATATACTTTTGAAATAACCCCATTTATTGCTGCAGCCTTCCCACAGTATCCCTCAAACAACAATTTCCCTTTCAGAAGGTCTGACTTCACCACCTTAGAATTGAAAATGAGCCAGTTGCGTATAAGCAAATTAGTCCATACCAGATCTTGAAAATTCACCATCCTTTGTCCCCTCCACATCTGTTCTAATTTACTCAAACCTTTAGTTTCCCATAACCTAAATACTTTATAATCTTTTCCTGTGGGGAAAGCGTCACACTGCCTAAAAGATGTAAGATGAAAAAATTTCTTATCCCCTTTTCCATTTTACCCAAATTTGTAATGTACACTGTATACAAGGGGATATACTAGCCGTAGCTATTTTTTCCTATGACACCAGAAAAGTGACGAGAGAGTGTTGCCATCCCTGACATACATTCTTCAATATCCACACTGTTTACCATGGACCTGATTATGATGGTCCACCACTGCTTTTGTGAAGCAACATAATATTTAGCTACACTAGGAACAACCAGCACATACAAACCCTCAAATTTAGACCTATATAAAATATGTTTTTCTATTTGTGGGCATAAAAAACGCTTTTGTAAATTTTTCAATTCTTCCACAGGAATAATACCTGGTAAAGTTTGGAACAGCACAATTTTGAAAGGAGAGTCATCTTTACTACTGCCATTCTCTCCATCCCATTTACCCAAATGTCTTGTCTTATATAGGACACCATACCAATCATCTTACTCTCTCACTACCACTTTAACACCTCCCTATTGTCATTATTCTGCATGAATTCTATAATAAAAGAGCGTACCTGTTATCCACTTTTTTTTTTGTCTTTTATTAAACTATCATTCAACCTTCAAAATCTATGGCCTCCCTGGTGTTTATTAATCATCATGTCCAACCACACAGAAGCTTGGTCAGACCATGTTATTAAACCTCTCAGAATCCAGAGGTTAGGATTTTATCCACCACAAAATAGTCAATTCTAGAATATGAATTATGTGGGTGCAAGAAAAAAACAATGTTCCTAGAAGGATGTCTGACCCCACTATATATCTATCATCTGCTATCTGTCTATAAATTGTTTCAACTTAATTCTATCTGCCCTAGTGAAACATGCATGCTAGAAGAGGTATCCAAAGCTGGATTTCTGAACAAATTAAAATCCCCATCAATTATTTAATTCCCAACCTCAAGATTCAAAAGGAGACTATCCACTTTTATCAAAGACTCCCCGCTGATTACTATTCGGGCAATACAGACTGACCAATGTAAACTGTGCATTTCCAACTGTCACCTGTGTGG
The DNA here is from genome assembly GCF_901001135.1 of Rhinatrema bivittatum. Classification (NCBI taxonomy): domain Eukaryota; kingdom Metazoa; phylum Chordata; class Amphibia; order Gymnophiona; family Rhinatrematidae; genus Rhinatrema; species Rhinatrema bivittatum. The sequence goes on along the minus strand of NC_042622.1, from coordinate 137,489,811 downwards.
CCCTGCATGGCAGCTCACAGCTAGGATTGGGCACCACAAGGAATCCTGGAAAAGTCATCAGTAAGTGGCAGAGCTGTGCAGCCCCTCATGGACTGTTACTGCTGCAGCCAGCCTGGATATGTGGCATGGGCTGCTGGTCTGGGATAGTCCTGGGTGATTCGGTACAGGCTGAGTGAGGTTCAGAGTGTCACTGATGGTCCAATGTGGGCCTAAACATAAAAATGGGGTCCAGCTCAGACATTAGCATCAGATGTACATGGGGGAAAGAGGGGGGGGGGGGGCTGACCAGGAAACCTGAAAGAAGTTATATACCAGCAACCAATGACATAAGAGGTCAGCTAGGTCTCATTTGTCAACTAGTTGGACAAGTCATCGATGGTGAAGGGTGGGGACAACTCCAGAGAGAGAATCAGGAACTGGAGAATCATCGATGGTTCAGCATGAAAAGTACTTTCCTAGTTGATATGGCCTCCATCCATGGCTCCCTCTCCTTGAGTGGCTGCTGCATTACATTGTTTCAGAGTTAGAGAGTGAGCTTGTCTCCTGGGAAAGCATAAGCCCAACTGCACAGTTAAATGTCCTGTATAGATGAGTCAAGACCTCATGGACACAGACACAGTCATCAGATGAAGCTCTAACCTGATCCGACAACACAGACTGCAGCAGTGCACTCCCTCACAGATTATCTGGACTCTCTACAAAGCCATTCTTTACTTTCCTTATGTGTTCCAACTCCCAGTGTATAGCCATCCATCCCGCTATCACATTGGCCAAAGAGTTTCTACCTCGCATTCAGTTCTGCTGCAAGAGTGTCTGCCACTACATTTATGATGAGTGGTGCTTCTATTGGTGGGACAGGTCCAAGATCTGGAGCCCCATCTCCCACAGTAGCACCTGGAGATCCACTGCCCACACTGGTGCCTGCTGTAGCTGGTACCTCCTGAATGTCTGTCATAGACATGAATGGCCATGGGAAGAGCTCGATCATCTGTCTTCCTGTGTTTTGGATGCTAGAACATTACTTGCCAGCTGCTGATGGCAGATTGTGCTGCTGTTCCCATGAATGGTGGATCTTGGATCTGAATCCCCTCAAATGCTGGATGGTTCTCTTCTGCCACATCCTCTGTGGCAGGCCCCTCTGTCTCCATCAGCTGATGAGCAGCTGGAAAAATAAGCACATACATATCAGTGCCAAATATTGATAAAACATTACACACTATTGGCCCCTTCAGCCCTCTTCCCATCACAGATATGTTCCTTTCCATATTCACCTGCTCCTGCCACAGCAGGCATATCATCCACATCAGTGCCAGTTTGGAGACCAAACAGAATCCAGCTGAAGAATCCTCCAGACCAGCAACTCCACTGGTGTCAGCTGCATACCCCATGGTGGGCCTCCTCTTAACCAATGCCTGAACCTCAGAATCAATGCCAGCTTTGTCTTGACAGCCACCCTGGTGTCCTACAAGGGATGCTTCAGCTGATCCACTGTTCTGGTTGTCACTGACAGGCTGCAGACATCCTTAACGATGCCCACCCAAATCTTCCTCTCGATCTTCAAGGATGTCTTTTGACCAAACAGCTTCTCACAGCCCTGCCATCAAGAAGGTCTTTCTCTTCCTTGATGAAGCACATAGCATGTTGACACTGCTTCTCCTTCAGCTGTTGGTTCCTGCCTGCTTGGCACTTATGGATGACAAGTGTGGATCCCTACCTCCCTAGCCACTATTCCTACTCCCTGTACTCCTCCCTCTGCTCTGATACCTTCACCCGCCACCTTTTTTTTCTCCTCTCTAACTATACCCTCTACCTGCTCCTCTCTCTGCCCACCCCCATCTCCTCCTTATGCTTGCCACTCTCCTCCCACCCCATCTATTTATTACTCTCTGTTGCCTCGGGTACAAACTTAGATTGTGCGCCCTCTGGGGGCAGAGAAGTAACTACAGTACCTGAATGTAATCTGCTTTTAAGTGCTGAAAAGTGGAATCTAAAAAATAAAATAAATAAAATCTCCCCTCCCTGGCTATACTCCACTGATCCACACACCACATTCCTCTTATCCTCTGTTACCACTCACCTGCCTGGCAAGCTCCTCTGCTCCCTCACCCACACCCTCTCCGTTATGCTCCATTCCCTCCACAGACACAAACACCCACTCCACTTTTTCACAAAAGTGGACAATACCAAAGACAGAATCACAGATCAACAATCAGATCCACTCAAAACCTTTCAACACAAATCCCTCAGAGACCGAGCCTTCTCAACAGCAGGACCACCACTATGGAACTCCATCCCATCGGACCTGCGACAGGAACCCTGCCTACCAACGTTTAGGAAAAGGCTCAAAACATGGCTTTTCAAGAAAGCCTTTCCAGACCCCAACTGATCCTTACCTCTCCGGCTACCTACTATCAGTCTTCACCAACACACTGTTAACAATCTCCATCACTACATTAACTCTACAACATTGTAAATAATTGCTCTCTCGGTTAAACTCCTCCTGCTTCTTTCTTTTCTGCTCCCAGTTGTGCATTTCCCTGTTTTATTGTAACTGCATATTTCTTACCATGCACCTGTTAAAGTTTATTGTATTTTCTCTGTGTTTATCACCCCTTGTTAAATGTAAACCGGCATGATGTGATGCCTGTCATGAATGCCGGTATAATAAAAACACTAAATAAATAAAAGACAAAAAAGATGGGGGAATAGCATGGCAAAAATAAGCAGCATAAAGACACAAATTAGAATCATAAAGCACCAATCAAATGCAACCACCACCAATCCTACACCAAGAAAACCTCCAATGCCTAGTTCAAAGCTCGCCCAACACCAACCAGCACTGAAAGTGGCCCTGGAAGAAGCTGCCTTTTTTTTTTTCCCAAAAAAGAGGAATGGTCAAGAAAATACATTATGCATTACCAAATCATACTTATGGACGGCACAAAAACTTTGAAAGCACTCCTGAAATCTTTTTTTCTGGGTCTGGCTTTTGATTGATTTTGTGCATTTAGAACACCTCTGAGCTTGCAGATTATTTGATTATGAACTGTTTTTTTACCACCACTTTTTCTGCTTGTCAGTTTTAACCCTGAATTTAACACTTTTTGGACTTATGAATTATTTTTTACACAGGTTTTATTCGCATACAATTATTTTACTGCATCTGGCAGGATCACTTGTTGAACATGTGTAAGAAGTAAAAATCAGTACTGAATTTTACTCCCGTTGTTGCACAGATTTTATTACATCAGCCCCCAAAAATGTGTGCTTAGAACTGTACCCATTGCTTATTGCTATTGCCCCCATCCAAATGCAGAGAGGTGCACTGACAGTCATTTTCTTAGTGCTGAAATTTTACTCCTGGTTTAAGGTGGAATAAAGTTTCTAGTGCAAATGTCAGTCTGTAGGCAAAAGAAAAGTAAGAGTTTTGGTGTCAGGACTTGAAGTCTATTTTACATGCAGGAAACCAAATTTATGCATATAAACCATGTTTTCTGAATACAAAAGATGATTTGTGCGCATAAATTATGTTTTTCTGTGCAGAAAGCCTTTTCTTTGCACACATTTTCTGATGTACGCAACACATTAACTTACCGCATCAAGAGTTAAAAAAATTAGCTTGTGCATTAAGAAACTGCATGCTGAATTTCAATATGTACTGTTAATGCTCAACTAATTACATCAGCCCCTTACTGAGTACAATTTTTACAACCGATGCATTTTGTTTTATCTTGTTAGTTGTTTTTTGCTGCTTTGTTTTACCATCTTGGGATTTTTTTGTTGCTTAGATTTGTTTTACATATTTGAAATTTGTTTTCATTATTCTGTTTCTCTCCCCCTCTGGCTTCTCTGTGTTGGCAGAGAACAACCCAAGTCACCCCAAATTAACAGGAGTCAAAAAACTGGATGACCAACAGCCCCTTGTCACTGCCTAAGGTATTCACTGAAGGCATCAAGGTCAAAATCCACCTGACAAACCTCTCTAATCTTATAAAAATGTAAGCACAACTGTTAAAGAAAAAGTCTAGCAGCTTCAAGTAAAAGCCTAACCCACTTTAGTCACTATCTGAAAATATCCATCAGGAATTACTTACTGCACAATTTCAATATCATTTGATCTCACAAAAGGATTTGAGGATATGAGGCAAAGCTGAATCATTTCTTTACCCATGTGACAGACAGCATGACACTCAGACACTACATTATTCATGTTTATCTAAAAACTCCAGTAGGAGAAAAAAAACAAACAGGATGTACACAAACAAATCCTTCTATCTTCTAGGCAAGGGTCCTAATGCAAGTTTTTAGTTGTTTAAAATAAAAAGAGGTAACTTTCAGCTTTTTAAAAAGGAGCTTTAAAGATTATATTTAGTGGACTAAGTAACATAGTAAATGACAACAGTAAGCTGCCCAATAACCCTTAAATGCATAATTTTTTAAACCCTGCTGTCCAAGATTAAAGGGTCCTTGGAGACAGTCTAATCCAGTGGCAGGCAGCCTTGGCTTCCTACTTTCTCTCTGGTGCTGGTGTAATAGTGGTAGTAGAGGAAGCAGATGCCAGTTGCTAGAAGCTGGGGCCAGCTGTACCATGCATTAAAAGCCCCCTAAAGCCCAGCAATAATTGCAGTTTTATTACTGCTGTTTTCTGCTAATCTGAGTGATTAAGAAACTGCTGCTCCTTTTTAAAGTGAAACCTGATCAGAGTTTATTTTGAGGCCTAAGGCTGGGGGGATTCTCACACAACCTATTTCCCCGTCTAATGCAGAGTCATTGCTTCCATAAGGCAATCACACTCATGGGGCTCTTTCTGCTTGCTGCTGTGAAACTGCTTATCAGTTTACACGTGATCACACGTACAGATGCAGAGCAGGTTTCAGAACTTTCCATAATGCCTTAGAATTATATTTTTCCAGGCATGGTTCAGAACTTCCATACACTGTAGCCGCCCAGCTCTTCAGTTTCAAGTTCAGCCAAGCTTCAAGTGAAAGAGAACTGTTCCAAGGAGAGGCAGGAGGGTTCTGTGATAAGGTGTTCTGATAACAGCAAGTCAACCATTTACAGATAAGCATTTTGCTTTCTTTGATAATAAGCAGGTCAGTCATACACCTGGGACTCCATAGTTAAAAGGTGGTCTTCAGACAAAAAGGAGGAGCCACCATCATCAATGGGTAAAAAAATATTTAGGGAACAGCAAACCCTTTTTATTTTTGTATTATTTCTTTAAAAACAAGACAACATGGAAGACCAGACAAAATCATAAAAATGAGCCAGAGGGAGAGAATGGCTCTGCCACCAAAACAGGCATTGAAGGACAGACCAGGCCAAATCTTGCATCAAAGCAACAAGGTGAATATTTGGACCAAATGCCCATGTTACAATCTGATAAATCTCATCAATGGAAATAGATCTCATGTGAACAAATGATGCCACTCGGGGCCCTAATATTATGACAATGACAACCCCATCAAAAGTTAATAGTTACTGTAGAGGTTCTCCGTGCAATCATAAATAGAGAACAGTGTGAACAAGATGCTTCTCACAATCTGTGACGCATCTTGTTCACATGGTCCTCTTTTTCCATAAAAGGCAAGGAAATCACCCTGTTTTCCTTTTAGGGAAAATTGTAAAAAAGTGTGCTTCCTCACAGACATGCAAATATTTGAGAGTCTGTCTTGTACAGTTTTAGAAGTGGTTGAACAGGACGAACGAGGGGGCAATATAAATTTGAGGCTTTTGCAACGTGAGCAGAGATGGATTTTTAAATTATATACGGTCTCTCCCACGCTCCTAAACAAAGAAGTAGACTGGTCTGTGTTTATGTAGGTTCGCGCTGATTGGCTGGTCTGACATCCATGATAAACGTGTAAGTACCTGACTTCCGGCAAAGGTGAATGAAAGCGTTTGGGCGCCATCTTTTTACCTGTGTGAGTTGCTGGGTAAAGCTGGGATCAGCTGAAACATCAGTCTCGAGTGAGTGGCATGTTTAAAATGTGTTTCTTTAAAATTAATGAGGAAAGGGGATTAAAGTGCTTTCTATTGTAGGAACAACGTCAAGTCCCCTGAAGCAGGCGTGAGTTTCATGCCGAAACATTGTCAGTCGGGCAGGCAAGAATAAGAAACAGCAACAGAGACAGCGACAGCAGCAGTAAAAAAACAAAATGAGATAAGTTGTTTCAAGATATGAAGTAGTAGAAATTAGACAAGTTGTTTTAGATTATTAGGACACACACTGAAAGGTATTTTTAAATCTTAAGAGTAGATTTCACTTATGGTATACAGATAAAAATAATGAACGGGAAGAAGTAAATGACGTTATAAAAGCGCAAATAAATGAGAGGGGTTGTAGCCCTTTGTGGGCAAGAGCCCAGGAGATTGAAGCACTGAATACTCTGATACAGATTCCTGGGATTTAAAAAAAAAAAAAAAAATCTATTACTGTATTTTACAGTTTCCCCCATATGTCTTAGAAGTAGTTTTGTGGTATTGTAAATTGAGGGGTATTTCCATTAAGTTTTGAAGGTTTATTGAATATTTAACCATGTACATCCTGGAATCTATGTGCCTGCAGCACAGCATTCTGAAAATGATGTCATCCAATGAGGTCCAAGGTCTCTGGCTTCCATCTAGGGCAGGGGTGGTCAAATTATGGTCCACAGGCCAAACCTGACCTGACTAGATTTTGTCTGGCCCTCCTACTCGATTTTCCCCATTATCTCTGGCCCGCCAGCACCTTAACATGATTTCATCAAAGATGGCTCGATACTGCAGGCCTCTGTTGTTAACTTCACATGGACGTCTGTGGCCAGAGGTGACGGCAGCAGTACAGGGAAAGAAGCGTGGCTGCAGCGCCCATCAATTAAAACACGAGCAGCGGGGCAGGAAGAGGAGAAGCATCGCCCTGCTGGAATAAGAAGTGTGCTGACAGCCAAACACAGAGCCCCCATGTGGCCGCCAGTGGATCTAAAGATGAGAAGAGGCCTGTCTCTTCAATTTGCCCAACAGTGCAGGAGCTGCATATCTTCACCGCTGGGCAAGCTGAGCCTGTCTGCTGTTTCGACAGGTCTCGCGGTATTAAAAGCTTGCAAGGCAGCACTTTCTCTGTGCTGTTCTCACGATACGAGAAGTAATCCGAGAAGTAAGTGTGTGTGTGTGTCTCTGTGTGTGTCTGAACGAATGGTGCCTGCCTGGGGGTCTATGTGTGTGAGAAAATGAATAGGTGCCTGCTTGGGGGTCTATAGGGAGATATCCCATGTTTTACCACTGAAAGCACCAAATATGAATTATAATAGCCAAGAAATATGCAGTCCAATGTGCTGACATGCCAAAACACTGTCACAGCTAAGAAACAAAATTTTGCCCAGATGAGAACTTTAAACTGAAGGATGCTATCAAGATCTGCCTGTTTGTAAGCTCCTATGTAAATAAGACCAAGGCAGAGAGACAATGCAGCACTTAAGCTGATAAGCTGAAGTCAAGGACTAGCCAAGGCAAGTCCAGAGATCAGAGGGACCCCCAACCCTTGGAAAAAGGGGGGGGGGGGGCAGTCAAACAGGGAAAATGCTGATGCTGGCATATTGCTTGATGCGGGGGCAGAGACCCTGAGTTCAATTGATCCACTGGCCTCAGTCCAAAACATGGCAGGAACCCCCCCTCCCCCAGAAGAAATGGGGAGGAAGGAAAAGACCTGCAATGCAGCAAAGACCCACCCACCCACCATGTGATTATGCATGAGCTTATACATATTTATCAGCTGGAAAGTATAAGATGGGGGGGAGGGGTAAATAAAGAGAAGGGGAGCGAAAGAGGAGCCTGAAGCAGCCCAGCACCCCCTGCTATAGAGGACCGAGATGATTACGGTGTGGCCAGGAGACTGGATAGAGAAGAGGCCCTGCCCAGGATCTGATGGTGATAGGGAACCTGATGCGACGGGGAGCCGAGAGCAGCCTGATAACTCTGCTGTACAGGTCCCAGAAGCAAGCACCCAGACAGCTGGTAGCTCTGCCAGTACCAGACTAGAAGCAAGTCTCCTTCCCGGCCCACATTCTCCAGCTGGATACTGCTTCAGAGGTAAACAGGGAGATCACCTGAAGCTGGGACCAAGGATAAGTAAGTTAGCCATAAGTATTAATATTAAGCAGGCTAAGGTTTTTGGCATGTTTGAAACCACCCAAGGGACAGAACTTTATTAGGGTAAATTGGTGCTTAGTGGCCAGGATGTTAGAGACAGGAATTATCTTCTAAATCCTGCCAAATCTGATAAAAGTCTATTTCTGAGGAGAACACGCTGTCTTTTTCCTGAATTTAGGATCGTGAAGTGGAAGGGGGACTGGGAAGTGTCCTGTAGCAGACAGGTCGCTGCACCCCTAAACTTACTTACTCTATATGAGAACTGTATATGAGAATGAATGGATGCCTGCCTGTGGGTCTGGGTGTGAGAGAATGAATGAGTGCATGCCTGGAGATGTGTAAGAATTAATAGGAGCTTGCTTGAAGCCTGTCTGTGGGTGAAAGAAAGAGCACATGTGTGTGCAACAACCTCCTCCCCACCTTCCTCTCTGCCTGCTAATCCATGACAATCTTGGGGCATCTGGAAATCAAAAATTCCCAGGTATGGAGAGTGGGGAATTTTCTAAAATTCTTACAACATTTTAATTATTGGATATTATTTGATGTGTCTGTTTTGAAATATTTTATGGGTGTTTGAAACATTTTGATATGTGTTTAACTACTTGATATTATTCTATTTGTTAATTCTGTTGAATTATTCTTTTTATTTGAATGGTTACTGCTTTAGTCCTCAACTATATATATATACACACACACACACACATATATATATATATACACACACACACACACATATATATATACACACACACACATATATACATACACACACACACACAATTTATTTGATGTCTATGTATACACACATTTATTCATGTGTTTTTATTTTTTTTTAATTGCATGCTAAGTTGATTCAAATTTTTTATGTATGTACATTCATTTAGTTAACATTTGTGTATGTGTGCTTTTATCTATATGTTCTTATTTATATTTACATTTGTTTCTAATAGCCCCCAAGGCAGCTCCGATGGTGAGCGAAACTCGGCCAGAGTCGGGCAAGATCTAATAAAAGTCCTTTTACACACCAATCTTCTTTTTTATCGCTGCATAGAAATCTTGGATCGGCTTCAGCTTTGTTTTTTGGGACCAAATCTTTTGCTACATCAAGATATTTTAGGAGGCCAAGCCCCAGGGCCCTCCTAACATCTCCAAAGCAAACGGAACAGCCTTTACCAACTTCTTAACAATACTTGGGAACAAAATGCTCTCCAGTGGGGAATGATTGCCAGCTGGTTGCAGAGAAGACTTGAAGGGAAGGTCTTGAGAGCAGTATTCTTCAGTGCTGGTCTTATAAGAAAAAAATGTGACTCTTCAGACTAACTCCATAATGCAGCAACCAATGTGCCAACAGATGCAGGGGGTACAGATTACACTGCACATTTGTCTAGGTTCAAAGATGAGAACGCTATCATAAATTCCTCATGGCAATGGAATGGATTCTATTCTCAATGATTTTAGTGCTGACCTCAATGCTGGCTGTCACTTCGACAAGGCACATGAAAATGGCAGATTGATCAATATACCCATTAATGCCCAGACCCTCAACACATGCATATTGATGCATCAAATGCCCTTGTGTTCACCTGTCCTCCAAATGTTGTTCATAACAGGCCCAAGAGTAGGCCTTAAATGCCATGTGGAGTCTCTCAAAAAAGCCTAATGTTGGGACTGGCCATGCTTAGCCTTAGAATTGAAAGTCAGGATGCCACTAATTGTGACCACTTCAGAACACATGGAACCTCCACAATATTGCCTCTCTGCTGTCAACCCCACTGCCTCTCTTAGACCTTGCTCTATGTTTCTCAGCCACATTGACCTTCCCACCAATCACCTCTCCATCTTTGCCTTACAAGCACAGCCCTCTCCATTTTGGGGTCTCCCCACTTGGTTTCCAATAATTGCAAAATTTCTCTCATTTTATTCATTGTGGCTATCCTGAAAATCCAACTGGCTACAATATCACCATGACAGATTTGAGAACTGCTGAACTAGTATAAAGTCTAGAACCTCAGATACCAGTTAAGTTTTCAAAGCTAGTTACAAGGAAACAGAAAGCCTTCCACCCACAAGTCCTGAAATACATAATAATGGAAAGCCCCAGTCTTCCACTTCTGCTATCTCTTCCTGAATTAGTTCTTCCAGCTTCTACATTCAGTTTCAAAATAGCTATTTCCCTTATTTAAAGCATGCTATACTGACTACATTCTAAGCATAGTAATATAGTAGATGAGAGCAGATAAAGACCCATCCAGTCTACCTAGTTTAGATTCTTCCACTTTGGGTAGATATGTACATAAAATTCTGAAATGCAACCAGCACCACCTGACTCCACTTCCCATCATCTTGTCTTAACCTCACTACTCAACCCTTTTCCCTTCCTCGCCCCAAATCAATCCTGCATATTAGCCACAGCCATGCCCAAAACCTGCTAAAAGTGCTTTCTTCCACTATCTCTCTTGTAGGCCATTTCAAGTCTTTTCATCTTCAGTTTTGATTTTTACAAGACCAATACTTAATCCAATACCCAAGCCCCCTTCCGTTTATCATCAATTTTTGTGGTAAAACCCCACAGACAGCAAAATCAGTTAGGCTGTAGTCAAAAAAAAAAAAAAAAAAAAAAAGAAATCCGGCATCCCTGTGCACACTAAAGATGGATTTTAATCTCCATGCAGCTTACTCCAGCTTTCTTGGATGCCTGATGTTCCAGTTCTAATCACTACTCCAATACCTTTTTGGAAATCTGAAGCAGTTATATTTCTGCTGTTTTATGTTATAACTGGTGCTCCGTGCACGTTACCCTAGTGCAGGGGTCGGGAACCCATGGCTCGCGAGCCAGATATGGCTCTTTTGAGGGCTGCATCTGGCTCGCAGACAGTCGCCACACTTTCCCACTGACCCAGCTGCTCCCCGGTCCTCCTCCGCCCGGGCTTAAAATGCTGTCAGCCCGGGCGGAACGCGGCAGGACAGCTGGAGTCAAGGCAGCGGCGTGCTCTCTTCGCCCCCCCCCCCCCCCCGCGGCCCGGAAGAGGAAGTGAGGAGTATCGGGTGCCTGCGCGGCAAGAAGAGGCCACACTAGTGCGCTCGGCATCGGCCCGAAGAAAAGAAGACTGCAGCGCGGCTCGGAGGAGAATGAAGAGGTTCAACCGCGGCCGATGGGACTCCGCCTCCGCGAGGGCTGAAAATGAAGAGGTTAGCGTTGGGAGGAGGAGGCTGCTGCTGCCGTGAGTTCCCGGGGTGGGGGAGAGAGAGAGTGATTGAGCGAGCAAACACACATGCTTGCTCGCTCATTCACTCTCTCTCACCCCCACCCCCACCCCGGGAACTCGCAGCAGCAGCAGCCTCCTCCCAACGCTAACCTCTTCATTTTCAGCCCTCGCGGAGGCGGAGTCCCATCGGCCGCGGTTGAACCTCTTCATTCTCCTCCGAGCCGCGCTGCAGTCTTTTCTTCGGGCCGATGCCGAGCGCACTAGTGTGGCCTCTTCTTGCCGCGCAGGCACCCGATACTCCTCACTTCCTCTTCCGGGCCGCGAGGGGGGGGGCTGTGTGTGTGTGAGTGAGAGATTGCATGTATGTGAATGATTGAGAGCCTGTACATGTGAAAGAGAGTATGTCTGTGATTGAGAGCCTGCCTGTGAGAGAGAGAGAGCATGAATGTAAGTTTACCATTGGGAACCTGTATGTGTAAGTTTGTAATTGAAAACCTGTTTGTTTGAAAGAGTATGTGTGTATGATTGAGATCCTTTGTGTGTGAGAGAAATCATGTGTATGTATGATTAAGAGCCTGTGTGTATAAGTAAGAGAGAGATCATGTGTGTCTGTGTGTGACAGAGCTGATTTAGGTGAGGGAGCATGTGATTGAGAGCCTGTGTGTAAATGAGAGAGAGAGACCATGTGTGTCTGTGTGTGATTGAGAGCTGATTTAGGTGAGGGAGCATGTGAGTATGTGATTGAGAGCCTGTGTGTAAATGAGAGAAAGAGAGGACATGTTTGTAAGCATGTGAATGAGAGTCTGTGTGTGAGAGAAAAAGACAGCATGTATTTATGTGATTGAAAGCCTGTGTGTGTGTAAGCGTGAAAAGATAGACAGCATGTGTGTAAATGTGTAATTAAGAGCCTATATAAGTGAGTGAGAAAAAACATGTGTATATGTGAGTACTGAGAGCATGTATGTATAGGTGTGTCATTGAGAGCCAGTGTGAGAGACAGCGCTGGTATGTGACAGAGAGAGGAGAAAGTTCCAAGCAAACCACCCCACCTCCTGCTAATTCAGAACAATCTCAGGACACCTGGATATCAAACGTTCCCAGGTATGCAGAGCAAAAAACTTTTTGTATCCTTATTATTTTTCATTACTGGGTCTTTGTGTCTGCTATTTTGAAATATTTTGTTGGTATCTGGAAATGTTTTATATGTGTGTTTAATTATTGGATATTCCACTCATTAGCTGTTTCGAAATATGTTCTTTTTGTTAGTACAGTTTTACTGCTGATGATTTTATATTTCTTGATTTGTTTTATAAGGATGGGTGATGTTTCTTTTTTCCTTTGTTACACTGCATACAGAGACTCTGGCTTGTTGCAGTTTCCAATTCATTTTTTTCTGCATGCTTCTTGTTATGCGTTTTGGTCTCTTTATTCTATGTTAGGTGAGGGACAGCACGTGATTCAGGTGAGGTTTTCTGCTGGCGTGTAGTTTCTGTGTAGGACTCTATAGCAGCCTGACTTGGTCCATTTTCCTAATAGGAGATGTATTGGTGTCTTAAGGCCTGGTGTAATATTTTCAGAGACTTATTGTACTTTAAAAGTGTGATCTTATATAAAATGCACACATTTACTTATATTTAGTTTTAAACATATTGTATGGCTCTCATGGAATTACATTTTAAAATATGCTTATATTAGGGCAGGGGTGGCTAAATCTGGTCCTTGAAAGCCACAAATGGGCCAGGTTTTCAGGATGTGCACAATTAATGCATGAAATAGATAGCCTGGCATACAATGCATGCCAATCTCATGCATTTTCATTGAGTAGTTAAGACAAAAACAATGGAATTTTTAAAAGTGTGAAATAAGTGCAGTAGATCTCTGGTGGTAAAGAGGCACTAGGGCAGGGGTCAGGAACCTTTTTGGCTGAGAGAGCCATAAACGCCACATTTTCCCCAAAAGATGCACTACATACACTAATAGTAAAATGCAGAGAAGTAGCATCAAATTTACCCTGAAAACAATGTAAATAAATGATATACAAACAAACCACAATTTAATACTTTATGTCACTCAAAGCTATTAAAAGATTAATAAGACAAAACGTGTCTGATGCTAAGGTCACTTATCTCTACCTCAAAGAAAATGATAAATTACCTACAGTTTCTGGGAATGTGCTTCCCAACCTGCGAAGCCCACCCCCATATGTGATAAGGTGGAGAAAGATTTGGAGTTGGGGAGTTAATGCCACATTACTTTGAGTGCCAGAAGCAAGGGCACGTAGAGGGCACACACTTCTGGTTGCAGTGGCTCCTCCTCAGTATGTACTTCCATTTTAAAGCAGGAATCATGCATTGTACCATAGTAAATAACAGCAAATAAATACCAAATTGGCACATTCAGTCTGACAAGTTGAGATTCTTCCATGCCAGACAGATGAGCATGTAAAATTCCCATATGCAAACCAAAAACCAGCATCCCCTTGAGACCAGGCCTCTTCCACTGTTAAACATACCTGGTCAGCTTCTCAAATGTTTCTACACACACACCCAAATGTGGTGGCGCTGAGCCACTGTGTGAGTCCCTGCCTGGGGAGAGGGAAGAATAAAAGACTGACGAGGCTGTAGAAGGAAGAAGGATAAAGATGGAGGGACAGGCTGAGGTGGGAGAAGGGAGGAAGAAAGACCGAGTTGGAGAAGGGACAAGCAGGCTACGTTGGAGAGAGGGGAAGTGTTGAGATAAGTGAGGGCAGATAAAGAGGCATACAAAAATGAAGGAACGAGGACAAAAAACAAAACAAGAAACGAGAGAAAGGAAAGTAAGAGAAGAATGAATAAGCAGCAGACATCAGAGATGAAGATCACAAAAAGAAAGTCAATAAAAAGGATAAATCAAGTCAAACGCATAAAGGTTGGAACACAGTTGTGTTTCTTTTTTTTTTTTTTTTTTTAAATTGAAGTGCTGTTTTTGCCTCTAATCTTGCGTTTGGCTCTGGCTTAGCTGTCAATTTACTTGGCTCGCCTACCTCTAATATAGGAGGGGATGGAGACTGTAGTGACTGGGTATTTTTTCCCCTTTTTTGGGCTGGGGAAGGGGGAACAAAAAAAGATGATACAGGCAGAGGGAGTGGAGGGAAAGATCTGAACAGGGAAAAAAAAGGTACAGAAAAGATGGCGAGAAGCAAGTGGAAGAAAAAGAAGATGGCTGAAAGATAGAAGAGCGAGGAGAGACAAAAATAGTAATGTATCTTCACTTTATATTTGTTTTATTTATTAAATCGCCTGTTGCCAGTCTCTAGGCAACATACAAATTGACACACACAACCAAATAAGCCACCACCAATAGCGACTTATATACGATCAATGAACAATTAAAGGGATAGGCCTGATAAATCAGATGTTTCATGAAAAGACCTGCTGAAAAAGAAAGGACATAAGCAAATACTTGAATTCAGCACAAGTTAGAAGATAGAGGTCCGTAGATAATGAGTTCCAGAACAATGGCGAGGCAATAAAAGATGCCGACTGTCTAGTCTAGGCTACACGTGCCATACATATGGAAGGAACGTCCAATAGGCCTCTCTGGGACGAGCACAATGGGGCGGAGCGCACTGTTTAACCCGCTGTCGGACACGGGTTAAATAGGCACTAATCCACCCCCCCCCCAATGCAATAGGGGGATTAGCGCCTATTTAACGCATATCCGACGCGGAGGGAATGAGTTAGCGCTCATCACATGCAAATGCATGTGAATGAGGCTATTTATTACTCATTCACTCCAAATGCAAAAAAATGTGCGACTCAGATGCACATTTATCGCTCAGCTATTAACGCCTGAGATTGTTTTCCCTCTTTGAAAAGCATTTCTCATTTTTGGAAAAAAAAAAAAAAAGAGAGAGAGAGACAGAATATTATTCCGATCTTGTAGAAAAAAATCAGTTAAATTCAATGTAACTTCTTGTGATGTTCTATCTTTATTTTTCATAGAATATGGCAAATAGTAAACCTTTATTTCTTTCAAATAAAGCTTAAACATTTCAATAGGGGAAAGCAATGGAATCTGAAGAAAATTCAGGATACGAAGATTCAAATTTCTAGAAATATTCTCCAAACTTTCTATTTTATGTGACACCATGGAAAATTCCACTATTTGTCTGACTTGCGTATCTTTAATTTCAGTAATAGAAGACTCCAAATTTGATATACGTCCCTCACAAGCAACCATATGCTGGTCTTGGTTTATACACTTAGAATGAATATACATCAAAGGAACTAATGATGAAACAGATTTTTCCCATAAATGTAAGAACACCCCAAAGTGTATCGAAAGTCACTTGAGAAGGTTTAGTCAAAGTAGGCCTGACCTGGAGAGTATTAAGGGCTTCTCATATATCCTGCGAACCAATAGTTTTACCAGGGGAGGGAAATTCACTGATAGCCATGGAGTCTGAGACCACTTCCTCAAACGAACAAACAGCTGCCTGGTGGGAAGATGACTGCTCCGCGGCTTCAAATTGCGATCTCACTGAAGCAGCAGGAGCCAAGACGCCGACCTGAGGAGCAGCAACAATGCCGGAAAATTGTCCCAATTCCGGCGAGTCTATTGCTGCGCTGGGGGCGAACCCAGGATGCAGAGGAGATGATCGAGCGACCGGACTCAGCGATGTTTCTGCTATTGATGGGCCGGCCACTCCTCCGGCCAAGTTGATGGTCAGCATCGAAGAGGGCGATGTCAGCAAGAACTCGGGCAAGGTGGTCTGCCACATAGTTCCAGAAGCAGGAAAGGTACGGACTACACTTTTCCTCTTTCCCATAGCACCAAGGTGAGGCAAAAATCCAGAAGAAAAAAAAATGATTGCCTTAAATTGCAACAATAGCACTAGATTACAAAGTGCAACTGCAGCTGTATGTGATGACACCTGCGACTAAGTCTTCAGTTCTTTAATTTAATTCCAACAATTTTGAAGAGGCACTAGAGTAATACAAATAAAGCTGAGAAACCAACTGACGTAAAGAAGATTCCATACGAGTCACAACCTTCCAGATATCCCTCAGAGAAATATCTAGAGGATTCAAAAGAAAAGTCTGCCCCTTCATTGGCAGCTGGAACTTGTAAAGAGGCAACAGGGGAAGGAATTCAGATTCCATTAGCCACCAAATCTTCCTTATGGACAGAAACAGAACACAGACTCATTTGAAGGCACTCTCGCAGGAGGAAGATCATTTAAAGCTTCATGCCCTGCAGACCCTGACACGCTTCAGGAGAATCAGACTATACACGGAGCTCTTCTCCCCAATCACAATTGATTGAAACTGGGTCAATGAAGATGGGGGGAGAATATCAGACTCGAGGTGTCCACAGATTCACTCTGAAGATCAGATTGAGATATAAAACATGGGGGTCCATGGGACCTCTTACCGGATTTAACACCATAGGAGGGAACAACCACTTTTCCCTTCCTCTTCCTTCCCATGGCATCCAGATGAAATGTTAAAGAGGGGCACACCCCTTAGGTGTGTGACTTTGGCACGCCACTGGAGCACTGCTTTCCAAGGGTTCTTCGCGGTGCTCTCAATGTCAGCATCATGAGTTGAGGAGGCATGCTGTCTCCAATTTCTTCAGTCTGCACACCCTCAGGAAGCATGAGCAAGACACGCAAGCAAGATGTCCTTTTCTGCCAGGAACCTGTCCAAAACCCTTTTAAACCCAGATAAGCTACTTGCCTTGACCACATCCTCTGGCAAATTCTATAGCTTAATTGCGCACTGAGAGAAAACACACTTCTGCCAATTTGTTTTATATCTACCTGTTAATTTCATGATGTGTCCTTTAGACCTAGTATTATCTGAAAGAGTAAATAACGTATTCCCTATTTGTTCCACTCATGATCATATAAACTTCTATTATATCCCCTCAGTCCCTTTTTCATAAAAGAGATGCATTCCATCCCCTTTATCATCATTTTTCATTTTGTTACTCTTCTCTGTACCTTTTCTAGTTCCATTACATCTTTTTTCAGATGGGGCAACCAGAACTGAACACAATATCCAAATAATTCCCACCATTCTGTTTGCTTCTGCCACCACACATCAAGCTGAGAATTTCAACATATCCTCAATGACATCAAGATCCTTTTTCTGCTTGGTGATTCCTAGTACAGAACCCAGCACTGTATACTTATTGTTATTTTTCCCTGTGTATGCAAACATTTGCCACATAAAATTTCCTCTGCCATTTAGATTCCCAGGTTTACAGTCTGGCCAGGTCTTTCTACAGTTCCTCACTTTCTGCCTGTGTTTTAACTTCTTTGAACAATTTTTTCATCCACAAATTTGATCATCTCATTCATTACTCTCTTTTCCATATCATTAAGGCCTACACAAATCTCAGATTTCTCCAGGATTAATACAGCTACTAGAACTCTGCATTCCATTATCTATGAAGACCACCAAACCATTCACCATCAGTCAGCAGGTGGACAGACAGGTACTGTATATGTACTTTTGCTACAAAAGGACAAAAAAAAAAACAAAACAATGGCTGAGAAGTGAAGCAATGGCAAAAACTCGTTTCCAGTCTGAGGTTAACTGAAATCAGTTACAAAACTAGATCACTGCTTAAAAGAAAAAACAATAAAACCCTTTTACTAATGGCCAATTAAGTTACTAGCAGATACAAAAAGTCCCCATGGCAAATAAATGAACAGCCAAGCTTTATAGACTGAAAAGTAAAATGTAACACTGCAAAACATAATCTGGGTAGCAGCAACTCCCAGCAGAGAAGTTACCTTCTCTCCCCCACTTTACAGGCTGATCCAGTCTGGCTTTACCATAACGCTTGCATGGAAGCTGTAGCTCTGGTTTTCTTAGGGAAATAAAATCAGAACTACAACTCCATGCATGCTACGGGGAAAAAAACAGGGCAGATCGGCTTCTTCAGTGGGCCTGGGTGAGGCGGCAACACTAATTCTTGGGTAGGAGGCAGCTTTTCTTGTGCTGGAATTATTTCATTTCTGCATTTCCCGCTCCCTATACTTTTGCACTAGTGTACACCAAGTAGAAAATTTCCCGGGTCTCGACGGACACCAAAAACCAGGGTGCCGGCGCGTGAAGGAGAAAGGAAAAGCGAGAGACAATTGCGCCGTATCCCGCTTCACTCAGCAAGAACCTGGCACCGCGGAGTCTCTGGAAATCCCCGGACGCCTGCGCCGTAAACAATCCCATAGTACACGGGCAAGGGCGCCGAGTAAGTCCCCCCCCCCCAGGAACGTAGGGCCCAATCGCCCGGGTGCTCACCAGCCCACCCCAAGCCCGCATGCACGGGGCCTTCTCAACAGCCGCTCGTACCCCCTACTTACCCCCTCGAGGTGCCACCGACCCAGCGCAAACGCGCCTCTGAAGGAAACGTCACTCCGGTTACGAGAGGCGAGCCACGCCCTAACCCCGCCCACTCCCCATTTAGGGGGCTGGGCGAGGTTAACTGCCGTCTGTAATATATCGGGCTGCTTGTTTCCCAGCCCGCCGATAGATGGCGCAGGCGGCTAAAACGGGCCACAAGTAGGAAGGACGGCGGTCTTCGCGGGAGAGGCAGAATAGAGCAGAGGAGACCCTAGCATGCCGCGAACGGAGCGCCCGGGCCTTCATCTTCGCCGCCAACGGAGCGTGTGCCGCGGGACGCGCTCCGTTCGCGGCATACCGGAGTCTCCGCTGCTATTTTCTGCTGAAGGCCCTCGTGTGTCGCGAACGGCGCGCCGGGCCTTCATCTTCGCGGCATGCCGGTGAGAGATAATGTTTGTCGGGGAGGGTGAGAGAGAGAGCAGGAAGGTGTGTGAGAGAGAGCATGGGGGGGGGGGGGGATGCCGGTGAGAGATAATGTGTGTGTGACAGAGGGGGAGTGACAGAGATCATGGTTGATGAGAGGGGGGTGGGGAGGGTGTGAGAGCATGGGAGGTAAGAGGGTGGGTGGGGGATGCTTGAGTGTGGGTTTTAGAGAGAGGGAGCCTACATGAGGGGAGGGGGATGCCGGTGAGAGAGAATGTGTGTGAGAGGAGACTGGGTGTGGGGGAGTGCGAGAGACAGCTTGGTTGGTAAGTGCGCAGGATGCTTGAGTGTGGGTTTCAGAGAGGGAGCCTACATGAGGGGATGTGTGAGGGAGCCTGTATGAGGGTGTATTTATGTGGAAGGGACACTCTTACAGTGAATTTCTGCTCAAAACAAGAGCAGATGTGCAAATAAAAAGGCTCGCCGCCCGGGCGTAGAACGGGTACAGTTGCTAGCTTCCTAGTAATCCTGTACAATCTCCCTCGTTTAAGGGACAAAGAGGGGCGAGGCTTTATCGGGAACGGGAGGGCTTCTTATCTAGGCGTTACAGACGGTCGGGTGTGAGCAGCATATGTTTTTTCTCGCACTTCTGCCATTCACTTCTTTGTAACTGAACGACAAACCACGGCAAAACTTGTCTTGCTGTTAGTTGGGACGTCCCCTTTTGTGATCTAGGATAAGTCGCTAACTAGCAGCCGGGGTTTAGGGTTATTTACTCCTTAGCAGCTGTATCCTCCTCCCAGAGCTGGCACTTAACAGACACATCCTGGGTAATGTGTGCTGGGCGCGGAGAAGTCACGAAGAATGCTTTAGGGAGACGGGGCAGTATACTGAGTTCTCGAGAATAGAAGGACAGCAAGTAGGGGAGGGAAGAAGCACAACATACTGTGTTTTGGTAAAGCAGACTTTGTTCAAAAACAAGAAGCTGTAATGTAGTTTGTATGCGAAGAAAGGCCAGCTGTCATCTAAAAATTACAGTTTTAAACGTCAGCAAAATACTTGAAGGTAAAATCTGCATCTGATACCATAATGCTGATGTTCATTCACTGTGATGTCAGATGCACATCTTTTCTAGGTAAAGAACTTTAATTTTTTAAATTTCTAAATGTGCATTTTTCACAAGTGTGTTTCAGAAATTTGAAATGTTCTATTAGTTTGGATGTGTCCATTTGTCTGTCACAGGAGCTGTTCGTACGATAGTGCTGAACTGGAATAAAATGAGTTTTAATAAATCCTTAGCTTTATTGTTCATTCTTGTTTCCATCAAGCATTGAAAGGAAAAGTCAGAGATCAAAGTGGGGTCTATGATATTGCAAGGAAAGGAACTAGGTAGACTAGATGGGTCTTGTGGTTCTTATGTGCCCCATATTCTCTGGCAGAAGTTTCTTTGACAGTTGGCTAAATTGACACAGAGAAATAAAATTATTTATCTGAAGCCACAAACACAGTTAGTGATAGAGGGGATGTGAGCTTGTGCCTTAGTTATGGTTTGACTAAGTTCAAAGTCTTAATAACTGAAGTATGCCTCCTTCCTGAAAACCACAGCTCAGCCAGTAAATGAAGCAATACGCTTCTATTCTGAAAAAGACAAGGTTAGCAAGTAAAACCACCACCTACACACTGTTTACCTACACACTGTTTTAATGCATACTTAGGTATGCCACAAAAAGTGTAAACCCCCTGAGAACTGCTTCTTGAAAGTGTTTTGCAACACACCCACTGACTGGATTTTGAAATGGTTAGCCAATCATATCACTCCAACTCATACACACAGTCTCTTGCAATGTATTTTTCTAAAGACAAAAACATTTTTGTTGTTTTTGTACAATAACTGTATAATGCAATCAGTGACTACAGGGTTATATAAAAACCTGAAAACAGTTAATGATGTTTTAAAGTTAATTTCTTGGCTATTCATTTTACTAGTAAAGGGCAGCAAATATAATTCCCTGTACCCCTCCCAAGCCCTGAACTATCTCACAACTCTTACCACTGAATCCACTCTCCATCCCCCTTTCTTCTCCTCCATGTGTCCTCTTCCTAAGCCCAGCCCTCGCTCCTCGCTCAGTATTCTCCTCTTCACTTTCCATGACCTCAGCACACTCCTTCCCCCTAGCTCTCTCCTTCCTTGGAGGCCAGACAGTAGCATTATCCTTGCCTTCTAACTCCCCGCTTCAGTCCCAGCCTGACCCAACTCCAGCGGTCTCCTTCCTGCTGGAAGTGCTGGGAAGCAGGAGAGGTCCCTTGCTCCTGGCAATGAAGAAAAAGGTATTGGCGGGGATGGGGTGCAGAAGCCATCATTTTTTGTAGTGGGTGGGCAGGTGGGAGGAGGGAGGCAGGCTGTACTCCTTTTAAAGCTAACATCAAGACAGGGGCTCAGCTTCCAAAATAGGGCAAATCTCTATGATTTAAAAAGTTTTGGGGGGCAGGGGGTTAGGATTCAAGGTATTTATTTATTTATTTATTGGTTTTTATATACCGCCGCTCATCAGAGATATCACGTCGGTGTACAGTGAACGAAACTACGCAATTGCGTTTTACATAAAACAGTATGTTAACAATTGAGGAACAATACATTAAAACAGATAAATGCAGTAACAAAAAATTATATAGATAATAAGAAAAATGGCTTAGGTATGAATTGACATGCTTTTGGGGGGAGAAAGGGAGGGGAGGGGATGGGGCAACTTATTTTTTCTTTAGTAGATGACAACACTACTTAGCCAGATATCTGGTTAAGTAGCATATTATCTGGCCTCACAAGACCGCATAAGTTTAGACCTTCGCAGAAGCAGGTCTAAAGTTATCCGGCTAACCTACGGCTCGATACAGTAAGGCCGCGGTAAAAACAGTGCGGCAGTGTCAGGTGCACCCTTCCTCCCCGCACGCACAGTTCTCCTGACCTAACGCCTGTTTCTCTCTTCTAATCGCATGCAAATGCATGCCGCGGCTGTGAAGCATTAGGGAAGGGTTATGCCCGCGCAACCCATTTTACTGTATAGGCGCTGTAACAGCGCCTATACAGTAACCTGGGTGCGCTGGTACCTGTCATTTCAAATGACATTTGAAATGACAGGCACCAGGAAGTGTAAAAAAGTGTAAAAAACAAAAAACCTGTGTGTTATATAAAAAAATAAAACAATTTTAAATACCTGTCGGAGGGCCGTGGGTCCAGGCGGCCGGTGGGCGGCGGGCAGCCATCAGCGGCATCCGGTAGTCCCTTCTCCCTTCCTCCCTCCCTCCCCTGCCTGGATGAGCGCCAAAATCGCACGGGCGGGTCGGCAGCGGGGGGGCGGCAGCAGGATCCGGGAGCAGCGGGTAGGCAGTAGGGGGGTCGGGGGGGGGCAGCGGCGTCCGGGGGGCAGCGGCAGCAGGATCCAGGGGCGGCAGCGTGTTCGATCGGGCAGGTAGGTGGGAAAAAAAGATGGCCGCCTGCACGGGGGAAAGCTGCAATTGGCCGCTGAAGACGTGACGTCACACCCCATGACGCCAAACGTCGTGACGTCACGTCTTCAGCGGCCAATTGCACGCTTTTCCCGTGCAGGCGGCCATCTTTTTTTTGCCACCTACCTGCCTGCCCGATCGAACACGCTGCCGCCCCTGGATCCTGCTGCCGCTGCGCCCCCGGACCCCGCTGCTGCCTACCCGCCGCTCCTGGATCCTGCTGCCGACCCGCCCGTGCGATTTTGGCGCTCATCCAGGCAGGGGAGGGAGGGAGGAAGGGAGAAGGGACTACCGGATGCCGCTGATGGCTGCCCACCGGCCGCCTGGACCCACGGCCCTCCGACAGGTATTTAAAAGTGTTTTATTTTTTTATATAACACACAGGTTTTTTGTTTTTTACACTTTTTACACTTACCGTAGTAGGCCCGAGCCTTGCTACTTTTTCGTTTGTTTTTTTTTTGCTTCGGGAGGAGGGGACCGGACGGGGCTGCAGGAGACCGGACGGGACCAGGGCGGGTAAGCAATGTTTTTACACTACACTACACTACACTAACTCCTACTAGGGGGAGGCGGTAAACTAGCAGGTTAAGGCCGCGGCAGAACAGCGGGTTACGGAGGAGATAATATCAGCGCCCGTTACAGTATCGCAGGGGAATAGCTAATTCCTTCATTATACAGCTTTTTCGTTCATTTACATGCTGGGTGCGGAAAGGGTTTAGGAAAGGGTTTAGGAAGCGCTAAGGACGTGTGAAACTGGAGACTGTATCGCTGGATGGCCTTACTCGTCTGTATTGTTCGCTCCCAGCACGTTACAGACCGGGAATCTTTAACTCAACGTTACTGTATCGACCTGCTAGCTGGATATTTCAGCCCTTCCCTGGAACGCCTCTGAAATGCCCCTTTTTTATCCAGCTTAATTTTAGCTGGGTAACTAGTTAACCTGACTAAAATTTAGCCAGATAGGGGCTAAATATAGCCAGTAAACCATTTAGACAGATACCTATTACATTATCCATATAAATGGCTTTTTAATATAGACTTTCATAGAAAGCTTTTTCAAAGAAATCAGATGTTTCAGTTTCACTTTAAGCAGCTTAGTGCTTAAAGCTAAGCTGAGTTTCATTTTAACTAGGAGGGTGAAACAATTCGATTTTATAGTCAAAGGTGAATAATTTGAGTCTGGTGCTTTTAACCTGAGAGTCTGTAGGTTCAGAGATCTTGTGATTAAGTACAATTCATTTTGCCTATCTGAAAAATATGAATCCTAGTGCCAAACAAATCTAGTGCTTGTACTGACCTGACAGAGGGTGGGGGAAATCTGCAAAATCGAAAATGAAACTTATCATCAAAGAGAGAATTTTTTCCCCTGCAGAACATGAAACTTATTATCACCAAAGAGAGAATTTTTCCCCTGCAGAACGTACCAAAAAGAGGCCAATTTTAAACAAAAGTGAATATAATGTGTAATATGATGGATGGCTCACTGGTTGTGCTGTCAAGGTAGAGCTCTGGGTTTGAGTCTATATACTGTTCTAACTAGGGTTGGTAGTGCTCTGAAGACAGCATTCACAGGCTCTGGAGGGAGGGAAACTATAGCTATCTAGAGACACTGGATGAAACAGATACTCCTATGGGATTATGGGGATTTCTGCAGGGAATGGCTTATTTGTTGTTTAATATGTTTATTTTTATTCTATTTCATACATTGTTTTTTTTGCATGTTATTTATATTAATTATGTATGTACCTTTGTTACCCACCTATAACTGCGGATACAGTGGGATATAAATCGTGAAAATAAATAAAATTCAATGGAGCCATTGCTGTTGTATGTGTTTCCTATTGGTGATAGGTGTACACACAGGATCTAGGAATGTTATCAGTCAAAATTAATTTAAGAAAACTAGAATTGTAGCATGTCAATACAGTCTTGGGACTTTCTTTTCTTTCAGGGGAAGTGGAGTTTCTCTTTTGGGAACAAGACAATTTCCCGTTGATAGCAGAGCTGAATTAGCCATGCTGTCATGGGAACTGTCTATCAGGGCCCAGGAGGCGGAGCTTCTTAGTAGAATACAGAGCTTTGCTTTGTGCGGCTGTGTGTGCCTTCCTGCGCAGAAAAACAGTCTTTCCTCAGTTTGTTTTTCCGTGCGCGGTAGCACACGCAAAGCTTAGATTCTCCTCGCGAGTTAAAAAATAGATTTATAAAATGTCAAGAAAGCCGGAACCAAGGCCCTCCGGGTTCAAACACTGCACTTGTGGCAAGATCATGTTGTAATAGGCTACAAAGAGCAGGCACAAACAGAAGACTCCAGGCACTTGGTCCGAGAAAGGAAAAGTTTTATTCTTTTTGCCAGCAAAAATAGATGCAGCTGAATTGTTCAGCAAGACCGCACGCCCGCACGCCCCTCCCAAGCAGGGAGTAACTTTTTATACATTCCACATTTCTTATCTTTCGCACATGCGTTCTACACACTGCTGAGCAAGCATATCCCGGCTGAGGGGCTACTGACCCCCTCCTTAGACAACCTGGAACTTTCGTGAAACTTCTCCCGTGTTCTGCAGGAGAGGCAGTGAAAGCTTATCAGAGAATAAGAACAGCGAAGCCAAAAAATGAAAACGTGCTGACAGAGAGTTTCTCAATGTCCTAACTACAGTTGTATTGCAGACTGTAAGTAAACCCATCATGAAGCAGGGCATTCTGGTACATGAAGTCTTTTTTTGGCAGGAGTTTCAGGTTGTCCTCTGACAGGGTGAAGTCTCAGCCCGCTACACATCCTTCTTCACCTGCAAATGCTTGGAAACATGCACATAACTTTCCTGTTACTGGTATAACATCCTGCACATGCACCAATGAAAAAGGATCCAGAGACCATATTCAGGGGCATCAGGCATTCTTATACTTACTCTAAAGAATCCCTAACATGAGGACAGTGAAGTGCATTTAGGAGAAAGATATGGAGTTTTATCTTGGCCATATTAAATTTAAGATAGCAGTGGGATGTCCAGGCAGCGATGTCACAAACCAGTCTGAGATTTGGGAATGGATGCTGGGGAGCAAGTTCTGGTGCAGAGAGGCAGATCTGGCAGTTATCGGCATAAAGATAGTGCTAAAAGCCATGGGAAGTAATCAGAGCCCCAAGAGAATGAGTGTATAGAAAGAAGAAAAGAGGGCCCAGGACTGAGTTGCATACATTAACTGACAATAGGATTGCTTTGCTACCGAGGAGGAGGATCCGCCAGAGGTTATGCTCAGAGTGTATGGGAGAGGAAAGAGAAACAAGATAGCACTGTTAGCACCAAGTCTGTAAATCCACGTGGAAATTCCACCACTAACAATAACTTCCTCCTTTCTTATACCTCACCTTTCCGCAGTCTGATCGGTGCTCATGTAATATAGACGAAGTGTTCGCAAACCTTGCATTCCGCAGCGCGTGTCTGATTAGATTTCTCTTTCTGACAAGCATTCAGGCGAACATCCAGGCCTGCAGAGGGCGCTGGAAAATTAATGATGATCCTGGGTCAGCTTGGGAGGAAGCAGGAAGAGCCTTTTGCAACCAGGACTGAAGGGTCAAGATTAGGGCTTCGCAATTAGCATGGGTCGCTGGCAGTAACACAGTTAAACTTAAAAGTCTGGCCGTCACAAAATGTTCTGATCTGGAGATCCAAATAACGACTAGATCCCAGTCTTTAAAGGGAAAATCCAGAGAAGGATTCTTGCATTGAGGGGAAGTACAGAGCCCACCTGCCCTGCTGATGTCCTTTGTAGCCCTGGAAACATGGTGAACCTGGGACTCTCCAAAGTAGATGATTCTGTCGCTGCTAAGCACCCGGTGTGTATGCGCCTCGTACTCCCTTCCCTCCTCCACAGCCCCACCGAGCTAGTCCTCTTGCCAGAAACTGTTTCTGAAGTTTATATGAAAACACTGAAGATAGTTTTGGGTAGGGAGTTTATTTGGGAATGAAGGGGGCTCGTGTAGTTATATTTCAGTTTTCTCGTTCATTTTCGTTTCTAAACTGTATTACTTATTTAAACTTGGGCTTCCAGATTTCCTCCCTTCTCTCGCAGAAGGAAGGAGGGGTGATGCGTTTGGGCAATTATAACACTGATCCATCAGGTTTCAGTTTGATTGGGACAGAGCATTATCTATTTAAATAAGAGTTTATAATGTGTGCTCTTGCCTAGTTAAGTCTCACTTTGGAGCTGGCTCAATAGACCAGTGCTGCTATGTGGGAACCCTAAGCTTATTTATTTATTTATTTTTAATTTTTTTATACCGATTTTCCTGCATAAAATGCATATCAAACCGGTTTACAATGAAACAGAATAAGCAGGAAGTAAAATTCCTTAGTCTAATACATTTAAACGTCAATAATGAAATAATTTTAAAACAAAGCAAAAAGCTAAATAACATTAATAAAAGTTAAATTATTAACATAAACATAAATATAATTATATTAGAAGGAGCACAAAGGGGAAAACCCCTTCGTTGCGCGACGCCTGGTGTAATCGTGCCGTTAATCGGGTCGCCGCTGGCTGGTCGTCATGACGTACGGGGGGGGGGGGGGAGCCGGTCTTCACATTGCTGATTTTCTCTTAGTTCTCACCCTTTGGGCTGGCTGGAGATGCAGCAACGTTCCCAGTCACTGGGAAGGAGGAAGGGCAGTCTGGTCATTGTGCTGATATAAACACCTGTTGATCAAACTCATGGTGCACAGGAGAGAAGAGGATCAGTCTGTAGCCTTTGATCAAGGACTGGCACTGCAATGATTGTGCTAGACAGGAGGGTGAAGAGTTTTAAAAATGAGGGTAACCCTAGGTAGCTGTGAATGAAGGTTATAAACAACCCACAAAACTGAGAGCCTGATCTGTGCTGTGTTTCAGGGGCTGTCAGAATACGCTGCCTGCCAGTCACATGCATTCATGAAAGGAATGGGTGCCTTCATCACAGGTCTGTCCTGATGGGATCCCCAGGAATGGAATGTTGTATGATGTGCAGTGCATTCCAGTGTAATATATATATAGTACATTGTAATATATGCATGTATGTGATTCATCAAATATGTGTAGCATGCTATACAATTCACTAGTTTTGGTGGTTGTGTAGCTTGCTACAAACTAGGTGGTAAGAACCAATGCCTGGAATAGGTGGTGGAGGCCATCACTTTAATGCAATTTAAATATGTTTGAGACAGATAAGGACAGTAACTTTAAAAAGAGCGCACACCCACATACATGCATATGTGGGCGCAAGCCACGTATGCTAGAATTTTAAACTGTGCATGCATATAATATAAAATATACCTTGTGCACGTATGTGTGCTCCTAATTTTAATTTGTTACGTGAAGAAATGTTCTTTGAATATATTTCCTTAGGACTTGGCTTTTACATGTGCAAGTGAGCAAATTTTTAAAGATGTGTGCACGAAGGAAATAACCAGTTTGACCACTTAGTCCACCAGTTTGCCCAGTCTCTCTCTAGGTCATTAAGACCCCTCTGGTTCTTCAGCCTGCCTTCCCCCCCAGTTTACCCAGACCCCTCACCCAATTAGTTTTTTTCAGACTTACACCTGAACAAGATCAGAAGTAAATATGCACAGGTAACAGCCCAATGTGCGCTGCATTCGCTGGTTTTAAAATCGATTTACAAGCATAAATGTTGGCCCCCACCCAGAACACCCCAACCCATTCCATTTATCACCCGCACATGCATATACGCACATAAATTACGTTGAGTATATGGGCCTTTTAACGCAAGCAATACTTTTAAAAAGTAGCGGTAGGAACAGGGTTACAAAGTTGGGTAAACAACATGGGGTGGCGAAGTATGATAATTTATATGCGCATCTACTCAAAGTAGTAGAAATGACCCCTCTTTGCCACCATCACTCCTCTCTCTCCCTTTGCTCCGTTCGGCAGGCCTGGATTTAAGGTTAGGCAATTGTCTCTGTGCCAAATTTTCATAGGTGCTGTAGCACAGTTACTGTTGCCATACCTTCATCCAGGCCTACAGTTGCTGCTACAACTTGGCCCACCCCACAGCAACTCCATCAAGAAACTTCAGCCAAAGTCCTCCCTTGCTGACTGAACCTTTAGTGCCCTGACTCCTCTTCCAACCTGAGCTTCCTGTTACCCTAGAAACCCAATGAGAGGGCAGGGTGAAGCAGGGCCTATCAGTGCATAAAGGCTCGCAAGCCCTGCATTGAAGTTGCTTGATGGAGTTGCTGCATGTTAGGCTGTTCTACAGGACCAGTGGCAAGGGTAAGGAGGGATGCCAGAAGAGAGGTAGTCTCCCCACACCTCCAATGACTTCTGAGGGCGACCTCACCATCCAGTTGCTGAGGGTACATGGGGAACACCCAAGACCACCCTCACACTGCTTATGGGTGCCCCGGTTTTAAATCCTGCGCTCCCTCCAGCTTGCTGGAATCATCACTCTTTCGCCCCTGTTCTCCATGGGCTGCCACTGCTATTACACATCCTCTCCCTCTCCCTCGGTGGCGCTACCGTCATTCATCCTGTGCACCCAGACAGGCACCACCAGCCACAATGCTATTAGAATAACAAAATAGTTTTCATCAGTTTCTCACGTTTGCTCAAACTTTTTTTTTAATTCAGTATTTTGGGGAGAATTTGCCCATCCTTCAAAGATCTATTTCATTGTTTCTCTGAAGACAAGCAGGATGGCAGTCCTCACATGTGGGTGACTTTATCCAATGGAGTCTGGCCCCAAAGACTTATGCCAAATTTGTAGAACTTTGACTGTGCCTCACTGAGCATGCCCATGCATGCTATTATGCCACATTGCTACTTGGGAGCCCCTTCAGTCTTTTTTCCACAGAACCCTCAAGTCATGGTTTTTTGCCTCACTCTTCCTCCTCATAGGCCTTCAAGGGATTTTCTGGCAGCAGGATTGTTTGTCATGGGGCCCCATGGTCATCTTATCTGATTGTTCCATAGGCAAATTTTTCAAGCATTTGCCTATGGAGGTTTTTGCAAGTTTTTGTTCTTGTCTTGGTTCCACGGTGGTGTGCCATTGGTACCTGGGGGGCATCGTTCCATTGCCACCATAAAGTTTGATTTTGCTTTTATTCTTTTTCATTTGAACATGTCTAACAGTTTCCGATGTTGTCTCCAATGCGGCGGGGTTGTATCTATCACAGATCCTCATGATACATGTATCCTATGCATGGGGGCATCATATGATGTCCATGAGTGTCACAAATATGCGACCATGATCTAGAAGAGCCACTGGTCCTGTTTGCAACTGATAGAAAAACATTTTGGGCACTGGAAGATTGATCCTCTTGCATCAATATCGAAGGACCTCGGAGCTGCATCGGAGAAGGTACTGGCATCAGAGGAACCATTGGCTCCCTTGGTGCTGGTGTCTGTTAGGGAACCCCGAGACAAGTCATTGTCTGTTTCTTTACACTCGAGGGGTTCTGTCTCTTTGTAACTGCATCAAGGGAAGCTGAAGTAGTATCAGCATTAGGTCTCCATTAATGCCCAATGCTGGAAGCAGGGATGATACAGTATCTGCCAAGAACCCCTCTCCCCCTTCCCCAAGCTGTCCCATGACCAGGAGAGCTCATCCTCTCAGAGGTCCCGGGATTTGTGACAGTCTCTAACAGTTCTGATGTCAGCTACCAATTCTTCTCTTGGTTCCAAGGATAATGTGGCCATCCTTCCTGCCTCCCAGTCGGTAGTGGCATTGGCTATCTTTGAGGAGGAGTTAGAGGAGGGCACAGGGCAGGTACTGTCTATATTCCAGTTGCTTCTCAATTCCCTTCAGCTACCTAGTGGTGAGGCATCGGTGCCAGGACTGATGCCAATTTCCACTGTCCTGTTGTTGATATCCAACTCCTCAGGAAGAGTAAACTTCCCCAAGTGGTCAAGACTCCTCAGGATCCAGGCCAAAACACCCAAGAGAAATGTTCAAGATTGTTTCTCTGGACACTTGGATTCCCTTTCTACAAAAAGGGGACTGGCTATGCTCTCTCAGTCTAAAGGATGCTTACACTCACATAGAGAGATTCCCCAGCCACAGGAAATATCTCAGATACATTGTGAGAGACTGTCACCTCCAGTATCACATACTGCCTTTTGACCTAGTGTCAGCATCATGTGTCTTCACCAAGTGCCTTGCTCTGGTGGCGGCACCTATATATCCCTATCTGGATGACTGGCTGGTCAAGAGTACTTTTCAAATGGGAGCAGCAGAATCAATGCGCATGACCATCTGGATGTTGGAGTTATTAGGGTTCTTTGTCAAGTACCTCAAGTCTCATCTGAACCTGACACTTCAATTAAAGTTTATCAGAGCTCTGCTAGATACAACTCAGGCAGAGCCTTCCATCCACAATAAAGAGCTCCCACGGTGATGTCTGCAGTGAAAGGTAATAATACAGATGAGTCAGTAGATATCAATATGGAACATGTTGAGACTGTTGGGCCTCATGGTATCAATTATACATGTCACTCTCTCGGCACATCTCTATTTAAGGAGAGTCCAAGGGAGTGCATTCAAGTCTAAGGGACAGCATTCAAGACACACAAGGACTCTGTCCTGGTGGCAGGACATTTCCAATCTGGTAAGAGGAATCCCCTTCCAAAATTCTCCTACACAAATTGGCTTTACAAAGGATGCATCCAACCTGGGCTAGGGAGCTCATGTAGAGGAGTACTGCACCCAGGGCCTTTGGTCTGCTCAGGAGAAATTCTATCAGATAAACTTCCCGGAGCTAAGGGCGATCCAGTTCACTCTAAAAGGTTTTAGAGATCATTATCCAACAATGTCATCCAGTTCAAATGGACAGCCAGGTTGCGATATACCTTAACAAGCAAAGAAGCATGGGATTGTACCCTCTGTGTCAAGAGGCTGTCCAGACATGGGACTGGGCCATCTCTTAAGGGATGGTTCTTGGGGACGCATACCTTGCTCATGTAGAGAATGTCCTGGCGTACAGATTGAGTTGGTCCTTGGGAGGAAGGGAGGGTTAGCAAAACAGATATTCCGCCAGTGGGGCATACCCATGGTGGATCTGTTGGAGTCCCCTCAGAACAGGAAGGTCCCACTCTTCTGTTCCAGAAAGAGGGAGAGAGCAAACTAGCCTTGGACACCTTTGCCCTAGACTGGGGCAAGAGTCTGCTTTATGCGTATCCTTTGATTCTGCTAGTTACAGAGAGACTGTTGAGGCTCAAGGAAGATGGAGCAACTATGAGACAGATCTGGTTCCCATTCCGGGAGATGTCCATCAGGGAACCAGTCAGAATGGGACTTTCCCAGATCTCATTACTCAGAAACAAGGCAGATTGCATCATGCCAGCATCATGCCTGAATGATTATAAGTTAACCCTGCAACCTCTTGATCTTTCTGAGGATGTGTCTCAATTTCTTTTGGCTTCAAGAAAGGATTTCACTAGAAAGTCCTAAGGATTTAAGTGGAGGAGGTTTGCATCATGGTGTGAGCAAAAGCCCCTAGGTCCTTTCTCCTGCTCCACACAAAAACTGCTTGATTACCTTCTGCATCTATCCAAATCTGGCATTAAGACCAACTCAGCTCTTCTATGACAAAAGACTTAAAGAGGTTAGGGCTGTTCAGCTTGGAGAATAGATGGCCGAGGAGGGGATATGATGGAGGGACTACAAAATCATGAGAGGTCTAGAATGGGAAAATGTTAATCGGTTATTTACTCTTTCGGATAATAGAAGGACTAAAGGGCACTCCATGAAGTTAGTAATTAGCACATTTAAAACTAATTGGAGAAAATTCTTTTTCACTCAACGCACAATTAAGCTCTGGAATTTGTTGCCAGAGGATGTGGTTAGTGCAGTTAGTGTAGCTGGGTTTAAAAAGGTTTGGATAAGTTATTGGAGGAGAAGTCCATTACATGCTATTAATCAAGCTGTCTTAAAGAATAGCCACTGCTATTACTGGCATCGGTAGCATGGGATCTTCTTCATGTTTGGGTAATTGCCAGGTACTTGTAACCTGGATTGGCCACTGTTGGAAACAGGATGTTGGGCTTGATGGACCCTTGGTATGGCACTTTCTTATGCGCAACCTTCAGTTTTTAATTTTAATTTAATTTTTTATATTTCGCTTTTCAGCACTTCAAAGTAAAGTGCTGAAAAGCAGATTACACTCAAGTACTGTGGTTATTTCTCTGTCCCCAGAGGACTTACAATCTAAGCTTGTACCTGAGGCAAAGGAGGGTAAAGTGACTTGCTCAAGGTCACAAGGAGCAGCAGGGGGATTTGAACCCTGGTCTCCCTGGGCATGTTTTAACTGAAGCCTTCCATCAGGCCTCCTGCTGTGTCTTGGTTCCTTAATGTGGTTCTGATCCAGCTGATGAAAGCTCCCATTGAACTGCTGCTTTCCTATGACCTGAAATATCTACCCTAGAAGGTTGCATTTTTGGTGGCAGTCACTTCAGTGTGCAGAGTCGGTGAGCTTCAGGCTCTAGTAAGTTATCCACCTTATATGAAGTATTTTCATGATAGAATGGTCCTATACATCCAGCCAAAATTCTTGCCCACGGTGATGTTGGAATTCCATCTTAACCAGTCAGTCATTCTTCCAACATTGTCTCCCAAGCTACATGTCCACCAAGGTGAACAAACATTGCACAGTTTGAACTGCAAGAGAGCCTTGGCCTTCCACCTGGAGTGAACTGAAGCCTATAGAAAGTCCAACCAGCTTTTTTTTTACCAGCAAATTGGGGATTGCTATTGTCGAATAAACTTGACTAGCAGATTGCATTTCCTTCTTCCTCCTGCAAGTGAACTTTACTATGGTGGGCGATGTCAAGGCTCACTCTATCCAAGCCATGGCAGCATCAGTAGCTTACCTGCAATCGGTTCCCATGGAGAAGATCTGCAAGGCCACAGCCTGGAGTTCTCTCCACACATGCACATCTCACTACTGTTTAGCAGGGTTGGCTGACGTGACAATAGGTTTGGCCATTCTGTCCTGCAGAATTTGTTTGAGAATTTCCTTGGGCCTGTTGTTTTATTCCAGGTTTCTCCTCATAGGTATAATGGAAAAAAGACTTGTTGCTAATAAAAATATTGTTGTGTCATTTGGCACTTATCGTTGTTTCCCCTTTTTTTTTGTTGGGGGCAGCATGTAGCTAGGGATTCTCCATGTGTGGGGATTGCCATCCTGCTTGTCCTCTGAGAAAGCAGAATTGCTTACCTTTAACAGGTGTTCTTCAAGGACAGCAGGATATCAATCCTCACAAAACACACCCACCTCCCCATGGAGTTGGTTTCTGTGTTTTTCTGCTAAAATATAAGACTGTGGGGCCCCACGTGAATGCATGGCATAATTCACAATTCACAATTCCAAATCATTAAATATTTGAACATGCTACACCAATACCTCTTAATCCAGATGTAACCTTAGTTTTTGAAGTCTTCACTCCTATAGAAATAACCGCCAGTTCTTATTTACTTAACCCTATTCTGTAGACGTAAACTTTTCATGAAGACTGTAATCTGTAAACACCTGTATTTATTATAAGAACTTGTATTTACTATTTATATTTATTATTTAGCTATTAACATTGTTCTATTACCACTTGGTACTATTTCTCTCCTTCACCTCTAACTCTAAGTTCCTACTAAGTTAGCCATGTTATTTATACCCAATTGTTGGATGTAATTGTATATTTGTTTAATTGTTCAATCTGTTTGATGTAATTTTCTGTTCCTTGTTCCGTGTAAACCGAAGTGGTATGCACTAGTGCATGAACTTCGGTATATAAAAGCCTTTAAATAAAAAAATAAAAAATAATGGTATGTGTGGGCATGCTCAAAGTTCTAGAAACTTTGACATGTTTTCCATGCCGGGCTCTATCGGTTTTGTCGCCCACATGGGAGGACTGACTTCCTGCTGTCCTCTGAGAACACCTGGTTACTCCTGGGGGAATTCTGCACTACTGCGGAATGCAGAATTTGCGAAGAATTCCCCCTTCCCACAGATTTCCTCTCTCATCGCCCTTCCCGCAGATTTTCACCGTCGCCTCGCCGATTTCCTCCCTCCAAAACCGGAAGCACATGGACAGCGGCCATCGTGAGAGTGGGGGCATCTCAGCACGGCAGAAAATAGCAGAGGACACCCTGGCATGCTGCGAAGATGAAGGCCTGGCGCGCCGTTCGTGGCGAAAAGGGAAGGCCCCTGTGTGCCGCAAACGGCGTGCCTGGGCCTTCATCTTTGCCACGAACGGAGCACGTCCCGTGGCATGCTGGTGAGAGAGAATGTGTGTGTGAGAGAGGGGAGGGTGACAGAGAGCATGGTTGGTGAAAGGGGGGTGGGGAAGGTGAGAGAGAGCAGAGGGTGTGAGAGAGCATGGTTGGTGAGAGGGGGGGGGTGGAGAAGGTGAGAGAGAGCAGGAGGGTGAGAGATGGGAGGTAAGAGATGGTGGGGGGGGTGCTTGAGAGTGGGTTTCAGAGAGAGGGAGCCTATATGAGGGGAAGGGGATGCAGGTGAGAGAGAATGTGTGTGTGAGAGAGGAGAAGGTGTGGGGGAGGGTGAGAGACAGCTTGGTTGGTAAGAGGGGGAGTGCGCGGGATGCTTGTAGGTTTCAGAGAGGGAGCCTATGTGAGGGGAGGGGAGGGTGACAGAGCAGGAGGGTGAGAGAGAGCATGGGAGGTAAAAGAGGGGGGCTGGGGGGATTCTTGAGTGTGGGTTTCAGAGAGAGGGAGCCTATATGAGGAGATTGTGAAGGAGTGTGTATGTGTGTGAGAGATTGGGAGCTCGTGTGTATGAAAATGGGATTGTGTGTATGTGAGGGTGCTGGCCTGTGTGAAGGGATTGTGTATGTGAGGGAGCCTGTATGAGGGTGTGTGTATGTGTATTAGAGAGAGGGAGCATATGTGTGAGAGAGGGAGAGACCGAGGGAGCCTGTGTGAGGGGCAGTACTGAGAACAGGGTCAAAGTCTGGGGCTGGCAATAGAGTGGAAAGGGTTGAGCCTGGAGGTGGAGGGGAGAGATACTGGCAGGTGGAGGAGTTGGGGCCTGAAAGGGCGAACTGGCCAGGGGAGTAGGGAGCGCGAGTGGAAGGGACACTCTTACAGTGAATTTCTAGGGAAATTCTGCTCAAAATATTTAAAATTCTGCAACTTTAAGTAACAACTTTTTTCTGTAATAATTTAAAAGGTAGTTACTTAAAGACTGTCATGTAAATTGTGTTATTTTGACCAATATAAAGTTTGCAGAACTTTGCAGAATTTTCAGTTTTTGTGCGCAGAATTTTAAATTTTTTTGCGCAGAATTCCCCCAGGTTACAGGTAAGCAATTCTGCTTTGAAATCTCACTTCTGAGGGAATCCGCTTTTGTTTCTTGTCTCTACAAATGAAAACCCCACAAGTTGTATTTGTGCTTCCATGCCTGCTGAAAGATGCGGTGTTTCTCTTCTTCCAGGGTCTGGTGCAGCCTTTGTCCTGCAGAAGCTGCTGCTGCGCCGGAGGCTCTCACTGTCGCTGCAGTGGAACATGCTGCTTGCTGTAGGTTGGTACTGGATCACATTTGTGTATTCTCTTTTGCACAATGCAGAAAATCAGCCAAAAGAGAATGTATTTGCATTCATGGAAAGCACCGTTGTTTTAAGAATACAATGAGAAGAGGAGTGCTCGTGCTTAAGGGCAGTCCTTTCACTGCTGGGACACAGAGCTAATCAAAGCAGTCGCTCAAAAAAAAAATAGTGGAAGTGCAGCAGAAGTATTAGAATGCAGAACTGGATACTTAAATCTCTTCTCCACCACTCAACATGTAATGTAACCATCCTAAGCTCAAACTTACTGAGTAAGCTCTTTGGGAAAGGGGCATTATCTTGTACAGTACTGTTGATAATGGCGCCCTCACAATAATTCAGAAATGTTTTTCTTATAAAGCAGACCCTCATCCAGATCAAAGCGAGCTCTTGAAGCCAAATGTTCATTCTTTTCCTATGACACTGGGTCATACCGGGTTCTCAGCCCTTTCTGTAGGAGTACCTCAGTTTCTTTGATTTTTCAGAGTAGCCATGATGAATATGCACGTGGTATATTTTGAATGTATCAAACTGGATCTCGGACTCAACATCTGAAAAGCTGACCTTTAAAAGCTGTGGCTTCAAGGCCAGGGTGGGAAATGGAGATTGAAGTCTGTGTTTCCCAAGGCAGTCTTGAAGTAGCACCCTAGGCAGTCCGGATTTCAGGCTGCCCACAATGAATATGCCTATGAGAGATTTGCATGCATTACACAGCAATGTGATATAAAACTGGCTAAATTCATGGATAAACAATACTGATACCTCTGCTTGACATTAATTAACAGACACTGGTCCCATGCGCTGTGCTTCTTGTGCCACTATGTAACTCTCTGTGAACCATGGGATACCTGCTTGTCCGTATTATCTCTTGGCACTAGTAGCGAAAGGTATTTCTCTTCAAGACTCTGCAGAGCTGAAAGAAGGCATGGGGTAGCCTAAAATTACAATATAG
Source organism: Rhinatrema bivittatum (assembly GCF_901001135.1). Classification (NCBI taxonomy): domain Eukaryota; kingdom Metazoa; phylum Chordata; class Amphibia; order Gymnophiona; family Rhinatrematidae; genus Rhinatrema; species Rhinatrema bivittatum. The sequence goes on along the minus strand of NC_042622.1, from coordinate 137,452,729 downwards.
ATTTTGAATTAAATCTGGGGGCTCAGTGGACATGGGGATGCCTACGCAGTGCTTTGAACTGTCACCGTGCTTATTAAGAGAAAATATAGTATTTGTATTTACTTAAAAAAATTTCTATAGCACATAATTACTAATTCTGCATGTTGATGGATAAGAAAGGAGTATGTATTTGTGTAGTAAGTAAGCAATGGACACCCTGAGGAACATCTTGCCCTTGCCAACATTTTGAGTTTGCCTTCATAAATAGCACCCCTAACTTTGTGATACTGAGTCAGCCATGACTTAGGGAGAGAAATAGTAAATAAATGCATTTTATTTAACTTTCTAGACCACCTGTCCAATCAAGGCAGTTTAACAACAGATTTAGATTAAGCTTAATAAACAAGTAGAAGCAAACACTTCCTAAACCACCTTGGTTTTGTTTCTCTGCAGTGAGATTCTTGATTTGGATCTGTTGTTTCTATGCTGTATTTTGTCTTGATGAGGTGCCTGTGTTTCAGCACCAGTATTTATACACCTGTCTTGATGAGGTGCCTGTGTTTCAGCACCAGTATTTATACACCTGACCCAGCATAGCATTTCTTATGAGAGCATAAAAAATGCTATGCTGGGTCAGACCAAGGTGCATCGAGCCCAGCATCCTGTCTCAGACAGTGGCCAGTCTGTTCGCAAGTACTTGGCAGATCCCCCAATAATTAATCTATTTCTTGTGTTGTACTCCCAGGGATAAGCACTGGCTTTCCCAAGTCTCCCTGGCTAATAACTGTTTATGGACATTTCCTTCAGGAACTTCTCCAATCCTCTTTGAACCTCACGTCCTCTGGCAGCAGATTCCACAGCTTGATTGTGCAACGAGTGAAAAACAGTTCCTACGATTTGCTTTAAATCTGCTGATTGCTAGTTTCATGGAGGGTCTCCTAGTCCTAGTGGTGTTTGAAAGGGTAAATAACCATTCCCTATGTACCTATTCCACTTCACTCATAAATTTATAAATTTCAATTATATCCCCTGTCAGTCATCTCTTTTCCAAGCTAAATAGCTCTAATCTGTTTAGCTCCTCTCTCTGCACATAGCTTTCGTGTCTTACCTGTGATGGAGCCTCCTAAGCAGATCTTAAAACCCACTCCAAAATGTACCTCTTCAAGCTCTCCTTTAAATAAACAAGACCTGAATGGTGTATAGCTTTAAGAACATAAGAATTTGCCATGCTGGGTCAGACCAAGGGTCCATCAAGCCCAGCATCCTGTTTCCAACAGTAACCAGTCCAGATCACAAGTATCTGGCAAGATCCCAAACAATACTTATCACACAGTGGTAAGTAGAAGTTATTCCCTAAGTCTACTTGTCCAAACTTTTTTTAAACCCAGCTATGTTAACTGCTTTAACCACATCCTCCAGTAATGAATTCCAGAGCTTAATTATGTGTTGAGTGAGAGAGAATTTTCTCTGATTTGTTTTGAAAGAGTAAATAAATTGATTTACACTTACCCATTCTTTCACTCATGATTTTATAGACCTGTAATGCATCCCCCCACAGCCGTTTCTTCTCCAAGCTCACCTCTTTAGCCTTTCCTCATAAAGAAGCTGTTCTCTCTCTCTTATCCTTTTGGTCACCCTTCTCTGTAACTTTTCCACTAACTATATCTTTTTTGAGATATGGTGATCAGAACTGCACACAGTACTCTAGATCAGTGTTTCCCAACCCTCTTTTCAGGATATCCTCAATGAAGGTGAGAGAGATTTGCATACGTTGGGCCTCAAATATATGCAAATCTATCTCATGCATATTCATTATAGATATCCTGAAAACCCTCCTGGCTAGGTGTACCCAGGAAAAGGTTGGGAAACACTGCTCTAGGTGCGGCCTTACCATGGAGCAATACAGAAGCTAGGGAAAGAAGTTTGCAATTGGCTTACAAAGCTATAAGTTGTCAATGGAAAGGAGGCTGTAGAACGAGAGGTCATGAGATGAGGATGAAAGGGGGGTAGACTCAGGAGTAATCTTAGGAAATAAGTTCTTTAAGATTGATGTTATATGGTTTCTACAGTTCGAATCAGATAATGGACAGACAGCAGCAGTATTCTGGAGTAATTGCAATCTCTTGGTACTTTTTACGAGTAAACTGACATACAGAGAATAGAAGTCTCTTAAACGGGACATTCAAGGAAAGCTTGAATAATTGTCAATAAGTCATTCTGACCTGGAGTGGCTAAACAAGGAATGTGTAGCCTAGAGAGGCAGGGTATTTCAGCCAGGCAGCTCCCATTTTCACAATGTTTTGTTTTTCTGGTGTCTGAATGCATACCCTTGTTTTATTTGAAGGTTTTTGGTTTGACGTATTTATTTTCGCCTTTTACTTTCAAGCAATTTCCCAGTAGGTGTAGACTGACAAGGTATCTCAATAATCACAGAACACAGAGAAGTGAACGGGAGAATCTACTGTTGACCTCCCCATCCACAACCCTCTGTATAATCTTAAGCAAGTAACTTAACCTCCCTCTGCACAAATGTAGTTTATAAACTGACTGGTGCAGGAACATTGTAACCTTGCAAAGTGTGTAGCATTCTCTTATGGAATACATATGTGTTGTTGTTATTATTGTTTTATTCTCCATTGAAAAGCAGGGCTGAATTAGCCATGACAGGTGGGCAGCATCATTCAACAGCGCCAAACAGACCACTCTTTCTGAGCTCAGTAGAGCTTTACTCTATTGAGCATATGCAGGAGTTCTCACTTGAGTAATGCCTCATGAGCCCCTCAGTCAGTTTTTGTCCATACTGCTGTCTGGATGTTCACCTGTCTGTCTTCTCAGTTTTTCTCTAATTATTTTCTAACTTTTTCTAACACACTGCCTCTGCAGCCCCCACATCAGCAGTTTTTCAGTGCCACCAGAAAAAAAGAAGAAATAGGAGAAAAATGCCGGAGCCCAAGAAGTCTACAGTCAGAGGCTTCAAGGACTGCATCTGCTGACGAAAGATGTCCCATCACAGATGCGGGCCGATACAGTAAACCGCGCGTGATCAGTAACTTAATTTATTTAAATTAGGGCCCGCTGTAAAAAGAGGCGCTAGGGACACTAGCGCGTCCCTAGCGCCTCTTTTTTGAAGGAAGCGGCAGCTGTCAGTGAGTTTGACAGCCGACGCTCAATTTTGCTGGCGTCGGTTCTCAAACCCGCTGGCAGCCACGGGTTCGGAAACCGGACATCGGCAAAAGTGAGCGTCCAGTTTTCAAGCCGCGGGCCTATTTTAAATTTTTTATTTTTTTTATTTTTAACTTTTGGGGCCTCCGACTTAATATCCCCGGCGCACAGAAAAGCAGTTTTTACTGCTTTTCTGTGCACTTCCCCGGTGCCGGAGCGCACTGTAATGTATCGGCCTGATGGACTGCCTGGAGCCATATCACAGCTCTTCTAACTAATATAATTGTCCCCCAAATCACAGAAAAACTGGGCCTATAAAATGGCCGAACTTCGGGGCCATCATAGCTCCTCCTCATCTGTGAGCTCTGTGCACAATGAGTTGAGCAAGCTTGCCGAGAAGCGCCGGGCGTCAGCTGACCTGGCCCTATTGGAGAAAGAGAAATGGGCTTGGAGCTCCTCGGCGCCATCGGCATAGAGGCTTGATGCACCAGTGAAGGAGCCAGTATCTTCTGCTGTTAGGTTTGGGACATCAGCACAAGCTGCCTTGGCATGGTTGGTGCCAAAGGATAAGGGTCCGGAGCAGTCAGCGTCATCAAAGCACCAAGAGTCTGCATTTCTAAAGTGTTCAACACCGGCGGAGCACTCAAGATGCCAGGAGGAGACTGTGATGTAATCTGTGCGGGATCCATTAGGGCCGAGACCGGAATCTTAGTGAGATCGGGAGTCGGGGTATGACTGTGCAAAAACCCCCTCTCCCTTTTTCATCAGGAAGATTGCTGTGGCTCCCTCTCATTTTGTCTCGGAGGGAACTTTCCTTCCGTCCCCCAGCCCTACCTAAATCCCCCCCCACCTTTATTTTTGTATTTATGCCTGCCTAGAGGCAGGCGTAGGTTGCACGTGCTGGCGCGCGATCCCCAGGCCCAGCGGAAGTGGAGAGGCCTCTGGCCCCGTCCATTCCCTGCCCATTTTTTCAAGCCCCAGGACTTACACGCGTCCCGGGGCTTACGCGCGTCGCCGGGCCTATGCAAAATCCCAGGTGGATTTACGCGTTTAGGCTTTAAAAATCTGTGTCTATGTTTGTACCTGAGGCAATGGAGGGTAAAGTGACTTGCCCAAGGTCACAAGGAGCAACAGTGGGACTCAAACCCTGGTCTTCTGGTTCGTAGCCCACTGCTCTAACCACTAGGCTACTCCTAGATGGACTCAGCTTCCCACCCTTGGCTGCCATATAAGTATGTCAATAGTCCTCCTGTGGGGCTTTGGGTCCCAGGGGATTACTGATAAGTGTTCATCCAGTCCCTAGCTTGAGGTACCTAGAATCTTACGTGAGTTCAGTGTTTATGATTGGTTGAGTACCGTTCTGGTTACCTGTTTTTAATCATGGTTTTTTTTAATCAATTTCTTTGCTAGTCTGTCCACAGTTGCTTTTGAAGAGAATTACTGGCAGGCAGGGGTCACTGCAGGGTTATGTATACTGTGACATCAGCTTGCTGTGTCTCCATCTGCTGGCAGGGGAGCATAAATCCACTGGTCCTCAGACCAGGTATCTACACGAAGGAAAATGAAATTATCAGGTAAGTAATTGCTCCATTATTATAAATGCATAATTTGTAATTGTGTGTGTGAGGACCAAAGGGGTTAGCGAGCAGTTGGTGCAGGGCTGTAAGATTCACCTAGGTGTCCATCTTTGCACTGGCACACACACACTCAGACATACGCACATAATCTCCCAAGACAAATGTTTGGGAAGGGGGAGGTAGGCAGTAGAGTTCCTGGGAGTGTGACAAGGTTACCAACTTCCTGGAAATAGCAATAGCACTCTATGTGCCACTCCTCTGGGATCCTGATCACTGCCTCCCCCCGTCAGCATTTCAAATCACCAAAAGGGTTAGACTCCATCAGAGATTTGACCTGCGCCATGCCTCAGGCAGCAGACTACTATGTGGACACCCTTTCAGGGAGTGACAATAATTTTGGACAAGCAGTTTTGCGTAACCTATTCTTCAAGAAATCCATACTCTATGGGAGTCCGGTTGCAGGTCTACTCATATCTTGGCTAATTCATCCCTACTTGTCAAAGGAGAAAGTGAGTTTACTTACCGTAAATGGGATTCTCAGACTGCAGGATGAATTTGCCATGCTTAATACCTACCGGCCTCCCTGGAGAGTGGATTACATAGCTAAAGATAAGCTCTGCACATGGACTGAGGGGCTCATGAGGCAGTGCTCATGCTAGAACTTTTGCACATGCTTAGTAGCTCGGAAAGGGTAGTCCTTTCAGTGCCATCTGATGACATCACCGAAGTATCATGGCTAATGCATCCTGATGTCTATGGAGAATCCTGTAAGCAAACTCACTTTGTTTTATTTTATAATTTTTTTAATTTAATTTTTATTCAAAGTTTTTTTTTTAAATACAGCCATTAATCAACAAATGTTATTTGTTTTATTTTGTACTTGAGAGTTGGAAAGCTTTTTACCCAGGCTTCCTTGGTGTTCACTCCGAGGGTTTTAGTTGCAGGTTCCATTGCCAGCTACACAGTAACAAGAAGAGAAACACAGAGATGCTCCAACCTCTGGATATACCTGGAGACTGGCAGAACCCCACAAAAGCTGGTGACAGGTAAGATGCGGGAGTTGGGCTGAATAATATAGAAGTTACACGGTAACTCACAGGGACACACTGGGAATAGAATAAGAAAAAATCAAGCATTGTGATTGGTTAGACTGCATCCTGTGATCGCACATCAGATGGCTTTAATACAATCCATGTATAGACACGGAAAGTAAAACTAACCCAATGAATGTATAATCAACATATATACCAAAACACAGGGGTAAATAAAGTTACATAATACATCTTTAAATCATTTTTATTGCACAAAGAAGTTTCATACAAAAGGCTATTTTGATTATATACAGATTAAAAAAAAAACCTAAATCGATCAAGATATACATAAAGGGCCGGATTTGAAACCATACGCGTGCGGCCTACATGTGCGCGCGCTACCTGGCGCGCGCACATGTACGCCCAATTTTATAATATACAGGCGCACTCATGTTATAAAATCCGGGGTCGGCATGCGCAAAGGGGTGCACAATTGTGCGCTTTGCGCGCGCCGGGCCCTATCCGAGCCACGCTGCCTTCCCCTGTTCCCTCCCAGGGAGGGAACTTCCTTACCCCCCACCCCCCCCCCACCCCACCTTCCCTTCCCCTACCTTTTCCTTTTTGTTTTCTTTGTTCCAAAACTTACTTCAGCCCTGGGGCTGAAGTAAGTTGTGCGTGCCGGCTAACTGCCGGCACGCCATCCCAGGCCCAGCAGCTGTGCGGAGGCCTCTGGCCATGCCCCGGGACTTACACGCGTCCCGGGGCTTTACACACGCCCCCGGGCCTTTTGAAAATAGGCCCGGTGCGCGTAACCCCCCCTACACGCGTAAATCCTTGAAAATCTGCCCCAAAGTGCATACCTCTAATTACATTCTCTATAAGACACTCTTATACACCTATATATTCTTACACATATATATAGTGCTAAGGTGCACAATCCTGACTCTCTAAATTTTAATCACCCATTACCATCCATTCGTCACTCACACCCATACACTCACATACTTCATAAAATGTTACCCCCCAAGTTAAAATCTCTCAGCATAGAAAAAATATCCCCCCACCCAACTTTTCCACAACAAGGTCCCTTGTTTCACCCACAAGGGCTTCTTCAGGGAATATCACAAAACGACTTTCCTACTACAGACACCAAATATCTTCAGCCAAAAAAAAGATGTCTTCAGAAATTTCCATCCACAGGGTCACTAATTCCATCCTTTTCCGACACCTCACTGCCGCATTTCTCCCATTAAACCACCGACCCAGCGTCCATGCTCAATCTGCTGTAGTGATGGATGGATGTTAATGGATGATTCAAATTTAGAGAGAGAGTCAGGATTATGCACCTTAACAATATATATATGTGTAAGAATATATAGGTGTATTGAGTGTCTTATAGAGAATGTAATTGGAGGTATGCACTTTATGTATATCTTGATTGGTTTAGCTTTTTTAAATATTTGTACATAATCAAAATAACCTTTTGTATAAAACTTCTTTGAGCAATAAAAATTATTTAAAGGATATATTATGTAATTTTATTTACCCCTGTTTTTTGGTATATACGTTTAATACAATCCACACATCATGAAACACATTGGGGCGGATTTTAAAGGGTTACGCGCGTAATATACACGCGAAACCCTTTAAAACCCCCTCCTGCACGCGCCGAGCCTATTTTGCATAGGCCCGGCGACACATGCAAGCCCGGGACGCGCATATCTCCTAGGGCTTGAGAAAGGGGGCAGGGTGGGGCAGGGCCGGAGCCTCTAGGCACAGTGGCCATTTGCTGCTGGGATCGCAGGCCAGTCATCAGCGGGGCGCGCAACCTACGCCTGCCGGGGTTTTTTTAGGTAGGGCTGGGGGGCGGGTTAGGGAGGAAAAGGTGGGGGGGGAGTGGAAGGAAAGTTCCCTCCGAGGCCGCTCCGATTTCGGAGCGGCCTCGGAGGGAACGGAGGAAGGCTGCGCGGCTCAGCACACACAAGGTGCACCCCCTTGCACGCACCGACCCCGGATTTTATAACATGTGCGCGGCTGCGCACGCATGTTATAAAATCGGGTCTAGATTTGTGTGCACCGGGTTGCGTGCACAAATCTACGCCCACACCTAAATCTTAAAATCCGGCCCATTGTATGTGTAGGTTTGTATCTGACAAGCTAGCTGAGGTGCTAGTGATTACAATAATATAGCCATTGGCTACACATAAGGACCTCTTGGTCCACTCGATCTCTGGTCATCTTTTTGCTTTGCCCTTTGTTATCTGTCCCAAGCATATTTGCATTCTGCCACTGCTTTGGGTGCTAGTTCCTTTGCTGTTGATGATTCCAGGCATCCGTCACTGTCTTGGTAAAGAAATCTTTCTTCACACTTCCTCTGAGCCTCCCTCCAACTTGGTATCTTAACCTCTTGTCCTTCAGCTGATTCTTCAATGGGAAATGCTGCTTTATAATATTTTACTGAAGTCTGCTAGGTATTTGAATGTTTCTAGCGTAACCCCCCACCACACAGACACACACTTTCCCATTGTTTTCCTAAGAGCACATTCTGTGTTCAGTTTGTTTTGCTAGCCTGCTCCATTTTGGTAGCCTCTCTCTGTACTGCTACTATTTTATCAATGTCCTTACAAAGGTGTGGCCTCTAGAACTGAACACAGTATGGGTTACATGCCATCAGTGACCGGTACAAGGGAGCTATTACTTGTCCTTTCCTACTCTCCTCATGGACCCCAACCTGCTGTTAACTATTCCTGTCTTTTTATCGCACTGACTGGCAGCTTTCAGGCTGCCAGTATAAGTATTTTTTTTTTATATTTGATTTATATTCTGCTTTCTGGCACTTCGAAGCAGATTACATTCAGGTACTGTAGGTATTTTGTTATCCCCAAAGGATTTTAGCTCCTTTTTCTTTTTGGTTGTTGTCACTTCTTGGCCTCCAAACTGCTTAAATGGCTAGTGTGTTTTTTGTATCCTAAAAGATGAATTTTAAAAACCCGAAGCACACATTAATTAGGGGATGCGCGAATATATCGGACTCGCGCACACTGAGCAGATTTTAAAAGCTGCCGAGATACGCACATACCTCCCGGAGCACTTGGGGGCATGGGCGTTTCGGAGCGTGAACCTGAGATGTGGGCGTAAGTAATTATGCAACCTGGCGCACATCGAGGCCCCCCCTGCCACGTAACTTTACTTCTGCTATGGATGACATGTAAGTTAAAAAAATAAAGAATAGACAGATAGGCAGGGTTTTAAGGGTGGGGGCTGGCTTGGAGGACTTCTCTCAACTGGGTGAACTGGGGCTGAACTGGTAAAATGGAATAGCGTCAGCACTGCACCTCTTTTAAAATTCCCCGATTTATGCAGTAGAAACAGCATTAGCGAGTGCTCACTTACAATTTGGTGCACATGTGCGTGCAGCCAAGTTATTTTATAACATGTGAGCGTATGTTATAAAATGGCCGCGTCCCTGGGCCCAGGCCAAACATGCACACCAGTTTGAAAGTTGCTATCCCTGTGTATGAATTTGTACTATTTTTTTTATTTTTATTTTTTTCATTAAAGTCCAACTTTTGACCATTTGACCAGGCCTTTAGTTTTTAAGTCTCTTTTCATTTTCTTTCATCCCTCTTGGTCTGTCTGCCAGGTTATAGATTTTTTGGACATCTGTGAGCACACACATTTTTCCTGCAAGTTCTTCTGCAACCTCGCCTGTCTCCAAAGATAAAATTGAACAGAAATGTGCGGGGGTGCAATCAGCACTTCCTCGGGTTGTCTCAGTGTTCTGGGGTACCTACTGCCTTATCTACTTTCAGTTGTCCCTAACACTTTAAGTACATAGATTCTGTAAATGAATTTGTGAGCAGCTCCAAGGCATTATTATCCCTGAACCTTGTTTGGGATCATCATTATTCCCTACAAGAATTAAATTAAGATTTCTGCTTTCTGCTGGTCCCTTCCTCACTAAGCCCACTTTCTCCTTTCATCTTTTCCATTTCCCCCATGTGGCCTTTCCTTTTTTTTTTATAAATCTGAATACAATTTTATTTTATCTCCCTTAACTGACTGGGCCTCTGCTCATTTAACTGCCTCCCCTGACTCTTTCTCCTCATGAGTTTGTTTGCAAGTCCTCTTCCTTGCGTGACTTTATTTATTTATTTGTTTGCTTTTTTATACCGATATTCCAGGGCTTCTATGTCTTGCCTGTATCGTTACTATCTCCTTAAAGAACGTTGCTAATTTTTTTCCTCTTCTCCTTGTTAATCTGCTTTATACAGAGATTCCTTGCCTTCTCTATGTTCCTTTTCATATTGCTGCCCACAGGTCCTCTGTATCTATTAGCTCTTTGGTTCCTGAGAGGGGATCTACTCATCATCCAGAAGTCAGCCCTCCTAAAGTCAAGGACTCCTGTCTTTTAGAATGGTTCTCTTCTGGTCTGAGTCTAACATGGTACATTCTCCAATATCATCATGTCATTGTATCTGTACAGAGCTTCGCATGTCTAGTAGCGCTGTGCAAATGTTAGATAGCCATGGTAGTCAGTGACATTGTCTCTGTTTGCCAGTATCAAATGTGGTATTGCTTCTCATAGAGCGGGTCTTCAGCTTGTTTCCTAAAGAATATCCTTTTCTGTTTTTTATTTCCTGTTGGTGTCCAGGTAGTCCCTCAGAACATTCTATTAAATTCTGTTGTTTATCATGAAGATTTATCCATTATATATACTGTTTCATGTCCTCCATTCATGAATCATTTTAGTAACCCCCTTTTGTACACTTTCAACTGTTTTCCTTATATGATGCAGTGAATGAAACAGCAAAAAATGCCAAATTTGGACAAATAAGTGCCTTGTTTTCAACTAGCATTATTTATTTCCATGCATCCAGGGATCCTTTTTGCCTTCTTCACAGTTATGCACTCTTTCTTACTGAAGATTGTTGGAAATAATCTGACCTCTTTCCTTCAGAGACTCACCTGTAACATGGATACTCTTTCATACCAGATTTATTAATAGTGACTCTCTTCTGCCCTATTTCAGCCAACTTCATCTGTGGAAGCCTTGCTGAAGGGAAACCTTTATTCTCTGTATATAGTAGGGATATGCTGTCATTTTAAAGCAACATGAAAACAGCCATATTTCTTATATTGTTTGTGTCATTTCCCATCCAAAATGACAAAAAAATACTGAAATGTTTTTGTCATTTGTTTTAGTACATGCTAAAGTGTTTTAAGGCGTGCACTTTGCAAAACAAAGCACTTTGTAGATCAACGCATGCAAAAAACTAAAACAAAAAAATGGATAAATTAAGTGAAAACAAAATAAAACACACATTTTTTCCATGCAGATTGCTAGAGTATTGACAGTATCCCCAAGTCTGGTGTTATCTGTAAACTTTTCTACACCCTTATTTAAACAGGTCACATGCTTCAGCCTTGAGGCACCCAGTCTGTTTGGACATACTGCCATTTACATTGATCCTCTGTTTCCTGTAAAGAGCCCAGTCATAGATTTTCCATTTTTATTTCTGCTTATTTTCATTTAATTTGGCTGTCTCGTCTATGGCACTGTATCTCATGCTTTGCTGTAATCTAGGCAGATTATGATCTTGATTTTTCTGTTGTCTTGCAATTTTGATTTTTTTTTTCTTCAAAAGTAAGTTACTGTATAATTTTGGCATAGCTTTCTTTCTCTGAAATCATGTTGTTTTAAGTGAACTATTATCTTACTGCTAATGATTTTTTCCAGTGCCTTCTAATATGCTAGTGAGATTTACTGGTCTGTAGGTTCAACAAAACAGAGTACTTTTTTGATATATCGGTATGATGTTTGTTCATTTTATATTGGATCATGGAAATTGAACTAATAGGAAACGCTGTTATAAATTTAAAGTATCTTAAATGTATATTTGTATAATCATGAATAAATGTGTAATTCTAACGGATTTATTCTATTGCAGAGAACACATCAATCCCAGAACCAAAGGAAGCTGCAGAGTCAAGCAGAAAGGAAACAAAATATGGCGATAATATGGAATGAAGAGAACCCCAAGCCACTGGGTGTACACACAAGAGTGCATCTAGCATCTAGCATCTGCAGGAGCTTTTCTGTTCTCAGGAAAATTGAGATACTTCTAATAAAAATCAACTTCTCAGTGCCTAGGTGCATCCATCTTTAGACCTGCGACTATTGTGAAAGCAGACCATCCGGTCCCTTCTGGAGGATAGGGGACCATGCCAATGTCCAGGCCCTGAGGAGTGGGATTTTCATACCGGTTTACTGGCAAACTGCATGTATTTTGGGTAAATAGTGGGTGCAAATAATCAGGACTATCCTTAATAAACTGGATATACAAGCCAGTCTTTTCAGTAATCTGGATTTCCCATGACTTGTTGGATTGATTCAGACTATACTTCTGCATGTCAATGTTGCTTCACCTGCCTGCACACTAGCTTTTCTCCTTGAAAGGACATAGAGGCTATTAATTTGTCTATCATGGTCTGCACTAAAAAGAGGCCTCCCCATCCCACCCCACCTCTATGAAGATCAGGACATCAGACTAAATACAACCAACTACAGGTTTTAACTTTTTTTTTTTAATGTAAAATAATTTGGTCAGCAAATTGTATTTATCTCCTTAAAGAAGTGAAAATAAACCTGGGTATTAATAAGGTTTTTAAACATTAAGAAAATGATTCAAAGGAGAATGCTCATGTTTTTCCCTCAGTATATTTCTAATTAACACCCACTGCTACTATATAATGATAAAACTGAACTACAAATTTATGTTTATTTGAATGTGTGAAAAACAAAACAGATGGCCAGTAATGCAGTATTTCTTTTATATTTGTTTTTGAGAACTGGAGCAAAAACCTGTCTTTTGAAGGTTGCGGCCTATTCTTACCTAATTAAGAAAACAAATCAGTTTGAATAATATGTATATCCTGGAGGAGGCTGAAGAGAGAGACCCTGGAGTAATGTCAAGAAGTCTATCTTTACTGGATGAATGGAGCATTCGCTGATTATCAGAATTTAAGATGACGTGGGACATGCATCATGGCAGTGAAGTGAAGGTAAAGATGAAAGAACAAGTAGAGAATGGCCCTGTCCACAAAACGGTTGTTAAATCAGGTATGATTCCTGGGGATGATGCAGCTATTAAAGGCATCTGAACTACAAGCCCATAAAACCAGGGCAATAGCCAGAATCTGAAGAGAGCCACCCTAATCTATAATGACTGGCGGCAGTCATAAAACAAAGGATAAGCCAGAATCAGTAATTGCTAAAATTGATCACAGTGGCCATAACCCAGTTGAGGGACATAAAAATCTTGTGAGTATATAGTAATAATGTCCCAGAAAAGGGGGCATTGATTGATTCATTCATACTGTAATGGGATGCCTGTCTTGGTGCACTTGGACGGGGTCTCTGACAGCAGCCCTCTGTAGTCCAAGAAGGGGTCTGCGCTCATGTGTGTGCCTAGCACTTTAAGAACTTGAAGTGCCTATAGGATTAGTATGCCAGTGATCTGCCTAGTTCCTCTCTTTAGTCATGTACCTGCGACTGGGGTATGCAGGATAGGTACACTCTCTCTCTTTCACCCTGTTTAGGTCTTTGGTATAAGCTTCCTTTGTTCCCCTACGCCCCTTCTTTAAGAATCACCAACTCATCAGGTAGCAGTTTGAACTCTTATTATACAACTCAAGCTATCTTCCAAACCCCCTCCTCACATTTACCAACTTTCCAGAGTACAGATCATACCAATCACACTGATGAAATTCCATTACATAATTTCCTTCTCTAGGAATATCAATGTAACCCCAAATATTTGTAGTGGATAACCTCTGAATGTATCTCAAGTGGCAGCTCCAGCTGTAGGAAGTCTCTGTTGTAGATTATTAGATTTAACCAATAACGTTGAAATACGAATTCCTTAGCTTTAGGGAGTAGATACAGACAATTTGAGGTAACACTGGGCAACAATGAAAGTGTTACTGACCTAAAAAGGTCCTACTCTGTAGTATCTTGATGTGCTGAACACTAATATGACCATGAAAAGTTTTTATTGGCTCTCGTTTTGAAGATATTTAATATAGTTCACTTTCTATGTTTAGTCATGTAAATTTATCCAGTAGGACTGTAAATAAGCCTAGAATGATGTAATATTGCATCATATTGCATAATACCATCATGCACACATCATCCAGAGTTTATTACATCATTTTCTGATGCAATGCGGTTCTACTGCCATGCTGCTGCCGAGTAAGCTGACGTCAGCAGTGTACTATATTAAGCCCAGTCAGAAAGGGTGAGCATTTGAAATATTCATGCTGGCTGACTACTGCTGGAGATGCTCCCGAACAGGTGTACAAGAGACAAGCAAAGAAATCTAAGACGTAGTCTATGACTTCATTTTTTCAAACGGTATTAACCGTAGGTCTCCTACTATTGGCATACAATTCAAGATGTAATTATATTATTGCATATTACAAAAAAACTAGAGCCAATTTTGCATTTTCAGAGTCACATTCATGTTTAGCACATGGAAATGTATAAGAATTGACTAATTTCATTTCCGTACATGACTTTTGTGAAAATTTGTTGCCCAGTAATCAATTAATTTATTAGCACATAAGGTAAAAAAGTAATACGGTATAATTTCTTTGTTCCTTTGGTTTGTTTACAGTGTCAGTTTGTTTACAGCACATGAACTGTAATGTAAAAGATAAGCAGAACTTAAGTGTTATCTAAGTTTAACTGTGCACTTAAGAATTACGCAATTGCCAAAATAGATTTCTTAGTGTCCAGACAGATGAATCCAGAAACTGTGAGTTATGCACTTCTACCAGCAGATGGAGACAGAGCAAAGCTGACATTACAGTATATATATACCCTTGCAGTGACATCAGCCCACCAGTATTCTCTGTCTCCAGCAAATGGTGGACGTGCATCTCCCTACTGGGGATTGTTTCAAGTTTTAGAAGAAGAAAGAAGGAAAATTCGCCCCGCTCTTCTGCGGTGATACCAAATGGTCCTTCCCCCATTTGAGAATTCCTGAGTTGATTTCCTTGGTCCCTCAGATTAGTGCCTTTTTCCAGTAGCTGGTTTTTCAGTTGGTGTGGTCTTAGCTGTTGAAACAGCTGAAAGGCAGAGGGTGCAGGAAGCTGAGTGTGGTGGTGACGATATATGTCCTCTCCTCCTGCAGCTGGAGACCGACTTTGTACTCAGTCAGGATGGGCTGAGCTCAGGTAAAGCTTAAAAAAAAGAAAGAACAGAGGCAGGATTTTTGTAGGGCTTCCTCTGGTCTCTGTGCTCGGCACACTGATCCAACATTTGTTCTCACCTCCAAAGGAGTTAAAAGGAATGTGGGCAACCTGGTGGGTTGTATGCCCCGCTCTTAGACGTTGGCCCTTAATTCCTTAAAGGTACAGGTAGTGGCTCTTGTCTGTTTCAGGGGTCAGGTGAATGGTGGTTCCTTGTCGGCTCATCCAGATGTGGCCCATTTCTTGAAAGGAGTGACATCTTTGTCCTCCCTTGCGGTTACCAGTGCCCTTGTGGCTCCATTACTGGCCTGGAATTTCACACCAGAATCATTGACCTCCTAAGAGAGAAGTAAACAGGAGAGCCACCAGGGAACAGAAAGTGAATGCGCTTGAGAGTGCCGTCTCCAAGCAGACTATCCCCGTGGAGGAAGGAGCAGCCTTGAAGGATGCGCACAATAGAAGGACTGAGGCCATCCTTAACCAAGCATTTGAAAAAGTGGCAAGGACTGTGCAGATAGGTTCTTGTTGTTCCCTGAAATTAGCCCTCCTGAAGTTCAAAACCTTCTTCTTAGTATGGTTCAGTTGAGACCAGAATTTAATATTGAACCAAACTGTACAGTGATCACTAGACTCTAAATTTTACTTTACCTGAGGTCAGTGACACTGTCTTCATTTGCCAGTATCAGATCCAGTTGCCTCAGAAATGGCCCTTGTAGGGCATCTAGAACTTCTCCACTCCTAGCTGATGTTGCTTCAGGAGGGTTTCTTCAGTCCATATCCAGTAAACTGAAGTCACTTACAAGCAGGATTTGCTCTCTGCCTGCCATCCTGGTGATGCCCCTTATATCCAAAATTACTTCCTTTTCTTGTATTGGAGGTACAAAAAAGTTTCTCATAGGTTTTTCCAGGGCAACCCACAGTAATTCAGCTGCTCCTTACTCTCCCTTTATTTCAGTGGCCACTATTCTGATCTTAAAGTAATGAACAGCGCTTCCCTCCCTCTTCTCTACTCTGTCTCTTCTGAAGAGATTATAGATTGTGATGCCCATATGCCAATTCTGGTTTCCAATACACCAAGGCACAGTACTTGTAACTACATATATCCAAGTCTGCCTCAGTCATGATGTCCTCCAAGTCTGTGATTTTGTTAACAAGACTTTGATCATTTTCACACTTATTTATTTAGGCTTAATCACATTCCAAAATTACAATAAGGTCTACTAGCTGAGCATCAATAAGAGAATACAATACAAAAAAGCATCAAAAAGTATTAACATCAAATTAAGCATACAGTGAAACAAATGAATAAAACAACTCTGCCTCCCTCTCTATCTCCTTCCATTCTCTTCTTGTTTTTCCATTAATTACTTTGGCAACTATCTTTTCTCTGCTTTTGTTTAATGTCTTCTTGTATGCTGTTGTCTGCTTTATTTTGGACTTTTATCCCTTCAAGGCTTATCTTGGTTCTCTCACCTATTTTTGCTTTTGGGGAAGAGTAGTTAGTTAAACAAAACAAAGTGAAGACACAAACAGTTTAATTAGGATGCAAAGTGATGGCTAAGGACCACAGTGCCCAACATGGAAGGATATATGTAACCCCATTTGTAAAGATTCTTATCCTTCCAGGTATATATCCCCAATCATCAACATTCCTAAAGCCAGCTTCCCTGCATCAATCTTTCAATCATGAATTAATTTTTTTTTTTTATGAGAACAATTCCTTCTACTCCCCTCTTATAGACAGGTAGCACTTCTGAGGTCATGGATTCAGCTGCCTGTCCAAATCCTTATCTTAACTCCTTATACTGCTTTTAAATCATTCTACCTAAGAATATAGTTAGGTGCAGTTCACCTCCCTTTATTCAGCTTTTCAATAACTTTTACATCACTGGGGTCTGAACTATGAAGTTTTTCCCATTATTCTAGTAGTCAGTGTTCCCCCAATATTAAAATATCAGGTCTTGGGGTCTTCCCACAATTGGGACACCCATTTTGATGGTTTCCCCATCACTGGTACACCAACTGTGATGTTTGATGGTTCCCTCTCACTCTACCACTACCAATTTAGGGTTTTTCACACTTCTGGGATCTCTTCCTTTTCATTGGACAGATGCCACAGTATACAAGCCTGTACCCACAGCTTTTGTTGCACCTCTCCACCATAAATCATCTTCCTAACCAACATGGGTCAATGCTCAAAAAAAGGCTTACCTTCAACCTCTCTAACAGAAAATGTATCTAAAATACCCTACCTTCCCCTGCAATTCTGTCACATACTTTTTATTATTCTGTTTCTGTTGTTACAAATACCATGTTATCTATACCAGCTTCTCTACCATACTAGCCAGGTTTCATATACTGTAGCAATCATGTCCTTAAGAAAGAGGAAACTAATCTACAGGGCCTGGATTGGAGAGACTTTAGCACACAGCCAATAGTGACAAAGGCTAAGGAAACATGAGAATCTTGGCAAGTTATATGTCCTGAATAAGCATTACTGCTGTTCTCAGAATCCAGTGGTCATAAAGAAGATGATGAAGTCATAAGAACCTTGTGTTAGATATAAACTATTACTCAAAAGAATACCTTCATCTTTTTGCAAAGGCTATACCAGGAGAACCCAAGGATCATTTCTTATTCAAGGCAAAATACCAGAAAGCAATTTCTATCGCCACCATGAAGGTTAATGAAACGTGGAACATCAAGGAACACATCCAGGAGCTTCACTCTATTTTTCTTATGCAGGGTAAAAATTATATTTTTATAAGTTTGATTGTCCTAAAGAAAGTTACTGAAGAGGACTTTTGTGAGTAAATGGAGGAGAAGGTGTGGGAGGCCCAAGGCAACATGAGCAGTTTCCAGGGCCCACAGGTTATCAAAGGATCCATTTTATTTCCCAGAGGGTTTCCTTGACATTGTTGCATTAGTATTTCCACTTATAATTTATATACAAATGACAGCTACATGTAATCATATCTTCTTAAATTGAAAAGGCTAGTAAAAAGGTCAAATAATACATAGAAACATAGAAATGATGGCAGAAAAAGACCAATCGGCCCATCCAGTCTGCCCAGCAAGCTCCCACACTTATTTTCCCATACGTATCTGTTCCACCAACCACCAATTTCAGGGCCCTTCTTGATAACTGTTTGATTCAAGTTTCCTGCCATCCTTATAAATTAATAAATAGTTTTTCCTTAGCTGGACACTGAAACTTCAGTACTTCCTGTCTCTTGGCTCTTCACCGCAGACTAGAATACTAAGGACCTGATAGACCCCTGCTAGGCTCAGGGTCTCCCGCCCCCAAGCTAATTACAGCAAGACACTTTCTGGAATCTTTTTCTTTTGCCTTAAATGAACCCCACAGTAAATTTATGCACCAATATCAAAAGTACACAAAGCCAGCAAGGAGGTTTGCTTGTACAATTTTGAAATGTCTTTTATGTAAGATTTTAAATTTCCAACATCTTATGGAAGATAATGCATTTCCCCAGCTAAAACGTGTGAAGAGCATTGGGATTTAGGCTCTTTCCTCAGGTTTAACTCTTATGAGCAAATGCCTACCTGCATCGGGAAATGAAGGTGGCCCAGTTTCAGTTCAGAGAGTGATTATTAATGATTTAAAAAAACAAACAAACTTATGAATTTATATCCCAGAGGAGTGTTCTGTGTAGGCAGAAGCAATAGAAGAGGAGACAGCTGCAGTAGTTAGTCAGTGGATTATGATTCTACCAGTCAGTAAACCACAAAATAAAGTTCCACCACTTATGTTTTAATATTTTAATCATTATTATTAGCAAAAGCCATACTCTAATGTAACTACTTTTATTGCAACTGTGCACTGTAATAGACTCTAAATATCTTATAGGGCCATCATATATAGGGGCAAAACATCACCAGGATCAATGAGCAATTAAATCATTGCCATGCCCTTTGCATAATCATTGGTCCTGTCTTATTTGTAAAAATATTTTTAATGTTTTTTATAAAACAAATTTTTTTTATATGCATTTAAAAGTTTACTTAGCTTTACGTCAGATGACTTTGGATCAAGATGTAAGTCCAACACACTCACTTCATGTGCCTTATAAAAAGGCACCCAAAACTCTCTACATGGTCCATGTTTCAGAAGGAGTGCTTCCTTCTTCAGGGGATAGTTATGATGTCTTCTAAGGGTTCCCTATGGCAGTAGCATTTCTCGTTATTCAATCCTGCCCTATGTCTGCTCAAAAAAGTGTCAAGATGGTGAGTGCAGTGACATTGATGACCTCGTCACTGTTTCATATCTGCCTGTAACTAATCAAATAAGTGCACGTCAGAGCTCAAAAACATTCAGCTTTATCAATACATATCAGATGACAGATACTCATATTAAAGCAAATATATCACTCTATTTCTGCATTCAAACCCTTGGGTTGGACCTTGTTAAGATAATATCAAAGATCATGTGATACTGTGAGACAGAGAGATGTGATTTTCCTCCCTCTCCAGTCCAATCTTCCCCCATCTGCTCCAATTTCACTGAAAATTACATCTCAGGTGGATTTTATGTTTCAACTGTTTTATTGATTTTCACATTAATTAAGCGGTACAAACAGATCGGGATGAGGGGAGGGCGTTGCTTCTTCACACCCTCACCCTCCAAGTACAGAATCAACACAGTACAACTAAACAGCTAAACAGGTCTCCCTTCCTCCAACTCCCCAACCCTCTCCCCTCACCTCAGCACAGGTAGACATGACTGTAGATTGCAGGGGGTGGATGTATGGAAGAGTCTGCCAACCCAAGTATGCATTCGATTATAGATGTACATCGCATCAGGTCTGAGGGTTCATGTGAAACTACGGGTTTTGTGGGGTAAGGTATGTAAATACCCTTGCCAGGTAACCAAAAAGACTTTGTTTGACCGTGATATCTACCTTTTCAATGTAGAATTCCATGGTACATAATTCCAGGAGAGCAACTTTCAATTGCGCCATAGAGGGTACTTCTGAGGATAGCCAATTCTTAAGGATAACTCGCTTAACCAGCAGTAGAGTTTTGCACATCCATGACCTAAGGTGGACATTGGGAAATGGGAGACTCTTTAAATCTTCAAAGAGTAGGTGTAGCAAATCACCTGAACCAGATGGTATGCATCCTAGGGTTCTGAAGGAACTAAAAAATGAAATTTCTGATCTATTAGTTAAAATTTGTAACCTATCATTAAAATCCTTCATTGTACCTGAAGACTGGAGGGTGGCCAATGTAACCCCAATATTTAAAAAAGGCTCCAGGGGCAATCCGGGTAACTATAGACCAGTGAGCCTGACTTCAGTGCCGGGAAAAATAGTGGAAACTATTCTCAAGATCAAAATCATAGAGCATATAGAAAGACATGATTTAATGGGACACAGTCAACATGGATTTACCCAAGGGAAGTCTTGCCTAACAAATCTGCTTCATTTTTTTGAAGGGGTTAATAAACATGTGGATAAAGGTGAACCGGTAGATGTAGTGTATTTGGATTTTCAGAAGGTGTTTGACAAAGTCCCTCATGAGAGGCTTCTATGAAAACTAAAAAGTCATGGGATAGGAGGCAATGTCCTTTCGTGGATTACAAACTGGTTAAAAGGAAACAGAGATTAGGATTAAATGGTCAATTTTCTCAGTGGAAAAGGGTAAACAGTGGAGTGCCTCAGGGATCTGTACTTGGACCTGTGCTTTTCAATATATATATATATATAAATGATCTGGAACGGAATATGACGAGTGAGGTTATCAAATTTGCGGATGATACAAAATCATTCAGAGTAGTAGTTAAATCACAAGCAGACTGTGATACATTACAGGAGGACCTTGCAAGACTGGAAGATTGGGCATCCAAATGGCAGATGAAATTTAATGTGGACAAGTGCAAGGTGTTGCATATAGGGAAAAATAACCCTTGCTGTAGTTACACGATGTTAGGTTCCATATTAGGAGCTACCACCCAGGAAAAAGATCTAGGCATCATAGTGGATAATACTTTAAAATTGTCGGCTCAGTGTGCTGCAGCAGTCAAAAAAGCAAATAGAAAGTTAAGAATTATTAGGAAGGGAATGGTTAATAGAACGGAAAATGTCATAATGCCTCTGTATCGCTCCATGGTGAGACTGCACCTTGAATACTGTGTACAATTCTGGTCGCCGCACCTCAAAAAAGATATAGTTGCGATGGAGAAGGTACAGAGAAGGGCAACCAAAATGATAAAGGGGATGGAACAGCTCCCCTATGAGGAAAGGCTGAAGAAGTTAGGGTTGTTCAGCTTGGAGAAGAGACGGCTGAGGGGGGATATGATAGAGGTCTTGAACGAGTAGATATGACTCGGTTATTTACACTTTCGAATAATAGAAGGACTAGGGGGCATTCCATGAAGTTAGCAAGTAGCATATTTAAGACTAATCAGAGAAAATTCTTTTTCACTCAACGCACAATAAAGCTCTGGAATTTGTTGCCAGAGGATGTGGTTAGTGCAGTTAGTGTAGCTGGGTTCAAAAAAGGTTTGGATACGTTCTTGGAGGAGAAGTCCATTAATGGCTATTAATCAATTTTACTTAGGGAATAGCCACTGCTATTAATTGCATCAGTAGCATGGGATCTTCTTAGTGTTTGGGTAATTGCCAGGTTCTTGTGGCCTGATTTTGGCCCCTGTGGAAACAGGATGCTGGGCTTGATGGACCCTTGGTCTGACCCAGCATGGCAATTTCTTATGTTCTTATGAAATTTGAATTTCGTAACCTCTTGAATAAAAAAGTGAGCTTGCTGCCAGAACACTTGGATAAGGGGACAAGTGGCCTAGGGTACCCAGGGCATCCCTACAATGAAGACACTGCCCAATGGAGGAGATGCGCATTTGGGCAGTGTCTTCATTGGGCAATGATGGCATGCTTGGGTGGCCCGCTTGGGTGGATTTTATATACGAGAAGACATCTGCTGTTTGTGCCTTTCAGAACATGTCAACTCAGGTCTTGAAAAAAAGACAAAGATAAGGAGAGGCCCAAAGCTCCCAACACCAAGATGGTGGATGCCGGCTTAGATGCTGAACAAGAAGTCCCTAGACTTACCTCAATTGCTGAAGTAAAATTAGCAGTGGTGAACGCTCTGGAATCCAAACTTCAGAAAATAATAGATAAGCTAGATGAAGTATCCAATATGGTAACAGGTTTTGAGCGCCGTTTCATGGAAACAGAACAACGAATATCGGACCTGCAAGATGGCCTGGTAATGTCACAAACAGAACTGTCCTCACTAGCGGCCACAATTAGGAAACAAGAGGATCAGCTGGAAGACCTCAAACAGGTCCCAAGCGGAGGGCAATCTTTCGGGACTCTTGGAGTCTTGGTTTCAACGGGAGTTGAGTCTCTCTCTTTCTCATGGCACGTTACAAAATACAAATTGAGCGAGCCCACAAGTTGGGCCCATGAAAAGAAAATGCAGAAAGACTGAGTTGTTATCGTGCGGCTCCATGATTTTTCATACAAGATGGCCATAATGCAGACTTTACAGTCCAGCAGTTATCTTATGAAGGCAAAAAGATATTAATCTTTCAAGACTAGTCCGCAAAGCTTTCTCTGGAACGCTGCAAATTTGCCCCAGTCTGTGCTAAACTCCATGCGTTGTGAGTGAGGTCGGCCTCCTGTACTCAGCACGACTACGCATTCGGCATTTGGGAGCTATGAAATGATGTCATACTGCATCTGAAGCTAAAAACATTTTGGAGGAATTGGAAAGGGCTGGTTCTCAGCCTAAGTGAGAATGACTTCTCATTTCATTTTTGGTTTTACACTATGCAAGTTGGGGCAGTTTGTGGTGCAATGTTAACCGCCATGTTATTGTCTATGCCAGATGAGACAAGAACTGTTGCTGGACATTTTGGAATGGGAGAGCCCTAATCTCTGCCATATATTATGGCGATTTTCACTTTGTTTTTCTGTTCTTTATGTTGGCTGCTGAAGGATGCCATTTTTTTTTTGTTTGTTTCAAATAATAAGCTTTGGACTTTGAGAACTAAGTTGTGATAATTGATTTTTTTTCTGTATTTTCTCACTGGACATTTCGTTATAAGAAGCCAGTTTAATTTTGTTTCCTCTTTCACGAGTTAGAACATTGACTATTATGGCTCTCGTTCTCTGTTAAGCAGAATATTCCTTTTGCCAGTGGAAATGAAAACTGATGCTCATGATTTTGGTTTAGGAGAGTTCTAATTTTTGCAATTATTTATTACAATTTTTCTTTTTTATCAATATTTTATGTTGGAAGCCAAGGGATGTGGTTTATGTTTTACATTACCATCTGTGGATTGTGAGAACTATGACGTGGTTTGATTTTTCTTTGTTTTCAATCACTGGTCATTTTCATTATGTGCATTCATTTCAGTTTTTGCTCTCTCTTTCTTTATATACAGGATCTCACTAGAGCTAAATCATTGTCTTTGAAGGTTTGTGGGACAGATGGAGGCTTTTGGGATGTGAGTAGATGGGGGACAGATTATGGGCTTAGATATAGATCATGATCTTCAGGGGACTGTTGGTGGTGATATTTGTTGTGGGGGACGAGGGATGGGAAGTGTGTGTGTGTGTGGGGGGGGGGGATTTCTTTGGTTGATTGGGTTATTCCTAGGGACAGAAACACTGTATGGATCATGAGAGCTTTTATCGAGATAAGACAGCTCAAAGTTTGTATATGGGCCTATGCTGGTGTTGTGTCCGTTGGTCCTAGACAGCTTTGCCCGACATACCTCACCTCTATTTCAGCCTTTTCCACCAGCCTCGGGAGATTGGCGTCCTTGCCGCACTCTCCAGCGTCCCCGGAGCGGCTTTGGCGCGGCTTCCTGCCATGTTGCACAAGATGGCACCACCATTGCTCCTACCATGTGACAGGGGCTGACCAATGGCACCGGTAGCCCCTGTGACATAGTAGGTCAAAGGCTATCGGCACCATTTTGATTGAGGTAGGCCAGACAGTCCAACGGCACGGAGGGAGAAATCCCTTGCGGAACCCCACTGGACCACCAGGGATGTTAGTAAGTCTTGGGGAGGGATCAGGATGGTGGGGGGGGGGGTGTATTTAATGTATTATAGTAAATTTTAATGCTTGGGGTGGGTTTTTTTGAGCTTCGTTTTCCCGTGTCATTTTTTGGGCCCATTTCGTTTTTCCCCGTTTAGTTGTTGTTCGTTTTTCCAAAACACTAACCAAGGAAAAGACTAACTTTACCCCGAAGTGTCCGACTCAAAAAACGACCTGGTAGAAAAAAACGAAGCTCATCTCTAGTAAGCAACGGATTGGATTTGTTCCGGTCTGAAGCTGCTCTGCCGCTTCTGCAAGCTATCTTCACCCTCCGGGGTTCTACTAACTTTGGTACCCACTCCTCAGGGGCCCTTTGCTTATTTCCAGGTGCTTATCCTGAATCCAGGTACTTGCTCCTCGAGGGCCTGTATGTCCATCCTGGTACCTGCTACCAATTCTTCTACCTGCTGGAACACTACCTATCAGCTACAGAGAGTGAGTACTACTTCTCCCAGTCTGTTCATCTACAGCTCTTCGTTGTCTATCCGCATCGGGCCCTACACCACCATTGTGGAACTGGACTCCTCTGCCGAGGATCACAGACTGTTGCTATCTATCCTCTCTCTACTGCTTATTGGGAACTCTATCTACTCAGCTACAAGGGAGTGTGTAATAACATCTGCCAGTCTGTCTCTCCTACAACGCCTCACTGGATATCTGCATTGGGGCCCTATACCAACATTGTGAGATGGGTCTCCTCCGCCGAGGATCACAGACTGTTGCTATCTAATCCACTCTCTACTGCCACCTCTGGTGAACCATACAAGCTGCATAATAAAGATATATTCTCTGTGTTTGTGCATCTGAGTCTAGCCTGGTGCTACAGTTCCCTACGGGGCTCCTCCTCCTCGCTGTTGCCCCTAAGAATCCACCAAACACCTCGATATAACAGCTGGGATGGCTCATATACATTCAGTTTTCATATTTCTTTTTTCTACTGCTATTCCTTGTGCCTGTGGGATGAGATATGATGTCTAATGAAGTAAAAGTTATATCATGGAATGTTTGTGGGCATAGGCTCAGCAATTAAGCGTACCAAAATTCTAGCCTTCCTTAAAAAGAAAAATGCATGGGTGATTTTTTTTTCAAGAGACGCACCTTAATAACATTGAATATTGAAAGCTTAAAACCTGGTGGGTGGGAGATGTCAGATTTGCTTCAGCAACTACTTGTTCAGCGAGTGTAGCTATTCTCATACATAAAAGTTTGCCTTTGACAGTAACAAAAGAAATTGTAGATCCACAGGGATGTTATGTGATTTTGGTCACTGAGACAGGCCGCAAACCTCTTCTCTTGTGTAACATATATGTTCCCAATAATTTTGATCTGCTTTTCTTTAACAATATCTATAGACTTCTGTTTCCTTACTTGGGAATGGGGATAATATTGGGATAAACCAGGGTCGTGATCCTACTTTGGACAAACCTAAATCTTCACAGTGAGTTAAAGTCCAAAAAGGTAAGGGATTTCTCATTCTAGAGAAGAGTCTTCATTTAGTCAATACGTGGAGATTTTTACATCCCATGGAAAAGGTTTTACTCACCTTTCAAGGGCCTGTTCCTTGCACGCCACGCTTGACTATCTTGATTTCTTCGAGTATTTTTTTTCACATTGTTGAAGCTGGAATAGGAGATCTCACTTTGTTGGACCATGCTCTGGTTTGGTTAGAGCTGGGTTGGGGACATGGATACTGGTAAGAGATTCTCTTGGAATCTCCCATACTATTTGGTGTTAGAACGTCTGTTCCAAGATTATTTAAAAGAGCGGTGGAAAGACTTTGAAGTGCATAATGGCATACATAGAGACGATCCCATTTTGTTTGGGTTCACTGCTAAACTGATCCTTCATGGCTATATAATTTCTTATGTGGTGAAACGCAGTAGAGACATAGATAAGCAGTTTTTTCACATGGAAAAACAATTGACTAAGACTAACAGACTGTTGACAGCCTCTGATACTCACGAAAATAGAGAAGCCTATTTGGCCATTAGGGCGGCTTTAAACTCTTTAATCCATCAAAGAACAGTTAAATCTATAACTTACTATACATTTAAGCTATATCAATGCAGTAATAAGTCAGGTAAGTTACTAGCAAAACTCGTCAAATCTCATACGAGTTCATGATATATTAATACCCTTAAAGCTACTGATGGCTCTTTGATAAACACTAATAAGGGCATAGTAGATATTTTGAGGCAATTTTATGAGACATTATATACCTCTGAGAATTGAATCAAGAGAAATGTAGGGTGTTTTTGGACAAGGTGGGGGTGCCCAAGTTTACTCCAGATCATTTATCTTGGTTAAATGATCTATCAATTTGATAGAGATTCAGCGAGGTATTCGTGGAGCTAAATCTTTGAAAGCCTCAGGCCCTGATGGATTCACAGCTGAATTTTACAAATCCCTTTTGGACCATGTCACAGCACCCTTAGAGGCAGTTTTTCAAGCTTTTTTAGACAGAGGTTCTTTCCCTACTGACATGAACTTGGTGCAAATTATAGTGATTCCTAAGGAAGGAAAGGACCCTACTTCTCACAGGACAAGCAGGATGGTAGTCCTCACAAATGGGTGACATCGAGGATGGAGCCCTGTACGGAAAAACTTTTCTGTCAAAGTTTCAACAAGCTTTGACTGACACTGGCACACTGGGTGCACTGAGCATGCCCAGCCTGCAATTATCCCTGTGAGCCACAGGTGTCTCCCTCAGTCTTCTTTTTTTCCGCTCTGCAGTCAGCATAGCGGTTGGAGCTCTGTGAGGATTTTTTAACTAATTACCTCATGGAAACACTTAACTTTTCACTTCAAAAAACACTTTTCCCTGCACAGGTCTCCCTCCGTGTACGTTTTTACGACGCTCGGTGAGTACTAATTCTTATTTTTCGGTCGGTTTCTGTCACTATCTTAAGGCTGTTAACTGACTGAAGCCTTCCCTTCCCCCATTTTTCAGTTAGCTTTAAACAGCTTGCGAGTATCTCTGTGACACTCTGCTTGCTTATGCTAGTGGGGTAGGGATTTTTTCCTTAACTTTAGGACCTCTGTAGCTTCAAGTCCTTCGTTCCCTGGTACCCTCACGCAGTCGATACCCTATCACTACACCGGGACCCTCCTAAACCGCCCTGGGCTTTTATATGTCATCAGCGCCCCTCCCCCCACGGTGCCCTGATGCCTTTATCCATGTTTTTTGCTTTTCAGTGCTACCAGGCTTTTTCCTCCTACGCACTGTTTTTTTTCCTTGGGCTTCCTCGGTGCCGTCCCTACCCGGATGCATGCCATTGACGCACACGCTGTTAGTCACTGCCATGCATACTCGGGTCGCCGCCACCGCTGCCCGAGACACTTTTTAACGATCCCAGGGTCACTTCATCGATGCCACCCCCCCTTTTGGGGATGCCATCGATGCCCCATCCTCCCCACCGATGTCCAGCCCTTTTCCATCGGTGGGCATCGGTGCCACATCGATTCGTCGGTGGGCATCGATGCCGGATGGTCCCCATCAGTGGACATCGGTGCCGGATGGTCCCCATCGATGGACATCGGTGCCGGATGGCTTGTCCGTCGATGGCATTGGTGCCGGATGGCCGTCCGTCGATGGCATTGGTGCCAGGTCCTTTTGCATCGATGGACACCGATGCCCAGGTGTTTCATCCATGGGCATCTATGTTAGAATGCATCCATCGAGGGCAGTCGATGCCAGGCTGCTCCCATTGGTGAAATTCGATGCCCAGGTGGGTCCCATCGGTGGGTATCCATGCCGGCTCGATTCCGTGGATGGGCGTTGATGCCAATGCCAGCCTTATGGCTGGCATCGATGCCCATGCCGATTCCAGGACTGGCGTTGATGCCGGGATGGAATTCATCGACTGGGAGATCCATGCCATCGATTCCATACGTGTCCATATCGATGCCACCGACACATGTGTCTGGGGCACCGATGCCATGTACACTTGGAAATCTGAGTCTGTCCAAATCGATACCGTCAACGTCTGTGGCCCTATAGTTGATGCCCGTGGCCATGCCACAAACGGCATAAATGCCCGCCTCCATGCATCGATGCCCTCGACACCTCCGTTTTCCTTCGGTGTCCTTGACGCCCTATTGATTCGACTTCGACTCAGTCGATGCCGGTATCTTTTTCAATAACGGCAATGTTTTTCGATTATTCGATTCCACATCGTTTCAAAGATACCTATGCCACTGCTGTCAGTGCCCGTCACTGTCATCATTCTCCTGGCCAGTCATCGACGATTTTTCATACCCATTTTGATGATATCCTCGAAGCCCCTTAGGTTGCCTTCAATATCGTCAATACCGACATAGCACCGCCACATAATACCCTCGCCTCCTCACATTGCTCCACGCTTTGGGTTCTTTTTTAAGCCCCGTATTAGCTTAAGACACTCCATTGTGTCAGGAGCAGAGCAGGCGTGCTGACAGTTCGTCATCGATCACCTTCCAGGACGACGAGGGCTTCCATCTCGGCGCTGGGGAAAGACCGGGCCGAGCACCGTGGCACCCATCATCGCCGACATCGTTATCGTCCGCCGCTGACGCCATCCAGCACATCGGTGCCATCCTTCTCCAGGCTGGACAACGCTCGGGCAGAGCGACATCACCACTGCCATCAGCACTGTTCCTACAGTTTTGGCAGTCCTTGGTGATCCAGAACTTCCGGATCCAGGTCCGACAGCTTCTGCATTGGCGTCACGACACATCGAGCCGCTGGGACGAGGGAAGGGAACATGAGTTCCGTTAGGGCTCCTCTGTTCCTGGCGTGCCCCACCGTCAAGTGGTGTGGGACTATGGCCATCTGTTACACTTAGCAGTCTAAACGCCACTCACGCCTGGCCTGTCTCCTCTGTACCTGTGCCACCATACCGGGTTTCAGAGCGAGATGGATGTTTACGTCCCCGGCCTTACCCTCGAGGACTCCGGAGACCGTCGGAGTCAACAATCTTCACCGGCTCGTCTTGCGGCGATCCACGTCGGATGGTAAGTACCCGCTTCGGCGGCATTCCCATAGAGTTGTGTTCTCCCATTCGGACCGTGGTTCGAAAAGTTCTGGGTCATGTGCATTTTAGAACTGTATTAGTGTCACATATCGCTATGTTAGCTATGTTAGCCACAATATCAGGAGAACCCCTCTATCTTCTTGGGATTGCAGCAGGGCTTCTTCTCTTGTCAGTAACAAGTCCCTGTGCCGACCAATGCTCTGACTCTTGGTTCCCTCCCAACCAAGGTCCAGCTGCATTGGCTGATCTGCTAAACATGAGATTCAGCAACCATTGCCCCATGTACAAGTCCACCTTGAGGCCTGGCCACAGGTCTCAGTGTCTCCTTGTACAGCATACAGAAATGCAGGTACCACTTACCGCTCACACACCTGCAGGAGCCTACATGATATCCTCCATTGGGACACCTCCTGGTCTCCCATCTGGTCAGATATCAGAGCGGCCACCCCACCTTGTACCAAAGTCCCGGTACACTCCCCCAGGCGCTATGAAGTGCAGAGGGGAGAAGGGAGGGGGGTTGGGGAGTTTTAATTGCACTATTCTTTCTTTTAACAGAAAATAGTTACTCTCCGCACATCCTGGACCTAAGAAAATCCAACTTTCTTTAGACGTCACAGGTACAATGGTATCTTTGGTTACCATCACTCCATACTGCAGTAAGTACATTATTTTTATGTTTCTATGTGCTTTATGGTGAGTCAACATTACAACCCCAAGCTCTGCCGCTGGCACCAGCTTCGGTAAGTGAACTGTCTCTTGCATCACTGTTGGTGAATGCTGTTTTCTCTGCGGAGTGTAACATCATTCACTTTCCTTGCATAGACTACTGCTAACCACTTTCAGTACATGCAAGGAGCTCTCACTTTTTTCAGGACTCACTATACATTTACTAACTGGGATTACTGTCACTGCCATAAATCCCTTCTGTAACACTTCTGGACACCACAGTCTTAAGACCCTCTTGTCCAGCATGCGCACAGACATTCTGATACATTGTTATATGTCCCTGCGCATATTTTCCATAACCTCAGCCTTTCAACTTTTCATGGTTGGGCTATGGGGTTTCTTCCCACTATGCATTTTTCTCATAATTCAAAACTGCTATGGGTTATATTCAGTGACATTCTATACTCAATGGACCTAAGTGGTTTCATTGCTTTCGTCCCTGATTCTTATCCCAGTTCGAACTAGGACCTAGTCTCCTTCGACTCATGCTCGCAATTCCTTAGGGTTATAAAGTTTCTCCTGAAAGCTGTCAACCCATTATGCATCTATTGCACTCCAGCATAGTTTCTCATAAACTTCCTGGACGTTGCACCCATGAGTTATGCCCTTATGCCTTCCAATACTGCTTTTGCAACAATTCTTTGTGCATACAGACAGACAGCATAGGGACAATGTGCTTTCCAACTCATAAGCACGCATTACCTCTTAGCTGCTCTGCTAGACAGCTGCGCAGCTCTACCCTTGGCCCTTGTTCACTTCATGCGTCCTTGGGCCACATATCTAAGAGATTTAATGAACGCTCTATCAGACCTTCTCCACGTAGGTTCTATCCTCTCGAATGGTCTCAATTACATGTGTACAGGGCAAATCTTTTAACGCTGAGTTTAACTAAACTTTCCTCGGCGTCTGCATCATTCCATACGATGCACAGGTTCTGCTCCCTGCACATGTTTCCTATGCGTTCCCTTAGATGCCTTTTCTTCCATCAAAGGCCTCTTCAATATATCTCTTCTGCTGCCTCTCGTAGCCAGCATTCTTCTAATGTTGAACTGGGATGGGGTTCAGTATTCTTTTCCCCACTCCCTGACTGAGATCAGTATGCTTTCCCATACTTCTCAATCCATCATATCAGTAACCTTTTATTCTCTCACCAGTCAGTCCCAAATCATAGACTTACTGATGTTCTTAGGTTCTGGTAGCGTCACAAAACCTTCTAACATAAATCTTGCCGTTTAATATGGCAGGCTTTACCTCCTGACGCTAAAAAAAAAAAAAAAAAAAAAAAGAGGTATTACCCCTTTTACTTTTCCACCATTTTTTCTTACTCCCTCGGATTCTGTTCTCCAGACATCCTCCACATAGATACACCTTTCTCTTAGGAGGTGTATCGTTTTGGGAGTTGGGTTCCCGTTTTCGGTAATCCTCTCTGAGTCGGCTTACCATGGATTATCCACTGATCAAGCCGCCTCTATTTCTCTAATCACGGAATGAACATATATATTCTCCTTATAAGTCTCATACATTCTACGTTTGAGCCTTTCCATTCCTCTCTTCCACAGTTTGGCAAGGGAACTTCTTTCCCTCTTAATGTCATTCCTGCCAGCAGGGTCCGTGAGTTATGCACTCTTTCCATATTCACCTGACTCCGTTCCTCTGCCACTGAGTAGTTCTACGCATTCAACTTTCTATCCTTTTCAGGTAGATGTTGTATCTCCTTTCCTCAGGAAATACTCTATTAATTTTTCCTAACCTCTCTCTCTCGCCCTAGGGAGAGACTGGGTTTTCCACATTCCTGGACAGTAATGCTGCGCTTACATTCTATCTACATTGCACTGCATTCCATGTGAATTCCACTTGACTCTTTCCTTCATGCAAGGGTCAAGCTGCTACTTCCAGTGGCCACACAGACCTAATCCTTCTGATTAAGTGGTCTATATTTCCTTTCCTACCAACAAGCAGACATTTCACTACAACACTGTGGGTATCCACATACTGTTGTGTCCGTCTTAGCCTTAACAGCTTCCCTTTGGTTACTGCTGCTTGTACTTTTTTATCAGGTTGCAGCCTGGAGTCCTCTCCATACCTTCGCAGCCTATTATTGCTTACATTTGACTAGCCGGCATGCTCCATGTTTGGCCAGTCCGCCTACTCTTACTTTTTTCAATTCACTACCCAACATCCTTCCACGAACCCATTATGGTGTTGCGGATGCCCTCCGTTCCCATTTCCACCTCAGTCGTTACGCCTTTGCGCATCTGCGGTGTATCTGGTGCATTCCCGGGCATCCTCAGCTCGGTACTCACCCATTTGTGAGGACTACCATCCTGCTTGTCCTGTGAGAAAGCAAATGTTGCTTACCTGATGTAACAGGTGTTCTCACAGGACAGCAGGATGTTAGTCCTCACGAAACCCGCCCGCCACCCCGCGGAGTTGGGTCTGTATACTTTTATTTTAGTTTCGCTTGCGCTTTTTAGCTATAAGACGAGACTGAGGGAGACACCTGTGGCTCACAGGGATAATTGCAGGCTGGGCATGCTCAGTGCACCCAGTGTGCCAGTGTCAGTCAAAGCTTGTTGAAACTTTGACAGAAAGGTTTTTCCGTACAGGGCTCCATCCTCGATGTCACCCATTTGTGAGGACTAACATCCTGCTGTCCTGTGAGAACACCTGTTACATCAGGTAAGCAACATTTGCTTTCTCCAATCTCTTTGTTGAACTTTAAACAAAATGTTTTTGCTAAGATACTAGCTGACAAACTAGCTGTGATCTTGGTCAAGTGGGATTCGTCAAGGGAAGATATATCTCCATGAATGTTAGATTCCTTTTAAAAGCAATGTCCTTGGGAAAAAGTCAACAATTACCTTTTCTGATGGTCAGCTTTGACGCAGAGAAGGATTTTGATAGTTCCACTTCACCCTATTTATTCTCTCTTGGACAATATGGGGCTCTCTGGATTGTTTCAAAGGGCAATCAACCTACTTTACGCTGACCCTAAACATAGAAACATAGAAATGATGGCAGAAGAAGACCAAACAGCCCATCCAGTCTGCCCAGCAAGCTTCCGCACTTTTTTTTTTCTCATACTTATCTGTTTCTCTTGGCTCTTGGTAACCTTTTGGTTCTATTTCCCTTCCACCCCCACCATTAATGTAGAGAGCAGTGTTGGAACTGCATCTAAGTGAAATATCTAGCTTAATTAGTTAGGGGTAGTAACCACCGCAATAAGCAAGCTACACCCATGCTTATTTGTTTACCCAGACTATGTAATTCAGTCCTTGTTGGTTGTTGTCTGTATATAGATCCACTTTTCTTCATTCCCCCTGCCATTGCTATGCTGGATATGCATTGAAAGTGAAATATCAGGCTTATTTGGTTTGGGGTAGTAACTGCCGTAACAAGCAAGCTACTCCCCGCTTTTTTGTGAATGCAAATCTTTTTTTCCACATTTCCTCTTGCCGTTGAAGCTTAGAGCAATGTTGGCGTCGTCTTAACTGTGTGTATATTTATTGAATAAGGGTATTATATCCAAGTAGTAGCCATCATTCCCGCGAGCCACCTACTCTTCATTCACGTCCTCTAGACTTTATGGATCCATAGTGTTTAAGACAGACGGACGCAACAGGGCCTTGCGAGACTGGAAGATTGGGCATCCAAATGGCAGATGAAATTTAATGTGGACAAGAGCAAGGTGATATAGGGAAAAATAATCCTTGCTGTACTTACACGATGTTAGACTCCATATTAGGAGCTACTACCCAGGAAAAAGATCTAGGCATCATAGTGAATAATACATTGAAATTGTCAGCTCAGTGTTCTGCAGCAGTCAAAAAAGCAAACAGAATATTAGGAATTATTAGGAAGGAAATGGTGAATAAAACGGAAAATGTCATAATGCCTCTGTGTCGCTCCATGGTGAGACTGCACCTTGAGTACTGTGTACAATTCTGGTTACTGCATCTCAAAAAATATATAGTCGTGATGAAGAAGGTGCAGAGAAGGGCGACCAAAATGATAAAGGGGATGGAACAGCTCCCCTATGAGGAAAGGCTGAAGAGGTTAGGCCTGTTCATCTTGGAGAAGAGACGGCTGAGGGGGGATATGATAGAAGTCTTTAAAATCATGAGAGGTCTAGAATGGGTAAATGTGAATTGGTTATTTACTCTTTCGGATAATAGAAGGACTAGGGGGCACTCTATGAAGTTAGCAAGTAGCGCATTTAAAACTAATCGGAGAAAATTATTTTTCACTCAACACACAAGCTCTGGAATTTGTTGCCAGAGGATGTGGTTAGTGCAGTTAATGTAGCTGGGTTTAAAAAAGGTTTGGAGAAGTCCATTAACTGTATTAATCAAGTTGTCTTAGAGAATATCCACTGCTATTACTAGCATCAGTATCATGGGATCTACTTAGTGTTTGGGTACTTGTCAGGTACTTGTAGCCTGGATTGGCCACTGTTGGAAACAGGATGTTGGGCTTGATGGACTCTTGGTCTGATCCAGTATGGCAATTTCTTATGTTCTTAGGGCAAAAACACCTGACTATCTCTTCTCACAGCCTCCAGGGTGTGGGTCCTTTTTATAGAGGGAAAGATTTAACTTTCAAACCCCAAGTGCTAGAGGCAACATTTTTCTTTGTATTGTCGCTGGAAGAGGGGTATCTTACCTCATGGTGTGCTGTTCGAAGAAAAAACAATTTGGAGTTACTTGTATAGTGTCCAAAATTTAAATTTTACTGAGTAGAATAGACTGATAAAATGGTACAATTAAAAAATTCCCAGTTCTACAGTATTTCTCTCTTGGTTTACAGTCTCTACCTCTATCTCTGCAGGCGTCCCTTTTTTTTTTTTTTGTAGGAAAGGGATCCGTTCACCCTCCTGGATTAGTCAGAATGGAGGCACCTGTGGGCAGGATAACCCTAAACTTGCCAAAATAAAACCCTGCCACAGATGGCCAAAATCCAGTTCTTACAGAGTCCCAACCTCTCTCATCCCAGGGTAAAGATGCCAGATGATGTAAATAGGTTCTTGCTCACAGTTAGCAGATTTTCAGGATCTTTACTCGTTTTTATTTTCCTGTGGGGATCCCATATGGTGGGATCATATGTCCAAACAGCGGCTTGGGCTGTTTCTTGCTCCAGGCAGGAAGGAGGGCAAAACTCTTCCAGGAAGGAGGGCAAAACTCTTCCTCCTGGGCAGCTAGCCAAAATTCTTATCTCCAAAAAATACTAACACTGGTGTTATTCTTTGCAGCAAGTCAGCACACCTCAGGTGGGATGAACTTCCCTATCCCTGGGCATCCCAAACACAGGGTTCCCCATGCCCTGAATCCAGGAGTCTCACAAGACTTCTACCAAGCAAAGTCCAAACATTCCCCAAAATTAGTCCCAGGACAACCACTCTGAACCTAAGGAGAAGATGGCAGCGGTGGAGTCCTTGACACATCCCAAAGAGTTCCAGGCAGGATGGAGTCCAGGCCTCTAGGTAGGTCAAAAACCAAAGGAGGGAAAAATTCTTCAACTTTCCTCCAAAACAGCAACTTATCCTGCCCTCTCCCCCCACTCTTGTGCTCTCTGAAGAAAGCTGTTATAACCTCTCAGGATGGGAACGTCCATCCCAACACCCTCAAGGGGAGGGGCTGTATTGCCCCTCCCCTAATTATCTCTCACTATCTGCACTAGCTGGCATGTCCCAGACTCGTAACCAGACTGGTTGTCAGTTACACACATGAAAGCTGTCAATGCATACCCAAATCAAGGCTGTTATTAAATCTGACCATTACAAATTGTGCTTGTTGAGGCCTCAGAAAACATTACTGAAAACACTGATGACATTAATGATATAATTATGAATATGAATACCAATTTCTGTAACTTAAGTGAGGGCTCTAATGCTCTCGTGAAGTGTTTGAAACAAGATTTAGCTCGGCACATCAGTGCTTTGGTAAATCTGTTTCTGAAAGAGGGGCATGTTCCAGAACCTCTGAAAGTTGCTGTCGTTCAACCAGTCTTATAAAAACCCTAATGTTACATTTTGCAGCTCACAGGACCACCCCACAAGCTTTCACACTCACTTCCATCGGTGACTAATGCTGCTGGAGGCCATCTTCCTTAAGGCATGGGCACGTATATGTGCTCAAATAATATAGACCCTCGGCGGGAAACACTGAGCAGCGCCTACCGATAACGTCAGCCTGAACAGACTATTTAAGCAAGAGCCCTGCAGCATTACCTCGCCTCAGCAATGGGTCTCTTGCCTTACAGTTCGTGTTGCTTGTGTGTTCCTGCTTCCTGCTCTCCTGCATTCCTGAGTCCAGTCTTATCTTCCAGCTTTGCCTCATCCAGCCTTGCCTTCCTGCCTTTCTTCTCCAGTCTTCTTTTGTCCAGCCTTGCCTTGTCCTATCCATCTTGTCCAGTGTCTTCAGTGTATCTTCGTTCTCCCTTAGCCTGACTCTCCGGATCTTGACCTCTTGCTTGGACTTGACCATGATTGCCTGCTGTATGGAAATGACACCCTGCCTGGAGTTGACCATAATTGCCTGCCCCCTGAACCTGACCCCTTGCCTGGACCTGACACTTTTGCTAGCCACCTGCCCGAACCTTGACCTATCTCTGACTCCATTAGTCTTCTGCCTGCCCTGACCCCAGTGTGCTTTTGGACTCTAGTTTTCTTCACCACCCTAGGGACCCGCCTAAGTTCTACTGGCTGCCAGAACCCAAAGACTCAACCTGTAGGGGAGGTGGCTGGTATAGGTGAAGCTTCAGATTGTCCCACTACAGGGCATGTTCACCAGCTGCTGCCATAGGACTTGTGGGTTTGTGTTGCATTCGTGCCTGTTCTTGCCCTCGCTCCACCCTTTCTATCTCTGAGGCGACTCCCTTCGGGTCTGACGGACAGATGCTGCAGTGGCTTCTCCTCGCCACTTCTCCCCGGAATACCCAGGCTGACCTGACGCTGTGGATCCGTCATGTTCCTGATGATGTAAGGGCGCGTGCGCACACTCCAGAGTTTGTACCAGCAAGGGCGCGAACCTCGGGGGCGTCTCCCCGTAGTGACATCATCCGTTTCCAACTTAAAAGGTCTTTGCTTGCAACTACGAATCGAGTTAGCAAGGGGGAAAATCTTCTCTCTGCTGCTCTGCCTCCACAAACTTACCTAGGGGTACCCGCTCCTCGGGGGCCCCCCTCTCTCTTCTTGATATCAGATTGTTAAGACGGGATCTGGTACTTGCTCCTTGAGGGCCTACGTCCCTGAATGCTCAGAAGACTCCTTACTGCCTGGAAGCGATCGCAGACGTGAACACTGTGAGTTCTATTACAGATAGGAACCAGTACTCACTCCACGAAGGCCTATGTTCCTAATCTCTGAAAACTCTCTTCTGTCTAAGACTTTATTGCAGGTATGGAGATCGTGAGTTGTTATTGAAGATTGCAGATAGGAACCGGTACTCGCTCCACGAGGGCCCATGTTCCTAAAACCCTTCACCGACTCTCTTCTATTTCAGAAGCTATTGCATACCTATATCTTGTGAATTACTATTACAGATTGAAGATAGGGTCCGGTACTCGCTCCACGATGGCCTATGTTCCTAAAACCCTCCAAAGATTCTCTTCTATTCCAGAAGCCATCTCATACACAGATATTGTGAGTTCTTATTTCAGACTGCATTTAGGAACCAGTACTCGCCTACGGCTCCTGTTCCTGAATATACTGAAGACTCTCTGTTGCATAGAAGCCATTACAGATAGCTACAATTGTGAGTGTATCATCTACTACTGGTTATGTATCCAGCATACCCTCTCTACTCACTACCTATAGTCTCTTTCTACAGCTCAGCAACCCAGAGATCGCAATTCCGGATTCTGAGGGACTTCAGCCCTGCCGTGCACATCAGCTCACTACTGCCACCTCTGGTGGTTCTACTTCCTGTCTAATAAAGAACTATCTGTGTTTGTCTCCATACTCCAGCCTAGCTGGTGGTCCCTCTCAGGATATCCTCCTGGGGGCACTGTCATCTGCCATCGACCCAAGGATTCACCAATTTACATTAAAGTGTTCATTCCTTATACTACTAGAGCGGTATCATTACAGACTGCCACTCTGTGGGGAGCCAACCCACAACAGATCACTATCTCCATCTACAGAGTACAACGGACTGCTGGCTACTCTCCTCAGGGGAGCAGATTCCATAACAGATTGCTACTCCTCCTCTCTGGAGGAACAGATCTACATCAGGTTGCTAACTCCTCTCCTCTGGAGGAGCTGATTCCTAACAGTCTGCTAACTCCTCCCCTCTGGGGAAGCAGATCCATAACAGATTGCTACTCCTCCCCTCGGGAGGAGCTAATCGATAACAGATTGCTAGCTCCTCCTCTCTGGGGGAGCAGATCCATAACAGTTTGCCCCTGAGGCTGTGTCAACTATGCTGCAGCACAAAAGGCTCACATACCCACTACTCTTAACACCAATTTGGATCCAATTAAGTATAAGAATTATTCTATTTCAAACTTTCCTTTTTAGCCAAAGTTTTATAAAAAGTTATCTTGAAACTTCATGTTTTCATTGAAGATTATTCATTTTTTATGTTCATCAATATGGCTTTAGAGTAGGATACAGCACAGAGACACTTTTGTTCTTGATTTTTGACTCCTTCTGGTGAGGATTTGATAATGGTGCTTCATTTTTTCTAGTCTTGTTTGACTTAACAGCGGCTTTTGATACTGTTGATCATACTAAAGTGGGAGCACTGAGAGGAGAGGATCACTTTGCTGGTGGCTGAAAGGAATCAGTAAGTTTTTGATTTGGACATTGTCTTTTTTAAAAGTATTGGGACAAAGTTAAGAACATAAGAAATTGCCATGCTGGGTCAGACCAAGGGTCCATCAAGCCTAGCATCCTGTTTCCAACAGAGGCCAAACCAGGCCACAAGAACCTGGCAATTACCCAAACACTAAGAAGATCCCATGCCACTGATGCAATTAATAGCAGTGGCTATTCCCTAAGTAAATTTGATTAATAGCCGTTAATGGACTTCTCCTCCAAGAACTTATCCAAACCTTTTTTGAACCGAGCTACACTAACTGCACTAACCACATCCTCTGGCAACAAATTCCAGAGCTTTATTGTGCATTGAGTGAAAAAGAATTTTCTCTGATTAGTCTTAAGGAGCTACTTGCTAACTTCATGGAATGCCCCCTAGTCCTTCTTTTAATTAGTGTGTTTGAGTGTTTGTGCTTTTAATAGTCAGTAAGGCAGCACATAAACAGAAGTTAGACTGTATTTTTAAATAGTCAGTAAGGCAGCTAGTAAGCAGTAGTTAGTGTGTTTATTTTTTAAAAGTCTGTAAGGGAGCTAATAAGCAGAAGTTAGAGAGTTTGTATATTAAAAAAAAAAAAAAAAGAAGAAGCCAGAAGCTAGAAATAAGCTAGGAGCAGTGTATACCTAAGAAAAAAGATTGAAAAGTTCAGTTCAGTTACTCACCTTGGAAAGATGTTGAGGTAGTGTGATTTGGTTTGATTAGGTACCAACATTTGTTAATCAAGAGAGCAGTGAGTCACTCTGGCTGACTAACTGAAGTTAGACTGTATGTTACACGCGTATCCCCTTGAAAATCTGCCCCTAAGTGAACATGATTAATAGTTTATGGATTTCTCCCCAAGGAACTTATCCAAACCTTTTTTAAACCAAGCTACACTGACTGCCTTAATCATATCCTCTGGCAATGAATTCCAGAGCTTAATTGTACATTGAGTGAGAGAATTTTCTGATTTGTTTATTATGTGCTACTTGCTAACTTAATGGAGTGCCCCCTAGTCCTTGTATAATCTGAAAGAGTAAATAACCAATTGACATTTACCTGTTCAAGTCCTTTCATGATTTTATAGACCTGTATCATATCCCCTCTCAGCCGTCTGTTCTCCAAGCTGAAAAGCCCTAACCTCTTTAGCCTTTCTTCATAGTGAAGCTGTTCCATGCCCTTTATCATTTTGGTCACCCTTTACTGTACCTTCTTCAGTGCAATTATATCTTTTCTGAGATGCGGCAATCAGAATTGCACACATTATTCAAGATGCAGTCTCACCATGGAGTGATACAGAGGCATGACATTCTCTGTTTTATTAACCACAAGCCGTTAAGCCCGTTAAAACGGGCTACATTACATTTTTTTTCAGTCCATTTTCTAACACAGCACCCTTCTACACTTTTTCTCCCTCTCTCCCCCTTCCCCTCGTTCACTCCTCCCCTTTCCTCCACTCAGTCTTACTCACCCTCTGTCTCCCACTGCCTTCTTCCCCTCACTCTCACCTCCCTCCCCTTCCCTCAGTCACTCCCCACCCTCTCTCAATCCCATCCCCTCCCCCTCAGCCCTCCTCCACTCCCTTTTTCTCTGCTCCACAACTTCTTACCCTTCCATTTACTCACATCCCTGTCTCTCACCTCTCCCTCATTCTCCCTCTCCCCCTTCCACTTACTCACATCCCTGTCTCTCACCTCTCCCTTATTTTCCCTCTCCCCTCACTCTTCCCCACCCCCTACCTCCCTCCCACACACTCACCCACTCCTCCCTCCCTCTCACTCAGTCCCTCCCTCCCACTCAGTCCCTCCCCCTCACTCAATCCCTCCCTCCCTCCCTCCCTCCCACTCCCTCACTCCCTCCGTCCCTCCCTCTCTCTCTCTCCTCCCTCCCTCGCTACTGGCCGCCGCCGCCGCCTGCTGCCGCCGCTGCCACCCGACGCCGCCGCTGCCACCCGACGCCGCCGCCGCCATGTTTTTTTTTTCTCACGCTGGCTAAGACCGATGTGCTCGCCCGCACATGCGCAGTAGAGCTGCTCTCTACTGCGCATTTGCGGCACGTCGGTCAACCTTCATTTATTAGGTTGATTCC
The DNA here is from genome assembly GCF_901001135.1 of Rhinatrema bivittatum. NCBI lineage: Eukaryota > Metazoa > Chordata > Amphibia > Gymnophiona > Rhinatrematidae > Rhinatrema > Rhinatrema bivittatum. Next base: position 137,412,020 of record NC_042622.1, on the reverse strand, counting down.
CTTCCTAATAATTCCTAACATTCTGTTTGCTTTTTTGACCATCGTAGCACACCGAGCTGACTATTTCAACTAACTATGATTCCTAGATCTTTTTCCTAGGTGGTAACTCCTAATATGGAACCTAACATTATGTAACTACAGCATGGGTTATTTTCCCCTATATGCATCACCTTGCACTTATCCACATTAAATTTCATCTGCCATTTGGATGCCCAATCTTCCAGTCTCCCAAGGTCGTCCTTTAATTTATCACAATGCACTTGTGATTTAAATACTCTGAATAATTTTGTATCATCTGCAAATTTGATCACCTCACTTGTTGTACCCCTTTCCAGATCATTTATAAATATATTAAAAAGCACTGGTCCAAGTACAGCTCCCTGAGGCACTCCACTGTTTACCTTTGTTCCACTGAGCAAATTGATCATTTAATCCTACTCTGTTTCCTGTCTTTTAACCAGTTTGTAATCCACTGAAGAACATTGCCTCCTATCCTATGACTTTTTAGTTTTCTAATAAACCTCTCATGAGGAACTTTTGTAAAATGCCTTCTGAAAATCCAAATACACCTCATCTACTGGTTCTTTATCCACATATTTATTAACCTTTAAAAAAAATTGTAGCAGGTTTGTGAGGCAAGACTTCCCTTGGGTAAATCCATGCTGGCTGTGTCCCATTAAACCATGTTTATAAGTTTTGTGATTTTGATCTTGAGAATAGTTTCCACAAATATTTCCTGGCACTGAAGTCAGGCTCACTGGTCTATAGTTTCCCAGGTTACCCCTGGAGCCCTTTTTAAATATTGGAGTTACATTGGGCACCCTCCAGTCCTCAGTTACAATGGAAATTTAATGATAGGTTACGAATTACTAATAGGTCTGAAATTAATTGTTTAGTTCTTTTAGAACCCTGGGATGTATAAAACCCACTCCAGGTGATTTGCTACTCTTCAGTTTGTCAGGCTGGGCTACTACATTTTCCAAGTTCACAGTGATTTGGTTCAGTTCATCCAAATCATCACCCCTGTAAACCATCTCCAGAACGGGGTATCTCTTACATCCTCATTAGTAAGCATAGAACAAAGAATTCATTTAGACTTTCCACAATGGCCTTATCTTCGCTAAGTGCCCCTTTAACCCTGCAATCGACTAACTGTTCTACCAACTCTCTCGCAGTCTTCCTGCTTCGGATATATTTTTAAAATTTTTTAATTATGAGTTTTGCCTCTATAGCCAACTTCATTTCTTATTCTCTTTTAACCTGTCATATCAATGTTTTACATTTAACTTGCCAATGCTTATACTTTTTCCTATTTTCTTTAGATGGATCCTTATTCCAATTTTTGAAGGAAGTTCTTTTGGCTAAAATATCCTTTCACCTCACCTTTTAACCATTGCAGTAATCATTTGGCCTTCCTTCCACCTTTCTTAATCCATGGAATACATCTGGACTGCACTTTTAAGTTGGTATTTTTAAATAATATCTATGCCTGTTGTACAATCTTAACCTTTGTAGCTGCACTTTTCATTTTTTTAAACTATTTTTCTCATTTTATCAGTTTCCCTTTTGAAAGTTTAGTGCTAGAGCTGTAGATTTACTTTATTGCCCCCCTTCCAATCATTAATTCAAATTTGATCATGTTATGATCACTATTGTCAATGGGATCCACTACTGTTACTTCTCTCACCAAGTCCTGCACTCCACTAAGAATTACATCTAAAATAGCTCCCTCTCTTATTGGTTCCTGAACCAATTGTTCCATGAAGCTGTCATTTATTCCATCCAGGAACTTTATCTCTCTAGCATATATTGATGTTACATTTATTACCCAGTCAATATTGGGGTAATTGAAATCTCCCATTATTAATGCACTGACAAATTGGTTAGCTTGCCTAATTTCTCTTAGTATTTCATCATCTGTCTTATCATTTTGGCCAGGTGGATGGTAGTATACTCCTTTTATACTCTTCCCCAACTCACAAGGGATTTCTACCCATAAAGATTCTACTGTGCATTTAGTCTCTTGCAGGAACTTTATCCTGTTGGCCTCTATGCCATTCAGGACATAAAGCGCCCCCCCCCCCCCCTCCCCCCACCAAGTTGATCCTCCATATTGCGATAGAATTTGTACCTCAGTATAGCACTATCCCATTGGTTATCCTCCTGGTCTCTAAGATGTCAATTATGTCTATCTTATTATTCACTGCTATACACTCTAACTCTCCCATAAATTCTCCCACAGTGGCTGTTCCCATGTCCATTTCTGCTGCAGTGTAAGCAGCTCCTCACCTGGACCCACCACAGCAGAAGCAGTTCTTCTCCCTCGTCTACTGTAAGATAAGCATGACTAAGCTGTGTCACTATATTCTGGCAGCTCTCTCACTCCTGAGCTTGCAGTACTTCCACAGCACACAGATTTGACAGCGTAGACATATTTTTCTTTCCTGATTAGGCAGCCAGTGTACTCCTCTTCAAGACCCCCCCCCCCACCCCTTCCAGTTTGCTCACCCCTATATTATACCATGCAAGAGTCAGAAAGAATCCATTTGGCACTTTGCAATTAAGAAGAGCACCAGCAGCAAATCTGAGAAGCTGAGGTCATACTCGATATACCCTGGCTTAAGAGTGAGGTTCATTCATTGTACGTGCAAGACAAAACCAATACAAATCCTGTACTGCCAGTTCTGTAAATATGAACTTTGCGTCCATACCCTCCAACAAGGGGTTAAAATAGGATATTTTTCCTTACATCTCTCCATTCAGAAAAATTCTAGTGTTATCTAAGAAACAGAAACACAAACTCCGTCATTGCTAGACACATTGTAAAATACAAAATTCTAGGGGGAAAAATACTGCTCAGCATATATGTAGCAAACCTGCCATACCACAGGAGCAATAACTCACAGGAGTCCAAAAGAAACAGCCCTAGCTATGAAAAGGCAGCACTGCAAATATTACTCTGGGCTTTTGAACACTTATATACCTCGTGTTGGCAAAACTCAATGAGCAAGACTGCCATAGATTCCTTCACACTAACAGAATTCCTCAGCTTGGCCACATTTCCTGAACAGACAGACCTTCACCAAATACAGAATTGTTGACAAAAATGAAAAACTCCAGGAAGGCAGGCTCTGTATGCTGTGCAAAGCTGGAAAACTGATTTCCTTTCTTTCCCCTTGTGTATAGCAGCTTCACCCCCTGCCCCACCTCATGTCTCTTTCTTACCCCCACCCCTAATAGAAGACTTGGGATGGGGAGAGAACTAGGAGAGGAGGGGGAGAGGTCCAGGAACTGGGAGGGCAGATGGAAAAGGAGAAATCTGGGAAGGGGAAAGAAGGAAAGTTGTCCCTACCCATATTCTGGTCCTGCTCCCTTTTACATCCCCATCTCTCTCACTCTCAATACTGCATGCTCTCTCACATACACAGTACCTCCTCTATACACACCAGCTTGCATGCCTGCCACCGTCAGTCATTCCTCCCAACTAACTAGCTTCCCCCCATCTGCCTGTGCCCAATCATTTCCTCCCCATCAGTCAACTAATTCCTTAGTCAGCTGTCCCCAAGTCCTACTTGCCAGTGGCCCCCACTAGCCAGCAAGCCTACAGCCCTGACCCCCTTCCACAGCCAGCCAGCCAGCCTGAACCGCATCCAGCCTTGTCCCCAGCCAGTTTCCAGCTTTGGACTCCCTCCCTGTCCTATCCTAGCCAGTCTCCATAAGAAATTGCCATACTGGGACAGACTGAAGGTCCATTAAGTCCAGCACCCTGTTTCCAACAGTTTACAAGTATCTTAAGAACCCAAACATTAAATAGATCCTATGCTACTAATGCCGGTAATAAGCAGTGGCTATTCCCTAGGTCAACTTGGCTAACAGTTTATGGACTTCTCCTCAAGGAACTTCTCAAAACCCCTTTAAACCCAGCTAAGCTAACTGCCCTAACCACATCCTCTGGCAACAAATTTCAGAGCTTAATTGTCCAGTCTCGGGCTCTCCCTCCCTCCTCCCCAGACTTGGACTCTTCCTTCCTTCCCTTCCTTCGCTCTCTTCCTCCATCCCTAGCCTTAGACCCTTTTTCCCCTCCTCAGCCAGTATTCAGCCTTGGAATCCATCCCCCAGCCAAAGGCCTCAGAACCCACAACCCCAGGAATTTATCTCCTTTCATCCCCAAAGGGCCCACTTCTACATGCTCACACTGGTTTTATGAGACATGCAGATCAGCTTGTGAAATTTCACACTGATTATTTTTTATGTCTCACAAGACCAGTGTGAGTTTGCAGAGAGCTGCATGGAGCTGAGCCAGCAGTAAGTACTTTTGGGATAGCCTGCCCCCCCCCCCCCCCCAAAAAAAAAAAGTTGGACAGACCTGGGTGATCGAGCCTGTTCCAACACCTATGAACCTACTCAGATTTCCTCTGGCCTACAGTTATCCTATTGGTAACACAGGTTTGCTGCCTTCTCCAGGGTTTATGCAGGACAGAGAAAACCCCACACTTCTGTTGGCTGTGTACTTCTATTCCAATGAAATTTCTCTAACTACTGAGCATATATCTTGACCTTAAACATGGCTGCTATAAAGCAACAGCATCTAACTGAGCCTGCTTTGTTTCTTTCTCTAGGCTTCTCAGAAAGAAACTCACTGTGTAAATGCATTCCATGGGAATCACATTTGTACCAGGGTCTCCTTCAGGAACCCTGTATCATAAGTTCTAATTTCATCCTCCATGACTCCCTCTCTCTGCTCCACCACTGTGAACAGGGCCTCTACAACATTTCTGGCTCCAGTAACCCAGGCTGTGGAAGACCCAATCTGGGAATCAAAGCAGGAACCTTCTGCATGGCAGTACATAGCACTGCCACAGGACCAGTCCCTGTCAAATGACTTTGACATATTTGATATAAGCTTCATGAATCATTGTAACCTTGTTGGATATCTATATGGAAGACTGAAATGTCAGTGTGAATTTAGATTGTCATATTTATTGATCAAAAAAAGGTCTGTCTGGTCTTTGTGCATTTTTTCTATCTAGTGAGTTACTGGCTACAGCACCGAAACAGTGGTTTGAAGATACGTTTGGTGAATGAGCATATCAGAGGACTGCCCAATTTGTTGTTTTATTAAAGCTTTAGCCATAGCCATGGACTGAGACAGAACCCCCAATACATTAGGTCCATTGTGTGGAGGAAAGAACCGTGGGGAATCCAAGTGCTGGAGGAAAACCAATGCCAGTTTCTTCAAGCTTCTGGCTTTGTCACCAGCTGCTGGCTGCTTCCTATATTGGGTAGAGGAGTGTCTTATTTTTACTTTCTCAAAATATGTGTATTCATCTAACTTCCATCAGGTTTGGTTTGATGCCCTTGCCATTTAATGTAATTAAATTAATCCTGACGTATGCCCAAAAGGGCCATTGTAATTCAAATCATGATCTGTAATTCATAGCTGGATAGCAGCCCAAGCACCAAGTTGAAAAAAAAATGCAAGTGAATCCCAAACCAGAAAGCTCCTGGAGTGTTTTTTTTTTGTTTTTTTTTTAAATCATAAAGTGCAAATGTTGTGTTGGCTCACCTTTAGGAGAGATCAAAGCAGACCTGAATATCTGCTGCCCAAAAACAAGTGATATATCATTTTCTTTTTTGATCTGGCAGATTTCCTCCTGCTTCTTTAGGCTTCCAAATCAATTGGAATTGGTCTCTACTGGGCTATGGTGCCATAAGCCATCATTCGTAACAACCCAGGGTTTGTAATCCCCCTTCCATCTAAGCCTTAGGTATCTTGATATTGGCCCAGCCACTCTTCTATCAATCCTTGTTTAGGAGCCACAGAACTCGACCCCTTCTAGAACCTGGTGTCTGTATGAGTCACGAGTCACTATGGCACAATGGTTGAGACTTTCTTCTCCCCAACTCCAAGGGGTTGAGAACAAAATATCCTTGTCTTTTCCAGAGAGAGGATATGAGTCGTATGGAGATGCATCACGGACCTTGATGAGTAATAATAAAGAATCCATTGGAAATCTGAAAACAAGACTGGAGGATGATCTACAAGCACTAATTTTGGCAAGAAAGGTATTTATTTATTTATAACATTTATAACTCACTGATCCGCAAATCTCAGTGGGGAACAACAATACATTCATATCTAGAGTGAGAGGCTGTTTGCCAGAGACACAATAGTAAATCAGGGCTGTCAAGCACCTCAACATTGAAGTTCCAGAATGTTTAGAGAAGAGGATTTGAACAGACCAAGGCTGGTTCAAAGTGTTCTTCTTTGCTTAGAGTAAATTTGGTAACTCTCTTAGTGTAATTCTTTTGAACTGTTTTCTTCTTCTGGATTATTTATTCTCAAGCTCTTATCAGAGCCTGCCACAGTCTTATATGCTGAGTCACCATCTCATTATGCAATGCATATGCCAGTCTACTAATATTAGGGTTGGCACCTTACTGAAATCAGCCCTGACAATCTGTTCCTGTCTTGGTTTTGTCTCCCATTGCATCTATGGACTTGCAGCACTGCCTTTACCTGGGAAAACGAAAGTGGAACAAAGCCAGAACTGAATTAGTAGGGATGTGTATTTGTTTTATTAATTTCAGTGTTATGTGCATAAATCCCAGACTTTATAGTATACGCATAACAGATAGTATGTGTGTAGCTTTAATAGCTTCAATTATGCCCACATTATTCATTTTTTTGTATGTACTATAAAGTCCCAGAATTTTGCCCATAACTCTAAAATGAATGCACATCCCTACAAATGAGATGTCTGACTTGTCCTGGGTCAGGTAGCAATCTTATATGCAATATCTACCAGGCCTACCATGGCAGGTCATTGAGGGTGCTATAAAGTGGGTCTGAGCATGGGCTGGCACCATACTGTCTTCAGAATCAATTAGTAGGCAGGGAAAGTTTCAAAGCCATTTATATGGATAAAAAGTGTTATGCAAATTGGCTGTTTGAAAATTACCCTTCCTCAATGTCACTAAAAGTACACATCATGTTCTACTTTTAACTGCATTTAGAGGAGATGTTCCTAGGAATGTAATTTAGTTGGGGAGGAAAATAACACACATAAGGGTAGATTTTAAAGCATTGCTCACGCAAAAATGGCCACATATGCGTGTAAGTGGGCCATGCGCAAGCAATGCAGATTTTTTAAAGATGCAAAGTACACTCATATCTAGCGGTGCACGTGTCAAAGATAAGAGGGCAGAAAAGAGGCGTTCCATGGAGCTGCCAACAGTTACGTGTGTAACTCTGTATTTTAAAACCGGAGTCATCGGCTTGTTATCTGCATAACTTTACTGCTGCTCCAGATGAGGAGCAAGTCTGTTGATCTCACGTTTTAGGGCTTACAGGACAGGGTGAGGCCGGCATTGAGGAATGAGGATAAAAAAAATCAGAGGGGTCTGGAAGACCTCAATATTAAATGTGCAAACTGATGAACTAATTGGAAAAACTGGGTTTTCCCTCGCGTGAGCATGTTTTAAAATCCGCCTACATGTGTGTAAAAGTCAACAAAGTCCTATGGAAGACATGCTCGCTAGCTGTGCTCGAGTAACCTGTTAAAATCAGGAGCATACTTATGCATGATTGGTGCGTTTTAAAACATACGCGCACAAGTGCATGCACAATTTTAAATTCCAGTGTATCTTTGCTTGTGTGCCGATAAGTGTGTGTACGGGCGCAGGCGCATTCGTTTTAAAATGAACCTGATAGATTGCATTTCCAAATCGATGCCTTCTATTTTCCATGAAAAAAAGTACCAGCTTGAAAAGTGAGTGCAAATGTGTGCAGAAACTTTGTAACCATGGAAAGTTTCAAAACAAAACTATGGGGTGTATATTACGCGCGTAACTCTTTAAAACCCCTCCTATGCGCCTAGTCTATTTTGCATAGGCTTGGCGAGGTGCGCATGTCCCGGGGCTTGAAAAAATGGGCGGGGCATGGGTGGGAAGGGGCATGGCCCAGAGGCCTTGCAACTGCCGCTGGGCCCGGGGATCGAATGCTGGCACTCGGACAGCGCGCGCAACATACGCCTGCCCGGGGGCATGCGTAAATAATATAACAAAGGTAGGGGGGACTTAGATAGGGCTGGGGGGTGGATTAGATAGGGGAAGGGAAGGAAAGGTTGGGGGGGGGGGGGGGGCGTGCAAGGTGCACAAGTGTGAACCCCCTTGCGAACGCCGACCCGGTATTTTATAACATGCGCGCGGCTGCATGCGCATGTTATAAAATCGGGTGTAGATTTGTGCGCGCCGTGTTGCATGCGCAAATCTATGCCCGCGTGTAGGTTACAAAATCTGGCCCTATGTGTGTACTTTCTCTTTGAAAATTGGTGGAAAAGTCTATGGATAAAATGTATGCATGGTTTTTGTTCCAAAACACACACTTTGAAACACTGTTTGCCTCTATTTAGTTTTCACATCCAACAACAGTTAAACTTCCACGTTTAAGATTAAATGATTTATTTTTTATTTATTTATTTATTTATTTATTTAAAATTTTTATATACCGGCATTCATGATACAATCACATCATGCCGGTTTACATAAAACAGGGTTTGATGGGATATTTTATATTGCTAATTGATCACAGAATTTTGTGGCTACAGTATTGTTCATCTTTTTCAGTAAACATAAAAGATCCTTTGAAATATTTGATAGGATGGGGGAACTGTAGGACTGGAAAGCTCAGTCCATGCAGTCTTTCCTAGCAATATGATCCCTCTCCGAGCTGTGAGAGGGCATTCACAAATGCATGATTAGGTCAGGGGAGAAAGATTGTCGGTATATATACTTCCTCCACCCTCCTCCACTCAAAAGGGCAATTACAAAGGACATGTCTACTTTTAATGCATGTACTATAATAAGTTTCAAAGAGAAATTGCCCACATTGTTTTTCTCTGACAATTATCAAAAACTATATGTGCCAAAAGTGATCACATGCTTCACAACTATGCAAGCTATTTGGAAATTGCTCCCAATAGCCTAATGGTGAGAGCAGCAGGCTACAAATCAAGGAAACCAGCGTACAAATCCCACTATCACTCCTTGTTACCTTAGGCAAGTCACTTTACCCTCCATTGTCTTAGGTATAAAATTAGATTGTAAGCTCTCTGGGGTAGGGAAATATCTACAGAATATAAAAATCTAAATAAATAAATAATCTCAGGCTACCTTCAGACTTGTATCAGAGACAGTAACATGTAATGTGTTCTTTTGGCTGTCTAGGATCTCCACACTCACAGGCAAGAGAGCTTTTCATATGCCATTTATGGATAAGATAATTGCATTGTCTATGTCTAGTTTGTATTCAGTTTAGATATGGCCATACTTTATGTGATAATTCAAGTCTTGCAATTGGGTCACAATTAAATTCTTGTGTCTATCTCTGCACAGTACAATGAGACTACTATATCAGAGGCATGCACGGGCAAAACCCGGAGAAAAGTGGAGTTAATGAGAGGCACTGTAGAGGTAAGAAAGCCATTATACTAATGGTTGGTTGTTGACTGTTTTTTGTTTTTTTTTTAATTTATTTTTTTTTATTCAGTATCAATAAGATACAGTGATACACACATGAAACTGTTTTATAACTTTTACATATAATAAGTATAAGAGATTCTAGTATACTATAGGCATGGGATAATATGAACTTTGATAGTAGAATGCATGTTCCAATGTCTTTGAACAATTATTATAACTTACGCACGACTGCATTAGAGAGGATTTTAACAAATAACCAAAAAGTTGAGACTTCGGTTTTTAACTAGTCATATATAATAGTTAAGATAGAGGCGAGCATGCAATGACCGTGCCCCAGTACCTTAAGATACTGCCTTTTCAACCTTTACTCCCCCCCCCGCCATTGTCTGTGCTTAGGGTAGCAGCTTAACAAAGTACTAGCTCAATATGGGTTAAGAACATGCCTTTGTAGGGAGGTATCAATTTTCTTAATATAGAAACAACCCAGCTCATTAGGTATTGGTTATAGTCCTATATCTCTGCGGTGGAAGTCTTGAAAAAGAACTTGGTATTAGCGATCAGGTGTATCTTGACTGACATGAGGGAGATGTAAATGTTCAACTGTAGGTTGTTATTGGAGAAAACAGGACCAGATTTGGTCTGTCTGTGTTGTGTTCCGCGCCTGCGGCCGTCCGCGGGCACGGCCCCCTACCTCGCCTGCTTGACCGGACTGCCGGCGGCAGCGTCGGGGCAGACTGCCCCACGTTTAGGCCCAGTGCCCCCGTGCATCGGCGCAGACCTCCGGGCTAGCCGCTGGGTCTGGAGCCGTTCCTTCTCCTCCCTCGCGGCAGCTGCTGCTTTCCTCTGTGGTCCAGGACCCAAGATGGCCGCCGCCATCTTAGGTGCGAGGCCGCGCCTCCTCACCAGATTTAAAGGGACCTCTTCCCTTTAATTGCTCACAGCTGATTCCTATCCACAGGGCCAGAGGAAGTATAAAAGGAGACTTCCTCTGACCATTCCTTGACTTGGCAACTTCGTTGTTCGTCAGGTCTGCTTGCTTTGGTGAGTTCCAGTGTCTTGATTCCTTGTTCCTGCTTCGTCTTGGTATTCCTGGTATTGACTTTGGATCGGCTAGTGGTGATTCCTGGTATTGACTTTGGATCGGCTAGCGGTGATTCCTGGTATTGACTTCGGACTGGCAAGCGGTGATTCTCTGGTGTGTGACTTCGGACTGGCAAGTGGTGATCCCTTGGCATGTGACCTCGGACTGGTAAGCGGCGACCCTCTGGCACTTGACCTTGGACTTCTCCCTGACCATCGCCTCCAAGGGCCCACCTAAGTCCCAGCGGCCCGGGTGCCTACGGGCTCCTCCCGGGGGGGATCGCGGGCTTCCAGGGATGAAGCTCCAGTCAGCCCTTGCACTGTACTTCTGTTCCTTGACCTCTCAAAGGTCCACCTAAATCCCAGCGGTCTGGGTCCCTACGGGCTCCTCCTGGGGGGGCCGCGGACTTCCAGTGGTGAAGACACACCTCTGTTCCTCGACGTCACGACTCTTCGCCTGCCTTCACAGTTGCGTCTCTCTACAGTGCCAAGGGTCAGCTGGTCACATCTTCTGTTCCTGCCTCGCCACCTGATGGGAGAATCTACGGATCTTTCTCCGAGGTATACCATCCTCCTGTCGGCCCAAGGGTCCACAAGCCTGAGCACAACAGTCTGTTTTTGTCTCTGAACACTTAGAGCCACTGCTGACATGAACTTGAACGTAGCTAATCGTAACATTTTCCTGCCCCAGTGGTTGAAAGATGGAGGATCAGTAGAGACCCAGACGCTCAAGATAACTTGCTTAGCCAACAGTCCAGCTTTATCTAATAGGACCTTCTGTGGTTTAGTTAACCCCTTACATCCCTCTGTATAGTCACCAAATAGCCATATCATAGGGGCTAGTAGTATGGGGTGTGCAAAAATCTTAGAACAGTAATTGTTTATGTGCCACCAGAACTGTTGAATTTGTGGGCATGTCCCAATGCAATGAATATAATCCCCATTACTTATACCACATTTTAAACACAAGGGTGACGCACATATCCCTGCTCTAAATGCTGTGACATTAGAAAAATAAAGTTGCCATATTAATTTGTATTGTATCTCTCTTAGTGTAATATTCTCTGTAATGGTACGATTATTTTGAAAGTAACGCTTAACCTTGGCTGAGGTTAGGGATACCTCTGAAACCTTATCCCACTTATTCAGGAGCTCATCATAAGTAGCGGTGTCAGTATGTATCCTCAAGAGCTTAGTGAACAAGGAGCAAGAAAACTTCTGTGCTGGTCGGGAGCAAAAAATACCCTCCAGCAGCAGCCTCTTGGTAAGGGGGAAACCATGGAGGTCTGTTTGATTTATATAGCGTCGTAATTGAAGATATGCAAAAAAATCTTCTTTGGGGAGTTGAAATTTATCACATAACTCTTGAAAGCTATACATTATCGTTGAGTCTGGTGGGAATACCTGAGAGATACGTGTAAGCCCCTTATTTGCCCACGTGGTGAAGATTGAATGCCCCCTCTCTGGCATAAACTGCACATTCTCACAAAGGGCAATCAAGGGGGTTAAAGTTTGTGGGACATCTAATCTTTTACATAAACTCTTCCAAGCTTGGTGGCTGGAACTGAGTACAAGGAAATTTTTACTGCAAGATGGAATTTGCTGAGAAGCGCATTGTAGTAATGAAGAAAGGGAAAAACCCTGAAGCCAGCCAGTAATGTTGGAGGTTGGTGAAAAATATTCGGTGCCCAGAATCCAATCTCTAAAATGGCTTATCATGCAGGCCAGATTATACTGTTGAAAGTCCAGACAAGCTAGACCTTCTCGCTCAACTGACAAACATAAATGTTTTAGGGCTAATCTTGCTTTCTTCCCCCTCCATACAAAATTCCGAATTATCCCGTTGAGGGAACGCAAATCCTGCCCTTTTAACCCTATTGGGAGCATCTGCATTAAATATAACCACTTGGGAAGCTCTACCATCTTTAATAGATGTATTCTCCCTGTCAAGGATATGGGCAGCGGTAACCAGCGTTCAAATCTTTTTTTCATTTTTTGTAACATAGGGGTCACATTGACATGATATATAGAATCTATACGGCTAGGTATAATGACCCCCAAATATTTAATGGTTCCCGCTGCCCATCTGAATGGGAAGCTTGAGCCCAAGTCCCGCAGAGATTCCCAAAAATTTCCAGTGCTTCAGATTTGTCTTTATTGATTTTCAGTCCCAAAAATTCCCCGTATTTAGTTTGATGCTCTAACGCCTTTGGAAGGGATTCTTGCGGGTGAGTTAGAAAGACAAGGATATCGTCAGCAAAGGCTGCCACATTAAAGGGGGGACCTGAACTGTTAAGACCAAAAATACTCTCATCTTCTGAAATCATTCTTAAGAGGGGGGTCTATGGCCATGATATACAATAAAGGTGAAAGGGGGCAGCCTTGGCGAACCCCTCATTGCGGAATGAAGGGATGTGAAGTATGTCCATTAGCTAAGATATGTGAAGTTGGAGATTTGTATAGGATGGATATGTATTTGGTAAGGTTCCCATGTAGGCCAAAATGATCCAAAATAGAAAAAAGATGTCCTCAAGAGACCTGATCGAATGCTTTTTCTGAATCAAAGCTCACTGCCATGGCTGGTGTATTATGAATTTGACAGTGAGCAATTGCCGTAATAAGCTTGGCAATATGTGAACTGGCAGATCGCCCCTTAACAAAACCTACTTGGTTAGCCGAGATGAGCTCTGGTAATACCGAGCTAAGTCTCATAGCTAATATACGGGCCAATACATTTGGACGCGCATTTGGACGCGCATTTTCGACGTGCTAGCTTTACTCCTTTATTCAGTAAGGGGTAATAGCGCGCCGAAAACGCGCATCCAACTCCCCCGAAACTAATAGCGCCCACAACATGCATATGCATGTTGATGGCCCTATTAGTTATGCCTGTGCGATTCAGAAAGTAAAATGTGCAGCCAAGCCAAAGGTAGGTGTTAATTTCTCTCAGCACCGGGAAAGTGCACAGAAAAGCAGTAAAAACTAAGCTAGCTAATTTCATGATATCTCAAGTTATATCGAAGTTGTTGTTTTCCTTAATATGAGTGTCTGTTATTATCTGACTGTAGGCTTCCCAGCCTAAACACATTTGGGTCAGTAAGTTCTGAGGTTAACTGAAAGGAGACATTTCTATGTATAAGGATGTAAAAACTGCTTTTCTGTACACCCTCCGACTTAATATCATGGCGATATTAAGTCGGAGGTCCCAAAAGTTACAAATAGTTAAAAATTAAAAAAAAAAAAGTAAAATGGGCCTGCGGCTTGCAGGTTGAAAACCGGACGCTCAATTTTGCTGGTGTCCGGTCTCCGAACCCGTGGCTGTCAGCGGGTTTGAGAACGAACGCTGGCAAAATTGAGCGTCGGCTGTCAAACGCTCTGACAGCCACCGCTCCTGTCCAAAAAGAGGTGCTAGGGATGCGCTAGTGTCCCTAGCGCCTCTTTTTACCGCGGGCCCTAATTTAAATAAATTAATTTACTGAATCGCGCGCACAGGAGAGTGGCCTGTGCACGCACTGGGAGAGCGGGTGCTCGCCCGCTCTCCTGTGATTTTTACTGTATCGGCCTGATAATTGTTAAAATTTTGAGATCACAGTTGAGTAAAGATATAGGTCATAGAAACATAGAAACATAGAAACATAGAAATGACGGCAGAAGAAGACCAAATGGCCCATCCAGTCTGCCCAGCAAGCTTCCCTCATTTCTTCTCCCATACTTATCTGTTTCTCTTAGCTCTTGGTTCTAATTCCCTTCCACCCCCGCCATTAATGTAGAGAGCGGTGGAGGAGCTGCATCCAAGTGAAATATCTAGCTTGATTAGTTAGAGGTAGTAGGAGTAGTAACCGCCGCAATAAGCAAGCTACACCCATGCTTATTTGTTTTTACCCAGATTATGTTATACAGCCCTTATTGGTTGTTTATCTTCTCCCCTGCTGTTGAAGCAGAGAGCTATGCTGGATATGCATCGAAAGTGAAGTATCAGGCACATTTGGTTTGGGGTAGTAACCGCCGTGACAAGCCAGCTACTCCCCGCTTTGTGAGTGTGAATCCTTTTTTCTTCTCCCCTGCCGTTGAAGTTATGCTGGATATGCGTGAAGTATCAGTTTTTCTTTTCCCCTGCCGTTGAAGCAGAGAGCTATGCTGGAAATTCGTGATGTATCAGTCTTTCTCCGATGCCGTTGAAGTAGAGAGCCATGCTGGATATGCGTCGAGAGTGAAGTATCAGGTACATTTGGTTTGGGGTAGTAACCGCCGTAACAAGCCAGCTACTCCCCGCTTTGTGAGTGCGAACCCTTTTTTCTTCTCCCCTGCTGTTTAAGCAGAGAGCTCTGCTGGATGTGTGAAGTAACAGTTTTTCTTTTCCCCTGCTGTTGAAGCAGAGAACTATGCTGGATATGCATTGAAAGTGAAGTATAAGAATGGAGTGATCAAGCTAGTTGAAAGGCATCAGGAATAGAGGAAGGTGGAGGTAGTAATCTGGATATTTGGTTTGGGGTAGTAACCGCCGTAACAAGCCAGCTACTCCCGTCATTGTGAGTGCAAATCCTTTTTTCCACATTTCCTCATGCTGTTGAATCTTAGAGTGATGTTGGAGTCACAGTAACCATGTGTATGTTTATTGACTAAGGGTATTGTCTCCAGGCAGTAGCCATCATTCTGGCGAGTCACCCACTCTTCATTGGCGGCCTCTTGACTTTATGGATCCACAGTGTTTATCCCACGCCCCTTTGAAGTCCTTCACAGTTCTGGTCTTCACCACTTCCTCCGGAAGGGCATTCCAGGCATCCACCACCCTCTCCGTGAAGAAATACTTCCTGACATTGGTTCTGAATCTTCCTCCCTGGAGCTTCAAATCGTGACCCCTGGTTCTGCTGATTTTTTTCTTATGGTAAAGGTTTGTCGTTGCCTTTGGATCATTAAAACCTTTCAAGTATCTGAAAGTCTGTATCATATCACCTCTGCTCCTCCTTTCCTCCAGGGTGTACATATTTAGATTCTTCAATCTCTCCTCGTACGTCATGCGATGAAGATCCTCCACCTTCCTGGTCGCCCTTCTCTGTACCGCTTCCATCTTGTCTTTGTCTTTTTGTAGATACGGTCTCCAGAACTGAACACAGTACTCCAGGTGAGGCCTCACCAAGGACCTGTACAAGGGAATAATCACTTCCCTTTTCTTACTCGATATTCCTCTCTCTATGCAGCCCAGCATTCTTCTGGCTTTTGCTATCGCCTTGTCGCATTGTTTCGCAGACTTCATATCATTAGACACTATCACCCCAAGGTCCCTCTCCTGCTCCGTGCACGTCAGCCTTTCCCCCCCCATCGAATACAGTTCATTCGGATTTCCGCTCCCCATATGCATGACTTTGCACTTCTTGGCATTGAATCTCAGCTGCCATATCTTCGACCACTCTTCCAGTTTCCTTAGATCCCGTCTCATTCTCTCCACTCCTTCCGGCGTGTCCACTCTGTTGCAGATCTTAGTGTCATCCGCAAAAAGACAAACCTTACCTTCTATCCCGTCCGCAATGTCGCTCACAAAGATATTGAACAGGACCGGTCCCAACACCGATCCTTGCGGTACACCGCTTAAAACCGCTCTCTCTTCAGAGAAGGTTCCACAAACCAGGTCGATATGAAGCTGGTTTTGTGTGATCTTTGCCAGGTTTTGGGAGGATTGTAATATAAGCTTTATTGAAATTTGGTGGAAATTGTTGCACTTCCAATGCATTTTTGTAGAAGGATTCAAGCATCTCCATAACTTTATCTCCTAAAATTTTATAATAGGGAAAACCATTGGGACCCGGTGCTTTCCTGGACTTACTCATTTTGATGGCCTTTAGAATATCAGCTTCTAAGATAGGAGAATTTAGGAACTCTAATTGGGTGGGAGATACTTTGGGAATAATCACTTTGTCAAAGAAAGAATCCTCTTCTTTCTTTCCTCCTGGCCTATCTTTAGTTTATATATTTTCATAGAAGTCCTTCAACACCTCACAAATTTCTTCCCCTCATACCACCCAGATCCCCTGAGGGGTCTTTAATTTTTCGATAAAGTTTCTACTTTGGCGAAGGTGTACCAGGTTAGTCAAGTTTCCCTGACTTGTTGCCATATTTAAAGTATGAGTGTTCTTTGAATTGATAATTTTTTAAGGCTTTTTGATAATGGTAAGATTGTAAGGAACTTAAAACTGCATGATATTTAGCTGAATTAGCCATGGTAGGGGAACGTATCATGTCTTGCTTGGCATTTTTTAATTCAGCTTCTAACCGTAAAATTTTTGCATGTAAACGTTTGTTTCTGTTCTTTACATAGGAAATTATTTCCCCTCTGAGTACAGCCTTTCCAGTTTCCCAGAATAAGCCAGGATAAGTTTTATGTTGAGCATTCAATTCTTGAAATTGATCCCATTTACCTTGAATAAAAGCTTGGAACTGGGTGTCATTTTTTAAGTAAGCCAGAAATTTCCACCATGGACTTGAAGAAGTCTTCCCACCCAGATTGATATCAACCCAAATTATGGCGCGATCAGAAACCCCAGGCTGGCCAATTTCCACCGAGTCAATTAAAGGGAAGATAGAAGATGAGCCTAGGATATAATCTATCCTGGATAAGAACATAAGAACATAAGAAATTGCCATGCTGGGTCAGACCAAGGGCCCATCAAGCCCAGCATCCTGTTTCCAACAGAGGCCAAACCAGGCCACAAGAACCTGGCAATTACCCAAACAGTAAGAAGATCCCATGCCACTGATGCAATTGCTATTCTCTAAATAAATTTAATTAATAGCTGTTAATGGGCTTCTCCTCCAAGAACTTATCCAAACCTTTTTTGAACCCAGCTACACTAACTGCACTAACCACATTCTCTGGCAACAAATTCCAGAGCTTTATTGTGCGTTGAGTGAAAAAGAATTTTCTCCGATTGTGCTTTTGAGACATGTGTGTAATCCCATTCATCACTATGGAGGACCCTCCAAAAATCTGAAAGGTGTAAGGTGCGACACATTTGACTAATGCTGGATCTCGAAGTAGACTGTAAGGGTTTCTTGTGTATCACTGAACGATCTAGCAATGGGTCATGAGTACTGTTGAAGTCACCTGCCAGGAAGAGATATCCTTTCCCATGAGTAAGCAATAGGTTAGTTATTTTTGTGAAAAATCTGGGACTGGGTGAGTTGGGACCATATATATTGCCAATGGTGACATCTTTATCATTCAGCTTCCCGATAATAATAATATATCTGCCTTCTGGGTCAGTAAGTTCTGAGGTTAACTGAAAGGAGACAATTCTATGTATAAGGATGGCTACCCCAGTTTTCTTTCCCATCACTGGTGAAAAGTAGTTTGCCCCCACGCAGTCTCTTTGCAGTTTTTTGCTCTCCTTACTTGTAAGATGAGTTTCCTGTATACAGGCTATGTGCACCTTAGAACACTTTAGAAATTGAAATACCCTTGTTCTCTTTATAGGACTACCAAGGCCAGCTTGGGGGGGGCCTCCTGACCCCCACAAGACTTGCCAAAAGTCCAGCGGGGGTCCGGGAGCGACCTCCTGCACGTGGGCCGTATTGCCAATATTCAAAATGGCGCCGGCGCTACCTTTGCCCTCACTATGTCATACGGGCGACGCCATTGCCTTGGCCTGAAGGCAGAGAAGATCGTACAGGTCGTCAGCCCCATACGCAATAACACCTTCCAACCTTTCAGCCTGCTCAGCCTCTGCAGAGGGAAGATCCTGGGTGCTGAGTAATTGCTGAACCCACCTAAGGCCGGCCCGCTGCATGAAACTGCTGCAAATAGTCATCCGAACACCTAATGCCAGTACCTCGAAGATACGTTTGAGGTGGAACTCAAGTTTGCGATCCTGTGCATCCTTCAAGGCCGCAGCCCCCACCACCGGAATAGTGGTGGGCTTAGTTACAGCGGAGACGGCCCGCGTGCAGGTCGCTCCCGGACCCCCGCTGGACTTTTGGCAAGTCTTGTGGGGGTCAGGAGGCCCCCCCCAAGCTGGCCAAAAGTCCCTGGGGGTCCAGCAGGGGTCCGGGAGCGATCTCCTGCACGCGTGACGTCAGGAGCCAGGAACCAAAATGGCGCCAGCGCTACCTTTGCCCTGTCACATGATAAGGGCAAAGGGCCACCGGCGCCATTTCTCTTAACGCAGCCGTGGCCAGAGAGCGGGAGATCGTGCCGGGACCCCCCCCCCACTGGACCCCAGGTAATTTAAAACATTTTGGGGGGGTTCGGGAGGGTGGGGGATTTGTTTTAAAGGGTCGGGGTGGGTTTTAGGGTTGTTTTGGTGTGCTGGTTTTCCCGCCCTCCCCCCTTCCCCGATTTATGATTTTTTGACGATAAATCGGGGGAATTGTTATTGTATCGCGGCTCTAATGATTTTTGATGATTTAAAATATATCTGACGATTGTTTTAAATCGTCAAAAAACGATTCACATTCCTACTGAAAACTAGTACAAATGGAGCAACTGGTGTAACTGGTGCAACTAATTCAGTGGCATATTAGAACTGGAACAAAAGGTATATAAACAATTGGGAACCAAGCTGGGAGCAGGCATAAGGGTAGGATGTAATGAACAGCGGACAACTGAAAACCAGTCCAGAGGACCACCTCGAAGCATAGATAGGCAGGAATATACAATCGACAAGCAACAGACTGCCTCGAAGCATGGATAGGCGGGAATATACAATCAGCAAGCAGCAGACATATGCAAGTGAAATAGGTATGTTATTTTGGGGTAGGAGGGGAATGGCGTTAAGGAATAGGAAGGGATTGGCATTAAGGGCACAAAGAGGAAGTAGGGAACAATGAGGAAGGGCGAGACTGTAAATTGAGACCAGGTCAGGTATTAAGTGTCAGTGAAAGCTTGGATGAAGAGCCAAGTCTTAAGATTTTTTTTTAAAGTCGCGTGGCATGATTCAAGGCGTAGGTCTGGAGGGAGAGCATTCCATTGGTGAGGGCCTGCTGTGGATAGAGCCCGCTTCTTTCTTGAGGTTTTTGCCGGGAGGGCATACAGTCAGTGTGCCTTTGTATGCGCTTCTAATCGGTCTGGATGATGTATGCGGTCTCAGTTGGGTGCTTAAGATGAGTGGAGCGAGGTTGTGCGTTGCTTTGTGTATGATTGAAAGCACTTTGAAGAGAATCCTGTATTTGATGGGCAGCCAATGAAGGGAACGTAATATAGGGGTGATGTGGACTCTTTTGTTGGAGTTGGTGAGGATCCTGGTGGCGGCATTCTGTATCATCTGTAGTGGTTTGATGGAGTTGGCAGGGAGACCGAGTAAGAGGGAGTTACAATAATCAATCTTAGATAGAATGATGGATTGTAGCACCAGACGGAAAACGTTGAAGTGAAGGAGTGGTTTAAGCTTCCTGAGGACTTGCAATTTGTAGAAGCAATCCTTTGTGGTGTTGTTTATAATTTTTTTTTTTTAGGTTTAGCTGGTTGTCTAGCCAGATTCCTAGGTCCTTGACCGATGAAGAAAGGTTTAGGTTAGGTGTTGTGAGTTGAGAAGAGCTAGGAGAGTTGAGCCGGATGTAAGTGTCGTCATGAGAGATGATGAGCATCTCTGTTTTATTGGAATTGAGAACTAGGTTGAGACTGGAGAGTAGGTTCTTGATTGACTGCAAACAAACATTCCAGTGGGACAGTGCTTTATGGAGGGAATCTGTGATCGGGATGAGAATTTGCACATCATCCGCGTAGAGGTAGTGGGTTAGCTTAAGGTTAGTGAGAAGCTGGCATAGCAGTAGAAAATATATATTGAAAAGAGTGGGTGAGAGGGAAGAACCTTGGGGGACTCCCTGGTCGGAAAGGACAGGTGGAGAGTCTTTATTGTTTATCCTAACTTTAAAGAACCTGTTGTCTAAGAAGGACTTAAACCAGCTGAGGGCAGATCCCTTGAGGCCTATGTTTGCTAGTCGTTCTAAGAGGATTGCGTGTTTTACCGTATCAAAAGCTGCAGATAGGTCCAGTAGGACTAGAAGGTAGGATTGACTCTTTTCCAGATTCACGAGAATGGTGTTTGTGAGTGATAACAGGAGGGATTCTGTGTTCAGAGATTTCCGGAATCCATACTGGGTCGGAGCGAGTATGTTGTTTTCTTCCAGATATTCCCAGAGCTGTTTGTTAACTATTTTCTCCATTAGTTTGGCAAGCAGAGGTAAGTTGGCTATGGGGCGAAAGTTAGTTGGGTTCGTGGGTGGCAGGTTTGGTTTTTTAAAGAGAGGTTTAAGAATTGTAAGCTTAAGCTGGTTTGGTACTAAGCCCTGGGTTAGTGAGATATTTATGATTTCTGCGATAGGTTTAGAAATAATGTTCGGGATGGAGATGAGAAGGTTCGTGGGTAAAGGGTCAGAGGGGTGAGAGGAAGGTTTGAGTTTCTTGAGGAGATTTTCTATCTCTAGAGAGGAGGTGGGCTCGAAGGATTCCAGACTTGTGGTTGTTTGAGGCAGAATCACAAACGCAGAGATGGGCAAAGGATTGAGAGTTGAAAGAGGGTCAGTCAGGGTGGTGATTTTTTTCTTGACGTAGTTGGCCAATTCACTGGCTTTGTTAAGCGCTAGGCTGTCTGGGAAGGTGGGAGGGGATGGTTTGGTGAGTGTTGAGACATAAGAAAATAGTGCCTTAGAATCGAAGATGAAGTTGTGGATTTTTTTTGAGTAAAAATCTTTCTTTGTTCTGAGGATGGCGTTTCTGTATTTATTGAGGAGGGATTTAAAGGTAGCTTGCGTCGAGGTGGAGGGGTTTTTTCTCTACCTTTGTTCATTTCTTCTTAGTTCTTGTTTGAGCGCTGTCAGCTCTGGCGTGAACCAAAGTTTCCTGCTGTCTCGGGAAGGTTGTAAAACTTTGGTAGTGGATGGGCAGATTTGGTCCGCAATTTTGTTGGTGATATTAATCCAAGATGTAGTAGCTGCGCTTGCATCTGAGAGGTCCAGCTGTGATAATTCCTTGGAGAGCTGCTTGCTGAGTAGGTCTGGAGAGCAGGGTTTCCTGTATAGGATGGTGGTTTTAGGGTAGGTTAGAGGTGGCTGCTCTTTGATTTCTAGGGCTGTGGATATGATCCGGTGGTCCAACCAAGGGACTGGGGAACAGGTGGGATTGGAAAAGATGGAGATGTTATCATTGATGAAGATGAGGTCCAATGTGTGGCCTGCTTTATGCATTGGGCTGTTTATGATTTGTGTGAAACCCATGTGACTAAGCGAAGAGAGAAAGGTTATACAGTTGTGGTAGGTTTGTCGGCATTAATATGTTTGGCTATAAGTTCGATCAAGGGAGAGGGATCTGATTCCAGCATTCCTGGAGGGGAGTATATAAGGCAGATTTGTAGGTGCACAGATTTGAAGAAGGAGAATTCAAGCTTTGTTGTTGAGTTTGTAGGTTGTAATGTTAACCCAAGTCCTTTTTTTGTGGCTAACAGGAGGCCTCCACCTAGTTTATTCATACCCAGCCTTTATTCATACCCAGCGTTTTTATTCATACTCAATTATTCATACCCAGCCTCATTTATTCATACTCAGCCTTGTTCAGCCATCAAGCAACCATTGTATTAACTTGTAATATATAACAATTACACCTTGACCATTTGCTTAACCATCGATCTTTCAGCCTTAAACGGTTACAATGCTCACTGTTACAAACTAAAGGACGTACTGGACCATCAGCCAATGATACATATTCACTTGTAACAGATAAGAACTGCACGCTGACTATTGGTTTAACTTGTTTCTTTTAACTTTTATAAATGCTCGATGTATTTGAGAAAAGGGATCACCTGGCTCCCCACCCTACTTAGCTATTCATTAATCGTTGTGACAAGTGACACTTAGTTTAACTTAGTTTACTTTAACTTTATCGTTTAACTGTTTTATACGTTCCATGTATTTGACATAAGGAAATGCCTTGTTTCCTGCTCCCCTCGGTTGTCTGTAAGCCGTTGTGATATGTAAAATTGAACATCAGGATATAAAAACAAATAAAGAAATCTAGACCAGCTTTTGCAGAGACAATCCTCAGCTGGGACCACAAACTGCGGCTCCCTCTAGAACATACTTTCACCCCTTGAATGTGCCAGTAGGTGTCATTGCTGAGCAATGGCTGGGACTCCCACTTGTTGGGCTCAGAAATTGAAGCTGGATCTTCCCCATGGCAGCATGCTAACACTGAGTCAAAGGCTGTCCCATGATTAGACTTGAGGGTCATCTACTTTACAATGAACCCCTCCCAGATTCTCACCTCCCTTGTTCTCCTTTTCATTGTAGATTGCCAAAGAGAAGCTGGAAAAAGAAATATTTGATCATGCTAATATATTTCACCGGCTAGAGTATGAGGTAAAGAAACGAGAGAAGCTTCTGGAAGATATGAAGACTGAGCTACAAATACTGATAACTACAATTCGTCTGGATAAGGACGAAATTGAATTAGCACAGGTAATCTATGCTTTTTTTTTCTAAAGAACAAATACCACTCGACTGGCATAGTTTGGAGAATAGAGGGAGAAGCTGGGAGAGTGGCTAATTCTTCACTAAAGATTGTTTCTATTATCTTCCAGTCCTTGAGAGCTGCAAACAGGTCAAGTTTTCAGGATGTCACTAATAAATATATGCATGATATAGAATTGCATACAATTGTGGCAGTGTGCATCCAAATTTATCTCATGCATATTCATTCTGTAACCCTCAATTTGAGTGAACTTCAGAGAGTTGCATGCCTCACACTCAATTCCAGGGCTGTTTGTCACTTCCTTCACTCTTCCTTGCCCCAAATGTTAGGTTCTCTGTAGTGGGAAAGGATAAACGTCCAAGACCCTGGGCATTCTATTATCCTTATCTTCTAAGTGCAAACAAACAAGCATGGTAACTGTGCTGTTTCAATGTAAACAATAAACATTACTGAGGTAGTTTCCTTGCATGACTAGTGCTGTACTTGATACAAGTCTGTTTGGCAAAATCCTTATGGCAGCTCAAAAGAATCTGTGGTCTCATAATCTCTCCCTCCAGGGTCCCTTCTTTATCCTTAGATAGAATGTGAAGCCTCCCTGGGTAAAACTGTAAACATATAGGGTCTGCCTCTCCCTCTTCACAATACCTGGGGTCCATTGCTTGGCCTTTAACTCTCCAATGTTCTCCTTGCCATCTCCTGTGTACCATGAGGGCACCTGCATAGAGGTTTGCTGTTTGTGAGCATTCAGAGTAGTGGCTGAGAGTTTCCTCACTGCTCCCGGTTATGTTAGCAAATGGGTATTCACTCCTTCTCCACCAACTGCTAGAGAGGCAAGGGAACCCCTTGGACTAGCAGACAGTACACCAAGATGATGAAGAAAACTTTTCTTACTCCTCTCTATGGCAAGAAAGGTAGATAAAAACTTCCTCTCAACCAATCACAAACTGTAAATAACTGCAAAAATCACTAGAGATATATAACTGACCTCTAGGTATGAGATGGAAATTAATCTGTCTTCCTTGTAAGACTCCTCAATTATGGTTTTGGGCCTTTACAAACTTAAGAGAACTGAAAGGCACAGCTTGTATTCTCTCAAATGCAAACTAAAATCCATACAAACACTGGGGGTCACTTGCACATATATAAGCAGGAACAAACCATTGCAACAGTATCTAGAAGGGGTGCTGTCATGGAGATGGCACATTCCTCCACTCGGTTCTTTATGACCTAATTACTAGGCCATACTTAACAGGATCCCAATGGGGTCCTACAATTAGGGAAATCCTGAAAACCTGATTCTGTTTGTTGCCTCGCAAAATGGAAGTGAGTACCTCCGCCCTACCATAGTTTCAGAAGAATTAAAATGAGAAAGGTATGACTATTTTATATATCTCAGTCAATTCCATTTGTAAGTACAATTAGATTGACTAGGAAAAATCTTTAAAAATTGCTAAATTGTATTTTCACAGTCAGCAACTTTTGCATTTGTATTAACATTACGGTTCATGTGCAAAGTCTCTCCTTTAAAATGGAGCTACATTGTAAAATTGTGCAAAGAATATTCAACAAATACTCCACAAAGCATTTAGCTTGTGGAAGCAGAAAGGGCTATATTAGTAGTGCAAAAATCAGATTGGTTAAAAGGAAATCAGAATTGTTTGACTGAGATGATATTCTATAAAACGTTTTAAGATACAAGCTCTCAAGGCTAAGTTCCTTTCCTTCCTATTGCTAAGGAAGTACTTGGGTCCTCTGTAGATTTGCCGCTTACAAATCCATGTATGCAATAGGATAAAATCAGGACTGGTATAGCCTGCTTCTTATAACTAGGTGGCAACCCTAGTCCCCTCCTTCCTAAACACTGCTCAGCTCTGGTGTCATTGAACTTCATTGCACGGTTCTCTCAGCTATGATTTCACATGGGTGCATAGCCTCACTGGTCACTATTAATATGGGACGCCACAGTTGGCCTTTTAGCCAATGGTGGGGGCGGCTTCTAAAATGCCTAGGATATCACATTGTGCTCAGCAAGAGCCAAGCTGGAACAATAAAACCTGTGCTTCAAAAGTTAGAAAGGAATGCCTGCAGATTGACATTGTTAGTTTAAAGCAGGAAGCAGGGGTAAGTAAATTTTTTGAGCCATGGGCCCCCCTTTACATTCATGCAATTGATTGGGTCCTCCCAAGTTGAATAACAGATAAATACACACACATGAAGAGTATCCACAAGGCAGCTACACTATCAACCAGTGGCTCTAGGGCCCATTTCTCCACTTTTTTTTTCTCTCATAGTAGAAGCAACCTCTATCCCCAGCTCACCGAAAGAGATGCATAGCTAAACCATGGTATGCTTAAAATAACATTACTATGCTCTGGCAGCTCCCTCCCTCCTGAGTTTGCAGTGCTTCCAAGACACCGGGTCACAACAGCACAGCCATTTTTTCTTCTCTGATTGAGCAGCCAGCATTCCCCCTTTTAGGACTGTTTAGATCCCCAGTTTGCTCACCCTTGAGTTAAAGCGTTGATTATTAAATGGTGAGGATTCTGGGCATGATGAATTGGACTACTGCAGCAGACATCTTATTGTACCTAGTACCACCTGTAGGTCTGGATGCTTGTCATGAATTCCAGATCATTTTAATGATCAGCAGTGTAGTTATCCTTGACAAATATGTATTTATTAGGGATGTGCAGAAGAAAAAGATTTGTTTCGATTCAGTTTTCATTTCGCCGGGTCCCAAATTCATTGCATTCGTTTCATAGGGGGGAAAACCAATTCGTTAATTAATTTTATTTGTTTTCTGATTTCCCATTGAAGTCAATGGGGGAAGTATTTGCAGCCTATTTTTGGCTGCAGAATTGGAGTTTTCTTATCAATTCTGATGAAACTTCTGGGGACCAATCATCAGAATGAGAAAAGAGCTCCAAGGTACTTAGACTGTGGCAAAGTGGCACCAAAGTGGCATGAATAGCCTAAAGCACTTTAAAGGGGCAAAGGGGTACCGAGAGTGGCAAGAGTGCTTTAACAGAGGTGCAAAGCAGCAGCGAGAGTGTAAAAAACACACCACAGTTTCAAAAGAGAGCAATGATAACAGATGCATGAACCCTCGAAGGCAGCACAACAGGCAAAGTGACAAGACAAGTGGCATCTACATCCTACAGCACAATGAAGGAGGAACATAGCAAGCAGAAAGACTAGCACCAACACATGAGGAACCATGATAGTGGTAAGAACACCACAAGGAGTTGAGTGAGTCATCTGGTGTATGGCAGCAAGGTAGAGTGGCAGAAAGCTGATAGGGGCAAGACAGGTGGCAGAGCGGAGGTAGTCTGGTCCCTGTGGTTTTGATAGGGGCAAGACAGGGGAGAGTTCCCTTTCCTTTGCGCAGGAAAGGGCTCCCTAGAAAGGGTTCGCCCCTAGAGTGGGGTGTTTCCAATGGTGTCTAGTGAGCTCTCGCTGGTCTTTTAAAATCTGGTGGAGTTAGCAGATATACAAATGAGAATTTTCAAGGCCGAGGTGGAGGAGGGTGCCATTTGAACAGCAGTTCAACATGGGTCAACAGATACTAAGAGATAGGCTGGCTACCCCGGGGAGAGTTCCCTTTCCTTTGAGCAGGAAAGGGCTCCCCGGAATCAGTTGGCCCCTAGAGTGAAGCACGAGCCTTCAAAGCGTGGTGATGTAGAGCAGGGTGCCATGTGAACAGCGGTTCAACATGGGTCAACAGGTACTAAGAAATAGGCCGGCTACGCCGGGGAGAGTTCCCTTTCCTTTGAACAGGAAAGGGCTTCCCAGAATGGGTTGGCCCCTAGAGTGTATAATGGTACAAATTGTTAGGATTTAAGCATGTGCAAACAGATCATGACTTCCTGAGCAAGACGGAGGAAGTTCTCTGCTCTGCCCTGAAACTAAAAGAAAATTGTTTGTTTTAATTAAGGATCCATGCTGTGAAGGATTAGTATTTTGAATTGTCAGAGACTGAGGGTTCCCTTTGCAATGACGGTTCAGCCGTTAGGACCAAAAGAAACTCTAATGTCATCTCCCGCCCAAATCTACAATATCAGCCTATGTTGACTTTGTAGTTTACACAGTGCCTCTGTAAACTATGGGAACACAGAGGAAGAACTAGAGTGCAACAACTACCAGTTTTCTATAGTACTAGAAACATTACTGTTGGCACCTAAGAAAGATTTCAGGAACATGGCCCATATTATGAAGGTCATGAAAACTATTGAGCATATGAAATATGCAAGCTCCAAACATCTGAGATCAGCTTTTTATGTTCTTACTTTCCAAATGTGGACGGACAGGCACAGCGTTAGAGGTCAAGCTCTTGTAGGGACATAAGTCCTGGACGGACAGGCACAGCATTAGAGGTCAAGCCCTCATAGGGACATAAGGCCTGGATGGTCAGGCACAGCATTAGAGGTCAAGCCATTGTAGGGACATAAGGCCTGGATGGACAGGCACAGCATTCCAGGATAGAGGTCAAGCCCTCGTAGGGACTTAAGGCCTGGATGGACAGGCACAGCATTAGAGGTCAAGTCCTTGTAGGGAAGTAAAGCCTGGATAGACAGACACAGCATTTGAGGATAGAGGTCAAGCCCTTGTAGGGACTTAAGGCCTGGACGGACAGGCACAGAATTAGAGGATAGAGGTCAAGCCCTTGTAGGGACATAAGGCCTGGACGGACAGGCACAGCATTAGAGGTCAAACCCTTGTAGGGACTTAAGGCCTGGACAGACAGGCACAGCATTAGAGGTCAGGCCCTTGTAGAGACATAAAGCCTGGAAGGAGAGGCACAGCATTAGAGGTCAAGCCCTCATAAGGACTTAAGGCCTGGATGGACAGGCACAGCATTAGAGGTCAAGCCCTCATAGGGATGTAAAGCCTGGATGGACAGGCACAGCATCAGAGGTCAAGGCCTTGTAAAGACCCAGAAGCTATTAACTGTACTTATGCACTTCAGCTGATGACAAAGGAACATGAAGAGCTCTCAGAAATAAGAAAAACGCTACTCAAGTCCAAATCTACAATATCAACCTATGTTGTCTTTGTAGTTTACACAGTGCCTCTGTAAACTATGGGAACACAGAGGATGAACTAGAGTGCAACTATCACCAGTTTTCTATAGTACTAGAAACATTAATGTTAGCACCTAAGAAAGATTTAGGAAAAATGGCCCATATTATAAAGGTCATGAAAACTATTGAGCATATGAACTATGCAAGCTCCAAACATCTTAAGTCAGCTTTTTATGTTCTTACATTCCAAATGTTACAAAACAGGAAAAGAATATTCTGGAAAGAAGTGATGCATAAATATATGAAACTGAAATTAGAAATACTAGAACTAAACTCAGCAGGCACAGCATTTGAGGTCAGGCCCTTGTAGGGACGTATGGCCTGGACAGTGGACGGACAGGCACAGCGTTTGAGGTCAGGCCTTTGTAGGGACGTACGGTCTGGACGGACAGGCACAGCGTTTCAGGTCAGGCCCTTGTAGGGACATACAGCCTGGACAGTGAACAGACAGGCACAGTGTTTCAGGTCAGGTACATGTGCTGATATTATCTGGAGCATAGGAGGCAGTTGGAGCTGCTGCAAGGCTTTCAATTGCTTTTATTCATCTTGCCATTCACAGGTAAAATTTGAAAACCCAAGCAAAGGTAGGTTTATTTTCAAAAACACTAGCATTTCCATCAACTCTGGTACCAGTCTTGAGCAGTGAGGGCTCATTGAAAATACACGTTCACTGGGCACACTGGTTGGTGGACATGACAGATATCGCTGAGCCACTTTGGCTAGGTGTGGCCAGACAGTAGACTTGTGTGCCCAATATGCCAGTGGATCTGTCTGCATGTCCTTTGTGGGCTCTGAGAGATACCGTGACACTAACAGTTGTGCTGGTGCTCCTTTGCTTGGGTGGGCTGAGAGTCACTCATGCCAGCTGCTTTCTCTCTAGCCTGTAGCAGAACAGATGATTCTTTATGGGCAACATGCCTTTGGCATACTGAAGTAGAGGAGGAGGAGGTACTAGCTGTCGCTGACAGAGTGCTGCTCCTGCTTGGGCTAGCACAACTCTCTGAAGTGCCCGCCGCTGTTTCCTCCTCTGCTTCATGCCTAATCTGTCTCTGGCTATGGCGCTCCTGATCACAGACTTTTGCTAACAGCAGGTCCTTCACAAATGAGAGACAATTGGACTGTAGGGCGAGTTTCCCTTTCACACGGGGATCACAGACTGTGGCGAGCATGTATGTGTGGACTTCTGTTAAAGGCCTTAATCTCTCTTGCACCTGCTTCTGCAAAAAGTCCAGACAATGCAGCACCTCAGCTGTCATTCCCTCTTCCTGTTTAAAGTCCTCCAAATTTTCCTCCAGAAAATTAACTATAGGGATGATGTCAGCCAAGGTGGCACTTCTAGAACTCAGCTCCTCCATGACATCCTTGAAGGGCTGCAGGATTTTTACCAGCTGACTCATGACTAACCAATCATGATGCCCTAGGGAATTCTGCACACCTATGTCCATTGAACCACAAAGTTCATGAAGGGGTGTCTGCAGCTCCACTAACCTCTGCAGCATCATAAAGATGGAATTCCACTGGGTGGCAATGTCTTGAATGAGACGCTTGTGAGGCATCTCCAAATCAGTCTGCTTTTGTCGGAGAACCTGCCCTGCCTTCACACTTCTGTGGAAGTGCGCTGCTATGTTCCTGCACTTGTGTATTAATGTATGCAGGTATTCATTCTCTTGGTGATTGGACTCCAACCCCAGAGCTGACTTCACTACCAGGTGCGAAGTGTGTGCAAAACATCGGATGTTCTGAAAGCGCCCGTCATATATTGCCTTAACCATGTTTGCACCATTGACTGTGACAAAGAACCCTGCCTGAGGATTCCTGTCTCACTGGTGTAGTTGCCAGTAGGGATGTGAATCGTTTTTTGACGATTTAAAATATCGACCGATATATTTTAAATCGTCAAAAATCGTTAGGGCCACGATACAATACCAATTCCCCCGATTTATCGTTAAAAAATCGTAAATCGGGGGAAGGGGGAGGGCAGGAAAACCGGCACACTAAAACCCCCTAAAACCCACCCCCGACCCTTTAAATTAAATCCCCCACCCTCCCGAACCCCCCCCCAAATGCTTTAAATTACCTGGGGATCCAGCGGTGGTCCAGAACGGCAGCGGTCCGGAATGGCCCCCTCAATTGAATCCTGTTGTCTTCAGCCGGCGCCATTTTGCAAAATGGCCGCCGCAAAATGGCGGCGGCCATAGACAAAAACGATTCGACGCAGGAGGTCGTTCCGGACCCCCGCTGGACTTTTGGCAAGTCTTGTGGGGGTCAGGAGGCCCCCCCAAGCTGGCCAAAAGTTCCTGGGAGTCCAGCGGGGTTCAGGAAGCGATTTCTTGCCGCGAATCGTTTTCCGTACGGAAAATGGCGCCGGCAGGAGATCGACTGCAGGAGGTCGTTCAGCGGGGGTTCCGGACCGCCTTTTGAAGTGCCTTCTCTGGCAGTCCCAATCACTCAACCATGTCTAGCTTTCCCTGACGTTATGGATTTAATATCACTGCCTACTAGGGATTTCAATTAAAAGAATTATTTTCAAAAGAGGCCCACTGGGGATTTGGCTTCAGAGAGCACCCCAGTCCCAATATACGTGAGCCTGCAAAAATGCCCACGAGGCAGTGCCTGGATGTACACTAAAACTGGGACCGCTGTATTGTGCACACACCAAGCTTGTAACTACAAAAGAGGCCCACTGGGGATTTGGCTTCAGAGAGCACCCCTGTCTCAATATACATGATTCTGCAAACGTGCCCACTGGCCCACTAGGCAGTGCCTGGATGTACACTAAAACTAGGACTGCTGTATTGTGCACACGCCAAGCTTGTAACTACAAAAGAGGCCCACTGGGGATTTGGCTTCAGAGAGCACCCCTGTCTCAATATACATGATTCTGCAAACGTGCCCACTGGCCCACTAGGCAGTGCCTGGATGTACACTAAAACTAGGACTGCTGTATTGTGCACAAGCCAAGCTTGTAACTACAAAAGAGGCCCACTGGGGATTTGGCTTCAGAGAGCACTGCTGTCCCAATATATGTGAGTCTGCAAAAGTGCCCACTGGCCCAAGAGGCTGTGCCTGGATGTACACTTCTACTGGGACTGCTGTATGTGCACACACCAAGCTTGTAACTACAAAAGAGGCACACTGGGGATTTGGCTTCAGAGAGCACTGCTGTCCCAATATATATGAGTCTGCAAAAGTGCCCCCAGGCCCACGAGGCTGTGCCTAGATGTACACTTCTACTGGGACTGCTGTATGTGCACACACCAAGCTTGTAACTACAAAAGAGGCCCACTGGGGATTTGGCTTCAGAGAGCACCACTGTCCCAATATACCTGAGTCTGAAAAAGTGCCCCCAGGCCCACGAGGCTGTGCCTGGATGTACACTTCTACTGGAACTGCTGTATGTGCACACACCAAGCTTGTAACTACAAAAGAGGCCCACTGGGGATTTGGCTTCAGAGAGCACCGCTGTCCCAATATAGGTGAGCCTGCAAACCGCCCCCAGGCCCACAAGGCTGTGCTTGGATGTACACTAAAACTGGGACCTCTGTATGCACATACCAAGCTTGTAACTACAAAAGAGGCCCACTGGGGATTTGGCTTCAGAGAGCACCACTGTCCCAATATACCTGAGTCTGCAAAAGTGCCCCCAGGCCCACGAGGCTGTGCCTGATGTACACTAAAACTGGGACTGCTGTATGTGCACATACCAAGCTTGTAACTACAAAAGAGGCCCAATGGGGATTTCGCTTCAGAGAGCACTGCTCTCCCAATAATATATATATATGAGTCTGCAAAACTGCCCAGTGCCCACTGATGCCCAATGAATGCACTGTCTTCTTGGCTTAAAAGAGCACAAAGAGACAGCCTGAGTTCAATAAAAAAAAAATTGCAGTTAAATAAAAAGGATGGCTTGCTTGGCACAGCAGCAAAATGAAGAAATATCTTTTTCAATGGAAAAGTCTATCAAAGTAGCTAGCAATTGAATATATCTCCCACCCACAACGCCCAAATCCTGCTTGCAACCTACTCCAAGGGTTAAAATAAGCAGAAAATGCCACTGCTAGCAGCTTCTCCCAGTGGCACAGACAGAGAGACCGTCTCAGATCAATAAAAAAAAGTGCAGTAAAAAAAAACATGGCTAGCTGGCACTGCAGCCAAATCGAACAAATATCTTTTTCAATGGAAAATTCTATCAAAGTAGCTAGCAATTAATACAGATTTGAGACACTGAGACTAGCTCTGAGTAAAGCCACCATCCCCGGACCACCTCCCCAGACCACCCCCGCAAAGAAAGTGCGTGGAACGCCACGTGCTTAACGTATAAATAGTGCTGCGTTATCAGGAATAGCGTCACAGAGCACTGAGTGAGAGTGGCGATTGGCTGCATTAGAAAAATGCTTAGCTCTGATAGGTTGCATTCTGGTCTCCTTGCCAACCTGTCTGACCTACTCTATGACAGGGCTTTGAGGTCTATTATGACTCACAGGAAAGGGCTGGGTTTTGCTATCTCCTATTTCAAACGGCCGCTATGAAATCACTGCGAGCCAAAAGAATGAAACTAATATGATATGTTGTATTTGTGGGGGATTGCGATGTGTTTCGGGAACCCATGAATACAACGAATAGGGACTTATGTGTTGCGGATTGCCAATGTGTTGAAAACAAATGCACATCCCTAGTATTTATATCCACTGTGAGGAAGCACAATGTGGAACTCTTGGGAATTGCTATGTTACTGGTACTGTATAGCAAATATGGGATTGTCTAAAAAACAAAAATAAGAAACCCTTTTTAAAAAAAATGATTGTTTGACATTAAGCATGAGGGAGAGTTCTTTAAGCCTGCTTTGTATCTCTTATGAAGGAACAGAAGGGCTTCAAGCTCTGCATTCTGATTGGCTATGCTAGACTTTGTGACACATGATTTCTTTCCATGCTTGAACAGTTTGTACCTTCTTGTTTATTTATTTATTTATTTATTTGTTTGTTTGTTTCATGGGTTTTATATACCGTCATTCGGTAAAGCCATCACAACGGTTTACAAAAGCTCAAAATGCAGGATTTTTAACAATTGAGCAAAAAGGGATAACAGGAAGTATATTAAACAAAGGAGAGATATTCAATTGCAAAGATATTAACTGGCATTTGCACTACAGGTTGAACTAAGGGGTGCACAAAGGGGAGGGCCCCTTTGTCGCGCCCCGCATGGCGCCTGGTGGCAGGGCGCCTTTCAACTGTCGGAGCTGTCCCTGGTGACGTCGGGTGGGGGGGGGGGGGGGGGGGTGGAGCTTCCGATCGGATCTCTCCCTCACATTGCAGTTCTATTTTTTTCCTTTTTCAGTTTCAGGTGATATTTTTTTCTTCTCTTCTGTTCCCATGGCGATGGAGAAGTGCCGCAGGGTGCCCAAAGGTGGTAGGTGGGCTGCCAGTTCGAGGGCGCCGGTGTTATTACATCAGCATGCAGTCAGCCATCCGAGAACTGCAGTCTACCTTGGCATGGTGCTGCAGTTGTCAAAAGTTTTTGACATAAATCCATAGGAGATCCAAGATGGCGCCCTAAGGAGAGGTCGCAGTAAAATTGGCTCATCTAGGTTGTTCTGTGCCGTGTACCTTTATGCCTCATACTAAGAGGAAGGGCAGGATCTGGCCAGAATCCCCTGTGCCAGCCGTGATGACACCTTCCCAGCCTACTATAGAGGGCTTTTTTGCGCCGAGTAATGCATCAACTCCGGGAGGGAGGTCCACGGGGATGCTGGGTGAGGAACCCACCGCGTCGTTCCAGGATGTACAAACTTCGTTGAGCCCCAGAGCGCCCGAGACGCCCTCTCCCCCGACCCGTAGCATTAACCAAGACCTGGGCTGACCCACCCAGCAGATGGTAACCGAGATGGGCACTGCTGCAGAGGCGGGTAGAGGAATATTTGCTGTGTGTGCAAATGGTGAAAGCCCTGCAGTGGTGGAAATAAAATCGCAGGAAGTGAAGGCCACCATGGAGGGGCAGGCTGATATAGAACCGAGTGCTGTATTTTCTTTCCCAACAAGGGAAGAGGACTCGACCAATGAAACTGCAAGGATTTCAGAGGTTTGTCGAGGAAGCAAGGTAGGCACAAACCTCAATCAGAAATTGGTTAAGCCACGGGAAATAACTCTTGAATCTGTATGGAACTCTCTGGCTATATTAGAGAAATCAATTTCATCTTTGACTCCGGCTTTAACAAACAATCAGGAGAACATTCAAAAGATTGAGCCTGTAGTGATACAGCATGAAGCCAAGATTAAGGAGATGGATTCAAAAATTGTAATGATGCAAGAAGTTCAGTTAAACTTAGTGCAATCTGAGTTGGCTACTTAAAAAAAAATTAGAAAATCTGGAGAACTCACAGAGATATTTGAACCTATGGGTTTTAAATTTTCCTCAAGAGAGGTTGATTTCCTTGAGAGATCAATTTAAAAAACATCTACTAGAGGTTCTGCAAGTTCCACCAGATGCGATTCCCACAATTTCAAACATTTACTTCACATCGAATACAGTACCGGCTAACCTACCTTATATGTAGGTACTGATTTAACAGCTTTCCTTGAAACTTCAATGGAGGAGCAAATTGAGTCCCGAGGAACAATTTTGATTTCCTTTGTGTTTCCTGCAGATAGAGAGATGATTTTGAAACTGTTTCTTCGAAATAGGGAAAAGATGTTCTACGGGCAAAAGATTTGGATGTTCCCAGACATTATTAAAGCGACACAAATCCGAAGGAAAAAAATGCTAGAGATGTGCCAAGAGGCTAGGCAGTTGGGTGCTAGGATAACTATAAGATACCCGTGTAAATTTGTATTAAATTTGAATAATGCTCACTACATTTTTTTTTAACCAGGTCAATTACGTTTATTCCTGTATAACCATAAGATTGAGGGGAGTGATGCTTGGCTGTCTTGAGCTTAGAAGGATTGTATTGTATCCTCCTTTATTTTCTTCTTTTTTGTAATAATTGAATGGATAATGATCCTATAAATCTTGGATCTCCCTATTGCCACTTAATTGCTGAATATGGTTATGGGAGAATGATTGTAATAACTGCCTGAATGATTATTTTTTTTCTTCTTATTAATGTTTTTGGGTAATTATCCTTTGGAACATATAATGACTGTATATTACGAAAAATTTCCTGTATATCATGTTAAAATCATATAAATAAAGAATTTAAGAAAACAAAAAAAAGTTTTTGACATAATTTTTTTTTTCCACAGAGGATCCGTCAGCTGGAGAACAACATTGCAAAGACAGAAACCAAGTGGAGCGCTGCCAAGAGTCTCCACAAAACATATCTGAACATATTGGACTGCCTTAAGTTTGTGAGCTTCTCTAGTGACTTCTTTGAATGGAACAGCAATTCTTTGTAAATTGACTCCCCACACAGCCATTGTCTCTAAAGAAAGTCCCTCATTTTAGGGTAGTCTCACCCCTTGCCTCTGTATGTTAATACATATGGGTCCAAATGAAGGGTTCTTATGAAATTCTGTTGGTATGTACGTGGGATAGGATGAGACCCAGGTTAGTATATGGACTTCAAACAGTTTTTCATTCCTCATATCCAAAAATGATGTGTGATAATGTCACTTGTGGAGGGCAAATGGCCTAGTGGTAAGTGCTCAGCAGCTCAGCCTAGATCAGTTCTACCAACACTTGCAACTCCAAAATACAGGGCCACTCCAGGCTGCATAAAGCATGCACGTGAGTGAAGTTGGCAGGAGCATTTGAGAAACAGGAACAAGTCTATTGGAGATATAGACTTTAGGAAGATTGACAGGATAGCTGGGAAGAAGGGCAGGGATGGGCAATAGAAATATGCCAGAAGGTAATTAACTGCTGTTAGGGAAAAAAAAACCTCAGCTCCCTCTCCCTTCCACATGCTCTCCTACAGAGAACACCTTTCCCTTGTTTTTCTCCAGAATGGATTTCTGGCTATGATTCTTCTCTGATGGCTTTTGAAATCTGATTAAAGTTTTTAAAATAATTAAATTGCATAATGCCCCCTTCCAGAAACTGGGCCACATCATATTCATGCTGATGGGTAACTCAGCAAGCACAGATTATAAAGCTGCCCAGTAGCACAGCTGATCTGACAGTGGACTGTACTGAAATACTTTCACATGGATCTGTAGCAGTGCTGTACACTCAAAAGAAGAAAAGCAACTTGTAAATTTACATTTTTTTTTCTTCCAAAATGTAAAGACTAGTGTGCACCAGTAACTTGTAGTTCCTTCCCTGGCTCCTTCTGGGCCTTGTCATGGAAACCAGTCTGTGGCACCCAAATCTGGTATGGATACTTTGACTTTCTGCAGTTGAGAATGCCACCTGACCCATCTATGGATTTGTGGTCCCAGTTTCTCGAAGAAAAACAAGAAATAGAATGCATAGATGCAATGGGGCAAAAGCAGGCTTATTAGGGTTGAGCTGGCCAAGTGTAACCTGAACTTCAGGTGATATATTTTGGTGGTCTGCATCTGCCCACAGCATTTGTACATTGCTGACTTTGGGCTAAGCTGGCTTGAGGCTCCTTTCCAGTATTCTCTAAAACTGACTTAAATCCTGTGACTGCTCAGAGTGGGCATGCTGCCCACAGGCAAATACAGGCGTGACCTTTGGAGAAAACGAAGATGACCTGGACAGACTGATTTCATGGTCCAGACACCAAAACTACCTTTTTCTAACATACCCAATATTCAGCTGCAAAGCTCCCTAATCAGATTTTACATTTTCTCTCCAATATACTATAACTGCAACATTTTTTGTTGGGCTCATAATTAGCTTTTCTTCTGACCCCTGACTGTATATGAAATGCCTGCCCCCCAAGGCAATACCTCAACACCTCAAGTTAACTTTAGACATTTCGCCTTCCGTGGGTTTGAATTTCCTAGCCGCTTGTTGTGACTTTTGTATCATGTTGATGCATTTTAGGAAATGCTGCATTTTCCAAGGCAAGTTGCTCTGGTGGAGGAAGCTCTGCACGTCTACAAGAATGCGCTGGCTACCATGACTCAAATGGCAGACAGGGCCATCAAAACCAGAAAAAATGTGACGGTAAGATCTGCACCCCTTGACATTCTTGGCACCTGTAGGGCAGAACAAGAGGAAGCTGAGCAGTGACAAGGATTTCAGGGGGTTCCAGGAGTATCCAGTCATATCTATCCAGACAGAACAGGGCAAGAGAGGAGGGCTCTGGCTCTCACTGGGGGAGTGCGTCCATTGGGGTTGCCAAAAATTTTAAGCAGGGGCGTAGGCAGAACTGAATATTTTGATGGGCTGCCCCAAGGTTAATATGGTTAGAGACTGTGCCCACCCCATTCCCCCCCCCCCCCCCCAATCACTTACTCCATCCTATGTGGGTCTTCATAGCATTGACCTTTAATTTTTGGCATTACTCTATATCTTCTGTCTTTTCACTCTCTCATTGCCATAACTGTCTCTCTCTCTCTCCCACTGTGATTATGGCAGCTACTTTATACAAGCTGCTGAAAAGTAATTATGTAAATAGGCTTCCGCTGAGGCCAGGAATTCTTGCACTTTTAAGATGCTGAGAGGAGTAAACAGAAGGACTTTGATATCCTCAAACATTTACAGGACTAGCCCAAGGGCAGTGTTGTTTTCCTGTTCACGTTATCCTTCTTAAAGGACAGGGGTGTCATAAACTGGCACTGATTCCAGTGCCTCCAGACCTCTAACTGTTGCACATTTAAAGGTTCAGAGAGTCTCAAACTCTGGATAATCACATCTTAGAACAATAGGATGCCTGGGAAGTACTTCCACTTCTATGCTGGCCTGTCCAGCTGGGGTCATCAGTAGGATCTGCCTGATTAGGTATTGTTTAATTACCATGTACACAGGTAAGGGTCACACTCTTCTCATGGGTGATCTGTACTCTCTTTACTAGCTCCCTCCAGAAGAGTTTTTATGTTTTCTGAGTTCACTAGTGCTTGCATGGGAGAACCATCCAGCTCCCCTGGAATCACAAAGCTGAAGAATCTCAACCAAGGACTGTTCACAAAGTTGCAATCATGTGGAGTCCTTCCAGTGACATTTATAGGGTCCCTGCTTGCTCGAGTATAGTTGCAGGCAAAGTGCCACTCTCTCTCCACAGCTGAAGCACAGCAGAGGAGATGGATCCCATGACCAGTGTCTTGCTTTTGGACTGCAGCATCCCAGTACCTCTGGTGCTGGTCTCTTAGGATTGTGCTATCTGGGTCAGTAACAGCTGTTGCCGATTAAACTACTTTTGTACAGCCTGATGCTGGGTATAGTGGTTCTATACCATTGTCTGTAGTGCTGTTGCCCTCTGTGAGGCCTTCCAGTAGTCATACCATTTTGACTTAATGTGCTCTGATGCAACAGAAACTTCTTTTTTCAGCCTCAGGTACGAGAAAGAAAAAATATATAGTCTGTCCAACTGTAACTCACTACCATTCCCTACCTGTCTAGGCAGGGATAGACCCCTTAGCCTGCTATACTTGTTATGATTGGTGACTGTGTGTGGACCCTTGACCCGAGGTTCGAGTTGATACAGCCTGTGGTGAGGTGTTGGAGTACTGGAAATCTCTGTGCACAGTCGTGGGGGGGATCCTCAGGGATTAGGAGACGACCCCCGTATGGTAGTAGACTGTAAACAGAACTTGGAGAGTCTGAGGAGAGAGAACGCCAGGCAGACCACGGGGCGGTCGGCGCCGGGACAGTCAAGCAGGAGGTACTCCAGTAGGACAGTCCCGAGAGGCGGAGCTGCAGTGTAGTGGGCGAAGACGAGAGAGTGAAGGCAAATCCGCAATGCGGGGAAGCCTGAGCCCAAGAGCAGTAGCTGGTGACTGGAGGTGACTGGCTGAGCCATAGAGAGGAGGACCCGCGTAGCGGGATAGCTGACAATGGTAGAATGTCTAGGAGCAAGCCCCAAGGAGCGGGGAAGCTCAGGGTGATCTCAGGATAGGTGAGCGTGGCCCGAGGAGCGGGGAGCGCAAATAGTCTTGAATAATATAGCGCAACTCCGAGAAGCGGGGAAGGCCAACTGAGGACTCACAAGACACTGCTGTAGTTCCAAGGAGAGCTGAGAGATAGAGCAGGTAGCCAGGAGGACCCAGGAGGCGCGGGGCCAGCCCAAGGAGTGGAGTAGGCCAGGGAGCAAGTCCCTGTAGAGCGCACACTGACCCCCAAGGAGTGGGTGCCAAACAAGGTCCACGTTGCAAACAGGAACGGCATCTCAGGAACAAGAGACAGGTGTAGGACTCATACGGAACTTGTTGCCAAGTCGGCTTTCTGGGGGCGAAGCAGGAGCTTAAATATAAGAGTCCAATGACATCATCAAATGGGGTTGCCCCCGAGGTTCCCACCGAAGCAGCCTCAAAGGCGGGACTTGTGACGCGCACGCCTAGGAGGATCTGACATCGGAGCAGGAAGTAATGGCGTCCATGGCTCTGCGAGGAGGCCCGAGGAACGTGGCGATGCAGGCAGGCCCGTGCAGCGAGCAAACCCGGGGAGGATAGAAGTGTAGAACAAGCAGCGAGTACTCGCGGTCGCAGCCATCTGCGACAGACAGGCATAACAATTTAACTCCCAGCTGCCCCTGCAGCTAGACTCTTGGAAAAAAATGTATTTTTATTTTTTTTGGTTATGGATCTCTGTTCTCTGCTGGCACTTAGAGCAGAAATTCCACTGCTTCTACCATATGTGATGCTAGGTGAACAGTCTTAGGTTTTAGAAGGGGGCTGGAGGACAGAAAAATATGGACTACAGCCATTCTCCACAGAAAATGTTTTATTCACAGTGAACCAGAACAATAACAGAAACAGCCTGCTTACATCAGCAGCATAAATCAAGACTTCCAACATTCACAATCTCACCAGGATGCTGCCTTCCTCCACCTTAGGGCCTATCTGTTCTATCCTGGATTTGGTCTCTTAATCCCTTGCTCAGGGAAATGCCCTAGGACAGGATTCTCTTCTGGGCTGTGCTTTAAGGTGGACTAGGCTAAATGTCTGGTCCTGTTCTTTTAAGGGGGCCTTGATATATATTCCTTTACAATCACTAATCCCTTTGATGCATTCAGGGAGGATTGGAGGTGTGGATGGAAACGTGCTCCGTTTACCTCCACCTATCGCAAGAGCTCTTTCTCCATTGAGACTTCTGTAACAAGGTCTTTGTTTAGAGACACCAGAGCCCATCTGATCAGTGGGGTCCTTGATCTCTATGCAGCTCCCAAGACAGCTACCGCAAAGTCCAGAGGACCTTCCAGATGAACCCATTTCGCTTTCAGAAGAGAATGTTCCACCCCTAACACCTGGCAAGAGG
Organism: Rhinatrema bivittatum; assembly: GCF_901001135.1. Lineage (NCBI taxonomy): Eukaryota > Metazoa > Chordata > Amphibia > Gymnophiona > Rhinatrematidae > Rhinatrema > Rhinatrema bivittatum. The sequence continues at coordinate 137,371,598 of NC_042622.1, read as the reverse complement.
ACACAACAGCCCTTCGACCAAGTGGCAGAGTTGATGAAAACTTTATTTGCATTCCTTTCTTTGAAGGACAAGGAAAGCACTCTTCAAACGCTCTCCTTTCCGGGGTATCAGATTTGCCCCCTCTTGTCCTGAACCCGGAGGTATCTCATCAGAATCCCCATGAGGACCTCTTCTATTCCAAATTTCTGGACAAGTTGGGTAAGGTGTTGGGAGTTAACATTCATCGGGAAAAAGAACCTTGCACAGAAGTCTTTGGCCTTCTCCAGTTCTTAGACAGCAGAGCCAGCAGTCATTCTGATACATTTGATCCTGCAAGAATTACAGACAAAGATGAGAGTCCAATTTCCTGTAATCCAGTAGCTAGAAAATTAGACCTAAAGTTTAGAATCCAGGAATCCCTGGGATTTGGGATGGTACAGCTACCCATTCTCCAACACTCCAGCAGGGAAAGATCCCAGGCTGATGAACAACTTTAGGAAAAAGATGTTCCAGAGTTCAATGCTTAATCTTCACATTTCCACACCCATTTCTACATGGCACAGTATTTTTTATTTCATTCAGAAACTGAAGCCATTGCTCGGCCCAGTTAATGGGGGCAAAACTGCATATCTGCAGCCATTTCTGGACACAGAGGAATGCATACACGATCTTATTTGAACAGTATGCAAGGCATTCGACATGACTGCTTTTTCATCAGCTTCCATTAGTACACACCAAATAGTTTGGCTGCGAGCCAGCAATGTTACGTTTGGTGGCTCAAAGGACTGCCCTGTAAGCCACTGCACTCACCCCCCGCTGCTGCCTGCCACTTCCAGAGGCCTCCTGTTGTGGCAAAATGGCACTGTCACTACATGCTGCCAACCACCACTGATGCTGCCAGGCCACTGCCTTCCCTTAGGAATGTGCACGCATGTGCGCATATAAAATATGCCCCACAGTAGGAAACACTGAGCTGTGTCTTCCAATAACTTCAGTCCGACCGATCTATTTAAGCAAAAGCCCCGCAATATTACCTCGCCTTAGCAATGGGTCTTCTGCCTATTGGCAGTGCAAGTTACGTCTGCATTCCTGATTGTCCTACTTTCCTGTTTGTTCCTGAGTTCCTGGTTGTTTCTGTGTTCCTGTGCTCCAGCTTTTCTTGTCCAGCCTGCCTCATGTGGCCTTGCCTTGCCCAGCCTGCCTCGTCTAGCCTTTCCTCATCCTGATATCTTGTCCAGTATCTCCTGTGTGTCTTTGTCTGTTCTTGGCCTGATCTCCTGGATCTGACTTCTTGCATTAGAGCTGACTACGTTTGCCTGTTGCCTTGACCTGGCCTCTTGCACTGGACCTGACTACAATTGCCTGCCACCTGGACCTGACCTCTTACATTGGACCGGTTTACACTTGCCTGCCGCCTGGACTTAACCGCTTGCATTGTTCCCTGTCTACGCTTGTCTGCTGCCTGCTCTGACCATTGGCTGGTTCCTCATCTGCGGGGGAGGTGGCTGGTGCAGGTGAAGCTCCAGTCTGTCCCACAACAGGGTGCATTTGCCAGCTATCACCGTAGGTCTCATAGATTCTCCTACGAAGCTGTATCAACTACACCACAGCGACAAGGGCTTACTCTCACGCCATTCATCACAGTCGCTAACAAGTTGGCAGATGCTCCCTGCATGGAGGACCACCTCTTCAGAGATATGCTCAGGGAAATGATGGCCCAGATCAAGGAGCAGTATGTGGCAGTCCAGTTGCTGTTAAAATAACTCTGAGCAACAGTTATCATCAAGGTGCCCTTACTTCACTCTTAAGCATTTTTTATTTTCAGAGACCCTTTACTGCAATTCCAGTGTTATTGTACTCCATCTCTTCTTCTGCAGCAACAACATCTGGCTTGAAGCTGACTGACACAGCAGGTCGAGCAAAAACATGGGCCCAGTTTTTGCTTAGTCTCCAAATCCAGCACTCAGCCCTTCCAGTGGGGGTGGGGGGAATTTGTCTCTATCGGGGTGGAGTGGAACAAAATTACCAAGGATCTCTGAGTACTCAAGATTGTGGATCCTGGCGGCTTTCGACACTTCCCCATTGCTTAACCTTCAATCCAGATCTATCTCACTCCTCACAGCTCTGACTGGAGGTGGAGTCGCTTCTCAAGAGCAGACACTAAAACCTGTTCCACTGATTGACATTGTTAGGGGTTCTATTCCTGTTATTTCCTTATCCTCAAGAAATCTGGGGTATTGAGATCCATCCTTCAAACAAGAATCTATTATGGGAAAAATTCAAGATGAACTCCTTCCATACTATTCAGCCCTTCAACTAGGCAGGGGAATGGATGTGTACTCTAGATCAGAAAGATATGTATACCCACATACCTATCCATCCCTCCCTTTGGCACTATCTATGGTCTGTGGTGAAATTCTTTCACTGCAAGCATCAAGTGCTCCCCTTTGGACTCTCAGCAGTACTGAGGGTCTTTATCAAATGCCTGGCTTGTAGTGGCAGCACATTTCCATCATCAGGCAGATGTGCTGCTGCTTTAGCAAATTATGGCACCTTCTCAGGAGAGGTCTCTCTGCAGAAGACAACTCATCTTCTTCAGTTACTGGGTTTCCTATTAAATTTTGAAAAATTGACCCTGATCCCATTTCAGAAAATCAAATTCAATGGGGCATGGATAGCCTGTCTACAGAAAAGCTCCACTGGTGGTTAGATCCATACATTTTATGGGAGGGAGCCCCTCTCTCTTTGTTTCCCCATCAGATCACATTAGCAATGGACATGTCCACCAAGAGATGGGGAGCACATACAGGTCCTTTCTGAAACCAAGAACTTGTTTGTCACTGGAATGGCAGACCTCAGTGACTTGGCTGTTTAGAAAGGAAAAGCTGCCTTCCTGATTGTTCAGTCCCTTATGGTACTGAACATATCGGAAGATAAAGGAGAGGAAAATAAGGTAGCAGTGATCCTTTCATGACAGGCATGAGGAAACCTACCAGAACTTCTCCCATGCATTAGGCATGGGACAGTATTTCTGATAGTTGAAATTGCTAGTTGGAACTGTTCAGAGTTATTTTTTATGGTCTTTCCCGCTTTTTAAGAGTGAATTATCTTCATTTTCAAATGCTCAGTATGCTGCTATTTAGAAGAGTCCATGGCTTTTGAAAGTAGACTGAACAACAGTTGCAACCTGGGAAGTTAGAAGAGTCAGAGTATTTGTTCAACTATGGAATTATCTTCATTTGATTAACTGAAAGCCTAACAGGATGATCAACTTTTTGGGCCTTATTAACAACTTTTTTTTTTAAGTAGCAATGAATCAACTGGAAGGGTGTCCAAACCTTTGCACATGCCATATTCACTATTTTATTATTTTCAATATGTTAAAATCAGCAAATAGTAATTTTGCATTTAAAACTGCAGAAAGATGTGTTTAACTTTGTATTATGTAGAGGGGGTGAGCCTCTGTTCACTTACAGCGGATTTTAAATTGGCCACGTGCGTAGAAATCACCACTTATGTGCATGGCCGGGCCCTGCGCGCATTTTAAAAAGGGCCCGGCCATGCGCGTAAGTGGCGATATGCGCATTAGTGCCAGGCCCTCACAAATGGACGGGCCGGAGGGCAAGGATGGGCAGGCTGGGGGGTAGTCCGGTACAGCACCATTCATCACTGTCCTGGAGCCTCAAACACCGGCTGGCTGCCGGCGTGCGCAAGTTACTTCAGGTCGGGCCCTGAAGTAACTTGTAAAATAAAAGGTACCAAAAAAAAAAAAAGGCGATTTAAAGGGTGGGGAGGGGAAGGGGAAGGGAGGTTAGGGTAGGAGGTAGGAAAGTTCCCTCCCAGTCTGCTCCTAAATTGGAGCGGAATGGGAGGGAACTGGGGGAGCTCCAATCTCTTCACCGCGCAAATTTTCATATGTTTACTCCCCCCTTGCGCGTGCCGCTGCACATACGTGTGCGGATTATAAAATCTGGCGTGTATGTGCACCCGGCCCACGTATTTTATAACATGCGCCCGTCAGTGCACGCATGTTATAAAATCGGCACGTCCATTTGCGCATGTGCACATTTTAAAATCTACCCTTTAGAGATTATTTATTTATTTATTTGTTTGTTTATTTACTTAATTTTCTATACCGATGTTGGTATTTACCTTCACACCGGTTTACAATGTTTCGTAACTAAAAGTCATAAAATACAATAAAAATTTTAAACCAATCAGACAAGTAACTATACATCAGAATCATTCTTAACTTAATATAAAAAAACAAATCATGAAGTAAAATGATAAACTTAAAATTAAATAATCACATTAAAACATGCCCATTAGCATAAAATAATTAAAAGAAAGCATCAAAATATGTAGACATTGAGAATTACTAGCTGACTTCTACTTGGAATACTTGTACAAAAAGCCATGTTTTTAGTGCTTTCTTAAATTCTTTTAAATCTTTCTGAAGCCTTAATTCTACGGGTAACATATTCCATAGACCTGGACCGGTTAATGAAACAGCTCTTTCCCTAACAGAGGTAAGTTTAGCAGTTGCAATAGAAGGAATTGTAAGAAGACCTTTACCCGCTGAACGCAGATTTCGTTGAGGTGTGTGAATGCGTATAACTGCATTCATCCAGACTACTTGTTCTGCATAGATTGCTTTATGTATCAAACATAGAGTTTTAAATTTAATTCTATACTCAATTGGTAGCCAATGTAATGCGGAAAGAACAGAGGTAATGTGATCTCTTTTGTTAGTACTGGAGAGGAGCCTAGCAGTAGAATTCTGTAAGACTTGCAATGGTCTAAGTGATGACTGTGGAAGACCAAGCAATAAGGAATTGCAATAATCTATATTGATAAATAGCAAAGCTTGAAGAACAGTTCTAAATTCGTCATGATTCAATAAGGGTTTTAAGCGCCTAAGAATTGACAATTTATGATATCCTTCCTGTATCTTTGTAGAAATTTGTTTTTTTTAGTGTAAATTCAGGGTCAAGCCACATGCCTAAGTCTCTAATTTTATTCCCTAAAGAAATTAGAGATGTGAATCGGAACCGAAATCTGATCGGTTCCGGTTCCGATTCAAATCTTAAAATTTTTATCGTCCGGCCCGATTGGGTTTTTGTTTATCGGCTCGCTCGATCCGATAAACAAAAATCGCAGGCCATGGCCTGCGATTTTTAAAGGGTCATGGGGGTTTTTTTTATTGGGCCATCGGCGCCATTTTTCTTAGTGGCATCAAAATGGCGCCGATGGCCCGAGAGCGGGAGATCAGTCCCGGGGCTTCCATTGGACCACCAGGTACTCGTAAAAAGTTTTCGGGGGGTTCGGAAGGGTGGGGGAAGGTAAGGGTTTAGTTTTAAAGGGTCGGGGTGGGTTTAGGGGTTGTTTTGGTGTGCCGGTTTTCCCGCCCTTCCCCCAAATCCCTGATTTACGATTTTTCACGATAAATCGGGGGAATTGCTATTGTATTGCGCACTCTAATGATTTTTGATGATTTAAAAAATATCGGACGATTTTTTAAATCGTCAAAAAACGATTCACATCCCTAAAAGAAATGGTAACATTTTCCATGTTGAAAACTTTGCTTTGATCTGATGGAGTTAGTTTACGTTCTAACAACATAATTTCTGTTTTTTCACAATTGAGACTCAGTTTCATTTGTTTTAGTAATTGTCTAACGATATTTAGATAAATATTAGAAATTTTGAAGGTTTTTTCGATAGTCATTTATTGGTATAATGATTTGAATATCGTCTGCATAGATATAATAGTTGAGCTGCAGGCCCGAAAGTAGTTGACAAAGAGGCAACATGTAAACATTGAATAAAGTAGCCAATAGGGCGGAGCCCTGGGGTACTCCTGTTTCGAGTGGATAAGTTTTAAAATATGAATTGTTGATAAAAACCTGATATGATCTATTAGTTAGATATGAGGAGAACCATTCTAATGTTTTGTCCTTAATCCCATTTTCTGACAGTTTATTTAGCAAGATGTTATGGTTTACTGTGTCATATGCTGCTGACAGGTCGAGAAGAATTAATAAATAACGTTGTCCTGATCAAAACCTTTTAATATTGTATCAGATAAAGATAAAAGAAGAGTTTCACTGCTAAAATGTTTTTCAAAATCTAAACTGGGTTGGGTATAATATGTCATATAATTTGACCAGGGGTGCCTAAACCTCTGTATACAACTGTAGCTAAAATATAATATAAAAAAATAGATAAGCAATTTTAAAAGAATGATGACATATAGCCATGCAAATTTAATAATAGCTGTACTATTCTAGTTATAGAGAGGCATTATAATAAGAAGGGCAGTATGATGCTCCAGGTTGTCCTGAGGGTAACAGTATAAAAATAAATAAATGAAATGTCAATTAAGCAAGGATCATAGATTCTATTCCAAAAGGCCATAAGGATATGGCAATGGGCATGTGACCATCAAGCTGTTCTGCAAGCAGCCTACCTTTTAGGGATTTTCAACATGTTGACAGATCACATCAACAGGGTTTTTCATCCTCACAAATGTCCTTATATCAGTCAATTGCCGACAGGCTGTTCGACCTTTGGGGACATCCATTAATCAACCTCTTTGCTCCATTCTTCCAAGCAAACTCAGGTTGCTTTTCTGCTCATCTGGAATTCAGGTCTCATGTATGCTTTTCCACCAATTCCCCTGATAGCCAGAACAGTGCAAAAAGTGCTTAAAGAGCAGGCCCGCCTGACACTTATTACATAAGCATGGCCCAGACAAGTGTGATTCTCTGCATAGTACAACTGTTCATCAGCCCTCTGATTCCTCTAGAGGCTGATTTGACCTTATTGATGCAAGAGGGAAGTCTGTAACCATCCAAATATCTTCTCGCTCACTGATTATATCTCTATCCTTATGCAAGGAAGTTGAAGACACATTAACATCTGCTAGGAAGCCTTCAATAAGAAGGGTTTACAGTTTCAAATAGAAATATTTTTTGTCCTTGTGTCAGTGGAGTTCTCTGGACCCATTTGCTTGCGAACCATGAGAGCTATTTCATTATTTGTTCTCTCTTTTCTCTTCGGGGCTCAGTACCTTGTCAGTTAAGGTGCATCTCAGTGCTTTAGTGGCCTACCATGTTCAAGTAGAGGGCAAACCAATATCCATTCATCCTTTAGTGTCTAAGTTTATGAAAGTCCTATTCTATACCAAACCGATGGCCAAACCACCTGTTCCATGGGACCTTAATGTGGTTCTGCCACAGTTTGAGGCCATCCATCAAGCCTTTGGTGTCAACTTCTTTAAAATTTCTCACATAGAATGTATAATTCCTTGTTCTGATCATGTCAGCCAGATGTCAGTGAGCTTCAAACATTGGAACATTACTCTCCATATATGTAATTCTTCCACAGTAGGATGGTGCTCTACATCCAATCCAAGTTTCTACCAAAAGTGGTGTCAGTTTTTCATATTAAACAAGCCATCATATTACTCGCATTCTTTCCACATGAACATGAAGATGAAAAAGCCCTTCATTTATTGGAATATAAGAGAACCTTGGTTTACTACCAAAGGAGAACTCAGTCACATTGTCAAGCCTCACAACTATTCATCTCTTATGATCCTAATCATCTGGGCATAGCAGTTGCCAAGTGAATGTTGTCCAGTTCACTAGCAGATTGTATCACAGATTATTATGCACAGATTATTATGCTGGCCTTCATATTATAAATGCCATTAAGTGAAAACCATGGCTGTCTCATCTGCAAGCTGTGCCTATTGAGGCCATCTGCAAATCTGGGACTTGGTCGTCAATGCACACCTTCACATCCCATTACTGACTAGACAAACTATCAAGAAGTGACAGTAAATTTGGGCAAGCAGTTTTGCGTAGCCTGTTCACCTAGTAGTCCATGCTCCATGGTTGAGTCTGGGTTGTTTATTCAGTAAGTGCTCCACTGCAAGTTCAGCTTGGAACTCCCAGTGTATCATAGCTAATTCAGCTCTACCTGTAAATGGAGAAAGCAAGTTTGCTTACTGTTCTCCGTAGCAGGATGAATTAGCTATACTTAACCCATTATGTCCCAAATATTTTAAGAAGTTATTCTCTAAATAGGACACTGGGACATAATTGGTTAATGCCCGCCTGCCTCCCTGGAGAGTCAACTACCTAGCTAAAATAAGCTCTGAAATCAACTGACGGTCTCATGAGACAACACCCATGTAGGAACTCCCACACATGCTCACTAAAGCAAAAGCTCTATGAGCTAAGACAGAAATGTCTATTTGGTACCGACGAATGACATCACCCAAGTGTCATGCCTAATTCATCCTGCTGTCTATGGAGAATACCATTTACGATAAGCAAACTTGTTTTAAGGAGAATTCTCCCAGACTGTGCTAATTTCAGACATTAGGAATACTCCCTTTGTTTATGGAATTTAACTCTAATTCTGATTATAATCTGTTTTGAGACTAGTTTGGAAAAGGTGGAACATCAAATGTTTATAAATAAATAGTCTTCGATATTAGGGCGTACTCTCTCAGTTGTTCTAGTATCAGACAGGAAGAGAAATCCCCTTGGTCTGTGCTAGGTAATGGAAGGGAACAAGGAACCTCCATAATTTCAACATGTATGAAGAGAACAGAGGTGGGGCTAGGCTAATGAATCAGCAGCACTGCTGAGCTCTGCCCTGCAGAGGACTTTACTTCTGCTCCAGCTGGGTAGGCAGTGTTCACCGGCCAATATGGAAGGAATCCTAGTCACCGGACAACAGTGACACCTACTAGCTGACTCAAGAGTGTCCTTGTTCTGAGCTCCAGGAGGAACTATAGTTTGTTTCTCTCTGACAAATGACTGTTGCAGCCATGACTGTCCCAGAAGAAAGGGGCTTAAAAACAGGAGGAAAAACCCTGGATGGTTGTGAATTAAATCATAGCACCATAGCCTCAAAAGGAGCCATTAGAAAAAAAAAAAAAAAGCAGAGATGTGTAACAGCAATTGATTCCTTTGGGTGCAGATTCTCCTCATTTGGTACAAAGAATAGCATAGGCAGAATATTATTAGTGAAACTTTATTGGAGTGCTTCTCACTTGTTTTTGTTGTCTGCTGACTCCCAACAGCTGGAAATGAGCAACCTGGAGTACGACTTCATCAGTGAGAGGAAGACTAGAGAAACTATGCTTAACATAGAGAAAAAACGCATCAAGGACATCATTGAGAAGCAGCCCTACAAACGGGTGAGTGCAAGTCTGAATAGAGGAGAGCATAACAGGTGAGGAATGGGGAGGAAGGAGGATAAAATAAAATATTAATGGAGAAGAGCATGAAGGCAGATCCTGATGGGGTGGGGAGGGGGAATAGGTAAGAGTAAATCTTAATGGAGTAGAGAGTGAGGACAGATATTGACAGAGTGGAGGGAGAGGCAAGAGCAAGTTTTAATGGAGGAGAGTGCAAGGGCAGGTCCGGATAGAGAAAGTGGAGGGAGGAAGAGCAAATCTTAACTGAGGAGTGCATGATGGCAAGTCCTGATGGAACATGGTGAAGGGAAAGGTAAGTGCAGAACTTAATGGAGGAGAGCATGAGGGAAAGTCCTGACAGAGAGAGGCAGGGTGTGGTTAAGTACAAATCTGAAGGGAAGGAAGGGTGAGGGCAGGTTCTGATGGAACAGGGTGGCAGGCAAGTTTGCAGGTAAGTGAGAGTCTTAAGGGTGGGGAGGGAAGCGGCGGGTGAGGACAGAACTTGAGAGAACGGCATGGGGAGATTTTGTGCCACGTCAAGCCAGGACACCAACCTGGAACCTGGTCAGAGCTGCAATCCATGTGAGCTGAAAGGAAGGAGGTGGAATCAGTGGCCTATGTGTGACCCAAGGGAAAAGGAAGCTACAACAGCAACTCCTACAAGGAGGACGTGACATTAGTGGCTCACATGGCTAAAGGGAAGGACGCAGCATCAACTGCCCAGGCAGGCCTTAGGGAAGAAGGAGGCAGGGTCAATGGCCCACATGAACCAAAGAGAAGGAGGTGTCATCTTTGGACAAGACTGCCGGAGATAGGGATATGGTTGGTGGGGAGGGGGAGTATTTTGAGGTAGACCTGCTCCACTGATGTGGACATGGGGGCTGGAGGAGGAATTAAGGTTAGGAGTGAAGAGGAGTTCAGGACATCCTATCCCTGTTATCTACTATCCTATCAGTACCCACCCGACCCAGTACCTTTTCTTTTTGCTTTTGTTTTAGAAAATCACCCTTGAGTGAGGGATGAATAAGTATAAGTCCTTAGGGAAGAGAATGTGGGGGTAAGTCCTGATGGAGAGGGAGAGGTGGGGTTGCAGATAAGTACAAGTCCTTAGGCAAGAGAGTGTGAGAGCTGGTCCTGACAAAATGAAGAAAGAAAAAGTGCAAGTTTTAAGGGAAAAGATCATGAGGATAAGTTTTGCTGGGGCTGGGATGAAGGGCAGGCACTGATTAGTAGTAAAAACAAGTACTTAGGGAAGAGAGGGTGAAGGCAGGTGCTGAGGGAATGTGGGGTTGGGGAATTTAAGGTTGCCAATTGGCTACATGTCATAAGCAGAGCTCTTCAAATTTTGGCCCATGGTCCATATTCAGCTAGCCTAGGTTTTTTATCTGGCCTGAAAAAACTGCAACAATAGGTTGTTTGGTTGTCTGGAGTTGGAGACTACAGAACATGACTGACAGTGGGTGCCGTGGCGGCATTGAAGGAGTATGTACCATCGTCCCTACTTGCAGTGTTGGCTGTTGAAAGTCAACACAGGGACTACAAACAGAGGTGGCAGCAGGACTGCCCCAGGGACAGTGAGCACACCCACATGCACTCCTTCAACATCCGTGTGGTACACGCTGTCAGCTGCAATCTGTGACTAGCAGCTGGGGGGAGATGACAAACTGATGACACTGAGGAGGAATGACTAAGAATGGGGAGGGCACTGATGGGGACTGACTGAGGCTGCCATGGGGCACCTAGGGGGAACGACCAATGTTGGAAGAGGGCAGTTTCTCCAAATAGGTTTGTTTTTGTACATACCTTGACAGAAATGAATTTTTTGCAAGCCATGTCATGTTGGGGATCAATGCAATCTCTCAAATTTACTTCTAATGCCCTTCTTAGTACTTGCATTGTGCCACAGAGAGCATCCTTCTGGAGTTCATGTGGTATAATTTTGATTGGTAACATATATTAAGGGGGATTGACCTTTGGGAGGACATTAAGAGGGAATAATTGAGGCTGTGGTTCTATGGATGGGGACCTTGTGAGGCAGTCATGGGAAACTGAGGGGAAAAGATTTAGGTTGTGGAGGGCACTGGTGGAGGATGATTGAAACTGAGAGGTCAGTGAGGAAGGGAAATGAAGAAGAGGGACTGAGAAAGGGAAACAGGAAAAGTTGGGAGGGAGATGAAAGGGGAAGATAAAGACTGTGGTTTGCTAAAAGGGGAAAATGGAAGCTTGGGAATCAGAGGCAGAAAGATTGAGGGATGAGTTGCAGTTGAGAGTCAGAGGGGGAGAGATGGGAAAGGCAAGCCAGAGGATGAGAGTGAAAGAAAGTAAGGGGGCAGCAGAGAAAGAGTTGGAGGTGAGAGGTTGAGAAGATAGATGGAAGGAAATGAGACAAAGATGAAAGATGGACAAGATGGGAAGAAGTGAAGTTGGACAGCACAAAGACAGAGGCGAAAAAGATACAAATGAGAAGTGAGATGAGAGAGATTAACATTGGTAAGAGAAGGGGGGGGGGGGAAATAGAGAAAGGTGGAAATGCATAAGAAATGGTAAAATAGAAAGAAAATCTGGACAAAGTGTCAGAAGATAGAGGAGATGAAAGATGGATAAACCTTATACTGAAAAAACCCTCAAGCAGCAAAAGTTAGAAAAACATAGTTTACTTTTGATAACCAGGAAATTTTATAAGCTGCTAAATTTTCTTTGGTGCTGTATGGCACACCATGGGCTTCTACTCTACCCCTCATCTTCCAGGAACAAGAGAGGAGAGAGATACTCTCTGACTCTCAACTGCATCTCATCCTTCTCATAAAACGTTTGGGGACCAGTGTAGGTTTTACTTCAGTGCATGGAATTGTATATCTGATGTAGGAATGTGCCTTTGTTTAAAATTAAAATGAAAAACGCAACAAATAAGGCTAATTTGGGGCCCCCAAATGAAACAATCTTATTTGTTCATTTAGTTTTAAACTAATCATTTGGGCCTAGGTCTAAGCCCAAAGCCAAGGACTCACCTAGTGCAGTGGTCCCCAACCTTGTCCTGGGGGTCCACCAGCCAGTCAAGTTTTCAGGATATCTTCAATTAATATGCATGAGAGAAAATTCTGGGTTGGGGACCACTGACCTAGTGCATAGGCTGAGGCCAAAAGCAGGGGCCGGGGCCTATGCCTGAGTGAGACACTGGCATCTTGGCCTACGCCCAAAGCCAGGGCCTCAATTAGGGCATAAACTGAGGCCAAAAGCAGGGGCCGGGGCCTAGGCCCAAGCCTGAGGCCGGGCCTCGGCCAAGATCCCCAAAAATAAACAACAACAAAAAAATTACCTTATCTGTCAGATATCCAACAAAGGCTGGGTCCTGACTCTAGGGCCTAGGCCCAGATACTGATACTGCAACCCGATCCAGAGGCCGTGGCCCAGACCCGCCGCCGTAACCCAGCCTGGAGGCTGGGTCCTGATGCTGGGGCCTTGGCCCGGACACAGGCCTTTTGCCAGGGCCTTGGCCAGGAGGCCAGGTTCTGATGCCTGAGCCTCAGCCCAGGGTTAGGCCCAGGCCTCAGAACCCAGAACTTGGAGCCTCTTCTTCATCCTCGTCTTTCTTCGGCACTTGCAAGACAAATGATGCCATCCGTGGAGGTCGAGCTGGAGTTAACTCCAGCGCATACACCCCAGTGGATGGCGCCATTTTGATGTACAGCAATGCTGTACACATTAACTCCAGCATGACCTCAGCGGACGGCATCATTTGGCTTGCAAGTGGCGAAGAAAGAAGAGGATGAAGAAAAGACTATGAGGCCTGGGATTGACCCTGGACCAAGGCTCAGGCGTCGGGACCCAGCCTCCTAGCCAAGGCTCTGGCATCTGGCCTGGGTCCAGGCTGAGGCCCCGGCATCAGGACATGGCATCTGGGTCAGGCCAAAGCCTTGGCCTTGCGTAGGCCATGATCATGGCAACTTACTGCACCCTTAGCCTACGCAAAGCCAAGGCTTTGGCTTGGGCCTAGGCTGAAGCCAGCAGATCCCCACCAGATTGGGTAAGTGGGGGCCAGGGGGATCCCAGCCCCCTTGGTTTTTTGAGCGGGCAGGCGGGAGGCCCAGGGAGGCCTCATTTTAGTTTTTTGGCAGTGTTTTTTTGGGAGGGGTGAATTGTTTGATTCATTTTCATTCGTGAGAAAAAAACGAAACAATCCATGAACTGAAATTTGTGGAAAAAACCCTACTGAAAACGAAAATTAATTTTTTTCTCCTGCATATCCTTGTTCTTTGGGAATCATTGGGACAATCAGACCTATAATTCCATGCAGGCTGGCTTGGTGGTCAGGTGGTTAAGTGCTGTTCAGTGCCATAGAAGATGGTCCCTGGTTTGATCTCTGAGTTATCTTCCATACCCTAGGTCGATTGGGACTGGGGATGATGTAGAGGCAGCGCTCACAGATCCAGAGGGTGGAAAAAGTTATAGTCATCATTAAAGATGACATCTGATGGCTAGATTTAGAGCTCATGATATAGTGTTCCGGAAAATCCCCAGACTGTTATGATGAAGAAAGGAGTAACTACCTACCTACCTACCACTCCCTCCATCAATGCAATAGGATTAACATGGAGCCAGATATCAACCATTCAAGAAGTATAAGTTATTAGAGAAGGGAGGGTAAGTGCAGGCCCTTAGGGAACAAATAGAGGGCAGATCATAAGTGGGGAGGAGAATGAGCTCTTTGGGAGGATGGAATTTTGGGCTTGGGCAGGGTCAGTCTTGAGAGTAAGCCCTTGGTGGGTGAATGGTGAAAAGATCAGGTTCTAGGGGAGCAGAGGGCAAGGATTTTTCTTGAGGGAATGGGGTAAGAACAAGTCCTGAGGGAGTTGAGAGAGGGCATGCAAGTTCTAGAAGAGCAGAGGATGAGGATATTTCTGAGGAGAGATTGGGGACAGATCTTGGGGAATGGGATGGTGAGGGCAACTCCTGAAGGAACAGAGATTAAGTGCAGGAAAAAAAGGTGGGAAGGGAGGAGGCAGATCCTGGAGGAGCAGAGGATGAGCATACTTCCTGTGGGAGAAAAGGGTGAAGGCAGGTTTTTTGGGAGGGTGGATCCTGAGGGAGCAGAGAGGGCAGGTTCTGCAGGGAGCAGTGGGTGAGGTACTGGGGACGTAGGGATAAAGAGGGCTGTAAAGGAGTTAATATCTTATTGAAACAGATTGGATTAGGGGAATTTTATTAGAAGGGTAGAGCACAAAAGAAGACTCAGTTTATAATAAAAATGAAGATCTCTTCCTTGGAAACTGCATGTGCCTGTGATGATCAGGCCATGCTGAGGACTGGCTGTATGTGTGCCTGTACCAAAGAGGGTCCACTGTCCACACAATGTCTCTTAGCAAACCTGCCCCTCTCCAAACTATTCTCAAAGACTTCTTTGCATAAGTACTGACTTTACCTTTTTATTGCAAGATGAAATGAAATAAAATATTACTAGTGTACTGCATACAACACTGGTAAATAAGTAAATATCGATGTTCTTGCCTGTGATAAACCAAAGGCTTTTTCCATGTTACAAGTACAGTGCAAACTCCTTTGGCACACCCCTTGCTGCAGTGCTAATGCAGTTTTCTTTCAGTGCTAATAACCATGCCATTTCAGAGCCTCCTAAACTATGTAAGTTAGACGTGATAAACTGGTATGTACTACAACGAAGCACTTAAATGAGTCACTGACTGCATTAACACTGAATGATGCCTCTCTTGTGGTGCACACTGCAGTTAGGGCTGGTACCCTGTACAGAGACTGAAATTGGCACCCTATGGTGAAAAAAAAAAGCTTTACTCAAATCACCCTGTAGTCTTGTTCTTACCTTCCATCCTTGCTCTTAATTTCCATCCCTGTCTCAGCAACACCTTCCATTCCTGTCACCCTCCTTCCATCCTTGTCCCTTCCATCCCTGTCCCCACCCACCTTTTCTTCTACCCTTGCCTCTTCACTCTTATTTTCTGTCCCTGCTTGCATCCTTTCACCCTCCTTCCATCCTTTCCCCCCATACCTTCCATCCCTGACACCCTCCTTCCATCCTTTCACCCCATACCTTCCATCCTGACACCCTCCTTCCATCCTTTCACCCCATACCTTCCATCCCTGACACCCTCCTTCCATCTTTTCCCCCCATACCTTCCATCCTTTCCCCCCATACCTTCCATCTCTGACCCCCTCCTTCCATCCTTTCCCCCCATACCTTCCATCCCTGACACCCTCCTTCCATCCTTTCCCCCCCATACCTTCCATCCTGACACCCTCCTTCCATCCTTTCCCCCCATACCTTCCATCCCTGACACCCTCCTTCCATCCTTCTCCCCATATCTTTCATCCCTGACACCTTCCTTCCATCCCTGTCACCCTCCTTCCAATCTTTCCCCATATACCTTCCATCCCTGACCCCCTCCTTCCATCCTTTCCCCCCATACCTTCCATCCTTTCCCCCCATACCTTCCATCCCTGACACCCTCCTTCCATCCTTTCCCCCCCATACCTTCCATCCCTGACCCCCTCCTTCCATCCTTCCCCCCATACCTTTCATCCCTGACCCCCTCCTTCCATCCTTTCCCCCCATACCTTCCATCCCTGACACCCTCCTTCCATCCTTTCCCCCCATACCTTCCATCCCTGACACCTTCCTTCCATCCCTGTCACCCTCCTTCCAATCTTTCCCCACATACCTTCCATCCTTGGCCCCCCTCCTTCCATCCTTTCCCCCCATACCTTCCATCCCTGACACCCTCCTTCCATCCTTTCCCCCATACCTTCCATCCCTGACACCCTCCTTCCATCCTTTCCCCCCATACCTTCCATCCTTTCCCCCCATACCTTCCATCCCTGACACCCTCCTTCCATCCTTCTCCCCATACCTTCCATCCCTGACACCCTCCTTCCATCCTTCTCCCCATACCTTCCATCCCTGACACCCTCCTTCCATCCTTCTCCCCATACCTTCCATCCCTGACACCCTCCTTCCATCCTTCTCCCCATACCTTCCATCCCTGACACCCTCCTTCCATCCTTCTCCCCATACCTTCCATCCCTGACACCCTCCTTCCATCCTTCTCCCCATACCTTCCATCCCTGACCCCCTCCTTCCATCCTTTCCCCCCATACCTTCCATCCCTGACACCCTCCTTCCATCCTTCTCCCCATACCTTCCATCCCTGACACCCTCCTTCCATCCTTTCCCCCCCATACCTTCCATCCCTGACACCCTCCTTCCATCCTTTCCCCCCATACTTTCCATCCCTGACACCCTCCTTCCATCCTTCTCCCCATACCTTCCATCCCTGACCCCCTCCTTCCATCCTTTCCCCCCATACCTTCCATCCCTGACACTCTCCTTCCATCCTTTCCCCCATACCTTCCATCCCTGACACCCTCCTTCCATCCCTGACACCCTCCTTCCATCCTTTCCCCCCATACCTTCCATCCCTGACTCCCTCCTTCCATCCTTCTCCCCATACCTTCCATCTCTGACACCCTCCTTCCATCCTTACCCCCCTCCTTCCATCCTTTCCCCCCATACCTTCCATCCCTGACACCCTTCTTCCATCTTTTCCCCCCATACCTTCCATCCCTGACACCCCTCCTTCCATCCTTCCCCCCCATACCTTCCATCCCTGACACCCTTCTTCCATCCTTTCCCCCTTACCTTCCATCCCTGACCCCCTCCTTCCATCCTTCTCCCCATATCTTCCATCCCTGACACCTTCCTTCCATCCCTGTCACCCTCCTTCCAATCTTTCCCCATATACCTTCCATCCCTGACCCCCTCCTTCCATCCTTTCCCCCCCATACCTTCCATCCCTGACACCCTCCTTCCATCCTTTCCCCCCATACCTTCCATCCCTGACACCTTCCTTCCATCCCTGTCACCCTCCTTCCAATCTTTCCCCATATACCTTCCATCCCTCACCCCCTCCTTCCATCCTTTCCCCCCCATACCTTCCATCCCTGACACCATCCTTCCATCGTTTCCCCCCCATACCTTCCATCCCTGACACCTTCCTTCCATCCCTGTCACCCTCCTTCCAATCTTTCCCCACATACCTTCCATCCTTGGCCCCCCTCCTTCCATCCTTTCCCCCCATACCTTCCATCCCTGACACCCTCCTTCCATCGTTTCCCCCCCATACCTTCCATCCCTGACACCTTCCTTCCATCCCTGCCACCCTCCTTCCAATCTTTCCCCATTTACCTTCCATCCCTGACCCCCTCCTTCCATCCTTTCCCCCCATACCTTCCATCCCTGACACCCTCCTTCCATCCTTTCCCCCCATACCTTCCATCCCTGTCACCCTCCTTCCAATCTTTCCCCATATACCTTCCATCCCTGACTCCCTCCTTCCATCCTTTCCCCCCATACCTTCCATCCCTGACACCCTCCTTCCATCGTTTCCCCCCCATACCTTCCATCCCTGACACCTTCCTTCCATCCCTGTCACCCTCCTTCCAATCTTTCCCCACATACCTTCCATCCTTGGCCCCCCTCCTTCCATCCTTTCCCCCCATACCTTCCAACCTGACACCCTCCTTCCATCCTTTCCCCCCCTGCTTACAAGAGAGCTGCACTGGCAGCCTGGCAATCTGAACACTGCTTCCTACCCCCAGTGTCTCTCCTTCTCTCTCTCCTGGCCAGTTCAAACTGTGTACCTCACAGGAAAGAGAGGCGCCAGCAGCAGAAAATGGCATTTATAAGTGCTGGGTTTCCTGGCAGCAGCAACAGCATTTTGGCTCCTAGGGGCACCGAAGGAAGGAATGACGTTCAACAGCATCTCTTCTGTACCCTTTGGGCAGAGGGTAGGGAGGGAGGCAACGTCAACACTTTTACGGCTCCACAGGCCCTATTTGAATAGGAACCATGGTTCCTGTTCAACCTATCAGCTGCATTGAGAGGGGACACTTGATGGTGCCCTCTAGTGCTTGACACCCTTTGCTACTGAATGATATCCCCCACCGCCTGCCATATCCATCGCACTAACACTAAATGATGATGTCTTTGCTGTGTATACTTCATTCTCAGGTTTCCATTTGGCACTTATTTCTCCTCTGAGCACCTGGAAAGCTACTTAGATCTTTGTTCTTTAGTGGAAACTCCCCCCTGATGTTTCTTTTCTTTTTTAAGGACATGACCAAGAAGGAGCTTAGCAAGGAGATTCAATCATTGATGCAACGTGAAATTCTCTCATCAGGTAAAGTTGTACTTGTGGCCTAAGGAACTTCCAGGGCTCTTCACCAACTCTTGAGCAGGTTCATTACCAGCTTGAGTGGGTCAGTGAGGAACTGATTCAGAGTCAGAGCCAACTTTTAATGGGAAAGGCTCAGTGCATTGATGGAGCCTGCCTGTAGAACATGGGATATGGAATATACATGGCAAAAGTGTTCACTCCCTGGCTTGAGACTTGCTGCTCAGATGTAACTGGGTTAATCCAAGTGCAATAGTTTAAAATAAATTCAAAAGCAATTAATTGCCTCGAATCAGGTGAAAGTTAATTGGCTTTCTACCAGTTATAAGTGTAATTAATAAACAAAGGTTATTGGTGATGGAAGAAACTTGGCGCTGTGCTGCTGGATACCTGTCTATCTCCTCTGTCAATACTACTACTACTTATCATTTATATAGTGCTACTATATGTATGTAGCACTACACTGATACACATAGGAGACAAAAAATAAGTTTCAGAAAATGTATTTATTACAGTGAATGTGGTTAAACTTAAGAAGGCTATGATCTGGAAGAGCTAGGCTTTAAGATTTAAAAAATAACCTAAAGAAAAGGTGGATTTTTAGGCAGGTCTTGAATATGGTCAGACAGTGAGCATGATGCATCAACTCAAGAAGGTTCTCGCAAGCATATGGTGCAGTGAGGTGGAAAATGCTGAGTCAGGAGTTGGCAGTGGAGGAGAAGGGCACAAAGAAGAGCAGTTTGTTTGATGGACAGAGGACACGAAGAGCAGTGTAGGGGGATACGAAAGGAGAGGTAATGAGGAGTTGAAGAAACATGTACATGTAGGTAAGTAGAAGAAACTTGAACTGTATGCAAAAGAAGATGGGAAGTCAATGCAGTGTCTTACAAAAAGGTTATATAGATGCAGCGACATTAGCAGAAGATATGTCATGCAACTGAATTTTGAAGAGACTGTAATGAAGATAGATAGTTCAGTGGAAGACCTGTGGGAAGGCTGAAGTAGCCATAACTGGAAATTTTGATTTCCACTCACCCTGATAGGCCAATGCAATAAGGTGCAGCCAGCCTAGTTCACGGGTTTCTGATGCAATAAGGAGATTAGCATGTCCAAAACATGCACCCTAAGAAATGTGTGCCCGATAGTGCCCAACGCATGTAAATTCCATGTAGATGAAGACATTAGCTATTACTGCCCGATGCAGGTGTTAAGCCCATCAGTCGCAGACGGTTGCGACCGCTGTTGCTCACCTCTTACTTCTCATCTTTGACTCCATTGGGCTGACTCGCGGCCTCCGCCAGCTATCGACGGCCTACCTGCCTCTGTTCCCAGGCCTCCTTGGACGGCGTGGATGCTGCCGATCGCCATCTTGCCCTCAGAGTTCCTTAGGTGCGCATGTGCGCCCTCGGGCCAGTCTTAAGCACGTCAGGGTGGGAACCTCGGGGGCATCCCTTCCGGATGACATCATTCATTGTGGACTCTTAAGCTGGTTGGCCCTGTCTGCCTATGACTTGGCAATGAGTCCCTTCATTGCTGAATCCGCCTTGCTCGTTAAGGACCTTCCGTTCCAGCTCCTGCTTCCTCAGCACGAGACATCTCGGGTACCCATTCCTCAGGGGCCCCTTTCCTCATCTCTGGCTATCCGCTCCTCAGAGGGCCTTGCGCCTAGGACTACTGCCTGCCCCGTTCCCCGGGGCTTCCTCTGGAACCATCTCTACTCCTACTGTGAGTACTCTGCTCTGCGGACCTTATCATTTCATCTCTACTGAGGAACTCTCATTGGTGTACCCCGCTCCGTGGCCCACTACCCTATCATCTCTACTGAGGAACCTTCATCGGTATACCCTGCTCCACGGACCACTACCATCTCATCTCTACTGAGGAATATTCATTGTGGACCATTGCCGTATCCTCTGCGGACCATTGCCATATCATCTCTATTGAGGTATCCTCCTTGGGTGTCCCTCACTTCACAGACTCAGTGACACCTCTATGTCTGTGTGCCTTTCCTTCTATACTCCCCACTCCATGGGCAGTGATTCTCTACTACTTTTAATAAAGACTCTAAATCTCTGTTGTCAGCTGAGACCTCGCCTCCTGACGGTGAGGCTCACGGGGCTCCTCCCTGTGGGCGGGACCATCTCTCACCTCTGCCCAGGGCCCACATAGCCACAAATCCTAACAGCAGGAAAGCGCACCCAAAGGCTGGGTGCCCAGTGCACATTTTTAAATTTAACTCCAGCTCTGGAAATGGAATAAAGTTAACTTGCAGTCAAGGGCTCATGAGAAACATTAAAAAATATGGTCTTTTTGTTGCAATAAATATGTTGTTCTCCTTAGTGTAATCCTGACACTTGAATTTAATGTTTTCGGTGGAGAAAAATATCTGAACATTTAGTCAAAAAAAAGCACACTTTTCTTATGACCACACAATTTAGATGCTGTAGCAAAGGACGCCTGATATAATAAACTTCAGCATTGAAATAAGCACCTCAGCAAAATAATCAAAAAGAAGCGCAATCAAAACATGCGCTCGTATTGAATGTCCATTGCAATAAACTTTATGCGCCAGAAACGCATAATTCTCCTTTAGCGGGCCCCAATTTCCCTCTCATTTAAATACTGCATCGGGCACACAGGGGATGTGGCTGCACACGTCCTATTGCATCGGCTTGTGAGACTGTTGCGAATTGGGGTGAGGCGGGGCATCAGCATGCACCCAGAATTTCACACACTCTCTTACTCTCTTTCACACATATGCTGACTTCTCTCATTCTGCCATGCATACACTTTCTCACACAGATGCCCACACGAACATACTTCTTTCCTTCTTCCACACACACATGCATACTCACACATGTCCTTCTACACACTAATATACATACCTATACTCACTTTTCTCCCTGTCTCTCCAAATATTCATTTACACTCTTACCCCTCTCCCTCCCACGCACACGCACACACACACACACACACACACTCTCTCTCATTCACTGTCATGACAGATGGCTCCTGCAGCATACAGACCAGGATAAGGTTATTAGAGTTTATTAGAGATATAAACACAAATAGATCTCATTTTACAGCACAGCAGCTACTATAAAGAATAAAGATATACTTTACAACATAAGGCTAAAATGTGTATCTAATCAAAAGACACAGTCCAGGTCTTTAAACAGCAGTTCCTTCCTTGTGACAATATGAGCAGAATTTGAGACAAGACTTCACAATTCAGTTCAATATATTTAACACTTCACATAAGCAAGAAATCTTTGTACCACAACTTTCACCCAGAATCCAGTCTCGAATATCAACCTGCATGTCCAACATCACTGTCTGGATGCTCCATATGGCTAAGGCATGCACTGGACCTCAGAAGCAGGCTGAGCTCCAAAGTCTCAATGCATGGATGAGACAATGGTACAGGGAAGAAGGCTTTAGATTTGTTAGGAATTGGGGAATATTCTGGAGAAGGGGGAGGGTATTCCAGTAGAGATGGGTGTAACCCGTTTATTTTTATTTGTTGATTTATAGCTATGAATGTTACTTTTGTAAACCGTTGTGATGTATATGTGGAACGATGGTATATAAAATATCTACATTAAATAAATAAATTTAATTAATTAATAGATCTGCTGTTGGCACTAACATTGAAAAAGGATATAGAGGTGATTTTAAATTAGACCATGGGGGAAGCTCATAGTCGCACAGAGGTATCTCCCAAAAATACACATAAAACGGAGAAGTTAGAATATCCCAATAGAGAGGCTGTGCTAAAGGCTGAAGTAGCCCAGAAGGATTTAAATAAGTGCATACAGAAACGGATGACTCCAAACTGCTAATAAGCAGGTTGTGAATACAAATAAAGTTAAAATACAAATAAAAAACGTACTTTAAAATGTCTGTGAATGAAAAATAGTATTGATGAGTTAGAATGTAAGGCATTAGAGGAGTATTAAGGATATGTAGGGCTTATATTTTCATTTTGTTTTTTCCCCCTTTATTCTCATTTTATTTAATGTGGGGTGTTTTGTTTTTTTTTTGGGGGGGGGGTTGGTTTATTTCCTGAACCAAAAGAAAAAACATTAAATGCCCCAAAAATCCCCAAAACAAAAAAAAAATATGAAAGTGAACCTCCCAGAGACCCTCTAATCCCCTTCTAACCTGGCAAAGAGAAGACTGAGGTCTGGGATTACCTGATTGGAACTCCCCGAATCCAGCTGGAGCTTCACAAGATCCCTTCAACCCCCAACCCTGCTAATAATACTATTATTACTTCTTAATACTTCTATAGTACAACTTTATGTTCACAGCACTGTACATAAACATATAAGAGACAGTCCCTGCTTGATAGAGGTTATAATCTAATCAAGACAAACACAGAAGTCAATATTCAGAAGCATTTAGCCAGATAACTCAGAAGTTATCTTCCTAATGAAAATTTGGGTATTTATCCAGCAAAATTCTAGCAGGATAATTTTTTATCCAGCTAAAATGTGGCCAGATAAGTTAGAGGCATTCTGGAGGCATAACTAGGAGGAGATGAGTTATCCATACAAATTATTTGACTAACTCTGGTTAGCCCATAGACCTGCCCTAAATTAGCCAGATAAACTTATCTGGCTAATTTTAACATAGCCGGATATATTCAACGGCACAATCATGCCACTGAATATATAGGATAAGTTAACTGGATAAGTTTATCCGCCTAACTAACTGAACCACATAGAAGCTGAATATGGATCTCAAAATATCCCTTTAACCCCTGGATTATTTAACATAGTAACAGTAACATAGTAATGATGGCAGAAAAAGACCAAATGGGCCATCTAGTCTGCCCAGGAAGTTTACCAAGGTAGTAACTGCCACTCCATGCAGGTTACCCCCACATTTCTGTCAAGGGTAGTACTAGTAACTGCCATTCCGTGCCGGATAAGCTTTTTTATTTATTCTCATCCTCTAGCCTTTAGGGATCCACAGTGTTTTATCCCATGCCCCTTTGAAATCCTTCACAGTTTTAGTCTTCACCACTTGCTCCGGAAGGGCATTCCAGGCATCCATCACCCTCTCAGTGAAGAAATATTTCCTGACATTCTAAGTCTTTCTCCCTGGAGTTTCAAATCGTGACCCTCTAGTTCTACTAAATTGTTTTCCAATGGAAAGGTTTTGTGGACAACCATGGATCATTAAAACCTTTCAAGTATCTGAAGGTCTGTATCATATCACCCCTGCTCCTCTTCTCCTCCAGGGTATACATATTCAGGTTCTTCAACCTCTCCTCATAAGTTATTCGATGGAGACCACCCACCATTTTGGTCACCCTTCTCTGGGCCACCTCCATCCTGTCTGTATCTCCTTTGAGATATGGTCTCCAGAACTGAACACAGTATTCCAGGTGAGGCCTCACCAAGGACCTGTACAAGAGGATTATCACTTCCCTTTTCTTACTAGATATTCCTCTCTCTATTCTGCCTAGCATTCTTCTGGCTTTGGCTATCGCTGTGTCACACTGCTTCTTCGACTTCAGGTTGTTAGACACTATCACCCAAGGTCTCTCTCCTGCTCCATGCACATCAGCCCTTCTTTTGCATCCGTTGGGCTCAGACGGCTTCGACCCTTGTGCCTCACCTTTTTCTCTGCTCTCCTAGCTAGCCTTGGGAAGGTGGCTACTGCCGCGTCTGCAAGCCGAGTCCTCCGGTGTCCCCGGAACGGCTATGGCAAAGCCTCACGCCATGTTTTTCCTAACGGCCTCCTAGGGTGCGCACTCGCAAGCCACCCACGTCTTTATCCACGTCATGGCAGGAACCTCGGGGGTGTCCCCCTCGAGTGACGTCACGCCAGCCGGGTATTTAGCCTATGCTTGTTTGCTAGCTCGTTGAGTTGGACTGCTACCTCTGGATCACCTCACTACTGCCACCTCTGGTGGTATACAGCAGCTGTACAATAAAATCCACTCAAACACCTCAAAACCATAACAGATTGCTAACTCCATGGATTCGGTTCAGCTCACCGCATTGCAGGCCATTCCAGGCCTGGCCCCAATGAATCTTCGAACAGCAGAATGCGCTGGAGAATTTGACTGCTGCATTTAATCAGCTGCACGAACAGATGAATTCACCAACCACCACAGGTAAATAAGTTACACCGCCAGAAGTGACGGTCAAGACCATTGTACCTCTATCTGCTCCAACAAACTTCTCAGGGGAAGTTTGGAAATGTAGAGGATTTATCAACCAGTGTTGCATGCACTTTTCCCTGCAACCTAATCATTTTCCTACAGTCTATGCCAAGACCACTTACATCTTGTCTTATCTGGACGGAAGATCATTGGCTTGGGCCTCTTCGCTGTAGGAGCACGATGATCCGATCCTACATGATCTTGCTGGGTTCCTTGAACTGTTCAGATCATTTTTTGATGACCCTGCCTGGCACCCAACTGCAGGATCTTCGTTGGTTCACCTGAAGCAAGGTAATAAAACTCTATTAGACTTCGCCATAGAATTCGATACACTGGCGTCTGAATTACATTGGGACCCTAAATGCCTGAGGACTCTCTTCTTCGAGGGACTGAACTCTCGTTTGAAAGATGAGCTGGCAGCTTGCGAGATGCCTGAGACATTGGCCGAACTATGAAGTTGGCAACAAGGATCGATCGCTGACTTTGTAAGACCCTTCAGGGTGAAACTCGAGTTAAGACTACACCCAGGCCTGTTCTCTCGGGTCCAGTTGTGTTATGGTTTTGAGGTGTTTGAGTGGATTCTCGGGTACTGTGGAAGATGACCACGCCCACAGGGAGGAGCCCCGTGGGGAGCCACAGTACTGGGCTAGACTCAGGATGCACAAACACTGAATTGTCTTTTATTATACAGCAGATGTAAGCCACCAGAGGTGGCGGTAGTGAGCAGATTCTGAAGTAGCAGTCCAGGGACCCTTGGTAAAGGGACCCGTCTCACCAAGTTTATATAGGGAGGTTCCGCTGTAAGGTTCCCAGCATGGCAAGCTGTAGATGAGATAGACTGAGAATTAGATTACTCACTAGATGGTAGCTGTAATGTAGAAGGTTCCCACCAGGCAGAAGTAGATGGTTCCAGGCACCGAGGCAGGGAGAGCAGGCCCTCGAGGAGCGAGTACCTGATCCCAGTAAGGCACCTGAAAAAAGAGGAAGGGCCCCCGAGGAGCGGGTACCCAGGCTAGCGGGTACCCGAAGAGCAGAGAGAGAGCTTCCAGTGGTAGCACGGAAGCGGCAGAGCAGCGTAGATTGGACGAATACAATCCTTGCTAACTCGATGAGCTAGCAAACAAGCGAAGCCTAAATATTTTGTGATGTCACTCGAGGGGGACGCCCCCGAGATTCACACCATAGCTGGAATAAAGACATGGGTAGCACGCGCATGCGCACCCTAAGAGGATCTTGGAGGAACATGGCGGTAGGCAACACTATAGCCGTTCGGGGACGCTGGAGAGAGCAGTTTGCAGATGCGGCAGTGGCCATCTTTCCAAGGCTAGCGGGGAGAACAGAGAAAAGGTGAGGTACAAGGGTCGAAGCCATCTGAGACCGATGGACACAACAGTACCCCTCTTCAAAGTGTCCCCTCCAGCCCTCCTACCTGGTCTTGGTTTCTGGGGATGCATTCTGTGGAATTGTTGAAGTATCTGTTTATCCATGATATTTGCCTGACGTTCCCAAGAGTTATTTTCAGGTCCATAACCCTCCCATGACAGGAGGTATTCCCATACTCTGCCTCTTTTCCTGACATCAAGGATAGCGTCTACCTTGTATTCGATGTCTTCTTCTGCATCAATAGGTGTAGGTTCAGGTATCTTGGTTGAAAACTCAATAAGAATTAATGGTTTCAATAGTGAGTCATGGAACGCATTATGAATCTTCAATGCTGGTGGTAATTGTAGACTGTAGGTAAGAGTACCAAGTCGTCAGAGAATGGGGAAGGGTCCGATGAAGCGAGGAACAAAACGAGCTGAAGGCAGCTTGAGTCTTAGGTGTTTAGTACACAGCCAGACTTTGTCACCAGGCTGAAATTCTGGAGCCTTGACGTGATGAATAACATAGCTTTTCTTTGCTCTTTGTCCTGCTTTGTGAAACATCTCTTGAGTTTTAGTCCAAAGTTGTTGAATAATTTTGGCAGTAGATTGAGGTGCCGGGGATGACACTGAAAGTGGAAGTGGTAAAGGTGGTGCTGGTAGTCGTCCGTAGACCACTTCAAATGGTGTTGATCCAGTGGATGTTGCTGGATGAGAGTTGATGGCGAATTCAGCCCAGGGCAACAGTTCAGCCCAATCATTTTGACGTGTGCCAACATAGGTGCGAATGAACTGTTTGAGGGTCCTATTCACTCTCTCTTTTTGCCAGTTTGACTGAGGATGGTATGCAGAGCTGAAGTCGAGAGAGATATCAAACTTCTTGCACAATGCCTTCCAGAACTTGGCTGTGAATTGAGTTCCTCTGTCAGAGACGATGTGCTTAGGCATGTCGTGTAGGCGAAAGATGTGAGCTATAAAAAGACTTGCAAGCTCTATAGCTGAGGGTAAGCCAGGAAGAGCCACGAAGTGAGCCATCTTTGAGAAACGATCCACTGTTACCCAGATGGTGTTGTTTCCTCCTGAAAGTGGTAAGTCTACCACAAAGTCTGTAGCAATGTGAGTCCAGGGCTTGTCTGGCAATGGCTGTGGTTGGAGAAGGCCCCAAGGACATCTGGGTGGCGATTTCTGTCCAGCACAATTGGTACATGAAGCAATGTAGGAAAAAGTGTCTTCCTGCAAGGTGGGCCACCAGTAGTACCTCTGTAATTTTGCTAGGGTTCTGTGTTGACCAGGGTGTCCAGCCAGTTTAGAGTCATGAGCCCATGCTAATAGCTTTTTCCTTTGGTTCTTGGGTACAATGGTCTTACCTGCAGGTACAGAGTGAATAGCTGACAAGATAATTTTCTTTGGGTCAATGATATGTTGAGGTTCCTCTGGTACATCCTCAGAGAGGAATGAGCGAGATAGGGCATCTGCTCTGATGTTCTTATCTCCAGGGTGGTATTTCAGCACAAAGTCAAACCTGTTAAAGAACAGGGACCATCTCACCTGCCTATGGTTTAGGCGTTGAGGGTGGCGGAGGTACTCCAGATTCTTGTAATCCGTGAAGGCTGTGATCTGATGTTGAGCACCTTCAAGCCACGGTTGCCACTCTTCGAATGCCATCTTTATTGCCAGTAATTCTTTATCCCCTATGCCGTAGTTCTTCTCCGCTGGCGAGAAGCGACGGGAGAAAAAAGAGCATGGGTGGAGAGTCTTGGAATCACTGGACTGGCTTAACACGGCCCCTACGCCCATGTCAGAAAGATGCCTTCTCGAGCAAGCCATGCCTCCGACATCCGGATCCGACCTGGCCTTTCATCGTAGAGGTTGATGCCTCAGACATAGGCGTAGGGGCCGTGCTAAGCCAGGCTGGTGATGCTAAAGCCTTACACCCATGTTCTTTTTTCTCCTGACACCTCTCACTAGCAGAGAAGAACTACGGCATAGGGGATAAAGAACTACTGGCAATAAAGATGGCATTCGAGGAGTGGCACTCCTAGCTTGAAGGTGCACAACATCAGATCACAGTTTTCACAGACCATAAAAATCTGATGTACCTCCGTCACGCTCAGCGCCTAAACCATAGGCAGGCGAGATGGTCTCTGTTCTTTAATAGATTTGACTTTGTGCTGAAATACCGCCCTGGAGATAAGAACGTCAGAGCAGATGCCCTATCTCGCTCATTTCTCTCTGAGAACATACCTGATGAACCCCAACATATCATCGACCCGAAAAGAGTTATCTTGTCAGCTACTCACCCAGTACCTGCGGGTAAGACCGTTGTACCCAAGAACCTAAGGAAAAAGCTGTAAGCATGGGCTCATGATTCTAAACTGGCTGGACACCCTGGTCAATGTAGAACTCTGGCTAAACCACAGAAGTACTACAGGTGGCCCACCATGAAGGAAGACACGTTCTCCTACGTTGCTTCTTGTTCCAATTTTGCCAGACAGAAGGCCCCGGTCATCCTTGGGGCCTTCTCCAACTCTTGCCAGTGCCAGATGAGCCCTGGACTCACATCGCTACAGACTTTGTGGTAGACTTACCACTCTCGGGAGGTAACAACACAATCTGGTTTACAGTGGATCGTTTCTTGAAGATGGCTCACTTCATGGCTCTCCCTGGCTTGCCCTCACCCATGGAGCTTGCAAAGCTTTTCAACGCCCATATCTTTTTCCTACACGGCATGCCAAAGCACATCGTCTCTGACAGAGGAACACAATTCACAGCTAAGTTCTGGAAAGCACTGTGCAAGAAGTTTGATATCTCTCTCGACTTCACCTCTGCATACCATCCTCAGTCTAACGGGCAAACGGAGAGAATGAATAGGACAATCAAGCAGGTCATTCGTGCCTATGTGGGTACTTGTCAAAATGACTGGGCTGAACTGTTGCCCTGGGATGAATTTACCATCAACTCTCATCCAGCAACATCAACTGGATCAACACCATTTGAAATGGTCTACGGATGACTAACTTTACCACCTTTACCACTTCCACTTTCAGTTTCGTCCCCGGCAGCTCAATCTACTGCCAAAGATATCCAACAACTATGGACTAAAACCAAAGAGATGCTCCGTAGAGCTGGACAAAGAGCAAAGAAAAGCTATGATGCTCATCACTGCAAGGGTCCAGAATTCCAGCCTGGTGTCAAAGTCTGGCTGTCTACAAAACATCTAAGACTCAAGCTACCATCAGCTCGTTTTGCTCCACACTTCGTCGGACCCTTTCCCATTCTCCGACGACTAGGTACTCTTACGTACAGTCTGAAACTTCCACTAGCATTGAAGATTCATAATGCGTTCCATGTCTCACTACTAAAACTGCTAGTCCTTATCGGGTTCTCAACTAAGACACCTAAACCTACACCTATTGATGCAGAAGAAGACATCGAAAACAAGGTAGATGTTATTCTTGATGTGAGAAAGAGAGGCAGAGTATGGGAATACCTCCTGTCATGGGAGGGTTATGTAACTGCAGAAACTCTTGGGAACCTTTGGCAAATATCATAGATAAAGAGATGCTTCAGCAATACCACAGAATACATCCTCAGAAACCAAGACCAGGTAGGAGGTCTGGAGGGGGCCCTTTGAAGGGGGGTACTGTTGCGTCCGTTGGTCTCAGACGGCTTCGACCCTTGTGCCTCACCTTTTTCTCTGCTCTCCCCACTAACCTTGGGAAGATGGCTACTGCCGCGTCTGCAAGCTGCATCCTCCGGCGTCCCTGGAACGGCTATGGCAAAGCCTCACGCCATGTTTCTCCTAAGGGCCTCCTAGGGCGCGTGTGCGCATGCCACCTACGTCTTTATCCACGTCATGGCGGGAACCTCGGGGGCGTCCCCCTTGAGTGACGTCATGCCATCCGGGTATTTAGCCTATGCTTGTTTGCTAGCTCATTGAGTTAGCAAGGATTGGACTCGTCCAGTCTAAGCTACTCTGCCGCTTCCGTGCTGCCTCTGGAAGCTCTCTCTGCCCTTTGGGGTATTCTCTAACCTGGGTACCCGCTCCTTGGGGGTCCTTTGCTTTCTATCAGGTGCCTTACTGGGATCAGGTACTCGCTCCTCGAGGGCCTGTTCTCCGTCATCAGTGCCTGTTACCATCGACTTCTGCCTGGTGGAATCATCAACCTTACAGCTACCATCTAGTACTCACTAGTTTCGTCCCCGGCAGCTAGTTCTCAGTCTGATCATCTACAGCTCTGCCGTGCTGGGAAATCTACACCTGGATATCCCTATACCATCTTGGTGAGACGGGTTCCCTCTGCCGAGGGTCCCTGGACTGCTACCTCTGGATCACCTCACTACTGCCACCTCTGGTGGTATACAGCAGTTGTACAACAAAAGACAAAACTCTGTGTGCATCCTGAGTCTAGCCCAGTACTGTGGCTCTCCATGAGGCTCCTCCCTGTGGTCATCCTCCACAGTACCCAAGAATCCACTCAAACACCTTGAAACCATAACACCTTCACCCCTCAACGTGTATAGTTCTTTCGGATTACCACACAGTCCAACCAACTCCCTCACAGGCTTCCTGCTTCGGATATATTTTTTAAAGTTTTTATTATGAGTTTTAGTCTCTATGGCTAACTTGCTTTCAAATTCTCTTTTAGCCTGTCTTATCAATGTTTTACATTTAACTTGCCAATGCTTATGCTTTTTCCTATTTTCTTTAGATGGATCCTTCCTCCAATTTTTGAAGGAAGATCTTTTGGCTAAAATAGCATCTTTCACCTCAACATTTAACCATACTAGCAACCATCCACGTTTCTTAATACATGGAATACATCTGGACTGTGCATCTAAGATGGTATTTTTTTAACAATGTTCATGCCTGTTGTACACTCAACCTTTGTAGCTGTACCTTTCAGTTTTTTCCTAACTCGTTTTCTCATTTTATCAAAGTTTCCCATTTGAAAGTTTAGTGCTAGAGCCATGGATTTACTTATTATCCTCCTTCTAGTCATTAATTCAAATTTGATCATGTTATGATCACTATTGCCAAACGGCCCCACCACCGTTACCTCTCTAACCAAATCCTGCGCTCCACTAAGAATTAGATCATAAATAGCTTCCTCTCTCATGTATTCCTGTACCAATTGCTCCATAAAGCTGTCTTTTTTTCCATCTGGGAACGTTATCTCTCTAGCATGTCTGATGTTACATTTACCCAGTCAATATTGGAGTAATTGAAATCTCACATTATTACTCCACTGCCGATTTGGTTAACTTCACTAGTTTCTCTTAGCATTTCATCAGCCATCTGATCGTTTTGGCCAGGTGGACGATAGTATACTAACATTTTACTCTTCTCCAACACACATGGGATTTCTACCCATATAGATTAAATTGTGCATTTAGTCATTTGCAGGATTCTTATCCTTTTGGACTCTATGCCATCCTGGACATAAAGCTTCCCCTGATCCCACCAAGTTACTCCTCCCAATATAATTTATACCCTAGTATGGCACTATCCCATTGGTTCTCATTTTTCTACCATGTCTCTGAGATGTCAATTAAGTCTGACATCATTCACGGCTATACACTCTAATTTTCCCATCTTTCTTCTTAATCTTCTAGCATTGGCATACAGACATTTCAAAGTGTGTTTTTTTGTTTGCATTAACAGCCTGCTTTTCAGATGACAGGAATAATTCAGAAACTTTTTAACTCAGGTGATTCTTTACTTATAGGCACATGCACTACTATTGCTTTTATTGAACCTCTCTGCTTTATTAGTATTCTTTGACGATACCTCTCTCCGAAATGAGCCCATCCCTACAGAAAAGACTCCCCCTTCCTCAAAAGGATCCCCAGTTCCTTACAAAACTGAATCCCACTTCTTTGCTACATCGTCTCATCCACACATTGAGACTGCAGAATTCTGCCTGCCTCTGGGGACCAGCA
Organism: Rhinatrema bivittatum; assembly: GCF_901001135.1. Lineage (NCBI taxonomy): Eukaryota > Metazoa > Chordata > Amphibia > Gymnophiona > Rhinatrematidae > Rhinatrema > Rhinatrema bivittatum. Next base: position 137,339,721 of record NC_042622.1, on the reverse strand, counting down.
CATGGAACAGGGAACATTTCAGAGAATATTACTCTGGGGGTTCTGGATTTTAGCTTTCTACCTAAGAGTCTAAGAGGGTCTTTTTCAAATCACTTTAGGGTGTTAGGGCCCTAATGTCTATGATAACACATAACGCATGTGATAAATAATGCATCGTGAGATGCGTATGCAAATTTGAAAAAATTAGTCAAATGGGAGGAGTTTATGAAAATGAGGGATGCTTAACACACTATCACAGGATTTAACTACACCTTTTTTCAGGGTGTGGAGAGCGAGAGAGCTATTAGGCAACATTTTATACCACTGTAAGAGGGGCCATTCTGAACTCGGGGTGAGATTTTGGTGGTGGGATAGGTTTTGGGGGGCAGTTTTACATGCACAGTCAGAGGTAAGAACAGCACAGTTACCATCAGTAAAGATTTTATGTGATCTGGAGTGATGAAAGGTATAAAAAGATGAAATATGTACAATGTATTCTTGACCTAACTTGATGTACTCTCTACCTAGCTGCTATCAAGCTTGGTCCAGAGTACAATGTACAAATCTCATCTTTGTGTACCTTTTATCACTCCAAATCACATAAAATCTTTACTGATGTCATTGTCTACTGTGCTGTTCGTTCCACTGACTGTGCATGTAAAACTGCCCTCCAAAACCTAGGCCACCACCAAAACCTTACCCCGAGTTAATAGTTGCCCCTCTTACAGTGGAATAAATAGTTTACTTATATGAAAGCTTTATAAAGAGGTTCTCTCTCTCTCTCTCTCTCTCCCCTTTCTTTTATCACAGGTGCTATTTTCACAATTTTATAGCAAAATGATAAATCTGGGGGTAAATTTGGCTTCCAGAGCCTCCTTCCCACATTTTTCTATGTCTGTGATGCCCACATGTACCATGACAGCTGGCTCCTCCCCTGTAAAATCTAAAATCTTATCTAGATGATGTGTGAGGTCCACTACCTTCACACCTGACAGGCATGTTACCAAGCGATCCTCATGTCCACCAGCCACCCAACTATATACATTCCTAATAATAGAATCACCAAGTAAGGACAGCCAAACTAACCCTTCCCTCCTGGGCAGTAGCCCTGGGGGAGACATTCTCAGTGTGAGAGGACAATGCATCATCTGGAGAGTAAGTCACTTCCTGTTACACAAGGTTGATGCTTTCCGACCACAGACCTTCCTTCTCCAAGCCAGAAGCAAGGCTAACAGACTAGAGTTGGGACTTGGCTACTATAGCCCTGAAGGTCTCATCTATATAGCTCTCTGTCTGCCTCAGCTCCTCCAAGTCTGCCACTCTAGCCTCCAGTGATTGGACTTATTCTCTGAGAGCCAGGATCTCTTTTCATTGGGTGCACAAATACAATCTCTCACCGGTGGGTAAAAAATCATACATGTGATACTTGATACAAAAGACTGAAAGACCCCCCACTCTTGCTGCTGAACTGCTGCCTTCATCTTAATTTTTTTTGAGCTCCTAGTTAAGTTTAGGTTGCTACAGAAGTAGGAATACATACAGGTAGAATTCTTTAAATTTATTGGTATATTCAGTATTAATCTGGTAATGACCTGCAACAGGATAATTAAACTCTAGATAAAGACTGGGGTAATCCCATGTTTTAGATAAAAGTCTGATTTTTTATTTGAAAGTGTCTCTTGCCTATAAATCAAAGGATGAGCTAGAGGTGGGTGGGAGGGAAAGACCTACACAGAAACTCTAAACTGTTTCCTACCTTTTGGCTTGCTTTTTATAACCAACACACAAACTCTAAACTATTTCAATTCCTTTAGCTTGCTTTTTATAATACTCACCCACACACTAAAGAATATACCTCAGGGAGGTGAGATAGGAGATATGTGATAGAGACATTGAAATATCTCAAAGTTTTCCATGCACAGGAGGTGAGCCTTTTTCAATGGAAAAGAGGCTCTAGAATAAGGAGTCATGAGATGAGGGTGAAAGGGGGTAGATTCATGAGAAATTTTAGGAAATATTTCTTTACAGAGAGGGTGGTGGATGCATGGAACAGCCTCCCAGTGAAGGTGGTGGAGGCACAAACAGTATCTGAATTCAAGAAATCATGAGATAAATACAGGGGATCTCTAAGGAAGTGATGCTATATTAATTGGATGGATGGGCAGATTGGATGGGCTATATGGACTTTTTCTGCCTTCATGTTTCTACTTTTCTAAAAAGTGTGTGTGTGTCTTTCTCTCTGACACAAAGACTCACATACTCTCTATCGCTCTTAGACACAAAGACATACCCATAGAGAGAAAGAGAGGGTTGTGAGTGAAAGGTTGCCTCATTACTTGGCAGCTGTTTTAGGAGCTGATTGGTTGGCAAGAGACTTTAACACCAGACCAGGAATTCAGGATCTGTATATGAGAGATGTAACCAAACTTCCAAGGTCATTTATCAATTTGTGTTAGGGCCTTAATGCGCAAATTAAACATTGAGTATTCCAGTGGGAGGAGTTTGGGCAGAGTTTATGGAAACGCACACTAATGTGGGATTTAATGCTGGAAATAACTACACTTATTTTGGAGCACGGTGAAAAAAACCTTTTTAGCATGCTGCCGTGGCCATTATTACAGATCGTGGTGATTATCGCGTACGATAAAAAGAAGTATTCTATCAGACACACTTATCAGGCTCTCCTGGAGCTAATAAAAACACCAGTTCTTACCTGGCCTGTCTTCTAAACCCAAGTTTACTTGTTGGGGGATATTGGATGCTTGAGGAGGCTCGCTGCAGACAACAACAACAGGAACACAACAACAAAAAGAACCTCAAGAACAGACAAGATCAATTCCAAGCCCTCCTAGGCAAATCCCACCAGAGGCTGAGTCACTGGCCCCGCAGGTTCGGGGCCCACGGCAGCACCTGGCACACAGATGGCCACAGCAGTGGAAATGCAGGGAGCGCATCTTTTCTCCCCGAGCATTATTGCTGGGCATGCCAGAGGATTGTATGGTTAGCAGGTATTGCCTCAGCTCTCAGGCTATCCTGGAATTATATGAAGAAATCCTAGGGGATCTGGACAGAAAGGTCCACACTGTGCCTGGCCTCACCAAACTATTGGTCAACCTACATTTCATGGCAACTGGCTCCTTCTAAATGACAGCAGAAGTCATAGGGGGAATGTCCCAAACCAATTTTTCCCACTGTCTGGACCAGGTCATAACAGCTGTTTCTGACTGCATTAATTACTAAATAGCATTTTCTCGGGACAGGCAACCCTTGATGGACTTGAAGAGTGGCTTTTATCCTCCATTAACATTCAAGATGTCTGATGCTCGAATGTGCATCCTTGACATGGTGGCCAGGTACCCAGGAGCCATGCACAATTCCTTTATACTTAGGTAATTGGGACTGTGCGAAAATTTTGAGGATGGCCTCTATGGTGATGGTTGGTTCATAGGTAAGAGAAACGCTTCTTTCTGTATTCCATCTCTGGCTATGTGTTTGTGGCAAATGGCATGAACAAGGGGGGGGGGGGGGGGGGGGCTGTGGGGGATGTAACAGCATGGCTACCATGACAAGTGGCTTGTACACTTACATCTGCAGGCCATTGCCCTAGGGCCTGCCTTTTTCTTCCCATGCTGCAGAGGCCTAAGAACATGCCATACTGGGTCAGACCAAGGGTCCATCAAGCCCAGCATCCTGTTTCCAACAGTGGCCAATCCAGGCCATAAGAACCTGGCAAGTACCCAAAAACTAAATCTATTCCATGTTACCATTGCTAGTAATAGCAATGTCTATTTTCTAAGTCAACTCAATTAATAGCAGGTAATGGACTTCTCCTCCAAGAACTTATCCAATCCTTTTTTAAACACAGCTATACTAACTGCACTAACCACATCCTCTGGCAACAAATTCCAGAGTTTAATTGTGCGTTGAGTGAAAAAGAACTTTCTCTGATTAGTTTTAAATGTGCCACATGCTAACTTCATGGAGTGCCCCCTAGTCTTTCTATTATCCGAAAGAGTAAATAACCGATTCACATCTACCCATTCCAGACCTCTCATGATTTTAAACACCTCTATCATATCCCCCCTCAGCTGTCTCTTCTCCAAGCTGAAAAGTCCTAACCTCTTTAGTCTTTCCTCATAGGGGAGCTGTTCCATTCCCCTTATCATTTTGGTAACCCTTCTCTGTACCTTCTCCATTGCAATTATATCTTTTTTGAGATTTGGCGACCAGAATTGTACACAGTATTCAAGGTGCGGTCTTACCATGGAGCGATACAGAGGGATTATGACATTTTCCGTTTTATTCACCATTCCCTTTCTAATAATTCCCAACATTCTGTTTGCTTTTTTGACTGCTGCAGCACACTGAACCGATGATTTCAATGTGTTTTCCACTATGACGCCTAGATCTCTTTCTTGGGTTGTAGCACCTAATATCGAACCTAACATTGTGTAATTATAGCATGGGTTATTTTTCCCTATATGCATCACCTTGCACTTATACACATTAAATTTCATCTGCCATTTTGATGCCCAATTTTCCAGTCTCACAAAGTCTTCCTGCAATTTATCACAATCTGCTTGTGATTTAACTACTCTGAACAATTTTGTATCATCTGCAAATTTGATTATCTCACTCATCGTATTTCTTTCCAGATCATTTATAAATATATTGAAAAGTAAGGGTCCCAGTACAGATCCCTGAGACGCTCCACTGCCCACTCCCTTCCACTGAGAAAATTGTCCATTTAATCCTACTTTCTGTTTCCTGTCTTTTAGCCAGTTTGTAATCCACGAAAGGACATCGCCACCTATCCCATGACTTTTTACTTTTCCTAGAAGCCTCTCATGAGGAACTTTGTCAAATGCCTTCTGAAAATCCAAGTACACTACATCTTCCGGCCTGCTAATCTTGTGAGGGCAAACAATGCACTTGCCATAAATCTTGGTGTGTGAGCAGGCACTATAAACTTTCTACATGTTCACTTTCAAAAGTGGCCTGTTTCTATCCTCCCACTGGAAGCAGTTGAAATCTCACTGGTTAATCACAAACTTGAAGTGTCCACACTGCTGGTTCTGCCAGATCATGTGTGGCCTGTTAGTGATGCGTCAGCCAGTATGCCAGGCACAGTTTGTCTTGACCATCACACAGCTAAACCAGAAGCAGTGGCCTGTGCATTTTGGGAGCCAGGCATATTCCCTAAGTCAAGGTTCACAAATTGGTATCTCTGGAGGACCTGCTGCACAGCAGGCAGGGACTTGCCCAATCAGACTATGAGGTAGTGTTTTTTTCTGCTAGGACAGATGTGGCAACTCTTATGTATTGCTTCAAGGTTGACTGACTGCTACAAACTAGTAGGCTTAGCTTGGTTGTGAGGGCTTGGCATGCATTTGTTGGAAGCCGCAGACGTGACTTAGTAGTGCGGAAGATTTGAGCTAGCTTTGGCTACTGCTGTCCTGGACATATACTGTCCCAAAACAATGTGGCATGTACTTAGGGTAGGGAAATCAGCTTTTAAGAGTCAAGCTAAGCTACAGGCTAGTTTCTACTGTCTTATAGCATGCTGTGGTTTACCAGCCAGATCTGCATGTGACTGTGCTATGACTGATGCCCTAAATCTGTCTTTGCCTCAGGATATTCTGGGTACAGTTGCAGGACCTGGCTTCTCACCCCCCCTTGCCATTCCCAACACGCCGGTGGAGACAAGGTACAACGAGGCCTTATGTGCTACTCGCTGTACCATTGAACACACCTTTTGGAGTTCTCAAAAGTTAATTTTGCTGTTTGGACAAAACTGTTGGAGCTTTAATGTATGCCCCACCCAAAATTTGAAATATATTGTTGCTCTGCTGTGTCTTCCACAATCTCACTTTACGCCATGGTCTACCAATGGCATACCCCCAGATCCCCCAAATGCACCACACAAGCCGAGGACACCACGCTGATTGGCAGCCAGCTTCGGCAAAACCTTATACAATGCTACTTTGCCTGTTAGGCCTCATCTACACCATCTCTATCCAGGGAAGGGAGGCCAGTAGAGTGTTTGCTGCTGCTCTCCTTTCTATCATCTTTCTTTCTCTCACTGCTTCTCTATCTGGGTCAGTGTGTAATTGAAAACGCATATGACTACTTAGCAGTAGACTGTACTTGAAAAACAGTAGTCAAAATAAAGAAAACATCAAATACATGTGGCTGACTTTATATGTTCTGCCTGATGGTGAGACTAAAAGAGGCATGTATGGCACGATAATTTGTGCATGACTGCAAACACAGTGTACATTAGGGATGTGAATCGTTTTTTTGACGATTTAAAAAAATCGTCAGATATTTTTTAAATCATCAAAATTGTTAGAGTCGCGATACAATAGAAATTCCCCCGATTTATCGTGAAAAATCATAAATTGGGGGAGGGCGGAAAAACCAGCACACCAAAACAACCCCTAAACCCACCCCGACCCTTTAAAACGAATCCCCCACCCTCCCGAACCCCCCCAAAATGTTTTAAATTACCTGGTGGTCCAGTGGGGGGGTCCCGGCGCGATCTCCCGCTCTCGGGCCATCATTTTGGCTGCCACTAAAAAAATGGCGCTGATGGCTCGATAAAAAAAAAACCCACCCGACCCTTTAAATTGACCCCCTTAGCCTCCCCCACCCTCCTGCCCCCCCCTCCCAAAACCTTTTAAAATTACCTGGTGGTCCAGTGGGGGCATGTGGCACGATCTCCCATTCTCGGGCCATCGGCTGCCACTAATAAAAATGGTGCTGATGGCCCTTTGCCCTTACCATGTGACAGGGTATCCGTGCTATTGGCCGGCCCCTGTCACATGGTAGGAGCACTGGATCGCCGGCGCCATCTTTAAAGGTGGCGCCGGCCATTTACTGGATCACCGGCGCCATCTTTAAAGATGGCACCGGCTGCCTCCATAGTAAACTGCAATAATGATTAATGAACAGCACCCGTGCCTTATAGAAAATTGTAAAACACAGTTCCTCAAATAATTACACCTCAACAGCCGAACCACTGCGGGGAAACATTCGTTTTCGCCGTATTGGCGATCCGCAACGTATCTTGCCATATACGTTATATACGTGGGGAGGTGAAACGCATCGCGACTCCCCACGTATGTACCGTATTATCCGTTTAATTCGGTGCACCCTGCGGCGCGCACTTTTCTTCTCCCGATTAGCTACTAGCTAGCTTAGGATTTTCACAAAATGGCAGCGCCCATGCCCTACATTCTGGTATCCATGCCGACCTGTCTGACCCTTTCCTGTGAGTCACAGTGACTCAAAGGAAAGGGTCGGACAGGTCGGCATGGATACTGGAATGCAGCGTATCTGCTCTGAAATTTTGTGAAATGCACTGAATGCAGCCAATCATCATTCAGTGCTCTCTTTCGATTTTACTGATGAGCCAGCACTATATAAAGATCAGCACGAGGAGAGCCACACATTTTATTTCCAGCGATGCTGTGGGGAGGTGGGCTTGGTGTAAGTGGTGGCTGCACTGAGAGATAGGCTAGTTAAGGAAAGAAAAAGCTAATTATTCTTTATTATGCTGCAGTGCCAGGGCCAGCTAGTCCTGTTTCTTTCAAGCTGTTTATTTATGTGATCTGATTTATTTATTTTATTTATTTAAGGCTTTTATATACCGACTTTCTTGATACAAATCAAATCAACTCGGTTTACATTGAACTAAACAGACAATATAATTAACCAATCAACAAGAGAAAAAGGAGCATAAAAGTTACATTATAACAAGGATGCCTTAACTTGGAGTAAGAAATAAAGAGGGGGTGAACAAGATAAATAAATAAATACTATATACAAAAGAGGGGGGCAAGGAGCCAACCTCTTTAATAGATACTATACATGAAAAATATGGAAAAATTTGTATACATAAGTGGGTGATGGAACAATTCTTGATCAGGCAATGGGGTTTGTAGTGGGGAAGGCTTGGCTGAACAGCCATGTCTTTAGTTTCTTTTTAAAAGTTGTTAGACAGGTCTCCAGTCTGAGATCCGGAGGCATGGCGTTCCAAATGGAAGGGCCTGCGGTAGAGAATGCCCAGTCTCTGATATTTGAGTGGTGCACTAGTTTGATTGTAGGAACTTGTAAGGATCCCTTGTAGGCATCCCTTAACGGCCTAGCCGTCGAGTGCAGTCTGAGAGGATGAAGCAGATCAAGAGGGGTCTGATGGTGGATATTTTTATGAATGATTGTGAGAGATTTATGAAGGATCTGGAAGTTTACTGGGAGCCAGTGGAGATCTTTTAGAATGGGAGAGATATGCTCTCTCCGATTGGTATTTGTCAAAATTCTTGCCGCTGCATTTTGTAGCAACTGGAGAGGTTTAATTGTAGAGGCTGGAAGACCATGCAGAATGGAATTGCAATAGTCGATCTTGGAGAACAGAATAGCTTGGAGGACGGATCTGAAATCATAATGGAATAGGAGCGGTTTGAGTTTTTTGAGTACTTGTAGCTTGTAGAAGCACGCCTTAATAGTGTGTTTTATAAAATGCTTCCTGGGGGTCCAGCGGGGGTCCGGGAGCGATTTCCTGCTGCGAATCGTTTTCCGTATGGAAAATGGCGCCGGCAGGAGATCGACTGCATGAGGTCGTTCAGCGAGGGTTCCGGACCCCCGCTGAACGACCTCCTGCAGTCGATCTCCTGCCGGAAAATGGCGCCGGCAGGAGATCGACTGCAGGAGGTCGTTCAGCGAGGGTTCCGGACCCCCGCTGAACGACCTCCTGCAGTCGATCTCCTGCCGGCGCCATTTTCCGTACAGAAAACGATTCACGGCAGGAGATCGCTCCCGGACCCCCGCTGGACCCCCAGGAACTTTTGGCCAGCTTGGGGGGGCCTCCTGACCCCCACAAGACTTGCCAAAAGTCCAGCGGGGGTCCGGAACGACCTCCTGCGTCGAATTGTTTTGGTCTATGGCCGCCGCCATTTTGCGGCGGCCATTTTGCAAAATGGCGCCGGCTGAAGACTACACGATTTGGTGTGCCGGTTTTCCTGCTCTCCCCCTTCCCCCGATTTAGCTACGGACCGCCGCTACGGAGGTAATTTAAGGCTACGGAGGTAATTTAAACTACGGACCGCCGCTACGGACCCCCAGGTAATTTAAGGCATTTGGGGGGGGGGGGTTCGGGAGGGGGGGAGATTTAATTTAAAGGGTCGGGGTGGGTTTTAGGGGGTTTTAGTGTGCCGTGTTTTAGTGTGCCGCTGGACCCCCAGGTAATTTAAGGCATTTGGGGGGGGGTTCGGGAGGGTGGGGGATTTAATTTAAAGGGTCGGGGGTGGGTTTTAGGGGGTTTTAGTGTGCCGGCTCACGATTTTAACGATTTTCACGATACTTTACACACCCAAAGGGCAACAATACGATTCCCTCCCCCTCCCAGCCGAAATCGATCGTTAAGACGATCGAGGACACGATTCACATCTCTATTGTTGAGTGAGGTTAAGAAATTTTTTTGCAGCTATTAGGAGACCTCCTCCTTTTTTTTTTCTTTCTGGGTAAGGAGAAGACATCATATATCTGTGTAGGCAATTGATTTATTAAGACTGTATCTGAGGGTTTAAACCAGGTCTCTGTGATGGCACAGATGTCTGGTCCAGTATCTAGCAAATGGTCATTAAGGATGTGGGTTTTTTTAGTAATTGACTGGGCATTGAAGAGTGATAAGGTGAATAGAGCCAGTCCAAGTAGTTGTGTAATGGGTGAGATCATTACAGGGGATAGATTTCTACGAGTTATAGGATGATATCTTAGCGTTGGCTTCATCCTGAAGCAGGTGTTGTGATGTATTATATGTATTGGGTGTCCTAGTAACATGGTAGTACTAGGGAGATTGCTTTGATTGGATTGAGAAGAGAAGCTGTGCCAGGGAGAGAAGCAGCTACCACTCACCATTAGGGTGTTGTGGCTGGCTTGGAGAGATATATTATTTTCAATTTCATCCATTTTTCTGGAGTGACAAAAATTCCAGCTTTTTTAAACTGATTTTTTTTTAATTCAAGTCACTTAGTCTCACTGTGCAATGGGCTTCAGTGGGTAGTGGTTAGTTTAACAGACTGAACCTTACTATTGGGTGGGTCTGTGCAGTCAAATGCCCAGGGAGTCTGCCTCTTTTGTGCTTACAAGCAAGCAGCTTCTGTGTGCACACCACACACATTAGTGCACAGCCAGGCACCGTGACAGTGGGCAGTGGGTATTTTTAACAGACTGAACCTAACTATTGGGTGGGTTTGTGCAGTCAAGTGCCCAGGGAGTCTGCCTCTTTTGTGCTTACAAGCAAGCAGCATCTGTGTGCACACCACACACATTAGTGCACAGCCAGGCACAGTGACAGTGGGCAGTGGGTATTTTTAACAGACTGAACCAGTGCTCCCTCCATGTGACAAGGGCCGGCCAATGGCACGGATACCCTGTCACATGGTAAGGGCAAAGGCCATCGGCGCCATTTTTATTAGCGGCAGCCGATGGCCCGAGAGCGGGAGATTGGTACTGGGAACTCCACTGGACCAACAGGTACCTGTAAAATGTTTTTGGGGGGGGTCGGGAAGCTAAGGGATTAGTTTTAAAGGGTCAGGGTGGGTTTTTTGTTTATCGGCTCGGGCGCAGCCGATAAACAAAACCGTGATCGGACCGGACAAAAAAAAAACCACGATGTGAATCGGAACCGGAATCCGAACCGATTCCGGTTCCGATTCACATCTCTATCCCCTAGGGCATCATGATTGGTTAGTCATGAGTCAGCTGGTAAAAATCCTGCAGCCCTTCAAGGATGTCACGGACGAGCTGAGTTCCAGAATTGCCACCTTGGCTAACATCATCCCTATAGTTCATCTCCTGGATGAACGTTTGGAGGCCTTTAAACAGGAACAGGGAATGACAGTTGAGGTGCTGCATTGTCTGGACATTTTGCAGCAGCCGGTGAAAGAGAGATTAAGGCCTTTAACAGAACAGAACACATACATGTTCGCCACAGTCTGTGATCCCCGTGTGAAAGGGAAACTCGCCCTACAGTACGATTGTCTCTTATTGGTGAAGGACCTGCTGTTAGCAAAAGTCCGTGAACAGGAGCACCATAGGCAGAGACAGATTAGGCTTCAAGCAGAGGTGGAAACAGCGGGCACTTCAGAGAGTTGTGCTGCTAGCCCAAGCAGGAGCAGCACTGTGTCAGTGACAGATAGTACCTCCTCCTCCATGTCAGAACGCCTAAGGCATGTTGCCCATAAAGATTCATCCTTTGTGCAATGGGCAAGAGAGAAAGCAGCTGGCATGAGTGACTCTCAGCCCGCCCAAGCAAAGGAGACACCAGCACAGCTGTCAGTGACATGGTATCTCTCAGAGCCGATAGATAACAGGCAGACAGATTCGCTGGCATATTGGGCACACAAGTCCACTGTCTGGCCACACCTAGCCAAAGTGGCTCAGCGATATCTGTCATGTCCACCAACCAGTGTGCCCAGTGAATGTGTCTTTTCAATGACAGGGGATATCATGAGCCCTCACCGCTCAAGAATGGCACCAGAGTTCATGGAAATGCTAGTGTTATTGAAAGTAAACCTGCCTTTGCTTGGGTTTCCAAATTTTCCCTGTGAATGGAAAGATGAATAAAAGCAATTCAAAGCATTGCAGCAGCTCCAACTGCCTCCTATGCTCCAGATAATATAAGCACTGCAGCAAATGTACGTGACCTCAAACGCTGTGCCTGACTATCCACTGCCCAGGCCGTACATCCCTACAAGGGCCTGACCTCAAACGTTGTGCCTGACCATCAACTGTCCAGGTCTTATGTTCCTACAAGTGTTTGACCTCGATTGTTTTGCCTGTCCGTCCAGGCCTTATGTCTCTAGGTGGGATTGATCTCTGTCCTCTATTGCTGTGCCTGTCTGTCCAGGCCTTATGTCCCTAGGTGGGATTGACCTCTGTCCTCGACTGCTGTGCCTGTCTATCCAGGCCTTGTGTTCCTACAAGTGTTTGACCTCGATTGCTCTGCCTGTCCATCCAGCCCTTATGTTTATACAAGTGTTTGACCTCGACTGCTGTGCCTGTCTGTCCAGGCCTTATGTCCCTAAGTGGGATTGACCTCTGACCTTGATTGCTTTGCCTGTCCTTCCAGGCCTTGTGTTCCTATAAGTGTTTGACCTCGATTGCTTTGCCTGTTAGTCCAGGCCTTATGTTTCTACAAGTCTTTGACCTTGATTGCTCTGCCTGGGATTGAGCTCTGTCCTCGACTGCTGTGCCTGTCCGTCCAGGCCTTATGTCCCTAGGTGGGATTGACCTCTGTCCTCGACTGCTGTGCCTGTCCATCCGGGCTTTGTGTTCCTACAAGTGTTTGACCTCAATTGCTTTGCCTGTCCTTCCAGGCCTTGTGTTCCTATAAGTGTTTGACCTCGATTGCTTTGCCTGTTAGTCCAGGCCTTATGTTCCTACAAGTCTTTGACCTTGATTGCTCTGCCTGTCCATCCAGGACTTATGTTCCTACAAGTGGTTGACCTCGATTGCTTTGCCTGTTCGTCCAGGCCTTATGTCCCTAGGTGGGATTGACCTCTGTCCTCGACTGCTGTGCCTGTCTGTCCAGTCCTTGAGTTCCTACAAGTGTTTGACCTCGATTGCTCTGCCTGTCCGTCCAGGACTTATGTTCCTACAAGTGGTTGACCTCGATTGCTTTGCCTGTTCGTCCAGGCCTTATGTCCCTAGGTGGGATTGACCTCTGTCCTCAACTGCTGTGCCTGTCTGTCCAGGCCTTGTGTCCCTAGGTGGGCTTGACCTGTGTCCTCGACTGCTGTGCCTATCCGTCCAGGCCTTGTGTCCCTAGGTGGGATTGACCTCTGTCCTCGATTGCTTTGCCTGTTAGTCCAGGCCTTATATTCATACAAGTGTTTGACCTCAATTGCTTTGCCTGTCCGTCCAGGCCTTATGTCCCTAGGTTTGATTGACCTCTGTCCTCGAGTGCTGTGCCTGTCCGTCCAGGCCTTATGTCCCTAGGTAGGATTCACCTCTGTCCTCGACTGCTGTTCCTGTCCGTCCAGGCCTTGTGTCCCTAGGTGGGATTGACCTCTGTCCTCGATTGCTTTGCCTGTTAGTCCAGGCCTTGTGTTCCTACAAGTGTTTGATCTCAATTGTTTTGCCTGTCCGTCCAGGCCTTGTGTTCCTATAAGTGTTTGACCTCGGTTGCTTTGCCTGATAGTCCAGGCTTTATGTTCCTACAAGTCTTTGACCTTGATTGCTCTGCCTGTCCGTCCAGGGCTTATGTCCCTAGGTGGGATTGACCTCGACTGCTGTGCCTGTCCATCCAGGCCTTATGTCCCTAGGTGGGATTGGCCTCTGTCCTCAACTGCTGTGCCTGTCCGTCCAGGCCTTGTGTCCCTAGGTGGGATTGACCTCTGTCCTCGACTGCTGTGCCTGTCTGTCCAGGCCTTGTGTTCCTACAAGTGTTTGACCTTGATTGTTTTGCCTGTCCGTCCAGGCCTTATGTCAGTAGGTGAGATTGACCTCTGTCCTCTATTGCTGTGCCTGTCCATCCAGGCCTTATGTTCTTACAAGGTTTTGACTTAGATTGAAAGCCCTCTGGGGATAGGGAAATACCTACAGTACCTGAATATAATTGACTATGAAGTGCTGGAAACATTTGAAAATAGCAAGATAAATAAATTAGAAAAAAGAAAAAACTGCTGTGCCTGTCCGTCCAGGCCTTATGTCCCTAGGTGGGCTTGACATCTGTCCTCGACTGCTGTGCCTGTCCGTCCAGGCCTTATGTTCTTACAAGGTTTTGACTTAGATTGAAAGCCCTCTGGGGATAGGGAAATACCTACAGTACCTGAATATAATTGACTATGAAGTGCTGGAAACAGTTGAAAATAGCAAGATAAATAAATTAAAAAAACAAAAAACTGCTGTGCCTGTCCGTCCAGGCCTTATGTCCCTAGGTGGGATTAACCTCTGTCCTCTATTGCTGTGCCTGTCCGTCCAGGCCTTATGTCCCTAGGTGGGCTTGACATCTGTCCTCGACTGCCGTGCCTGTCCGTCCAGGCCTTATGTTCCTACAAGGTTTTGACTTAGATTGTAAGCCCTCTAGGGATAGGGAAATCCCTACAGTACCTGAGTGTAATTGACTATGAAGTGCTGGAAATGGTTGAAAATAGCAAGATAAATAAATTAAATAAACAAAAAACTGCTGTGCCTGTCCATCCAGGCCTTATGTCCCTAGGTGGGAATGACCTCTGTCCTCGACTGCTGTGCCTGTCCATCCTACAAGTGTTTGACCTCGATTGCTTTGCCTGTTCGTCCAGGCCTTGTGTCCGTAGGTGGGATTGACCTCTGTCCTCCATTGCTTTGCCTGTTAGTCCAGGCCTTATGTTCGTGCAAGTGTTTGACCTCAATTGCTTTGCCTGTCCGTCCAGGCCTTATGTCCCTAGGTGGGATTGACCTCTGTCCTCGACTGCTGTGCCTGTCTGTCCAGGCCTTGTGTTCTACAAGTGTTTGACCTCGATTGCTTTGCCTGTCCGTCCAGGCCTTATGTCCCTAGGTGGGATTGACCTCTGTCCTCGACTGCTGTGCCTGTCCGTCCAGGCCTTATGTTCCTACAAGGTTTTGACTTAGATTGTAAGCCCTCTGGGGACAGGGAAAAACCGACAGTATCTGAGTGTAATCGACTATGAAGTGCTGGAAACGTCTGAAAATAGCAAGATAAATTAAAAAAACAAAAAACTGCTGTGCCTGTCCATCTAGGCCATATGTCCCTAGGTGGGATTGACCTCTGTCCTCGACTGCTGTGCCTGTCCGTCCAGGCCTTATGTCCCTAGGTGGGATTGACCTCTGTCCTCTATTGCTGTGCCTGTCCATCCAGGCCTTATGTCCCTAGGTGGGATTGACCTCTGTCCTCGACTGCTGTGCCTATCCGTTCAGGCCTTGTGTTCCTACAAGTGTTTGACCTCGATTGTTTTGCCTGTTAGTCCAGGCTTTATGCTCGTACAAGTGTTTGACCTCCATTGCCTTGCCTGTTCATCCAGGCCTTATGTCCCTAGGTAGGATTGATCTCTGTCCTCGACTGCTGTGCCTGTCCGTCCAGGCCTTGTGTTCCTACAAGTGTTTGACCTCGATTGCTCTGCCTGTCTGTCCAGGCCTTATGTCACTAGATGGGATTGATCTCTGTCCTCGACCGCTGTGCCTGTCTGTCCAGGCCTTACATCCCTACAAGGGCTTGACCTCTAACACTATGCCTATCCGTCCACTGTCAAGGCCTTACATCCCTACAAGGGCCTGAACTCTAGTGCTGTGCCTGTCCATGCAGGTCTTACGTCCCTACAAGGGCTTGACCTCTAATGCTGTGCCTGTCCATCCAGGACTTATGTCCCTAGGTGGGATTGACCTCTGTCCTCGACTGCTGTGCCTGTCCGTCCAGGCCTTGTGTTCCTACAAGTGTTTGACCTCGATTGCGCTGCCTGTCTGTCCAGGCCTTATGTCACTAGATGGGATTGACCTCTGTCCTCGACCACTGTGCCTGCCTGTCCAGGCCTTACATCCCTACAAGGGCTTGACTTCTAACACTGTGCCTATCCGTCCACTGTCAAGGCCTTACATCCCTACAAGGGCCTGGACTCTAATGCTGTGCCTGTCCATGCAGGCCTTACATCCCTACAAGGGCTTGACCTCTAATGCTGTGCCTGTCCGTCCAGGCCTTATATCCTTACCAGGGCTTGACTGACCTCTAACGCTGTGTCTGTCTGCCCAGCTTGGAGCTAGTATATAGTTTTCATGACCTTCATAATACGGGCCATTTTCCCTAGATGTTTCTTAGTTGCCACATTAATGTTTCTAGTGCTATAGAATACTGGTGGTAGTTGTACTCTAGTTCATGCTCTGTGTTCCCATTGTTTACAGAGGCACTGTAGGGTAGGGATGTGAATCGTGTCCTCGATCGTCTTAACGATCGATTTCGGCTGGGAGGGGGAGGGAATCGTATTGTTGCCGTTTGGGGGGGTAAAATATCGTGAAAAATCGTGAAAAATCAAAAAATCTAAAAATCGCAAAACCGGCACATTAAAACCCCCTAAAACCCACCCCCGACCCTTTAAATTAAATCCCCCACCCTCCCGAACCCCCCCCAAATGAGTTAAATAACCTGCGGGTCCAGCGGCGGTCCAGAACGGCAGCGGTCCGGAACGGGCTCCTGCTCCTGAATCTTGTTGTCTTCAGCCGGCGCCATTTTCCAAAATGGCGCCGAAAAATGGCGGCGGCCATAGACGAACACGATTGGACGGCAGGAGGTCCTTCCGGACCCCCGCTGGACTTTTGGCAAGTCTCGTGGGGGTCAGGAGGCCCCCCACAAGCTGGCCAAAAGTTCCTGGAGGTCCAGCGGGGGTCAGGGAGTGATTTCCCGCCGCGAATCGTTTTCGTACGGAAAATGGCGCCGGCAGGAGATCGACTGCAGGAGGTCGTTCAGCGAGGGTTCCTGCGCCTCGCTGAACAACCTCCTGCAGTCGATCTCCTGCCGGCGCCATTTTCCGTACGAAAACGATTCGCGGCGGGAAATCGCTCCCTGACCCCCGCTGGACCTCCAGGAACTTTTGGCCAGCTTGTGGGGGGCCTCCTGACCCCCACGAGACTTGCCAAAAGTCCAGCGGGGGTCCGGAAGGACCTCCTGCCGTCCAATCGTGTTCGTCTATGGCCGCCGCCATTTTTCGGCGCCATTTTGGAAAATGGCGCCAGCTGAAGACAACAAGATGCAGGAGCCCGTTCCGGACCGCTGCCGTTCCGGACCGCCGCTGGACCCGCAGGTTATTTAACTCATTTGGGGGGGGTTCGGGAGGGTGGGGGATTTAATTTAAAGGGTCGGGGGTGGGTTTTAGGGGGTTTTAGTGTGCCGGCTCACGATTCTAACGATTTATAACGATAAATCATTAGAATCTCTATTGTATTGTGTTCCATAACTGTTTAAGACGATATTAAAATTATCGGACGATAATTTTAATCGTCCTAAAACGATTCACATCCCTACTGTAGGGTACAAAGTCAATATAGGTTGATATTGTAGGTTTGGACTTGAGTAGCAGTTTTCTTATTTCTGAGAGCTCTTCAGGTTCCTTTGTCATCAGCTGAAGTGCATAAGTACAGTCAGTAGCTTCTGGGTATTCACTCGACGCCACCGGAAATAACCCACTCTAGGGGCGAACCCCTTCTAGGGAGCCCTTTCCTGCACAAAGGAACAGGAACTCTCTCCTGGGCCAGCCTGTCTTGCCCCTATCAAAACCACAGGGACCTGACTACCTTCGCTCTGCCTGCCTGTCTTGCCCCTATCAGCTTTCTGCCACTCTGCCTTGCTGCCATACACCAGTCGACTCACTTAACTCCTTGTGGTGTTCTTGCCACTATCATGGTTCCTCAGTGTGTTGGTGCTAGTCTTTCTGCTTGCTATGTTCCCCCTTCATTGTGCTGTAGGATGTCAATGCCACTTGTCTTGCCGCTTTGCCTGTTGTGCTGCCTTTGAGGGTTCATGCATCTGTTATCGGTGCTCTCTTTTGAAGCTATGGTGTATTTTTTAGAGATGTGAATCGTGTGCCCGATCGTCTTAACGATCGGGTTTGGCTAGACGGGGGAAAAAATCTGATCGTGGGTGATATGGGTGATGTGAATCGGAATTGGTTCCAATTCACATCGTTATTTTTTTTGTAGTGAGGCCTGACCCTTTAAAATTAACCCCTTACGTTTCCCCACCCTCCCGAACCCCCCCCCCAAAACTTTTTATGATTACCTGGTGGTCCAGTGGGGGCGCGGGGACAAATCTCCCGCTCTCGGGCCATCGGCGCTATTTTGGCTGCCACTCAAAAATGGCGCCGATGGCCCGATAAAAAACCCCCACCCGACCCTTTAAAAACGACCCCTTAGCTTCCCCCACTCTCCCGAGCCCCCCAAAACATAACTGGTGGTCTAGTGGTGGTCCCAGGAGCGATCTCCCATTCTCAGGCTGTCGGCTGCTATTCATAAAGATGGCGCCAATGGCCCTTTGCCCTTAACATATGACAGGGTATGCGTGCCATTGGCCGGCTCCTGTCACATGGTAGGAGCACTGGATGGCCGGCGCCATCTTTAAAGATGGCGGAGGCCATCTTTACGACGGCGGTGGCCATCTTTACGACGGCGGCGGCCATCTTTAAATTCGGCGGTGGCCATCTTTACGAAGGCGGCGGCCATCTTTAAAGATGGCGCCGGCCAGCCAGTGCTCTTACCATGTGACAGGAGCCGGCCAATGGCACGGATACCCTGTCATATGGTAAGGGCAAAGGGCCATCGGCGCCATCTTTATGAGTGGCAGCCGACGGCCTGAGAACGGGAGATCGCTCCCGGGACCACCACTAGACCACCAGGTATGTTTTGAGGGGATCAGGAGAGTGGGGGAAGCTAAGGGGTCGTTTTTAAAGGGTCTGGTGGGGGGTTTTTTTATCGGGCCATCAGCGCCATTTTTGAGTGGCAGCCAAAATGGCGCCGATGGACCGAGAACGGGAGATCGGTCCCCGCGCCCCCACTGGACCACCAGGTACTCGTAAAATGTTTTGGGGGGGTTCAGGAGGGTGGGGAAAGGTAAGGGATTCGTTTTATAGGGTCGGGGTGGGTTTAGGGGTTTTTTTTGGTGTGCCGGTTTTCCCCGCCCTCCCCCCTCCCCCGATTTACAATTTTTCACGATAAATTGGGGGAATTTCTATTGTATCGCGACTCTTAATGATTTTTGATGATTTAAAATATATCTGACGATTGTTTTAAATCGTCAAAAAACGATTCACATCCGTAGTATTTTTTACACTCTCGCTGCTGCTTTGTGCCTCTGTTAAAGCACTCTTGCCACTTCTGGTACCCCTTTGCACCTTTACAGTGCCTTAGGCTATTGATGCCACTTTGGTGCCTCTTTGCCATAGTCTAAGTACCTTGGAGCTCTTTTCCTGTTCTGATGATTGCTCCCCAGAAGTTTCATCAAAATTGATAATAAAACCCCAATTCTGCAGCCAAAAATAGGCTGGAAATTCTTCCCCCATTGACTTTAATGGGAACCGGAAAACAAATTCACGTATCAACATATCGGGGCGCCATACTTCCGAATGCAACGGAAATGACCCCCGACGAATACGTATCACGAATGCAACGAAAATTTTCCGGCTGCACATCCCTACACAACATTATATCATAGTATTTCATAACTTATTTTTATTCATTAATACAATATCAAAAAATACATGTGCAAATTACAAAAGTCCATATAATAACTTTTCAGTCAGTTTTTAACATCTCTATATCATGGACATACCAAAGATATGGACATATGAAAGATATTCAAAAACAGTGTCCTAAAACACCCCACACATACTCATTCACATTCATACCTCATACAATCCCCCACCCTTTATAAAACTCTAAAGTGCCAATTTTTAACAATCCCAGGAGAGCCACTCTGCAACACTATCCTTTTACCCCTATATTTTCAATTCATTATATCATTAGTTTTTATTGATACCACACTGGGTCCTTCCCATGTGCCCCGTTATCAGTATTGGCCATGTGTAGGTGCACGATGTGCTGCAGGTAGTCAGAACTCAATAGATATGTGTGTCAGTGTGCATCTCGGTAAGTGATGTGCTGTGTTAGCCTCTGTCAGTCTCAGTGTCTGGAGCTGCAGTTGCACTCGTAGGTTCCTCCCTTACCATACTAGTGCATACCCCAGAGCAGGCAGTGTGTGTCTGCATTCATTTTACACCCACTGCCTTTGGCACCAGTGATCCAGTGCTTCCACTCTTGAGAAGGAGTGCTCAGAGAGTTGACTGTATGGGCTGCTGTATGAATGGGCTCATGCGTAGTACTCTTACATCCTCCCCTAGGCTGCTCACTGTTTATATCTTGCGTTGAGAGAGGGGCGGGGGTGTGAAATTTTGCCAGCGTCACACCTCTCGTTTGCAGTCTAACATTTCCGTATGAGTTGACATCTGCCTGTAATGTACACCTTCCATGCCTCCCCTCCCTTCCTGCCGCCCCTGAGGCTTTTCCACCTAGTACTTAGAGTGGGCCTAATAGTGTGGTTATTTGGGGGTATGCAGGGTTCCCATAACTTCAGCTGCCAGAGAGGCTTTCCACGTTTGGAAGGAGGGTTGTGGGTGTTAAGAAGTTTTCCACTGAATGTGGGGATGCAGGGATGGCAGAAACGTGGAGTGGCAAGGACCACCTGATGCAAATGATGTTGGGGTTATCTAGATTATTGGTTTGGGGAGGGGTTAGTGCCAGCATGTAGCAGACACCCAGTGCATGGGGGTGGTTGGTTTGCTTGGCAGGTTTGTGAAGCCTGGCGACAGACCTATTTGAGATTCCCTTTTTCTGGTCACTGGTCTTCTTAGCCTCTTCTCTGTTGATCATTTCATGGACAGTTGACATATAGGCTGACACTCCAGGTTGCATCATTTAACACTCACTCTGTATTCTATATATGCTGGCAAGGTAGGGCTACCTACATTCTGCCATATGTAGGTCAATAGGTTTACTGTGCACAAATACATGCCCATATCTGCTGTAGAATCTAGCTTAACACTTTCAGCACTTCACTTGTCCACTAACCAACCTTTCCTTGCTGACTTGCTGACTGTTGGAACAGAGTGTCAGCTGCTGTGTGACCTTAAAGGTAGTATTCAGATCCCAAAGGCAGCCCACTACAGGTTTGGCAACCAGTCTGTGGAAGTCTGCCTGGTCCCAAGCAGCAGCTGCAGCAGCCATCTAGGTCCTTTGCTCTTGGCCTTTGGGCATTCTCTACACGGCACTGCTCCCTCACTCCTCTTCCTTAGTTGTCACATAGCAGCTGACACCCTGTTCCTGCAGCCTGCAAATAGATGGCATATTTTGTTTAGTATGAAATCTAAAAATGGTTGGGTACAGATAGCATTTGAAGTGGAGTCATGACACAAGTAAGGGGGCCCAAGGTCAAGTCTTGTGTCATGATGACTGTAACTTCCTCTTAACACCACACAAGCTCTACATGTACGCAATGTACTGTGTGGGCTAGGCACCTGCAGCTGCACATTTCAGCTCCCTACAAATCAACCACACTTTGGCCATGAGTCACTTTTCAAGTAGGCCTCTGACAAAAGAGTGATGTAATGAGAGCATTCGGTGTGATAGCCAGAGAGAAGGGCCATTGTATGGTCAGAGGTGATATATCTTCACTATGGAAGAGGATAATGGTTGTTATCACTCCACTATGACCAGCGCATAGCTGTACAACTCATTGGGCCCCCACATAATGAAGACATAGCTACTAAATGTATAGCCAAGCATTTCCACACCTTTTGTACCAGACGTGTATGGAGCTGAGCACTAGCTAGCTAGTGTCCATCTCACAGGCCCATGTAACTAAGCGTTAGCTAGCAGAATTCAATGTGAAGAAGGTAACAAGAGCCAATACTGACATTCCCCAGTAAGGAGCTTCTTGTTTAGCTCTTGCTATCTTCCTTAGGAGCATACACTATCAGGCCTGGCCCATATGGTCTTGCCTTCTAAATAAGTGGCTAGTTAGGATGTGCAAGGGCATTCTAGCATGCAAGATTATGTGGAGGGCAAACCTTATATCTAGTGAACTGTTAACAGAAAAACCACACAATGAAATGATCCAACCAGAAAGTGTATTTTTCTAACCAGTGACCACTTTATTAGCGAACATATATATTCAACTGTTTGAAATAAAATCAACGTCTTTGGTAATCACATTCTGCAAGGACAAGATAGCAAGTAGCACAAAACATTGTAAATTAACCGAACAGCACATTCTGTGTAGACCTATACATACATTGTTTTAAATGGCAACATTACATATACAGGCTACATATGCATCTTATCCTTTTGATACAATCATGATTACAACCAAGAACATAGAAAGTGGAAGTGACACCCACAATAGCTACAGTACAGCTCAAATGTTGGAGCTGATAGCAACCTTACTATGTGATGGCAAAGAAAAGGCCTCAGACAGTCCATGTTGAAAGAGTGCACTGAAGGGTCAGCCTAAGGGACAAGGAAGCAGAGTTCAAGTGAAGGCTCCAGACAGTCCATGTTGAAAGAGTGCACTCAAGGAGACATCTTAAGGGACAAGGCAGCAGAATTCAAGTGAAGGCCCCAGACAGTCCATGTTGAAAGAGTGCACTGAAGGGAACAGCCTAAGGTTCAAGGGAGCAGAGTTCAGAAAGAAAGCAGCAGAACCAGGACTAAAGAACACGGCATGGAGGCAGAGGACCAGGACAAGACACAGCCGCCCATGAGAAGACTCAGCAGCATGGAAGCAGCAGCAGCAGCATGAACTGAGATGAGATGAGAAACAGCAGCATGGAGGCGGCAGCAGCATGAGCTGAGATGAGATGAAACAGTCTCCAGTATTAGGAGCAGGTGATGAGACATGATTAGAAGAGGCAGCAGCTGGACCGTTACTGGAGGCCGCATCAGGGATGATAGAATACATGCAGAGCATCAAGGAGGGCTTTAGAGCTAGGCTGCAGGACCACATTGGCAGAGAGTAGCCAATGTGGTCCTGTGCCAGCTTCTGCTAGCTGGCACAGGAACTCTGTAGTGAGGGTGGGCCCAGCAGATTTCTTCCATCTAGATGGCGCAGGAACTCTGTAGTAAGGACAGGCCTAGCAGGCTTTGTCCATCCTCCAGGCACAGGAACTCGGTAGTGAGGACAGGCCCAGCAGGCTTTTTCCATCTAGCCAACACAGGAACTCTGTAGAGAGGCTCACCCAGGTTTGTTGGTACAACTCTTCTTATTTGGCATTCGATGCCCCCACCTTTGCTGCTTCATGACCCCTTGTCACAACATGGCTTGCCACTTGGGGGACATGTCTTTTGGGGGCTTACCCTCAGGTGTCTATCAGGCCAGGGACTGCTGTGGGACATAGAGTTCAGTGATGCTGGGAAAGACACGGGTGGATACTCAGGCATTCTTTGCAGGATTTGCATGAGCATTTTGGTCATACTGTTGTTTGATGTGGCCAGCATCATTACACCCTGCGTGTGGGCAGCAGTCTGATCCCACAAGGCCTGGATCTAACTGTTCACAGCCCTCCTCAGGTGCATTAACTTGGCTCGTATCTGGCGGAGGTGTACCCCTGCCTCTGTTCCAGCTGGTCCAGCTGCATGTGTATCGACTTCTCTGTTGGTGGCGGGGATGTTGTTGGTGCTGAGGCTATTGCTGGTGCTGAGGCTGTTGCTGGTGCTGGTGGTGGTGCTATTATGGTGGTGTGGAGTGTTGAAATTTGGGCCTCCAAATGTGGCATGAGGGGGCTGCTGGGCTGCTCCGACCAAGGGCCTGGTGCTTCAGGCTGGCACCAAGGTGTGCTGGCTTGAAGTTGTGCTGCATCAATGGGCTCCTAGTCCTGGCTGGGTTCCTATCTGAAGCCAGAGATCTTCAGGGACACATTGAGTGAGCTGGCTGAACCAAGGGGTTCAAGCATCTGCATAGCCCCCTAGGCTTTGCTGCTGCTCTTCCTCCTCCTTGCTCACCTGGGTCTGGGCATCCATTAGCAAGGTCTTCTGCAAAAGGGCTGGTGCATTGTTGGTCCCTGGGCTTGCTGGCTGGTCCCTGGGGCTTGCTGGCTAGGACTGGCAGCTTCGTGGGCAAGAGCCCTGGAAACAAAGAATAAGACATAAGTACCAATGGCAGCAAGTATCCATTTTGCATTTGGCGCACTTTGCACCTAAAGCATTGTAAGCATCTTATGCCAAATGATGTGTATAACCATAGTAAGAACATAAGAAAATGCAATACTGGGTCAGACCAAGGGTCCATCAAGCCCAGCATCCTGTTTCCAACAGTGGCCAAACCAGGCCATAAGAACCTGGCAAGTACCCAAAAACTAAGTCTATTCCATGTCACCATTGCTAATGGCAGTGGCTATTCTCTAAGTGAACTTAATAGCAGGTAATGGACTTCTCCTCCAAGAACTTATCCAATCCTTTTTTAAACACAGCTATACTAACTGCACTAACCACATCCTCTGGCAACAAATTCCAGAGTTTAATTGTGTGTTGAGTAAAAAAGAACTTTCTCCGATTAGTTTTAAATGTGCCCCATGCTAACTTCATGGAGTGCCCCCCTAGTCTTTCTACTATCCGAAAGAGTAAATAACCGATTCACATCTACCCGTTCTAGACCTCTCATGATTTTAAACATCTCTATCATATCCCCCCTCAGCCGTCTCTTCTCCAAGCTGAAAAGTCCTAACCTCTTAAGTCTTTCCTCATAGGGGAGCTGTTCCATTCCCCTTATCATTTTGGTAGCCCTTCTCTGTACCTTCTCCATCGCAATGATATATTTTTTGAGATGTGGCGACCAGAATTGTACACAGTATTCAAGGTGCGGTCTCACCATGGAGCGATACAGAGGCATTATGATATTTTCCATTTTATTCACCATTCCCTTTCTAATAATTCCCAACATTCTGTTTGCTTTTTTGACTGCCGCAGCACACTGAACCGACGATTTCAATGTGTTATTCACTATGACGCCTAGATCTCTTTCTTGGGTTGAGGCACCTAATATGGAACCCAACATTGTGTAATTATAGCATGGATTACTTTTCCCTATATGCATCACCTTGCACTTATCCACATTAAATTTCATCTGCCATTTGGATGCCCAATTTTCCAGTCTCACAAGGTCTTCCTGCAATTTATCAGAATCTGCTTGTGATTTAACTACTCAAATTTGATTATCTCACTCGTCATATTGCTTTCCAGATCATTTATAAATATATTGAAAAGTAAGGGTCCCAATACAGTTCCCTGAGGCACTCCACTGTCCACTCCCTTCCACTGAGAAAATTGTCCATTTAATCCTACTCTCTGTTTCCTGTCTTTTAGCCAGTTTGCAATCCACGAAAGGACATCGCCACCTATCCCATGACTTTTTACTTTTCCTAGAAGCCTCTCATGAGGAACTTTGTCAAACGCCTTCTGAAAATCCAAATATACTACATCTACCGGTTCACCTTTATCCACATGTTTATTAACTCCTTCAAAAAAGTGAAGCAGATTTGTGAGGCAAGACTTGCCTTGGGTAAAGCCATGCTGACTTTGTTCCATTAAACCATGTCTTTCTATATGTTCTGTGATTTTGATGTTTAGAACACTTTCCACTATTTTTCCTGGCACTGAAGTCAGGCTAACCAGTCTATAGTTTCCCGGATCGCCCCTGGAGCCCTTTTTAAATATTGAGGTTACATTTGCTATCCTCCAGTCTTCAGGTACAATGGATGATTTTAATGATAGGTTACAAATTTTTACTAATAGGTCTGAAATTTCATTTTTTAGTTCCTTCAGAACTCTGGGGTATATACCATCTGGTCCAGATGATTTACTACTCTTCAGTTTGTCAATCAGGTCGGGGGAGAACAGCGTGGAGGACCCGTTGCTCAGACGGAAGCAGGGTCTACCCTCCCCACCCCCCCCCCCCCCCCCCCCCCCGGTTGGAGGCTCAAGAATTACTCGCGAGGAGTTTAGAGAATGTGGGTAATGAATCTCTGGGAACATTGAGAGAGAAGCCACAAGGAGAGGTAGGAGAAAACATCTTAGGACCCCTGGAGTTTGAAAAACCAGCGGTAATAACTTTGGAAGTCATATGGGATCTTATGGCTACCATGGCCCATACCCTGAAGATACAATCTCAGCAGCTGGGTAAATTTGAAAGTATATTGGATTCTGTGGATAAAGAGTACTCACAGAAAATTCAAGACCATACTAATAGTATACAGGATTTGACTATAAAAGTAAACCAGACACAGTCACTTAATTCTTCTCTAATGAAGGATTGTATTACATCTCAGAGAAGGCTGGAGTCAGTTGAAAATTATCTTTGTTGTTTGAATGTTAGACTGGTTAATTTTCCTAAAGTAATGGGTGAACCAGTTCTGGTGACTTTCAAACGTTTTGTAATTGAATCCCTAAAGATGGAAGCTGAAAAGGTGCCGCCTGTGAAAAAACTTTTCTTTCTTACATCAAGAAGAAATAGTTTGCAGATTACCTCTGGAGGAGAGAGGGATGATTTAAACAATTTAACACAATATTTGGAAAATTCTGAAATGGAAGTCACAGAAAGGGCAACCCTCTTTGTCCAATTCTTCACGGAAGTAGAAAAAGGACAGCTGTTGAAAGCATTTTTTCAAAATATCAATAATGTGTTCATGGGAGGGGTTGCGAGGGTCTACCCAGACCTCTCGCGTCCTACTCAACAGCGTAGGAAATTGTTTATAGCTATGCGCTCTGAGGTTTTGGCTAAGGGTGCTAGCTTTCTCCTCCGATTTCCTTGTAGATGTATTGTGAAATCAGCTGGTAATGTATATGTTTTCTTTATGCCAGATCAACTGAGACAGTTTCTGGATGGGAGGTCATAAGTTGATTTAACTGAGGGTAATAATGAATGAAAGAGAGCTTCAAGCCTTTTCTGTAAAAAACATATTTCATTGAGAACTTCTCTGTTTTCTTTGTTCTCCTCCCCTCTAATTTCCAATGAAAAAACAGCTGATTATGTGATGTAAGCCATTATATATATATATATATTTTGGGATTGTATTATAATTTTCCCGCTAATCTCTTTTCTGTAATTTCTGGCAAGGTATGTTCCTTGTATATATTTTGAAAAATTTATAAATAAAGAATTAAAAAGAAAAATAAGGTCTACCACATCTTCTAGGTTCACCGTGATTTGATTCAGTCCATCTGAATCATTACCCATGAAAACCTTCTCCATTACGGGTACCACCCCAACATTCTCTTCAGTAAACACCGAAGCAAAAAATAATTTAATCTTTCTGCGATGGCCTTATCTTCTCTAAGTGCCCCTTTAACCCCTCGATCATCTAACGGTCCAACTGACTCCCTCACAGGCTTTCTGCTTCGGATATATTTTAAAAAGTTTTTACTGTGCGTTTTTGCCTCTACAGCCAACTTCTTTTCAAATTCTCTCATAGCCTGTCTTATCAATGTCTTACATTTAACTTGCCAATGTTTATGCTTTATCCTATTTTCTTCTGTTGGATCCTTCTTCCAATTTTTGAATGAAGATCTTTTAGCTAAAATAGCTTCTTCACCTCCCCTTTTAACCATGCCGGCAATTGTTTTGCCTTCTTTCCACTTTTCTTAATGTGTGGAATACATCTGGACTGTGCTTCTAGAATGGTATTTTTTAACAATGACCACGCCCCTTGGACATTTTTTACTTTTGTAGCTGCTCCTTTCAGTTTTTTTCTAACAATTTTTCTCATTTTATCAAAGTTTCTCTTCTGAAAGTTTAGCATGAGAGCCTTGGATTTGCACACTGTTCCTCTTCCAGTCATTAAATCAAATTTGATCATATTATGATCACTATTGCCAAGTGGCCCCACCACCGTACCTCTCTCACCAAGTCCTGTGCTCCACTGAGAATTAGATCTAAAATTGCTCCCTCTCTCGTCGGTTCCTGAACCAATTGCTCCATAAAGCTATCATTTATTCCATCCAGGAACGTTATCTCTCTAGCGTGTCCCGATGATACATTTACCAAGTCAATATTTGGGTAATTGAAGTCTCCCATTATTACTGTACTACCAATTTGGTTAGCTTCCCTAATTTCTCTTAGCATTTCACTGTCCGTCTCACCATCTTGACCAGGTGGACTGTAGTATACTCCTATCACTATAGTCTTCCCCGACATACAAGGGATTTCTACCCATAAAGATTCAATTTTGTATTTAGTCTCATGCAGGATGTTTATCCTGTTGGACTCTATGCCATCCCGGACATAAAGCGCCACACCTCCTCCCGGGTGCTCCTCTCTGTCATTGCAATATAATTTGTACCCCGGTATAGCACTATCCCATTAGTTATCCTCTTTCCACCATGTCTCTGAGATGCCAATTAAGTCTATGTCATCATTCACTGCTATACATTCTAATTCTCCCATCTTACTTCTTAGACTTCTGGCATTAGCATACAAACATTTCAAAGTTTGTTTTTTGTTTGTATTTTCATTCTGCTTTTTAATTGATAGGGATAAGTTAGAATTTTTTAGCTCAGGTGAGTTTTTAGTTACAGGCACTTGGACTATTTTTCTAATTATTGGAACCTCACTGTCGGGATGCCCTAATTCTAATGCATCATTAGTATCCTTTGAAGATACCTTTCTCCGAACCATGTGCTGCTGAGCGACTGTCGGCTTTCCCCTTTGTTCTAGTTTAAAAGCTGCTCTATCTCCTTTTTAAATGTTTGCGCCAGCAGTCTGGTTCCACCCTGGTTAAGGTGGAGCCTATCCCTTCGGAAGAAACTCCCCCTTCCCCAAAAGGTTCCCCAGTTCCTAACAAAACTGTACCCCTTTTCCTTGCACCATCATCTCATCCGCATTGAGACTCCAGGGCTCTGCCTGCCTCTGGTGACCTGCGCGTGGAACAGGGAGCATTTCAGAGAATGCTACCCTGGAGGTTCTGGATTTAAGCTTTCTACCTAAGAGCCTAAATTTGGCTTCCAGAACCTCCCTCCACATTTTCCCATGTCGTTGGTGCCCACATGTACCACAACAGCCGGCTCCTCCCCACCATTGTCTAAAATCCTATCTAGGTGACGCATGAGGTCTGCCACCTTCACACCAGGTAGGCATGTTACCAGGTGATCCTCACGCCCACCAGCCACCCAGCTATCTACATTCCTAATAATCGAATCACCAACTATGACGGCCAACCTAACCCTTCCCTCCTGGGCAGTAGGCCTTGGGGAGATATCCTCAGTGCAAAAGGACAATGCATCACCTGGAGAGCAGGTCCTTGATACAGGATCCTTTCCTGCTGCACCTGGTTGATGCTCTCCCATCATGAGACCTTCTTCCTCCAAGGCAGCACCAGGGCTGCCAGTCTGAAGTTGGGACTTGACTACCATGTCCCTGAAGGTCTCATCTATATACCTCTCTGTCTGCCTCAGCTCCTCCAGGTCTGCCACTCTAGCCTCCAGTAATCGGACTCGTTCTCTGATTGCCAGGAGCTCTTTGCATCGCATGCACATGTACAACTTCTCACTGGTGGGTAAAAAATCATACATGTGACACTCTATGCCAGTGATTCTCAACCTTTCTAATGCCGTGACCCCGAAATACAGTTCCTCATGTTGCGGTGACCCCTTGCCCCGCCCTTGCCCCGCCCTCGCAGGGCGAGGGCGGGGTGAGGGTGGGGCTTTGGTCATATGGGGGCGGGGTTATGGATGGGGTTGGATTTTAGTGCATACTTATTTATTATGACATTTATAAACAGAACCACCATTCCTCATAAAACAATAAAATTAAGAAACATAAAGCATCAGTTATAATAGTAAAACCATACTAATAAAAGAATATTTTAAAATTACTGATAAATAGAATTTCTATTAATTAAAATCATATACATTTTTATAATTTCCCACACACCAATAATATTTCAAAACAGCACATATATCAAATAACACACAATAATTAAAACTAATAAGGATTTTAAAAAGCCCCTGCTGTCCATACATGGGAGCTCTTGTTTTCCAGTCACCCTGATATTGTCGAGGATTAGGAGGTTATCCTCTCTCTCTCACACATACACTCACATGTCCATTCTCTCTCACACATACACTGTCACATACTTACACATTCATGCTCTTATACCCACCATAACCTCTCACTCTCACAGACACTGATACACTCTCAGGGTGTAAGACACTCTCTCCCCCCACCCCCCCCCCCCCCCCCCCCCCCCACTCACACACACACACTCTTACTCCCCTGGATTTTCTCATACACACTCATGCTCTCACTCTTACTGGCTCCCTCACAACCTCAGAGCCTCTCAGATAAAACTCTATGCAGCAGAAATAATGCTGAATGTTGAGAATTGTGTTATGCAGACTAATCTGGAAAATGCACTAATTTCTACATGAGTCATAATGAATCAGTCCTCAGCTGCAGGCATCAATTGATTATCCTGGCTCCCTTTATGTTTGCCAAATACAGTTCATGTGTAACAGCAATCCTAATTCTCCACCAGATCAAGCTGATTTCACATCCCACTTCATACTTTGTCACCTTCAGCTGAGTCAAACAATTAATCTAATTACTGCCACTGCTGCCACGTGGCTATTGGGGAGACACTGATTGCTGCTATTGGCACTGAAGCCCATTCTGCTGCCTCCTCTGTGCAGGCCCCGTGGGTTTCCACTTCCTCCATGTTGATCTCGTACATTGTGAGATCCGCCATAGAGAAAGTGCTACTCTTGCACATTCCCAAAGATTACATGTGCCAATCAGTAAAAAGTATTTTTTTTTACATCTGCTTCCCTTTCTAATTTTTTGCCATTTCCTTTTATATTGCCTTTTTTTCTATTTCTTTTCTCTCCACCTGTCTTCTTCCCTCAAACACACAGTCAGGTTCTCATTCTCACATGCATTTCTCTCTCACACACACATACACAGGCTCTCACTGGCACAGGCTATCTGAGTCTCACACACAGGCTCTCTCACACCCCCACATGCTGCCTTGCTCAAGCACAGGCTCTCACTCTTACATGCTGTCTCTTTCACACACACAGAGGCTCTCACATGCTGTCTCTGCAAACACACACAGTCTCTCAACTCATCTCATACTCGCACACACCTCTCTCTCACCTCTGGGCCTCTTCTTTACGGGTTGCCACAGGATGGGCTCTGCAGTGGCCCTAGTCTTCCCGGCCCCGCTGCTCCTCTTCTGCACGCGGCTGAAGCGCCTCCTCCTTCCTCCCCATGCGGCTCCGGCAACATTTGTCTTCCGGGGCAGGGCAGGCAGGAAGGCAGTAGGAGGAGCACCTGCAGTGGCTGATACACCTCCTTCCTGCCTGCGCGGCTCCAGCAACATACGTCACTGCGACGCGCTACCTTTTTGGGCCATGTCTCTTCTCTTTTGGGGTTGGAGGAGGCAGGTCGCCAGCTTCGCCCCGCCTCCCCGCAGCAGCCGTGGCGCCACGGACCGGCAAAAAACCCCAACGGCCCGGTACTGGTCCGCGGACCGGTGGTTGGGGACCTGCTTTAGGCGCAGGGCCGGTGCAAGGGTATTAGGCGCCCTAGGCGAAACGTCAGCTATGCCGCCCCCCCCCCCCGCCTCCACACACAATTAACTTACATTGTGCATTAATGAAAATAACGAAGTCTGTATTTATAACAGAACACTTATTTGACATTTTTATACCATGTAAACCATTGAGATGATTTGTCTTATCGACGGTATAGAAACTCTTTTATAAATAAATAAATAAAAATATATAAAATAAACATAAACCAAAGCTATACTTGTTGCTCAAACAAAAAAAGCAGACACATCACATAATATTAAATAATTAAAATGGCAGTCAGTCAAGAAAAATGAACTTAAAAAGCCATCTTTACTTACCCCCTCCAGCAGCTCTCTTACTCTTCTTCCATGCAGGCTGTAGTACACACCAGAAGCAGCAGTAGTGGCTAAGCTCTATACCAGGGGTCAGGAACCTTTTTGGCTGAGAGAGCCATAAACGCCACATATTTTAAAATGTAATTCCATGAGAGCCATACAATATGTTTAAAACTAAATACAAGTAAATGTGTGCATTTTATGTAAGATCACACTTTTAAAGTACAATAAGTCTCTGAAAATATTACACCAGGCCTTAAGACACCAATACATCTCCTATTAGGAAAACGGACCAAGTCAGGCTGCTATAGAGTCCTACACAGAAACAACACGCCAGCAGAAAACCTCACCTGAATCACGTGCTGTCCCTCACCTAACATAGAATAAAGAGACCAAAACGCATAACAAGAAGCATGCAGAAAAAACTGAATTGGAAACTGCAACAAGCCAGAGTCTCTGTATGCAGTGTAACAAAGGAAAAAAGAAACATCACACATCCTTATAAAACAAATCAAGAAATATAAAATCATCAGCAGTAAAACTGTACTAACAAAAAGAACATATTTCGAAACAGCTGATGAGTGGAATATCCAATAATTAAAAACTCATATAAAACATTTCCAGATACCAACAAAATATTTAAAAATAGCAGACACAAAGACCCAGTAATGAAAAATAATAAGGATACAAAAATTTTTTTGCTCTGCATACCTGGGAACATTTGATATCCAGGTGTCCTGAGATTGTTCTGAATTAGCAGGAGGTGGGGTGGTTTGCTTGGAACTTTCTCCTCTCTCAGTCACATACCAGCGCTCTCTCTCACACTGGCTCTCAATGACACACCTATACACACATGCTCTCAGTACTCACATATACACATGTTTTTTCTCTCTCATATAGGCTCTTAATTACACATTTACACACATGCTGTCTATCTTTTCACGCTTACACACACACACAGGCTTTCAATCACATAAATACATGCTGTCTTTTTCTCTCACACACAGACTCTCATTCACATGCTTACAAACATGTCCTCTCTTTCTCTCATTTACACACAGGCTCTCAATCACATACTCACATGCTCCATCACCTAAACCAGCTGTCAGACACAGACACACATGATCTCTCTCTTACTTATACACACAGGCTCTTAATCATACATACACATGATTTCTCTCACACACAAAGGATCTCAATCATACACACATACTCTTTCACACAAACTTACACATACAGGTTCCCAATGGTAAACTTACATTCATGCTCTCTCTCTCACAGGCAGGCTCTCAATCACAGACATACTCTCTTTCACATACACAGGCTCTCAATCATTCACATACATGCAATCTCTCACTCACACACACAGGATCTCAAACACACATGCTTGCTCGTTCATTCACTATCTCTCTCCCCCACCCCGGGAACTAGCAGCAGCAGCAGCCTCCTCCCAACGCTAACCTCTTCATTTTCAGCCCTCGCGGAGGCGGAGTCCCATCGGCCGCGGTTGAAACTCCATTTTCCTCCGAGCCGCGCTGCAGTCTTCTTCCCGTCGGACACTAGCGTGGCCTCTTCTTCCCGCGCAGGCACCCGATGCTCTCCACTTCCTCTTCCGGGCCGCGGGAAGAAGAGAGCACGCCGGTGCCACTGACTCAGCAGCACCCGGCTGACACCCGATGACTCCAGCGCAGGCACCCGGCTGACACCCGATGACTCCCGCGCAGGCACCCGATGACTCCATCGCAGGCACCCGGCTGACACCCGATGACTCCCGCGCAGGCACCCGGCTGACTCCAGTCGTGCCCGGCGTGCTCTCTTCTCCTCCCCCCCGCGGCCCGGAAGAGGAAGTGGTGAGCATCGGGTGCCTGCGCGGAAGAAGAGACCACACTAGCGTGGTCTCTTCTTCCCGCGCAGGCACCCAATGCTCTCCACTTCCTCCTCCGGACCGCGGGGGGGGGGGGCGGGAAGAAGAGAGCACGCCTGGTGCCGCTGACTCCAGCTGTCCTGCCGCGTTCCGCCCGGGCTGACAGCAAAGGACTCACATGGTTGAAAGCGCGGCTCTCTTAATTTTACCGGGGCAGTGCCGCCCCCAGGAAGCTGGCGCCCTAGGCGACCGCCTAGTTCGCCTAGTGCTTCCGCCGGCCCTGTTTAGGCGACCCCTGCGTTTTGGTCGTTCGACCCCCGCCGGGGTCGCGACCCACAGGTTGAGAACCGCTGCTCTATGCAAAAGACTGGGAAGCCCCCCTCTTGCTGCTGGACTGCTGCCTTCATTTACATGTGAGGTGAACTTTCCTGCTGCAGCTCACGTGGTGTCTAGCCACTCAGCCATGCCCTTGAAGACATCCGGTCCCTGCCGTTGCACAAGGTGCTCCTCCGGTGTATGTGATTTTATTTTGGCTCTCCACCTTTGTCTTCAACTGCGCCTTGATGTCCCGGTACCTATGGGACACCTGCTCCCTGCTGCATTGGACACCACTGTGCTTGGAGATGGCCTGGGCTATGGTGTGCTAGATTTGGCCCTTGGCTGCCTTCAAGGTCTTTGTGGTACGGTTGCTGAACAGCATGGCATAATGCTCCAGGACCCTTGCAATCACCATCTCGTTGTCCGGTACACTGAACTTGATAGACCTGAGATGAGGGCGTCCTGCTGCTTGACTGCCAGAAGAATGTTCCACTTCACTTCTGGGGAGGTGTCCTCCCTTTCCTGAATCTTTCTACCTTTCCCCTCTCCCCTCCTCCCACCCCTGCCCTGCAAACTCCCTTCCCCTCTGCCCTCTCTATCCCTAGCCTGCCGTACTCTTCCCTCCATCCTCACCTGTGTATCCTCTTCCCCCTCCCGCCTCCTCCTATCCATTCCCTCTTGCCTATCTCTATTCCTCTCCCTGTCCATACTCCTACTCCTCCTCCTCCTCGAATTCCTGCCCTCATCCTACCACCTCCTCCTCCCCTCCTTTCCTCATGCTTCTCCTCTCTCCCTACGCCTCTCATGCTGCAGTCTCCTCACTCCTCCTCACCACAACACCACTCCTCCACTATTTGTTACTTCTCCTCTCCTTCACTCCTCCACCACCAACACTCCTCCTCACTCTTCCATTCTTCCACTCCTCCTCACTCCTCCTCTCCTCCACCACCACCACCACGCCTCCTCACTCCTCTCAAAAAAGACTGACAGATAAATATGACAAACTAACAAAAACTTTCACACACAGAAAAAGACAAAAGACAAAGGAACAGGAAACAGATGAGAAACACAAAACAAAAGACACAGCACTCAAAAATTACTAGCTAAATGTCTACTCCAACCGCTATCCAACAACTCACCTCCTCTCCTCTCTCTCCCTCGCCTAACACACTCAAAGAGGCAGCTGCAGGAAGTTGGCATATATAAACTGAAAAAATAACATGCCACGAACTAATCAATGCTAGCTGCTGTTGCGCCCATCGGTCGCAGACGGCTGCGTCCTCTGTTGCTCACCTCCTTTTTCCCTGCACCAGCGATTCTCGGATGAATGGCGGCCTCTGCCTGTGCATGCCGCTCTCCTCGGTGTTCCTGGACAGCATGGGTGATCTCGTCTGCCATCTTGAATCGGGGATTACCAAGGGCATGCGCATGCACGCCAGGGTCCATCTTATACACGTCATGGCGGGAACCTCGGAGGCATCCCCTCCGCATGACATCACCCACCAGTGTGTATTTAAGCCATCCGGCTGGTGCTATCTACAAGTTAGCAAGGACTTCCTTCCTGCTGAATTCCACTCCTTTCAGAGATGCTTCGCTATTGCTTCGCTGAATTGTTCATGACCCTGACTTGAACCCCTTAGGTACCCGCTCCTCGGGGGCCTTGTCGCATTCTGGCTATCCGCCCCTCAGAGTGCCTTCCTGCCTGGAGATACATCTACTTCTTCTCTGGGTACTTCTTGTTCAGCCTTGTGAGAACGCTAACATCTTGCTGATGGAAACTCCAGTGTACCCCGTGCCTCGGGACACTATCGTGCTCACCTCAGGAACCTTCCATCTACACTTCAGAATGAGTACCATCATCTACCTAGCTCTGCTAACCTCCTGCACTTCTCATACCAACCATCATGGGTTCTCGGCGTACCCCACACTGCGGGCCACTACCGGGGATATCATCACTGAGCTACCCTTACTACTCTGGACTGTGCCTTTCCTCCCACTTGGTGGGTATTTTCCTGACATTCCAGTATAATAAAGTCTCATTCCATCTGTGTCCGTCTCAGCTGAGGCCATGCCTATCATAGTGAGTCCGCACAGGGCTCCTCCCTGTGGGTGGAGTCAGCTCTCACTATGATCCAGGGTCCACAACCATACCAGATTATAACAGCCGCATAAAATGATGCGTGATGTGCTGATGCAACAAGCCACGCGCTGACAGAGCCTCCATAGACTTTGCGTTACTTGTCTATGTGATGTGGTAGACAGGAAATTAGCCTAACCACACCCTTTTATTTAACTCTTTATTTATTCATTCTCAAAATATAACAAGTCAAACAAATTTGATTAGAAATAGCACATAGAGATCAAAATACAATTGAAAGAAACATTATTAGAAGAAATAATAGATCTCAAGTACTTTATCAGACCACAAAATTGGGGAATCCAATACAAAATAAAGAAGAAGTAAAATACAAAGAAATCAGATGAATGCTAAGGGAAAATCTTCAAATTATTTCAGTACCCTAAGCCATGACAATCAAAGACTGACTGAAGGGGGAACAGTATCTTGTCTGTATCTATCATTGACTAAAACATTCAATTTTGGGAGGGATCAAAGAAGACATTTTTAATTCTTTTATATTTAACAACACACTTACAAGAAAAAAGTAATCAAAACAATGCCCACAATTTAAAAACAGTGGGGCGCATTAAGAGAAAACATTTCCTTTTGGATTGGGTGACCTTAGCTATATCTGGGAACATATGGATTTTAAAACCTAAAAAGGGGATATCTCTGTTTTGAAAAAACAACTTCAAAATAAAGTCACGATCAGAGTCTAATGCAAAAATGCCTAACAAAGTTGAAGGTTGAATATCTTCATCTTCTGATTTTTCAAGAAAAGAAGAAAGATGTGAAAATTCTAGTAGATCAGCAGCTGTGGGATCTTCACTTACTTGATTACCTTTCTGACTCACTGGAGCATAATAAGGTTTCGATATAGGAGGTAGCAGACTTTCAGTGATAGATTTTCCATAAAATATTTATGTAATAGCTCTACAGGAGAAGACATCTCAGGAAAATTAATAATCCTAATATTCTTGTGGTGAACCACATTCTCAAGATTATCTATCTTATTTTGCAAATATAGATGACCAGAAGAGACCACATCAGTGGTTTTCTGCATAACTGTCTCCTTGATTTCCCAAGAGTCAACTCTTGATGAAATATCAAAAGGAAGTTTGATCACATTTCTCCAACCTTAAAAAATCTTCATTGGCTACCTATTCCACAAAGAATCAAATACAAGTCCTTAACCATTCTCCATAACGAAATTTACAAAGATAACAATTCCTCTCTGAACAACATGATCTCAATACACAAATCACCACGTACTTCAAGATCTTCTGACAAACTACTTCTAATCATTCCACCCCTGTCATCTGCGAAACTATCGGCCACTAGAGATAGAGCCTTCTCGATAGCAGGACCGATAATATGGAACTCTATCCCAGGATACCTAAGCTCTATCAGAGATCCCAAAACCTTCAAAAAAG
The DNA here is from genome assembly GCF_901001135.1 of Rhinatrema bivittatum. Classification (NCBI taxonomy): domain Eukaryota; kingdom Metazoa; phylum Chordata; class Amphibia; order Gymnophiona; family Rhinatrematidae; genus Rhinatrema; species Rhinatrema bivittatum. The sequence goes on along the minus strand of NC_042622.1, from coordinate 137,302,578 downwards.
AACTAAAAACATGGTTGTTTAGACAATCATTCACAGACTGATATGATAAATCTTGATTTATCCCACTTCTTGATTTCTGTAACAAGCCTTTTTCTATTTAAGTTATATATTGCCTACTGATAACTTGTTCTACTCTGCCTTTTGCCGAGATGTTATATTTATTATCTGTAATTATTCTCAACCTATAACTCGTTATCTGTATGAAGTTTTATAACTTGTTCTCTGCATGAAGTTGTTTCACTGTAAACCGGGGTGAAGGCACTCAGCTATACTTCGGTATATAAAAGAATATAAATAAATAAATAAATAAATAAATAAATATCGAGTAACTGAGAATGTGAAGCTTGAACCGAGTTGGAAGGTCTCATTAGTGTGAAACAAACTGTGCAACCCGAGTAGAGAGATTTGCAATAGCTTCCCAGATAATATCCAATGTAATATTTGTAGGCTTAATCAAAGGAGCAGACAGTACCTCTTTAGAAGCGATCCCTTCCATAGGGATCAAAGAAAATGAAGCAGGTAAATATTCCGGTTCCTGTGCACACCAGTCAGAAGAAACATGGCTCAGCTCCAGTATTCGGGCACCTTCCGACGATGTCAGAATAGTCGCTCTGATGTTATCTGAGTGCGATGGGAGAGAAATGCTATCAACAGCGGCAACAGGTGGCCTTAGTTGCGGAGGAACGAGGTGCTCCTCTGGGGTTAAAGATGACTCCAGGTCTGGGACAGCCGCCGGCAGACCACTGCTCGGCAAGCAGTCCAACAATGCCTCAACAGAGGGAGAAAGAAGAACCGAGCCCCAGGAGATGGGCTTGTCCATCAGGCTGGTTGGAGTAGATGACTCAGAAGCCTCCAAGTATACTCTTGCCTTGCCCTTCCTCTTACCCATCGCCAGAGGAATAAAAGTAAGTATAAGGCAAAATGTTCCAGGAGGTAAGAGGGGAACCACAGAGCAGCTCCCATTAGCATGCAGCTATCTTGGATTCCCCAGTTTTTTACCACACCCTTTTTTATCACGGGTGCTATCTCCGCTATATTTATAGCATTCTGATAAATCTAGACCTTCATTAATTACCTATTGAATACCATGTTCAATATAAGGTAACATTGCTGGTGCACCAACTAGTTTGACTTTTACTCATCAGCTTTGCTCATCACAATGGGGTTTATTAGAAGGTTGTCTTGATGAAATAGGCTCATCTTGTTGAGATACATGAGCAGTCTTTCTTGATCGCTGCACCAGAACTCTGGAAGACTTTATCAGAAAACCTCTTGAACAGAATGAACTAAAAGTTTTAAAATGTTACTTAACACTTTTCTGATTAAGCGATTTTTTTTATTGCTTTTTCCTCTACCTTTTGCATGGAAGCGGTATTAAATTTATTTATTTATTCTAACCTTTTTGTTGTTTTTACAATTTTTATTATGATTTTTTAATTTTAACTTGATTATAATGTTTTACTATGTTTTTATACTGAGTCTTGTCTCTGTTGTGATGCCGCCAAGGGACAAGCCCACTAGCAGCCTCTCACCTCCTGCTAGCAGACCCCAGCTCAGTTTTTCCTTGCAGCATGGAGCCCTGCCGCCACTGCCTGCCTCCCAGCATGGCTTGGATGCCACCAATGCTGGCCCTAGTGCGACCTGGGGAGGCAGTCGACTCTGTCCTCTGCTTAGCGGCATGGGACTACTGACTCCACTTCTCTTTGTAGCCTGGATGCCACCAACACTGGCTCCTTGGTGTGGGTGGGACACTGCTGACGCTGCTGCTCCTGCCCCAATGTCTCTAGGTGTGTGCACGCGCCTCTTTTCACAATTTAAAGTGGCCGCAGCGGGAAAAGCCCCACAGCCCTGTTTGATGATGTCTCTGCCTTGTCAGTCCAGCAACCCTATAAAAGGGATCTCTGCCAATTTCTCGGGCCTTCATAAGGATCTTCATGGTCATACATGGAATTGTCTTCTTTCAAGGTCTTCCACGGTCATGTTTCTGTCTTGATGGTCTACATGGTTTTTGTTGGATGTTCTGGCCTTTGCAATGGATCCTCATGGTTGTCCATGGTCTCTTCATCCTGCAAGGTCTTCTGTGGTCATGCTTCTGTCTTGATGGTCTTCATGTTCCTCGATGGATGTTCCTGGTCTCCTTGTTCTACATAGGAACTCCTCCATGTCCTCCATTCCATATTCTTGGTCTCTTGTCAGTTTCTCATCCAAGTCTTCTGAGTCCTTGCCTCATTCTAGTCTTCTGAATCTTCAATCAAGTTCCTGATGCTCCTGTCTTCATTCCAAGGTCTGTCTTCTAGCTCCTCTCTTGTCCCTTCTCCAGGTGTGCCAGTGATGTGGTCCATGACTAGCCCATGAGGGGCTGTGGAGGGCACTTCCCAGTACAAGGCCTGACTCCAAGTCCATCTTCATTGGATCAAGCCCTTGGAGTCCAGCCTTGTTTTTAGAGTTCCAAGTACCAAGTCAGGTTCCAAGTTGTTTCAAGTTCCTAGTTCCAGGGCTCATGGAGCTTGTCTAGATAGCGGATCTCCATGTTCCTCATTTCAAGCCATGTTCCTCATTTCAAGGGATGTCTTGACTCCTGTCCTCATCCGAGTCTCAGTCTTGAGCCTGTCTCACTTTTGGCATGGTCCACAACCCACCTGTGACAGGTTGTGCAGGGTGCTCAGCGGGGCAGTGTGGTCTGCAACCAGCCCATGACAGGCTGAGTTGGGTGCGCTATGGTGCAGTGCCCGTGGAAGCTGAATTCTAGCCTGGATTAGAGCCTTCATCCATGTTCATCATCTCCAGAGCCTTTATCCTAATGCCAAGTCTTTGTCCAGGTGCCAAGCCTTCAGTGTCTTCATCTACATTCCTCAACATACCATGTCCTATCCTCAGCTTTCTTCTGTCCTGATGCACTCGCCGTTCCAAGCAGCAGGTCTGAAAGGGCTATTGAGTAGCTGGAGTACTACTCTGGAAACCAGCATTGTGTTGTTGGGTCTCACTCTGTGCATACAAGTTCAGTGGAAGTTTGAGTGTGCTATGTTCAAAGTCAAGCCCATGCCTGGATACCTCGCCTCTCACAGTGCCTACCTTGAAGCCTTGCCCTGTGGTTGTGTCATGATCCAAGGGCTCACTTTCTCTCAAGCAAGCGACTGCATCCTGTGCTTACAACAGTCCAAGTTCCTCTTTGCATGTTATTGTAGATTGTCTTAGTTGTATCACATTTTTCATTTTATTATACATGTTTAATATTGTAAATCGCTTAAAGCCTCAGCAGCAGGCAATTAATAAATTGGCTAAGTTAACTTTACCCTCCTTGGAATGCCCCCAGGTCCATAGTCAGACACAGTCTGGGTATCAAAGTTAGCCTGGATAAACGTATCCGGCTAAGTTTGGAGGTATATTTAATAATACAGCCACACTATTGAATATAGTTGGCTATCTTAAAGTCAGGGGAGAGAGAGAGAATCTGCATTCTGGTGCATATAGCTGATATGAAAGCCGTTTTAAGTGGAAATGAACAATGGTAAAACCAAAACTTCCATTATAAGATCCAGTTTTAGGAGAGAGACGGTTTTCCAGTCCTGGATTCTGAACTTGCATCTCCTTGTATTCTAGTATTTCAGATCCTCTTCCTTCCATCTGAAATCAGCACCATAGCTACTAGCTATATCAGGGAGGACTGGGAGGAGGGGTCTTGGGTAAGATTATCTTTGATGGAGGGACCGATTAAATAGGTTGGGTGGGTTATAGGTTGTGTCTGGTTATCTTGGTTGGGGAAGTTTAGGCCTTTGTAATTAATTGTGTTATGTTAGATTGATATTTTGCCTATATGACTCACCCCTAGTGAGAGTTAGTTGGATGCCAGAGTTATTTTATTGTATTGTTTATCAATTGTTTAATAATGATTCTTGAAATATATTTGTTTAATTTATAAATTGTATTTTAATGTTTTATTTCATTTGTAATTTGTATTTTTTAAATTATATTTCTGCATGTTAATAAGACACTAAGGGACAAGGAGGGTGGGATATAAATGCAAGATTAGATTATGAAGGCAGGACCAAATGAAAGTCTCCATACAGAAACAGGAACCCCTAGAACCAGAACTAAAATTGAATGATGCTTGAGTCAAACATTTTAATATGACCCAAACATAACTGCAAAAGTACCAACTGGACAATAACTTGGGCAAGTTAAAACATTTTTTTGTGCATTGTACCATGATATGTAGCTGCATATCGGCATAAAATAAAAGCTTGATTTTGCTTCTAACAATCAAACTAATATTAAAGTAAAAAAAACCTCTAGAAGCAAAGTCATTCTGCTCAGCAGATTAAAATGAATTTCCCTGAGCGAGGGTGTAGATTATGCTGGGTCACCCACTCCTGATACGTGATGCATGGCGGCTCCATGTCCCGGACAGACCCTGCTGACCTGTATCCAGATACGTTGCTGTCCTGGGCCCTAGGTACACACAGCTTTATACATATTGCTGTCCTGTGCTGATGGTACATCCCACTGTCCTGGCCTCTGTGCTGTCTTGGGGGAGGGGGGGGGGGGGAAGGCAGCAGAAGAGGGTTTCTTTTGTGATAAAGTGCTGAACCCAGTGTGTATGGCTCTGGGAAGTTTCATTTGTGAGACCCAATCCCGCACATTTCCTTTCCCTTTCTTGATCCTTCAGCCTTTCCCTCTCCCTTCCTCTCTTGCTTTCACCCAAATGTGCAGATAAATCACCAGAGAGTGTTAAAGACCAGGAGAAGTACGAGCAGCAGCTAACCTTCGACATAGACCGTCTGAAGAATGCTGTGCAGTGCACACACATCTGGGTAAGTTGTCATGTTTTGAGCACAGTATAAATGGATTGAGGTGCCTAGATCCATCCCTGGGTTAGAAAGTTGCGTCAGGCACTGCAACTAAACACAGCTAGGTTGTTTCAGAATGCAGCTATATTTAGCTGCTATAAAATGAAGCGCTCATGAAGATGTGGCTGGGAGGAGGGGGGGCGCTAAGTATGTGTGTAGAATTGAATTGGCAATAACACTACACATGTTGGTTTTCTCCTGGAACTTCAGCCACACAAATAGCAAATGCAAAATGCATGAGTACTTTTTAAAGAGGAACTACCCACATAGTTTGTCTTTGAAAATTGGCTTAAAGGTTTGAAGTTGCATACTTTGTGCTCTGCATTTTATTGACATTTGCCCCCTTTAATAATAATTTGGATTTTTAACCCGCCTTTCCAAATAATGTTCAAGGAAGCTTACAGCATTTTCAGTCCCTTTCCCAAACAGCTTACAATCAGGGAGGATAACTTTCCAAACTGCTCGCGTACGCCCATATATGCATGTACATGGGGGCACACGAATTTACTACAGTATTTTATAGCCTGCACACAAATGATATGTGCAGGTTATAAAATACAAGTATATGTGCACGCACACATGCTCATGTATGTAAAAACCGCAAGGTTCGCAAGTTCAGTCTTATCCAGAAAAGTAGTGGCACTTATCCAGATAAGCTCTGATTTAAGTGGCTAAGTAGCAGCACTTAGTCAGATAAGTCAAAAAAGCGCTTCTTGGCCAATTAACTTTTATTTTTCCGACTTGTCCGGTATGTAAGATAGCTGGAGAAATCTAAAACAAAAGTGCTACTTATCCAGATAAGTTCAAATTTGTCCATCTAAGTAGCAGCAAAGGTGCTATCTAGAAGACAAGTCAGAATTTAGCCAGATAAGTGTGTGCAAATGATATATCCGCATGTTTGTACTTTGAATTTTAAAGGAATATGCAAATAGATTTTACTTGCGTTTACCCCCCCCCCCCCCCCCTTAAGTCGGCATTTACACACGTAAGATAGGGGATTTTCTAAATGTGTGCAGCAATGAAATTATCAGTTTCACCAATTAGTCTACCAGTTTGCTCAGTCCATGTACAGCTTGGGAAAAACCTCCTGGCTCTTCAGGTTAAAGTCCCCCCATTTCATCCATACCCCCCCCCCCCCACACCCACTCATTATTTCACTTTTGAGATGTTTACGATCACTTACAACAGATACTGAACAGGAGTAAATATATGCTAGGAAAGGGCTTAACACGCTTCACTTTGGCGGCTTGCAAAATAGCAACTTATGCACGTAACCGTTGGCACCGGCCTGCCCCTTGTTTACATGCGCAAGTTTATTCGTGGTCCCCGATACATGTGCGTATGTTATGGTTTTTAAATTTGAGGCGGATAGCTGATACTGCCTTTATTGCCTTTATTCATATGCATACAAGTTGGGACGCTTGTCTAGTTTTTATGCATTTTGTATACCTGTGTTATATTACTGTTGTTCTCATGTTTATTGCCAAATAATAAAAATATAAATTAAAAAAAAAAAATAGTGTATACTTGCTTACATGCTACTTTACGCATGCATGTGCTATTTTTTTACGGCGCATATTTTGAAAACTCGCCTCAAAGTGGGTACCTAAGGCAACGGTGACTTGCCCAGAATCACAAAGAATGTCAGTGGAAGAAGCATGATTTAAACCCTGATTCTTAGCTTATTGCTCCAACCTCTAGATTAGTGTTTCCTGACTTATTAAAGCTCGGGGCATACCTACATTAACAAAAATGTTGCTTAGCCCACCAACTCAGACATGCAGAGGTTTCATAGGAAGCACCGAAAACCCTACCAATCTCTCATCCAAATTTTAAAACAAAGGGCGAGAGAGAAGGTTGTAGGATTTAATAAAAGATAATGATCATTGCTAACGATAAGCATACTGACATGCTGGGGGGGGGGGGGGGGTTTCTGTCACGCTACAGCTGCCAGAGACACAGTAACAATCTAGGATGCTATAACTCCATTGTCTGGTTCAAGTAGAAGCTTTAGAATGTCATTCAGGGACAGCTTTATTTCAATTAATGGAAACATTAATGTAATGTATTTTAATGCATTGTCAGTTACATTTTCATTAAATAACAGGAACTATTTTCCCAATTAATACTAAATGGCCTTCAAAAACTAACCAAATATTTTATATTTAGTAAAACTCTAGCTTCATTTTTTTCCCCATTTTACAAGAGATCTAAGGCATTTGAGATTATGCGGTGTACGCACTTATGTACACATCTTAAGCACTGAAGGCATCTCAAATGAGTGCTCTGCATATCTATGGATTTAGCACTGGGGGTCCCAATTCCATTCCTCAAGAGCCACAAATAGGTTTACTTTTGAGGGAGTGAACGGTTTCAGATACTAACATAAGGGCTGGGCTATCTTTCTAAGCTGAGGTATTTTTTCCAGAGGGGGAAAATACTGCAGGATTTACTCAGCTGTTGTTCTTGCTACTGCAGCTTAGTAAACCCTGCAGAATTTTCCCTTGCAGTAAAATACCGCAGCTTAGCTGCCCCCAGAACTAATGTGCAATGGTGGCCTCAGGGTGCAAGATTGCCATGCCTTAAAGGGGTCAATCTGCCTCAAGTAACACCCCCCACCCCCAATAAGAGTGGCAAAGACCTGGGGATCTCCGGAGTTCCCGGTCACATCCTCCTGCCCCCACTGCCCCTGGAACATTGTTCCCGCTAAACTGTGTGTGTGTGTGTGTACATGCGTACATAGCTTGTGAACCTTGCAGACTCTGCAAAACATGGTCGGGTAGATTTTCAAAGGGGTACGCGCGTACCCCCCGAAAACCTACCCCAAACCCCCCCTGCGCGCCGCCGAGCCTATTTTGCATAGGCTCGGCAGCGCGCACAAGCCCCGGGACGGGTGTAAGTCCCGGGGCTTGCATGGAGGGGCGTGTCGGGGGCGTGTCAGGGGCGAAGTGACGTGGCGTTTTGGGGGCAAGTCGTGCGTGACACGGCGTTTCGGGGGCGGTGACGCAGGTGTGGTTTCGGCCCGGGGGCGTGGCCGCGACCTCCGGACCAGCCCCCGGGACCGGAACACGGAGCGGGGCAGCCGGCCTGAAAGCAGGCGTAACTTTGCCGACAAAGGTAGGGGGGGGGTTTAGATAGGGCCGGGGGGGGTGGGTTAGGTAGGGGAAGGGAAGGTGCAGGGGGGTGGGAGGGAACGGAGGCAGGCTGCGCGGCTCGGTGCACGCAGGCTGCCGATTTTGGGCAGCCTTGCGCGCGCCGACCCCGGATTTTAATGGATACGCACGGCTATGGTGCGCGAACAAAAGTACGCGTTCGCACAACTTTATAAAATCTGGCCCGGTGTGCATAAGAAATACCAAATTTATTTTTATTTTACTGGCTAGTAGCTCATAAATTTGAATTCAGCTTATAAAAGGTTGTACAAAAGAACATTGTTGTGCACGTAGCCTTTCAAAAATTAGAGGGAACATTGCCCTGGAGGTAACCGAAGTTCACAAAAAAAAAAAAAGTTTTAAACTGTAGAACCACCGCCCTCAACTCCAACCTGTACCGTTTGTCACAAAATCGCTCCCTCGCACCACCCTTGTCCACCCTTAGTCACCTGTCCAACCCCCTTCTCTTGCACTTAAAAAAACTTGCTCTGAGGCCATCCAGACTGTCAATTATACTTTCATACATTCACCTAATTTGCATAGATTAGTTATTCTGAATAGCAGACCTGTTTTTGGCCCTTGAGAAGTGGGGTCACCCTACTCTGCTGTCTGTAATTCCTTATTTGCATTCATTATACATATACAGGATGCTAACAAATAGGTTGATTTAATAATGCCCACTCAGTTGTGTGGTGCGTACATTTTTGTGTGTACACTTTTACTCCCAATTTAACAAGAAGTTTAGTGCACAAAAACATGCACACAAATTAGCACTCCTCCTCTTGCAAATCCCATATTAATCAAGGAATTAGCTATTTCTCCGCAATGAAGAGAGGTGTGAGGGCTCAACTCTTGCTTTTTTTAAGACTGGAAATTTAACTCCTGGTCAGAGTTGGAGTAAAGTTTCTAAGGCTAGTGTTAGTCAATAGGTAAAGCTGGACCTCGAGTGCCATATGCTAATCTGGCTTTCAGGATATCCACAATGAATATGCATCAGATGCAGCTATATGGAATGCATGCAGTGCATGCAAATACATCTCATGAATATTTAATTGGATATCCTGAAAACTTAAATGGCTTGCGGAGTTCGCGGTGTGGGGGGGGGGGTCCTGTACTCTGGATTTTTATGCAGAAAACACGCATGTGCATATATATGTGTATAAAGTTTTATAAACCATATTTTATGTGCATTAAGAGGTGTTTATTGCTTTGTTTACTAGTCCTTTCTTATCTTGCTGTATCGTCCTTTACATTTGATGCTTCCTTCAACTATTCCCCTCCCCCCACCACCACCACCATCCTGTACTGTATGCTGCCCACACTCAGAATCCAGATGTTAGTGATATAAAAGAGTGTTTCTTTAGTTTAAGATGAGCTTCTGGGAGCTAATACTGAGAGCCAGATAGAAGTCAGCTAATGAGTGAAATATCTTCATGCGTCCTTTCAGCTGGGAGCAGCTCCCACACCTTGAATCAGGTGCCTTGCTGCATACAAACATGGGATGGGGAGAGCCAGGGATGTCTCAAGATCTGTATCTTTCTCCTCCCCTTGGACAGGAGATAGTGGGAAGGTTCATGGCCCAGCAGAAGACAGGAGAACGGCTCGAGCGACAAATAGAGGAGCGCATGCAGGAGCGTGATAAGCTGAAAGAACGCCTGCACGACTTAGAACTGGAGCACGCGCAGCTGAAATTCCACCGCACCAAAAGCGAAGACAGGTGGGCACAGAAGAGGATTCTGAGAATGACTGTCTGAGTCTTACTATGTTTAGGGCACATTGAAATCATCCCGTGTTAGCACTGAACTCACATTGCATTATCACTGCAGACAATCAGCTGGCAAAGGGATTGCTAACTGAGCACACTGCAGTGATAACACTGAAAAGGAGCTCATTTACCAAAGGAGGGCACGCTGCAGTGATAATATTGAAAAGGCAATTATTTACCAAAGGCATGCGCTGTACACTGCTAACAATGAAAAGGGGTACACACACACTGCACTCATAACACAGACCATGATATAGTTTAGTACTGTTCTTCCCTACACTTTGGACTGGGATCTGATGCCCATTCTTGAGTGAGTGGAATCATATGCCACTTTGATGAACAGGGAGTGTACATGGGAAGGAGGGGAACATTCTACTCTAGGACATTTGGGGGGGGTGGTGGGGGGGGGAGGTGCTAGCTGCATGTCTTATTTGCTCAAGCAAGCATACTCTCCTTGCCCTGTATTACTGCATATTGCACTATAGCGGCCCTGTTCAGCTAGTGTTCGTACAAGTCAGGAGATCTATTGTTGAAATGCAATAGAGAGCCTTCAAGTGTCTCTCATTTTTCTTTGGAAAGCTCTGAGAAACTGGCAGATGGGCTGGATAGGAACTTTGAGGAGGAAGAAGGTAGACTGGAAGTAATTAAAAGCAAATTAGCCGAGAAGCAGAAGATTCATCTTGCTGTTCAGAATGGGATTGATAACCTCTACATGAAACTGTACGGGGTCTCGGTTCCCACTGAGGTACAGGATTTCTGCTTCTTTTTTTTCAATCAGTTGCATTACTCACTGTTGCAAATCTAATATCATGTCATCAAGATTTTAAGCACAGTCCTGGTTTGTCTAACTCATGTAACAAAGCACTCCTCCCAGGATCACAATCTCATGCTTCAACGGAGTTTATTTGGCAGCAGAGGCATCCTCTATAAAGGCTGGTTTCTCATCATGGCACAGAGGTATGAACTGAGCCTGCCTTAGGGGTGGCCAAGGGTGGGAGTGGTTGGTCAGAGGATGCCTGCCTCACTTCTCTCTCTTCTGCTTAGGAAGAAGTGGGAGCTTTTAGAAAGTTCTGTACAACTTCCTCAGACAACAGTTGGAAGGTCCAGTCGATCTCCTTCACCTTTATAAAGATAAAATGGCACAGAGCTTTTTTGGCGCAATTCTTTATTAAGGATTCAAAAATCCAACACTAAAACAAGTTGTTATTTTACAAAGCCATATCCATTACACGTTGTAACAATATTATCCATTTAAATACAAATTAACTATGTCGAACTTTGAATACCCTTTTTTTTTTTTGCTCCCTCCTTCCCCCTTAAATCACATATTATACATTCTAACACCTCATGTCCATCTTTCCACCCTCAAGTTTGAAAACTAAACATTTCACTTACAAGTGCACAAATATCAAATTACATTTTAATAAATTTCAATATTCAGCTATGTTTAAGATAATGGAACACTTCTAAACACCCTCCTTACTACTAAAGAAAACAGGAAGAGGGGAGGAAGAAACAGCCAGCAAGTTACAGACTGTCCATCTTCCTTTCACAAACAGGATGTTACAGACTGTCTTCCCTCCTGTCACAGACAATGGTGCTCTTACAGACTGTCCTCTCTCTTCTCTTGGACAATAGGAGGTTACACACTGTCCTCCCCTCTTTCACAAACAATCAGGCTGATGTAATAAAACCCACACTAAAACAGGCGCTATTTTTTTGCACCGATTTCTGATAGCATGTGGTAAAAACAGGTGGCCCTGCAGGATGTAATAACATAATTGTATGCAAATGAGACCCATACTAAAAATCCATGCTAGGTTAAAAAAAAAAAAAAAAAAGGTGGGCAGAAATCAGCACTAAAAATTGGCTGACAAAAATGCTGCAGAGTTCCTTTATTGGCTGTTTAAAATGACGGGCCAAACTGATTACTCTACATTAATCCATATCAGAGCCTACAAAAGATTGTATTGTCCTGTGAAATGCTTATGAGTTAGATAAATACTACTGTATATCCCAAACCTAATTTCAAACTCAAGTTACTATTCTGCAGTAAATTCTTTCAGCTTCAGATAAACTGGCATACTGGAAAACGCACAACAAACAATACTTATGCGCCAGGCTCTGTACAATACAAAACATTGGACAAACGAGAACTGGGTAGGAATATGTGCTCAATTATGCAAGCAGAATTATTTACAGTTGTCATGGCTTATTCTCAGGATTAGCACTCAAATATGCTGTTAGGGAATGCTAGTTTAGTGGACCCTTGGGCCGACCTGCAGGAGACTGGGAAAGGTGTTCAAAAGTCTCTAGTATACCACAGGCCGGGAGGCAGATGTTCAGGCTGGACGTAGAGGTGCTCTTCACCCTGGAAGCTGGTACTCCCCCGGGAGGAGCCCGTAGGAGCCCAACCGCTGGGACTTAGGTGGCTTCACCCTTGGAAGCCAAAGCTCCCCCGGGAGGAGCCCGTAGGGGCCCGACCGCTGGGACTTAGGCGGTCATGGATCAGGACTGGGAACTGGAACCAGACTAGAACAGTAGGTCAGTACTGTAACAGGGCTTGGGTTCTGGAACCAGGCAGGAACTGTAGCAAGACTCGGATACTGGAACCAGGCAGGAACTGTAGCCGGCAAGCAGGAACCAAGCAGGTACTGCGGCTGGCAAGCAGGAACCAAGCAGGTACTGTAGCAGGCAAACAGGAATGGAGCGAATAGCAAAGCAGGACACTCCAGGGCACAGCGCAACAGGGATCCGGTAGGTAAGCCCGTTGCAAGGCAAAGACTGGGTGGCCGCGGCCGGCTTATCAAGGCCGCAGCGTCTGACGTCAGGAAGTGGGCGGAGTCACCACTGGCGGGAAACGACCTAGAAAAGCGCCCAAGTGGCGCGCGCCTAGAGACCGGGCGTCCATGGAGGGCTTCCCAGCGGCGCGGCCCTGGCTGGGACGCAGCTGAACAGGACAGGAACTAGGCCAGTGAAAGCGGGAACAGGTCCAGAAACACGGAGGTAAGGGTCTGGTTGCAGCACTCGTGGCCAGAACTGCAACAGTACCTCCCCTCTTACGCCCCCTCTTAACCGGTCCGGGTTTACACGGGTGGTCCAGATGGAACTGCCGTAATAAGTCCTTGTCAAGGATGTTACGGGCTGGTTCCCAAGAATTATCCTCGGGTCTGCAACCCTCCCAGGCAAGCAGGTACTCCCATAGGCATTGGTGAATCCGGACATCCAAGACCTCACATACTTGATATGTAACTTCATCCAGTACTGAAGGGTCCGAAGGTTCAGGAGCCCGGGAGTGGTACCTGGATAACACAAGAGGCTTCAGCAATGACACATGGAACACGTCGTGTTTGCGCATGGAGGAGGGTAGACGTAGTCGGTACAAGACTGCTCCCACTCATTCGGCGACTCGAAAAGGCCCACAGAATCTTGGAGCTAGTCTTCGAGACGGAATACGTAGCTGAAGATTTTTGGTACTTAGCCAGACACGGTCTCCTGGGAGGAAGATAGGTGCTGGCTGACGATGCCTATCCGCCCATTTCTTGGTAGACTGGGCGGCTTTACGGATCTTTCCCTGGATGGACGTCCACAAGGAAAGAACATGGCGGGCTGAAAGTTGTACTGCCGGGAGTGCACTAGGTTCAGGTAAAGGCAAGGGCGATTGAAGTTGCTCCCCATAGACGACCAGGAAAGGCGAACTTCCAGTAGCAGCATGCGTGTGATTATTGTACGAGAACTCCGCCCATGGGAGTAGCTTGGCCCAATTATCTTGGCATTTGTTCACGAACGAACGGAGAAAAGTCTTCAGGGTTCGGTTAGTTCGTTCCGTTTTCCCATTACTTTGAGGATGGAATGCAGACGGAACACTAAGTTGCACATTGAAGCGTTTGCAAAGTGCCTTCCAATAACGAGCAGTAAACTGTTGTCCTCGGTCGGAGACTATATCCTGTGAGAGACCGTGAAGTCTGAAGATATGCTGGGTGAAAAGGTTAGCTAGGTCAGGTACAGAAGGCAACTTTGGCAGGGGGACAAAGTGCGCCATCTTGGAGAATCGGTCTACGGTTACCCAAATGACCGAATTACCTGCTGAGACGGGAAGATCCACGACAAAGTCGGTGGAGATGTGTGTCTAAGGCTCCATTGGGATGGGCAAGGGTTGCATCAGGCCTCTGGGCTTCCCGATGAGCGGCTTCTGCACCGCACAGGTCGGGCACGAGCTCACAAAGGCTTGGACGTCCTGTCTCATCGTCGGCCACCAGTAGAATCTGTTCAACAAGTCTATGGTCCCTTTGCAGCCAGCATGGCCCCCCGTGAGGGAGTCATGGGCCCAAGTGAGAACTGCTCTCCGGGAGTGATGTGGAACGACGGTCTTCCCTTGGGAGGACACCAAGGTTGTTGCTAGACTGACTTTCATAGGATACAAAATAAACTGAGGCATGTCAGGGGTCTCCTCGACCTCAGAAGAGCGCGAGAGCGCATCGGCTCGAACATTCTTAGAGCCGGGTCAATAGCGTAAGGTAAAGTCGAACCGGTCAAAAAACAGCGACCACCGGGCTTGCTTCAAGAATGCTAGGTTTTTGTGATCGGTGTAAATCGTAACCGGATGGTTGGCTCCTTCCAACCACTGCCTCCATTCCTCCAGGGCAAGTTTCATGGCTAGCAACTCTTTATCTCCAACACAGTAGTTGCTCTCTGCCGGAGAGAATTTCTTCAAGAAATATGAGCAGGGTAGCAATTGTCCGGAATCTGAGTACTGGCTCAGCACGGCCCCCACGGCCACGTTGGAGGCATCCACTTCCACCACAAAGGGCCAGCTGGGATCCGGATGACAAAGGCAGGTGTCTAACAAGAAGGCTTCCTTAAGGACCTCGAAGGCTTGGCAGGCGGGAACAGGCCAATCCACCACGTTGGCCCCCTTTCGGGTGAGGGCAGTCAACGGGGACACAATACGAGAGTAGTTAGGAATAAAGTGACGGTAGAAATTGGAAAAACCGAGGAAGCGTTGCAACGCTTTAAGGCCCTTAGGGCGGGGCCAGTTCTTAATTGCCGCCACTTTCTCAGGATCCATTCGAAAGCCGGTTGCAGAGACTATGTAGCCCAGGAATGGCAGGGACGTCTTCTCAAAGCTACATTTTTCCAGTTTCACGTACAGGCCATGCTCCCTAAGTATTTGGAGCACCTGACGGACATGCTGACGGTGGGAAGGCAGGTCCTGGGAGTAGATTAACACATCATCGAGGTAAATGATTATGCAAGAATTCAGAAGATCCCGAAACACCTCACTTGCAAGGTGCTGGGACTCCGTCGGAACATTACGTAAGTCCAACCTTGTGAAAATCTTCGCTCCTTGGAGCCTATCAAGGAGCTCTGGGATTAACGGGAGCAAGTATCGGTCTTGCTTAGCAAAGAAATTTAGGCCTCGATAGTCTAAGCATGGTCTCAGCGAGCTGTCCTGCTCACTAACATAGGAGGAGCCTGCCCCTGCAGGCGACTTGGACGGGCGAGACTGCGGAAGGGTCTCCACCTGGGTATTGGAAATTATGTCCGTAAAGTCCTCATATGGTGCAGGAGGACCCAAGGCAGAGTGCATCAACGGAAGTGCAGGAATCTTAGGCACTTTCATACAATTAGCTAGGCAAAAAGGACTCCACTCGACAATCTGTAACGTATCCCACTGAATCGTGGGCGAATGTTTCTGTAACCACGGCAACCCTAGCACCACAGGGTGGGCAGCCTTATCCAACACTAGGAAGATTATCTCCTCCGAATGGATCGCCCCGGTGCGGACAGTAACGGGTGCCATGGACATCAGGACGGGTCCTGGAAGGAGCGTCCCCTGGATAGAGATAATTCATAACGGGACCTCCTGTCTTTGCATAGGGATGCGCAACTGAGAGACTAGGTCCTGCAGGATGAAATTACCTCCGGCTCCTGAATCCAGGAATGCCATCATCTCAAACGATCCTCCAGGATATTCCAGGGTAACAGGGATGGTACATTGAGGAGCTGTAGCACAGCCTAAGAGGAGCTCCTCCCGACCTCCTAGGCTTTGGCGTTTTCCGCACGCTCCTGGCAGCATGCCAAGAAGTGGCCCTTCTGACCACAATATAAACCCAACTTCAACGAACGACGACGTTGCCTTTCTTCAGCAGAGAGTGGGTCCCGTCCCAGCTGCATAGGTTCGCAGGTGGGAGCATCTGGACGAGAAGTCTTGGGAGAGGATACAGGTCTCACTGGCCTACGGGCAGGGCTATGGCGAGAGGAGCGCTGCTCCTTGGCCCATTGTTGTAGGCGGCGGTCAATGCGAGCAGCCATCTTTATCAAGGCATTGAGGTCCTCCGTCAGATCTCGAGCGGCAATCTCATCCGCTCGAGATCTGACCTTCCAAGAAGATGGCCTTAAGGCTACCATCCTGCCAACCTACTTCTTGGGCTAAAGTCCGAAACTCCATAGCATAATCTGCCAAGAGTCGGAGTTGCAGCAGATCAGACGTAGCCGTGGATATTCGGGCGGGCTCATCAAAGGCCTGACGAAAGTTCGAGATGAACTGTTGTAAGTTCGTTAGCGAAGGATCATTGTTTCCCAAAGGGGAGAAGCCCATATTAAGGCTTTCCCATCAAGCAGGGACAGGATGTACGCCACTTTCACCGCATCCGAGGGGAACTGCCGAGGCAGCAGAGAGAACCGTACAAAACATTGGTTCAGAAAGCCGCAGCAGGTCCTTAAATCTCCAGCGTAGTGGGAGGGTGCCGGCAGCTGAGTCACTGAAGAGTCTTGACCCTCGGGGGCTGGTTCTGGGGCAGACGAGGCTCTGGCATCCAACCGGGCCGATAACTCCCCTACCGAACCAGTAAGGACCTCGAGGTACTGTTTTTGATACTGCAGCTGCTGGGCCAACCAAGGCAGGTACAAGGGGACAGGCGCATCCGCCGAGTCCATGGCCTTGCAATCTGTTAGGGAATGTCAGTTTAGTGGACCCTTGGGCCGACCTGCAGGAGACTGGGAAAGGTGTTCAAAAGTCTCTAGTATACCACAGGCCGGGAGGCAGATGTTCAGGCTGGACGTAGAGGTGCTCTTCACCCTGGAAGCTGGTACTCCCCCGGGAGGAGCCCGTAGGAGCCCAACCGCTGGGACTTAGGTGGCTTCACCCTTGGAAGCCAAAGCCCCCCCCCCCCCCCGGGAGGAACCCGTAGGGGCCCAGCCGCTGGGACTTAGGCGGTCATGGATCAGGACTGGGAACTGGAACCAGACTAGAACAGTAGGTCAGTACTGTAACAGGGCTCGGGTTCTGGAACCAGGCAGGAACTGTAGCAAGACTCGGGTACTGGAACCAGGCAGGAACTGTAGCCGGCAAGCAGGAACCAAGCAGGTACTGCGGCTGGCAAGTAGGAACCAAGCAGGTACTGTGGCTGGCAAGCAGGAACGGAGCGAATAGCAAAGCAGGACACTCCGGGGCACAGCGTAACAGGGATCCGGTAGGTAAGCCCGTTGCAAGGCAAAGACCAGGTGGCCATGGCCGGCTTATCAAGGCCGCGGCGTCTGACGTCAGGAAGTGGGCGGAGTCACCACTGGCGGGAAACAACCTAGAAAAGCACCCAAGTGGTGTGCGCACCTAGAGACCGGGCGTCCATGGAGAGCTTCCCGGCGGCGCGGCCCTGGCCGGGACACCGCCGAACAGGACAGGAACTAGGCCAGTGAAAGTGGGAACAGGTCCAGAAACACGGAGGTAAGGGTCTGGTTGCAGCGCTCACGGCCAGAACTGCAACATATGCAGCAGAATTTATAGCTGGCATGGTTTATTCTTGGAGTGTTTTGTGTATCTCCGACATGTGCTTTTTTACTCCTGTCCTGATCTAGGAGCTAAAAAAAACCTGCATAAAAAAAACAGGCACTAACTGGTCTCCCTGCTAGTGTGGCTGTCTGCATTGCCTGATAATAGCTAATAGTTTCATTTATATGGCATTTGCATGGGCCTGTACTTTTTTTTTTGCACAGGTTTTTTCAGCAGTAAAACTTTTTATCATATACATAAGTTAGGTTAGCACTGAAAACTCCATATAAAAACCCGCAGATGATTTAGCGAGGCTTATTACATTGGCCTCAAAAGGAGGTTACAGACTGCCCTCCCTCCTCTCACAGACAGGAATTTACAGACTGTGCTTTCTCCTGTCATGAACAATAGTTTACAGATTGTCTTTTCTCTTCTCATGGACAATAGTTGTCTTTTTTCATAAAAAATTGGAAATTACTGTCATGGTTCGGCTGGCTGGACAAGGGAATTCCTCCAAGTTGAGCAGTGCAGGGCTTTCTAGCAAGGCAACGCAGGGTCTTCTGCCTGACCAGCCACCTCTCCCTTGGGTTGGTCCTACAGGTTCTGGGGACTAGCAGGACTTTCCTAGACTAATACATGGCAAGATGTGGTCAAGTTAAGCAAGGTCTTAACCTGTCCAGCCACCTCCCCCTTGGGTTGGTCCCACAAGTTCTTGTGGCCAGCAGGACTTCTGGGACTGGTCTTCTGGAGGTGGTGTACTGAGTAAGGTACAGGACACAAATTATATCAAAGAGGGTACTGGTAGACAGGGAAGACAAACAGACACAAGGAAGGGCAAGACTGGAGGAAGGTACAGGGCAAGGAACACAATGGGAAGCCAGGCCACTGGGGAGGCCTGGAGGAGACACAGGGCAAGGTCAGGAGAAAGATACCAGGCTAGGCAAGGCTGGACCAGGTAAGGGCTAGGAGAAATAAGACAGGAACTGGGTCCAACATTTAGACAGGAGCAAGGTAAATAAGAGCCCTCCAATGCAGAGCATGAGCAGACTTGAGAGGCCACAATTGACAAACCTTTTCTGTTGGAAAGAAATCAGTAAAACTAGGGATCAGATAATGAAACTTCAGGGAGGACGACTCAGAACCAACAGCAGGAAATATTTCTTCATGTAGAGGGTAGTGGATGCCTGGCAGGCATGGCCTTCCGGAGGAGGTGGTGACGACAAAACCAGTGAAAGATTTCAAAGGGGCATGGATTAAACACTGTGAATCCCTAAAGGCTAGAGGATGAAAATGAAGAAAAGAGTGCATGGGGGTAACTTGCTGGTGTGGTGGTTACTACCCTTAACCAATAAGCTTTCATACTGTTGATACAACTCCATTATTACTCTCTGCTTTAATGGCAGGGGGAAAAGAGGAAAAGGAGAATTAGATTCAGACAACAATCAAGGGTATTGAATTTTATGGTCTGGGAAAAGGAATAAGCATGGGGGTAACTTACTGATGCGGCTGTTACTACTCTTAACCAATAAGTCTGATACTTTTGATGAATTCCAACATTGCTCTCTGCTTCAACGGCAAGAGGTAACGGGGAATTAGACTCAGAAGCAATCAACAAGGGTCCTGACTTTGACGGTTTGGGAAATTAAGTATGGGCGCGACTTTTAACGCGTGGCAGATGTTACCATAAGCTTGCTGGGCAGACTGGATAGACTGTTTGGTCCTTTTCTGCCATCATTTCTATGTTTCTGTGAAACAAGACAAGGCAAGGAGGCCATAACGCCACATAGGAAACAAGGTAAAGCACAAGATTGACCAAAGTAAAGAGCCAAGGTGGCTCGATGATGAGGTACCGAGGCTACTGTGAGAGAGGTTCTTATAGGGAAGTCCTTGCTGAGTCATGCAGCCTTCAAGAAGGCATCTAGAGTGGGTGCGAGCGTGGCTCAGTGAGGACCCTTGCTGGCAAGGAGGCTGTGTAGCAGCCAGAATCAGTACAATTACAGATTGTTCTCCTTCCTATCACAGACTAGAGGAAGTTATAGATTCTCTTCCTTTCACTGGGAAGTTGGAGACATTTCTCCTTTTTCTTTAGTGGATGGGTGGACGCTACAGAAAGTCACCTCTTCAGCTACAGAATGAAGGAAAAGCTGGTACATGTTGACTTCCTTTTTTTTCAGAAAAAAATGAGAAATTGTTCCCTTCTTTCCCTCCACACTTATGCTTTGAGACCATGTAAAGTTTTAGACTAATTCCTGCAGACTGAATGCAGCAGGAGGTTGTAGAATGTAGCTTGCTTTTTCTTCTTCAATGGCAATAGGAAGCTCGGTGTGGAATTACCTAGCCTTTTCTTTTTCAGGGTGCAGATCCTACAGATTCCAAAGACTCTTATGACAAGCTGAAGGCCTGTGAGATAAAGCTGGCATACCTAATGGACATTCATGCCAACCTGATAAAAACGCCCTGGGTGAAAGATGAGCGTATCGAGGTATTGTCAGTAAATTGTGTTGCCAACTGGCTCCAGTTGCTCAGGGCAGGCTAATCTAGTCCTAGATTTACCCCTAGTACATCTGTAGATATGTAGTCCTGCATTTCTTGGGGAATTCAATAGAGAACTGAGAACTACAAGTCCATGAAGGCAATTAGGGTAACATCAGAGCTGAATCAACCTTTCCTGCAAAAAATGAAACCATTTGGCAGTCCCCTTAGTATTTTGTGATCTTGTATCTCTATTAAGCTGTTTATCATCTAACCTGTGTCATGCGTGCAGCCCTTCCTGCAGGTTCGAGAGCTCCTTGAAGCATCTGCAGCGGTGGATTTACACAATCGGAAGGTGATATTAGAGGACATGAGCAGTTCTAGAGGTAAGTGGAGTGGACCAGAGAGAGATCAAAAGAAACAGTACCAACATTACTCTCAGAGCCTCTATGCCTGCTCTGTCATTAGGGGGGAGGGGATTCTTTTGTGATTTTTCATTGTATATAATGGGGAATCTCTGACATTTCAGACTATGATGCAGTTAACCTGCAATTCTTATCTGGGTGGGGAGTCCTGATTCCTTTGAGTGTTTTAAAACAGCAATACAAACCAAACTGCTCCCTCCCCTTCAATTTTCAGAGAATTCAGTTGACAGTTGAAATTCAAGCATTACACACTCCCTGGTCTACTGATTTTTGTTTCATGTCTGAAGAAAAATACTTGGATATCTATTGGACACATGGTAACAAACCAAAAAAGGGGGTTGAATCTACATAAGTCTGAAACTTCTCAGCAGAAGAAACAAGAATGTAAAGTTTTAGAAAGCTGGTCAGTCTCTCTCTCTCAAGCAGGCCGATTCAATAAGAGATGCAGGAGAGCTGGCACTCCGAGTCGAGCGCCCGCTCTCCTGACATGTGCCCAGGCACCTCTCCTGGGCACGCGATTTTGTATTTAAATGAGACCAGGTGCTAATAAGGAGGCGCTAGGGACAATAGTGCATCCCTAGCGCCTCCTTATTAGTGGAAGAGTCGGCTGTCAGCGGGTCCGACAACTGACACTCAATTTTACCAGCGTCGGCTTTCGAACCTTTTCACAGCCATAGCGGGCAAATTAAAAAAAAATGTTTTTTTGGTTCCTCCAACTTAATATTGCTAGGATATTAAGTCAGAGGTTGTACAGAAAACCAGAATTTTCTGCTTTTCTGTACATTTTTCAGGGTCCCTTAGAACTTAACGCCTGCCCTTGGCAGGTGTTAATTTCTGAGAGTAAAATGTGCAGCTTGGCCATACATTTTACTTTTAGTATTCCAGGCGACTAACTAATAGGCTCATCAACATGCATTTGTATGTGATGAGCGCTATTAATTTTGGGGGGTTGGCCATGCATTTTCCACATGCTATTATTACCCCTTACAGTATAAGTGGTAATAATAGCGTGTCTGAAACGCGCAGCCAAATGGGGGCTAAATGGTGCGCTTGGTCAAGCGCACCATGCTGTATAGAGCTGTAAGAAAATTAGGGCAAGCAAGGGAGGAGCGCTGCTGTGCTGATCATCATCAGAACTCCCAAGCAGGTGTTGCACAGAGACACATTAAACCCGATTCTAAAACCCTGTGATTTTAGAGATTCTTTTCCAAAGCATTATCCCAGCACAATGCTATAGATGAGATCAAAAGCCTATGCAACCAAATCAATTCTTATTTTGCAGTAGTAATACTAATCAGGTACTTTGTGGTGTGTGCTGTAGCAGAATCTATGTTCATCTTGGGAGGTTGAGGTCAGGCAGCCTTTAGTCTTATGGTTCACCTTGTACCTGAAGCTTGTCCCTATACCCACCAAGAATGTATACTCTTTTTTGTCAGCAAAACCTGAAGAGGCAACACTCCAAGAAAATTAAAAAAAAAAAATCATTTTAGAAGGCGAGGATGCATCAGCGCTAAAGAATGTTCATCTTTTTTTGCCCAAAAAGAAAGGAGACCAAAGAGTAATACTAAAAGCAGACTTGTAAAAGAGAAAATTAAACCAGCAGGTTTGAGATACTGTATCTGTTTTAACAAAGTTCCCAAACTAGTTTTTGTTTCTTTTCCTCTGTACCTCCAACTGCAGGCTCACAGCTAAGCAATCTGTGGCCTTGTACATTATGGGGTGGTTTTCTCATTCCTGTATCACAGGAAGTCTTTGGGTGACACACCTGAGTGGCAAATGAGAGAAAATCTCATTAATGGGTTCTTAATATATTCTTGTCTGAGGGAGTTTTTCCCTCCTGTTTCAAGAAGGTGGTAGTTTGCCCTATTTTATCTTCCTATAGATAGATCCTGCTGGGTATAAACCCATTTCCATCTTCCTTCATTGAGCAAATTAATCGAAAAAATGGTTTTATCTCAGTTGGATATTCTTCTTACACAGAATGATGTTTTATTCAGTTCTCAGTGAGCTTTTTGAGCCAGTAATAGTACTGAAACCTTCCTAATAACAGTTTCAGATTTCATTTTACATAAGCTGGATTAGAAAGAGTCAGCAATAGTACATTTTTTAGCTGTTTAAGCAGCTTTTGATTCAGTAATACATTCTGTTATGCTACAGCGTTTAACAGAAATTGGAATAGGTGAGGTGGTTTAGATTGGTTAAACTCACTTTTGCTGATCATTATCAGCAGATTTATGTAGGCCAAAAGTTTTCTAATTGGTACCCTATCTTTTCTGGTGTTTTTCAAGGGTCCTGTCTCTCAGCATCTCTATTTAAATTGTTTATATGCTCCCAGTAAAAATTATGCTGCAGGAGCTGGGGATTGCTTTTAAAATGTATGCTGATGATATACAGCTGCTATTTCCCGCTGCACCAAATTTAGGATACAAGTTAGACAATGGATGAATGATAAGATCATAAGAACATAAGATATTCCATATGGGTCAGACTAAGGTTCCATCAAGCCCAGCATCTTGTTTCCAACAGTGACTAATCCAAGGTACAAGTACCTGGTAGGGATGTGAATCGTGTCCTCGATCGTCTTAACGATCGATTTCGGCTGGGAGGGGGAGGGAATCGTATTGTTGCCGTTTGGGGGGGTAAAATATCGTGAAAAATCGTGAAAAATCGTGAAAAATCAAAAAAACGTAAAATCGCAAAACCGGCACATTAAAACCCCCTAAAACCCACCCCCGACCCTTTAAATTAAATCCCCCACCCTCCCGAACCCCCCCCCAAATGACTTAAATAACCTGCGGGTCCAGCGGCGGTCCGGAACGGCAGCGGTCCGGAACGGGCTCCTGCTACTGAATCTTGTTGTCTTCAGCCGGCGCCATTTTCCAAAATGGCGCCGAAAAATGGCGGCGGCCATAGACGAACACGATTGGACGGCAGGAGGTCCTTCCGGACCCCCGCTGGACTTTTGGCAAGTCTTGTGGGGGTCAGGAGGCCTCCCCCAAGCTGGCCAAAAGTTCCTGGAGGTCCAGCGGGGGTCAGGGAGCGATTTCCCGCCGCGAATCGTTTTCGTACGGAAAATGGCGCCGGCAGGAGATCGACTACAGGAGGTCGTTCAGCGAGGCGCCGGAACCCTCGCTGAACGACCTCCTGCAGTCGATCTCCTGCCGGCGCCATTTTCCGTACGAAAACGATTCGCGGCGGGAAATCGCTCCCTGACCCCCGCTGGACCTCCAGGAACTTTTGGCCAGCTTGGGGGGGGCCTCCTGACCCCCACAAGACTTGCCAAAAGTCCAGCGGGGGTCCGGAAGGACCTCCTGCCGTCCAATCGTGTTCGTCTATGGCCGCCGCCATTTTTCGGCGCCATTTTGGAAAATGGCGCCGGCTGAAGACAACAAGATTCAGTAGCAGGAGCCCGTTCCGGACCGCTGCCGTTCCGGACCGCCGCTGGACCCGCAGGTTATTTAAGTCATTGGGGGGGGGTGGGGGATTTAATTTAAAGGGTCGGGGGTGGGTTTTAGGGGGTTTTAGTGTGCCGGCTCACGATTCTAACGATTTATAACGATAAATCGTTAGAATCTCTATTGTATTGTGTTCCATAACGGTTTAAGACGATATTAAAATTATCGGACGATAATTTTAATCGTCCTAAAACGATTCACATCCCTAGTACCTGGCAAGTATGGAAACATTAAATAAATCCCATGCTGCTAATGCTGGCAACAAGGAATAGCTATTCCCTATTGATTAATAGCAGTTTGTAGACTTCTCTAGGAACTTATCCAAACCTTTTTTAAACCCAGCTACACTAACTGCACTAACCACATCCTCTGCCACAAATTTCAGAGCTTAATTGTACATTGAGTAAAAAATAATTTTCTCCGATTAGTTTTAAATGTGCTGCTTGCTAACTTCATGGAGTGCCCCTAGTCCTTCTATTATCCGAAAGAGTAAATAACCAATTCAAGTTTACCCATCTAGACCTCTCATGATTTAAAAAACCTCTATCATATCCCCTCTCAGTCATCTCTTCTGCAAGCTGAACAGCCCTAACCTCTTTAGCCTTTATACATAGGGTAGCTGTTCCATCTCCTTTATTCATTTTGGTTGCCCTTCTCTGTACCTTCTCCAATGCAACTATATTGTTTTTGAGATGCAGCGACCAGAATTGTACACAGAATTCAAGGTGCGGTCTCACCATGGAGCGATACAGAGGCATTAATACATTTTCCATTTTATTCACCATTTCCTTCCTAATAATTTCTAACATTCTGTTTGCCTTTTTGATCGCCACAGCACACTGAGGCGACGATTTCAATGTCTTATCCATTATGATGCCCAGATCATTTTCCTGGTTGGTAGCTCCTAAAATGGAACCTAACATCGTGTAACTACAGCATGAGTTATTTTTCACTATATATATCACCTTACACTTGTCCGCATTAAATTTCATCTGCCATATGGATGCCCAATCTTCCAGTCTTTCAAGGTCATAAGAACATAAGAAATTGCCATGCTGGGTCAGACCAAGGGTCCATCAAGTCCAGCATCCTGTTTCCAACAGAGGCCAAACCAGGCCACAAGAACCTGGCAAGTACCCAAACACCAAGAAGATCCCATGCTACTGATGCCAGTAATAGCAGAAGCCATTCCCTCAGTCAACTTGATTAATAGCAGTTAATGGACTTCTCCTCTAAAAACTTATCCAAACCTTTTTTGAACCCAGCTACACTAACTGCACTAACCACATCCTCTGGCAACAAATTCCAGAGCTTAATTGTGCGTTGAGTGAAAAATAATTTTCTCTGATTAGTTTTAAATGTGCTACTTGCTAACTTTATGGAGTGCCCTCTAGTCCTGCGTTTTATCACAATTTGCTTGTGATTTAACTACTCTGAATAATTTTGTGTTATCTGCAAATTTGATCACCTCATTTGTCATACCCCTTTCCAGATCATTTATAATTATATTAAAAATATAATAAATATAAAGATAATGGCCTCCTGTTGAATGTAGAACTCAAAACCAAAGGGATACACCAGTATCATATTAACTGTACAGAAAACTAGCTGGTGCAACAAAAGAGGCTGCTATTCTGTGGTTATAATACTTCTTAAGATTAATGATTTATAACAGAGAGGAAAAGACCTCAGCACTGGTACCAATCTGTTTTGTACCGTCGGATTTTGTTGTAACCAGTAGTTGCAGTCATGGGTCATAAAAACCTCTCATTTTTTATTTTCACTTCAAAAATTTTTTTTTTTATTTTCTATTTTTGTTAATAAATCACTTCTATGACTGGTTCTTGTATTTTGTTTTTGTGTATGTCATATGTCTTTTCTTTTGCCAATCTTGGTTCAAAACAAAAAACCAGATTTTTACTTTTAAACGTCAGCAACGAAATCGCCCGATAGATATTGATTGTCACACTTATCTTATTGAAATGATTCTTGTTGAATTTTTCACCAAGATTTCAGAAAGCTTTATTTTACAAGTTCGATAGAACTTGTAGCAGAAACATGTCATGAAAAATTCTGAAATTGCATTGTCCTGATGCAGCATTAGCGAAACGTTGACAACGTTGGCATCTTACAGCAGCTGACATAGCGCTGACTAAGTATATTAAAAGAAGGCTTTCTGAAATCTCGGTGCATTTAGTCTCATGCAGGATCTTAATCCTATCTATGCCATCCCGGACATAAAGCACCACCCCTTCTCCCAGATGCTCCTCTCTGTCATTGTGATATAATTTGTACCCCGGTATAGCACTGTCCCATTGATTATCCTCCTTCCACCATGTCTCTGAGATGCCAATTAAGTCTGTGTCATCATTCACTGCTAACATTCTAATTCTTCCATCTTACTTACTTTTTGTTGTATTGACATGCTTTGTTTTTATCCTTTTATTTTATGATTTTTATGCACGTTGCCGGTGTGCCCCACTCAGATCAAAGGAAGGGTGGGTAACAAATATATTAAATAAATAAATAAATTGCTTCGCCAACTTCATTTCATCAGACACTATCATCCTGAGGTCTCCCAGTTTGTGCACATCAGTTTTTCACACACCCCTCCATAAATACACTCCTTCTAATTGTCATAACCCAAATGTGTGCCTCTGCACTTCTTGGCGTTGCATCCCAACTGCCAAACCTTTGACCACTTCTCAAACTTTCCTAGCTCTCTTCTCATTCTCTCTGCTCCTTCAGAATGAGAATTTCTATTGTAGAACTTTGTATCATATGCAAAAAGACATTTTCTTCTAACCCTTCTGCAATATTGCTCACAAAGATATTGAACTGTATCAGTCCCAGAACAGTGATAAGTGAGGAACTCCACTTATCACTCTTCTTTCTTCAGAGTGGTTCTATTTACCACTACTCACTGATGTCTGTCAGTCAGCCAATTTGTAAGTAATTTCACTACATAGGTACCCACTCCTAGGCTTCTCATTTTATTCATGAGTCTCCTATGCTTGACCGTATCAAAAGCTTTACTGAAATCCAAGTAAACCATATCAAGTGCTCTTCCTTGATCCAATTCTTTAGTCACCCAATCAAAAAAATCAATTGGATTAATTTGCCAGGGCCTTCCTCTGGTAAATCCAGGTTGCCTCAGATCCTGCAAGCCATTGGATTGCAGATAGCTCGTTATCCTTTCCTATAGTTTCCATCCTCCTCCCTGCTACCACCGTTGTGAAGCAGTATCATCACTGCCTTTCTCTAACCCTATGGCACTCCTCTCTCCAAGGATCTAGTAGACAGGTCCTTCAGTGGACCCACCAGCACTTCTCAGAATTCCATAAGTATCCTTGTCCACTTTCAGTCTTCCTAGCTCCACCCAAAAACACTCTTCTGTAAATAGGGATGTATGTACCCCATTATCATCAGTATTCTTGCTAGCCAGCAACAGTCCTTCACTAGTGCCTTCCTTAGTGAAAACTGAAGTATTTGTTTAATATTTCTGCTATTTCTTCATCTTTTTCCATACCTTGCTCTTTCAGTCTTATAACGCCACCTCTGGTCTTCCTCATTTCTCTGATATATCTGAAAAATATTTTGTTAGCACGCTTTACCTATCTGATGATATTTTTTCCATACAAACTTTCGCTATCCTGATTTCTTTCTTTGTTTCCTTCAGCTTTGCCAGATATTCTTGCCTATATTCCTCTTTTTGAGTTCCGTTGTACTTTTTGAATGCTGATCCTTTTGCCCTTATTTTCTTAGCCACTATCTTGGAGAACCATATTGGTTTCCTTTTTCTCCTTCTTTTATCGCATACAGGTTTGTCGTCTTTGTTATAGCTCCTTTTAATTTGGCATACTGTTGTTCCACTTCACCCCTCTCCTCTCAGCCTTCTAGCTTCTTCTTGAGGTACATTGACATTTTGCCAAAATCTATGTTCTTGAAGTCCAGGATCTTGTTGTTCATTTGACTTCTCTCTCTCCAGGGCCAGATTAAGGTCAACTGATAGGGATGTGAATCGGGCTTCGGACGATTGAAAATATCGTCGATATTTTCAAAATTGTCAGAAATCGGGGGCTCCCCCGAAATGATAGGAAAACCCCATGATATTGATCGTGGGGGTTCTCTTATCATTTTGGGGGAGGGCGGGAAAAACGGCACACAAAAATAACCCCTAAACCCACCCCGACCCCCCCAAAAACATTTTACAGGTACCTGGTGGTCCAATGGGGGTCCTGGGAGCGATCTCCCGCTCCCGGGCCGTCGGCTGCCACTAATCAAAATGGTGCCGATGGCCCTTTGCCCTTACCATATGACAGGGTATCCGTGCCATTGGCCGGCCCCTGTCACATGGTAGGAGCACTGGATGGCCCGTGCCATTTTTAAAGATGGCGCCGGCCATCCAGTGCTCCCTCCATGTGACAGGGGCCGGCGAATGGCACGGATACCCTGTCACATGGTAAGGGCAAAGTCCATTGGCGCCATTTTTATTAGTGGCAGCCGACAGCCCAAGAGCGGGAGATCGCTCCCGGGACCCCCACTGGACCACCAGGTACCTGTAAAATGTTTTTTGGGGGGTCGGGAGGGTGGGGGAAGCAAAGGGATTAGTTTTAAAGGGTCGGGGTGGGTTTTTTGTTTATCGGCTCGGGCACAGCCGATAAACAAAACCACGATCGGGCCCGATGAAAAAAATCCACATGTGAATCGGAACTGGAATCCGAACCGATTCCGGTTCCAATTCACATCTCTATCAACTGATGCCCTTAGCACAGCCCAATAATGGTGCCTACTTGGCCCTTCCATTGCTTAACTGACAAGACATTAATATTCAGTAAGTGCTGAAGGTGAAATAAGAGGCTAAAAATTAAGTTTTCTTCCAGGCCATCCCCTACAACTATATTAAATATAAACTTTTAAAAAAATGTTTAACACTAAATAGCAGTAAGCAATATAAGCAAATTATTTACTTAAAACTAGGGGGCAACAGAAAAAAAGAAAATTTTCAACACTCTGTGGTGCCCCCTCTTCCCTTGGAGCCCTATGCATCTGCTTATTTTGCTTAACAGTTAATCCAGGGCTGCCTCTCTCTTGGTTGATATATCAAACCATACTGTCTGATGATCACTGGTGCCCAAGTGGGTACCTACCCAACATTTGAGATACTGTCTCCATATTTGTGTACCAGATCCAGTAGAGCTCCACCCCTCATGGGTTCCATCATCCACAATTGTACAAATGTCATTGTTGTGTGAGTTTCCTCACTCTGAAGGACATCAAATCTTCACAAGAGAGCACTGTTCTGTTCGTACGTCCCACTCTGCATGTAAAAGTGGTCCATAACCCCTACACTTCTACCTAAACATCACCTCGAATTACTAGGGGGGCTTCCTATAGTAGCATAAATAGCTGATTACTATGGTGCCACCCCCAGAGGTGCTCTCTCTCTTCCCCCTTCCCCAGCCTAAAAATACCCAAAACAGAATTTGTGAAAAAATTCCAAATTGCATTAAAACATGCAGTATCATGCATTATGGCTTTGCAAAGCCAGCCCACTTTTACAAAAATCCTTCCCCTTTTAAAAATTTGCATTGCACCATGGGTTATGGTGCTTATCGCATGCGTTATGGTGTTTTTCGCATGCGAAAATGCCTTAACATGATTTGATAAATGACCCTGAAAGCTTGCTGCTCTTCCTGGATACCTTTTCTGCTGATTTTTAATTTCTCCACATTCCAACTTCCTTCTGCCACCTCTGTTTACTAGTTTAAATGCCTTATGACATATAGTTTGAATTTCTTATTTCTCCTTTTTCCTTCCACGGAAAGACGTGAGACATCCTTACCATATACCCTTTTACTAATCCATACCAGCCCCATCCCCCAATATATCCCAAACCTTCTGCCATACACCAGGTTTTGAGCCATGTATTGAACTTGGTTATTTATTTTATTTATGTATTTATCTATATGGCTTAACATTTTCTTCCTTTTTCCATGAACCTGAAAAAGAAAAAGTATTCACCATATGCCCAATCTCCTTACCCAGATTCTGGAAATCTCTCTGTACTGTTTGGATGTTGTTTCTAGCAAGGTCATTGGACCCCATATGGATGATTGTATTGATTTTAGAGTCCTCACTTTATTCTTTAATAGCATTGACTATCTGGTTTGCATTTCTACCAGGTGAGGATCCTGGAAAGCATTTAATGGTTGTATTCTCATCAAAATGAATTCCCAAATTAGTGCCTCCTATGACTGAGTCTTCCAGCAGAAGGAACTTTCTTTTTTTTTTTTTAAACTCTTTATTTTATAAATCAGAGTCGAGACAGACACAGGGCAAGACAAAGCAAAACAATGTAAAACACAAAGATCAGGGAAGCAAAACACATATCTGCTTAAGATGAGTGGAAAAAATTCCAGTATCTTTCCCAGATTATATTATAGAAAGACATATTATCACGCAACATGAAAGTTAGTTTTTAAAGCAAGACTACAGAGTGAGCCTGAGTTATCCAATCATGCAGGGTTGGAGTAGACTTCCACTTCCAGGCAATCGCAACGTGAGCAGCATGCAGTAGATGTTGAATCAAAAGTTTCTTTTATCTATCCAGCCTCTGAGTACCCCAAATCCCCAGAAGATATAAGCCAGGAGTCACAGAGAAAGTACAACCTGCAATCTGCCCAGTAAGTTTGCTTACTCATGCCCAGAAAGTAGATACAAGAGGATAGTCTCACCAGACATGAAGGTAAGACCCAGGTTGGCCACAACCCCACCAACAATTTGGAGAGGAGGTGGCAGAGAAATGAGCAAAGAAAAGCGGGAAATGGTAAGAGTGCATAATGAGGTGAACCAGCAACTCAGCCCTCTTGGTGCAAAGAGATGATATATGCACCCGGCACCAGATTCCCCGCCAATCCTGTGGGCTAATCGTGAGCCCCAAATCAGTACTCCACTGCCGTTCCACCTCCACCTCCCTGTCTACATAAGTCTAAATAATCACTCAGTATAAAAAGGAACTCGTCTTCCATCGCATAAAACCCTAAGTAAATGCAAGTTCTAAGACAGTAGGAGCAACCCAGCGCCATCCCACAAGCTGTCTTCGAGCTAGATCCTGCTTTAAAAGATCATAATAGGGCTGAGTGGTGGCCTCAATATCAAATTCATCCTGAAGCTCGGCAAAGAAGAGTAGTCTATTGCCCTCATAGAGATGACCCAGACAGCAAAGATCTTCCACCCTTGTTTCACTGCCTGACTGAAAGTGTGAATAGTCAGAGCAGGGTTCTTCCAGAGCAATGAGAAGGCATAGGGGCCCTGATGCGTGATACGTAATCCTTTGCAGAGCACTTTCCAAACTCGGACAGTGCAGGCAATGAGCGGACAGTTGCAGCAGGCTCATCTAACCCGGGGGGAGAGAGGAGATAGTGAGAGAAGCGACACCAAATCCACTCCATCAGCAAGGTATCTTTCAATAGCAAGCCAGGGCGAGGTTCGATCCCAGTAGAGCCAGGTATAAATGCCCGTTAAGCATGCCATTCAAAAGTATGCCTGAAAACAGGGAAAAGCCATTCCCCCTTCTCCTTGGGGCGAGACAGCACCTTTAAACTGACCCTGGCAGGTTTTCCCTCCCACAAAAAGTCAAGTAGCATAAAATTTACAGTGGAGAAAAAAACGTTTGGCAAGAAACAAGGAACATGCTGAAAATTACAAGATAATCCAGGCAGTATGTTCATTTTAATTACATTGTTTCTCCTACCCCAGGAAAGATAGCAATTGCGCCAGTCCCGAAGGTCACGTCTAATTGCTGTGATTACCAGGGCATAATTAAGCCTAAACAAGTCTTTCAAGTCTTGCGGGATATGAATCCCCAGATATTTAATGGAAGTTGTTGCCCGTTTGAAGGGAGCAAAACAAGTCGGTATCCTCTCTGGTGTACTGGTACCGATTGGGTGGACAACAGATTTGTGAAAATTAACCTCTTATCCAGACACAGCACCAAAAGCCGTCAGCTCTGCTAATAATACCGGTCCTTTGCGTTTCGGGTCTGCGAGAAAAAGGAGGACATCATCAGCATACAGAGAAATCAAGTGAGAATGATCACCATCCCTGAAGCCAGGCAAGGCCTGATGCATGTGCAGCTTAACTGCTAAAGGTTCAATGGCCAAATTGAAAAGCAGAGGCGACAATGGGCAACCCTGCTGGGTACCTTTCAATATGGGAAAAAAATCCGACAGATCATTCGTAAGGACTCTGGCTCGGGGACGATAGTATAAAGCTTGAATCCAGTCACAAAACAAATCAGGAAACCCATTTTGGCTAGGACTGCAAATAAAAACAGAAAACTTAACTGATCAAAGGCCTTTTCTGCATCTGGACTAATGACTAGACCGGGGATCTTGTCTTGTTTAGCTAAGGCCAAGATATCAAATAGGTGACGGGTGTTAGTCACTGAGGTGCGACCACTAATGTCTGGACCTATCAATGAGCCCATACAGCTTTTGAGTCGCAACTGTAGTACTTTCGCTAAGATCTTGACATCAACATTCAATAATGAAATTGGCCGATAAGCTTCCAGTTCAGTGTGATCTCGCCCCAGCTTTGGCAATAAAACTATAGTGGCATCGGAGAGACTGCTGGTACCATCAGGATGGGCTTGCATATAGTCAAAAATGTATTTGAGAGCCCCAACGAAGTCTGCCAGGACGTATTTATAAAATTCAACCAGGTAGTCATCTGGACCCCGACTCTTCGAGCCAGGTAAATGTGAGATAGCATTCTGAATTTCTAGGGTAGAGATAGGGGTCGCCAATCGCTCCTTCTGGACATCAGTCAGGGTAGGCAGCAACAGGTTGGTTAGATACCACGCTAATTCGGCAATGGAGGCCTGATTATCAGCAGAATATAATTGTGTGAAAAAAGTCTTGAAGTGAACATTGATGCCCTCAGTAGAGTGAGTCAGAGAGCCATCTGGTCGTTGAATACCGGAAATCAGGGCCCGTTGTGATTGATGACGCAACAAGCGAGCAAGCTTGGGCCCAACCTTGTTCCCGAATTCATAGACTCTCTGACGAGAGTACCGAATAACATGTTTGACATCTTCGAGTTGCAGCTTATGAAGAGCAGCCCTGTGATGCTCCAGCTCTCGATAGGTACGGTAGGAGCCAGTGCATTTGTGGGCATGCTCTAGCTGTCGAATGCAAAGTTCCAGAGAGCACTCCCTGTGAGCCCACTCACACTTATGGTGAGAAGCAAAGCTAATAATGCGGCCTCGCAAGTCTGATTTTAATGTCTCCCCCAATAAAACTGAGGTATAAGCATTAGAATCATGAATTTCTAAGAACTCTTTTATCAAATCCCGAATAAGCTCGCAAAAGGGTTTCAGCCGTAATAGGGCCGTATTAAAACACCAAGTTTTCCCCGTGATGGGACCATGAGGAAAATAAAGCGGGAGATGAATAGGACTTTGATCAGAGATAACTGTGGAACTGATATCAGCCAGACCAGCCCAAGAAAGAAGTGAACGGGAAGAAAGAAAGAAATCTATCCAGCTGTAAGAAAGAAATCGAGGTGAGTAACAAGTATAATCTCGGCCAGTAGTATTTTGTTCCCTCCAAACATCAACCAAGTCATAACTGTTGCACGGGAAAGTGGACCCTTGGCCTGGTGCAGGATTGGTAGGCCCTCCGGTCGGACCTGGAGGGTGCCTGCCACAAGGAGGTGGAGTACAGGAAGAGACTGAGGTTAGTTGGAGCTTCACCAATAGGAGATGATCTTAGGTGGGCCTCGCAGGATGTCCTATAGAGGAGTGCCCACCATGGGCAAGGGTACGCGGTCAAAGTTCAAGGAGGAAGGCCAGAGGTCATGGAAGGCTAGCATAGAGAGTACAAGTGGAAGGCACGGGTCAAGGCCAGATAATCGGTCCAGAGAAGTTAGCCAAGGTGAGGGTCAGATACCAGAGGTCAGTCTGGACAAGGTCAGGTCAGGCAAAGGTCAAAATCCAGGCAGCAATGCAACATGGTCCAAGGACAGGCAATGGTCAGTACTGAGAGATCAGTCCAGGGGGTACTACCAAGGAGACACAAAGGACCAGGAGATAGAAGGAACAGGAGACACTTGGAACAGGAGATGCTTGGAACAGGAGACACTTGGGTGTCGACCGAGGAGGGTGCTCAATGAAGGTCCAACCAGACCCGGTCTCCAGCCACCGAGGAAAGCGGACACCGGATGGAACGGATAAGCCATATGATCAGCCAAGGACAGGATCCAGGGTGAGCAGCTGACAGGACAGGAGTGACCCAATTCCAAGGTGAAGTGGAACTGAGCGAGCAGCCCTTAAGTAGGGCCAGAGAGGTAACTCCCTGGGAGGAACTAACAGGTGGGGCCCTGGAACGGAACAGCCGCGGGCCCTTTAAATCCTAGGAGAAGCCGCAGGCCTGCCCCTTAGGAAGGAAGGGGCAGGACCCTGGATAGCGGCCATGCTGCCGACCGCAGCAGGGGAGCAGGAGCTGGGCCTCGGCACAGGACCCATCGATGACGGCGGAGTCCAGCCGCGAAGAGGAGGCAGAGGAGCAGCTTCCTGCCGCGGGAATGAGGACCCCTCCCCCCGGAGGGGGCAAGGGATGTTGGTGGCCTCCTGCCGCGTTGGGGAAGGCCCGGCACGGCTCCTGCTGTGCCGGCAAGATGGCGGCCAGGCCACAAGGACCCACGGCGTTGGCAGCTCCTGCCGTGGAATCAGGAGAAGGCAGGCTGTGGCCTTACCGGGCCGCTGAGCGGCGGCGACATTGGCAGCACTGCCACGGAGGTAAGCGTAACAATAACACATCATCAGGCTTTTAAGGAGTCTACTACCCTACCTGAGGAGCTCTCAGAATGCCTATCCAATTTGGGGTCGAGACTAACATTCCAGTCCCCTCCTGCTACGAGAAGGGCATTTAACAAATCATGCAAGTGTGAGTAATAGTTTTCTGTCCTGTGTTGGGGCCATATACATTTATGAAGATTAAGTGTTCCTCATGGAGAGAACATTCCATAAAAACATAATGCCCTTTTGGATCTTTATGGACCATGTGGATGATCAAGGGCAGGGCTTTATGAATCAAAATACATACCCCATGGCTTTTGGAATTGTAAAAGGCACATTCTACTCAGCCCACCCAGTCCCGGGCCAGCTTAGCATGTTCTGAGTCAGTTAAGTGAGTTTCCTGAAGAAAAACCACTTGCGCCCCTTTTTTCTTAAGATAGTCCAGTATATGCCGACCCTTGATGGGAGAGCCTATACCCCGCACATTCAAAGAGAAAATGTTAAGAGGTGCGTTAGCCATTAGGCAGGAAAATAAAATCTTGCACTATACATGCCGAAGAAGATTTGCCCCAGGTACGCTTGATTCCAATTGGTTTTATGTGATAACTCTCAGAAACCTAAAAGAAATTGTGAGTAACCCACCCCAAAACTCACTCCAAGTAAAGAACCCAAATAATCCTGCACTAAGAGAAAATAAGCAGCAGGATGACACCACCACCCTCCCATCCCTCTCACCCACCCCCCAAGGAAGAACTTGGACCACTGGGGGTACTCCCAGAACTAGCCCGTATTTCCTATCAGCAACCCCGTGTAAACCGACCCTCCCCTCCCACCATCCAAACACCAACCATCTCACATAACCATCCCAATAAGGATAACTGTAAAGACAAAATTCCAGTCCAGAAAAGAGTGTCTACGCTAATGAGATAGGCATCCATCCTGGGAGGGAAAGCTGGGAAGTATAGCTGAGGAAAAACAGCAAAGCGTCCTTGGGAAAGCTGAGCTCGGTGGCCATGAAGGACAAGGCCCAGGAAGGAGTCAGGATCTCAAAGTAACGAAGGCCAGATATGCCATATAGCTTGACCGGAGTAGACAAGGAAAATAAAATATATAGAAGCGACCCCAATACTTCTATCAGCAATCTCCACATAACCCACCCAAACCACCCAAAGCCCTCCCCGGTCCCCTCCCCGCCTCCTGACCCCAGCAGCCAAATACTTAGACAATTGTCGAACTGATGAAAAAGGAAAAAAAACAACTCTGGCAATAAATAAGTTCAGGCTAGATCTAAGCGCTTCTTTGAAGAAGCAACAATGCCCCAGAGAAACAATTTTGGAAAAAGGATATACAGCCACTAGCCAGAGAGAAATTCTCAGGGAGCATCAGCAGAGGCTCTGGCAGCCATTCCTCAAATCTTCTGAAGGAGCTTATGTGCCGCAACCATGGATTCACAGATCTCTGATGTAACGTCAAGCAATATGTGAAGATGAGCTGGATATAGTATTGCATAGGTTAAGCCGAGATTATGGAGCTCTTTTTTAACATCCACAAATGCAGCTCTACATTGTTGCACTTCGGCCAAGTAGTCTTGAAAGAGAAAGATGCAGTGGTCCTAATTTGCAGCTAGCTTCGAGCAGGCAACACTTATCTTTAAAGTTATGCACATGGAGGATTACTGCCCTTAAGCAGCCAGCGTCCTTCGGCATGGGTTCCAGGGCCCTGTGAGCCCGATCCAGTTAAACTTTACCCCATGGAAAGGGGCTCTGTAACAGAGTGAGCAGCAAGGTGGAAAAAAACTCCACTGGGTCCAAACTCTCCACCTGTTCTGGCATGCCCACAATACGAATATTATTGCAGCGGCTCCTGTTTTCCAAGTCATCTTGCTTTTCCTGGTCCGCCTTGTGTCCCCTTTCCAAGGCCTCTAATTTCTGCCGAGTGGTGGTGAAGGACAATTCCAGCTCCTCAACCTGCTCAGTGATGGTGTCCAACTGAGCACAGTGCTCCCCCACTGTGGAGACCACCTGAGAGACGCGATACACTACTGCTTCCAGCTTAGAATCTAAGCTGGAGTGGATTTTGTCTCCCAGCTGACTGATTGCTGCTTTCACTACCGCGGCGATGTCAGCAGGGAGCATGGCATCTGCCATGTTGTCGTCATCTGAGGTGGCCTCATCTGCACAGGCCGCGCAATCCGACGGCAGTTTGCGGCCAGAACGTTTGGCCCTGACAGCCTGCTCTCCCCACATCAATGGAAGAGATTTCTTGGCCACTTTATCAGCCATCGCAAGAGCGTGAGGAGCCAGAAGAAAGTGAAAATGGAGCCATTAAAGGGCTGCAGGGTCAGGAGCTCCAGGGAGATGTGACCAATTGGCTCTTAAGCATCACTTCACAATGAACTTTCTGTTATGACTTTTGATTGTGTTATGAAATTTCTGTTTGCATTGGGTATCATCTTTCCTTTCAGATTCCATTTCAGTTTCCATTGCTAGTGCATCATCATTTTCCATACAAAAAAGGCATTTTGTACCAGTATCATTTGATAGAAAGGGTGTCTCTGGGTCACAGATCTTGCTCTACCAGAGGCCACTGCAAACCACTTATTCCTAGGTTTCTGGATGCTCTGTGGAGTGGGGGTGTATATCCAGGCAGTACAACTGGGGAGAGTGGGTGGCTGTGGGTCACAGGCCTTATTCCACCATAGCCCACTGTAATCCACCTATTTCTGGGTTTCTGAATCCTCTCTGAGAGTGGAGACAGGTTTTCTGAATGCTGTAAAGTGAGGGAAGCTCCTTTGGTGGTTGCTAATTCCTGTTTAGCCTTTTTATTTGTAGCTAATTCTGGTTTAAGTTGAGCCAATTCCTTTTTCATTGAAGACAGCTGCAAACAAATGTGGCACGCTCTCTTCAATGAAAAATGACTTACCACCAACTCCTATCATGTTGCAATTTTCCTTGAAGAGGCCTAAGGTATTCATTCTTGCATCCATATTGATGGCTAGCGAAGGATTTGGGAACAGTCTGTCTGCTCAGTACTCTGCATTATTAAATCAAGTTTCCTCTATGAATATGAAGTTGTAAGTACAGGAGGGGCAATTAGCACAATGTCATGAAAAATTGGAAGTATGTGAAGCAAATAGTACTAAATTGCAATCTGATGAATTATTGTTAATTATATATAACATCATGTTTCATAAGTTAGAAAATCTTGAGAATGTTGCAACGTGAAAGAACTTGCATCCAATGAATTTTCCTAAAGAAAATTTCTCCGATGGAGATGTTTAATAAATATTTATTGGAGGTGTTAAAAATTCCATCAAATGCTGTTTACCACCAGTTAAACATGAAGTTAATTCAAACAATACATTGGAACTTTCGCCATATCTTCTGATAATTTTGATTTGACTGCTTTTCTGGAAATTTCAGTGGTCGATTCTATTCTTGCAACTTTGATTGCTAAATGTGTGTTGGAACCTGATATAGATTGAATAGTAGGACTTTTCTCTTGAAATAAGCAGACTCTTTCTGAGAATTTGAAAATGCAGATTTTTCCAGATGTGGTTAAGGCTACACAAAAGAAAAGATGCCAGTTTCTTATCTTGAATTCTAGAGTCCTGAAAATTGGAACATTGTTTTTTTTTAAATTTCCATGCAATTATTT
The DNA here is from genome assembly GCF_901001135.1 of Rhinatrema bivittatum. Classification (NCBI taxonomy): domain Eukaryota; kingdom Metazoa; phylum Chordata; class Amphibia; order Gymnophiona; family Rhinatrematidae; genus Rhinatrema; species Rhinatrema bivittatum. Next base: position 137,264,233 of record NC_042622.1, on the reverse strand, counting down.
CATCAAATATCACAATGTAAAATATATTTTCTTTGATCCAACTCAATTAATTTTTTTGAGTGATAAGGTTCCATCCTCCTCCACTGTAACACTCCCTGAGGTAGAATCATTTGTATCTTGAGTTACCAGCTGTTGCAAGCACAGCCTTCAGGGACCGATGGTGTGGGCTCGGTGCGCATCACTTGGCTCTTGGGAGAGCAGAACCCATTGGCCACAGGACGGCTCAGGTCAAGACATGAGTTGCACCCATGGTGAGGTGTATGAGCGGGAATGGGCCTCACAGGAGCAGAGCTGGACGGAGCTAGGAACACAGGACTATAATGAAGTCTCTGGCTAGGACTAGGAACTTGGAACATAGGAACTTGGAATTCACAAGGAGGACGATGTGGAGCTTGGGACTCACGAAGAGTGCATCGTAGAGCTGAAGACTTGGAACTTGGAACATAGAGCTGAAGACTTGGAACTTGGAACGTGGAGATGAAGACTTGGAACATGGAAATGAAGACTTGGGATGAAGAAGGTGAGTCCCACAGGCGCCCTACATAGCATGTGGGGCTGGTCATGGACCAAACTGCAGACTCATGGGAGAACATGGACACAGACGAGAATGAGCAAGACCCTCAGGTGCCCTACACAGCATGAGGGGCTGGTCACTGTTGCGTTTGTGCCTGCTTTCGCCCTCGCTCCACCCTCTCTACCTGTGTGGCGACCCCCTCTGTGCCTGATGGACGACTTGATGCCATGGCGTCTCCATGCCGCTTCTCCCCGGCGTCCCTGGGTCAGCTCTACGCTGTGGATCCACCATGTTCCTGATGACGTAGGGTGCGCGCGCTCTGGAGTATGTACCAGCAAGGGCGCGAACCTTAGGGGCGTCCCCCTGTGTCAATGTCATCTGCTTCCCACATAAAAGGTCTTTAATTTTGCTAACAGATCGAGTTAGCAAGGACTCCGATGAGACTAGCTTCGGCTGTCCAAGACTACTTTGCACCCAAAGGATTGCTTGCGGGATTTCTTTTTAGCCCTTTAAATCGGGATTTCTTTTTAGCCCTTTAAATTGGGGCTCTCTTCGCGGCGCCGTGCACCAGGCATCGCGAGCACGAAGGAGCAAGACCAAAGGGGCCTGCCCCTTGGTTCGCTCCTTAGTGTGCCCTCAGTGTGCTCTCATCGACCGTCTCCAACCCTCCGACCAATTCCTCTCAATCTGACCTGACTTAACATAACGCACCCTGAGCTCTGAGCTCCATGCTCAGTCCTGGAGGGTAAAGCCTGCTTATACCCCGAAATCTACTCGCCCATCCATGTGCTTACTTAAGGACCTGAAAAACAGGAGGCCCACTCAGCCTCCTCTCTCAGCTGATGGACGCACACTCAACTCTCAACCTCCACACTCAGCAGATGGACGCTCACTCATCTTTCAACCTCCACACTCAGCAGACTGACGCTCACTCAACTCTCAACATCCTCAGTCAGCAGATGGATGCTCACTCAACTCTCAACATCCTCAATCAGCAGACGGACGCTCACTCAACTCTCAACATCCTCAATCAGCAGACGGACGCTCACTCAGCTCTCATCCTTCACCCAGCTCTACAGGACTCTCACTCGAATTCCAGCCACTCCCCAACTCTTCAACAAACGGACGCTCACTCAAAGCTCACCCTGCCCCTCACCACAAGAGGAACATGACACAAGGCTACCCAATCTCTGTCCTACACCACAGCGTGCTTACCAAGGAAAAATCACCCATGCAATTCAGGACCCGCGTTACCAGATCTCTCATCCCAATCATGATCTCCCTCTTTACTCAACTTCTGGGTCTTACACTATTCTCACTGACTCTGTTCAATGCTCAATCCCTCACTAAGAAATTACATATTTTAAATGACTATCTCCTTGACTCAAAGCCAGACATCTGCGCTATAACGGAAATCTGGCTTAAACCCACAGACATAACCCCGATAAACCAACTACCTACACATCTCTACGACTTCTTCTCTATTCCCAGACAAAAAAAGAGAGGCGGTGGCCTGCTCCTAGCAGCCAAGAAACAACTTAGGCTAACTCTACAACCAGCCAAGTCGACATCTAAATTAGAATTTGGCCTGTTCAAATCTGACCAGATTCAAATCCTTCTCATTTATGCCCCGCCAGGTCTCCTAGACACCGACGCCTCCCCCACTGTAGAAACCATAGCCAAACATATCAATCTAGATGCCCCCGCCATGATCTTAGGAGACTTCAACCTCCACGTTGATTCAATTCCTCTCTCTACCAACTGCGAAGCATTCCTCACCTCCCTCAAGGCTATGGGCTTCAAACAAATTATCAATAAGCCCACCCATAAAGCAGGTCATACTTTAGACCTCATCTTCATAAACTCCGGCTTCTCACATTCTACCCCCCCTGAATGTACCCCAGTCCCCTGGTCAGACCATTCATTGATTTCCACCACCCTAACGAGAAAAGAAAATCCCAACTCTCACCCCACTCAATCCACATTTCACTACAGGAGATCATGCTCCCCCGAGGTCCTCAATGAACATCTAACAAAGGAACTACTTAACCTAGATGTCTCAACCCCCAACTCAGCTCTGTCTTCATGGAACAGCATCACAGAATCAGTAGCAAACAAAATATGCCCTCTTACAACCAGAAAAATCAGACGTCTAACAGGAAACAACCATGGTTTTCCGATGAACTCAGAAAACTTAAACAAAACCTTAGACAGAAAGAGAACAAATGGCGTAAGACCCCATGCTCGAGCACACTAGCTGCCTACAAATCAGCCCTCCACTCCTACAGGACCTCCACTCTTCGAACAAAAAAAGATTTTTATGCCCACAGAATCCACGACCTTGTTTTTTATGCCAAGGCCCTATTCTCATATGTATCGGATCTCACTAGAACCATCACCCCATCCATCCCAGACGCACAATAAAGCTCTGGAATTTGTTGTCAGAGGAGGTGGTTAGTGCAGTTAGTGTAGCTGGGTTCAAAAAAGGTTTGGATAAGTTCTTGGAGGAGAAGTCCATTAATGGCTATTAATCAATTATACTTAGGGAATAGCCACTGCTATTAATTGCATCAGTAGCATGGGTTCTTCTTAGTGTTTGGGTAATTGCCAGGTTCTTGTGGCCTGGTTTTGGCCTCTGTTGGAAACAGGATGCTGGATTTGATGGACCCTTGGTCTGACCCAGCATGGCAATTTCTTATGTTCTTATGTTCTTATCAAGCACAATCAAAGGCAAACGAACTCGCAACTTTCTTCCAGAGCAAAATAACCAACCTACTAACACTCCTGCCCATCAACCCCACCTATACTCCCATCTCCATCTCTCTCTCGTCAAACTCTGGAACCACATTGGATTCATTTGAATCTACATCTGCCCTAGAGATAGAATCCTTAATAAAGAAAATGAAACCCTCATACCATCCCCTTGATCAAATCCCAACTAAACTACTCCTATCGGTACCAGACGCCATTTCCAAACATCTAGCGGATATCATAAATTGCTCACTATCACAAGGAATTTTCCCGAATGTAATAAACTTGCCACTCTCAAACCCCTGCTCAAGAAACCAAACATAGACCCTAAGGAACCCAACAATTTCCGCCCCATCTCCAATCTGCCGTTTGTTGCTAAGATTATGGAAAAACTAGTCAATAACCAACTATCAGATACCTGGAAGACCACAACATTCTCCACCCAACGCAATATGGATTCCGCAAATCTCTAAGCACGGAAACCATCCTCATCTCCCTCACAGATCACCTCCTCATGGGGCTGGACACTGGACACTCCTTCCTCCTAGTACATCTTGACATCTCGAATGCATTTGACACGGTGAATCACTCCATTCTCCTCAAAAGACTTTCAGACATCGGGATAACAGGAACAGCCTTCAAATGGTTCAACTCCTTCCTCAGTAACAGAGGATACAAAGTAAAAATCAATAACAAAGAATCTCCTCACATAAACTCCACAAGAGGTGTACTCAGGGCTCTTCCCTGTCACTCACACTCTTCAATATATACCTTCTGCCCCTCTGTCAGTTGCTTTCAAATCTAAAACTTAAACACTATTTCTACACAGACGACGTACAAATCCTGATCCCAATAACCAGATCCCTCGCAAAAACACTTAAGTTCTGGGACAACTGTCTCCAAGACATCAACCACCTCCTAACTAACCTAAACCTAGTTCTGAACACATCTAAGACGGAACTGCTCCTTATATCTCCCAGCCACAGTGATAACCTTCACTTGACTCACACTAACATCCTGGTCAACCAAGCAAGCGATCTCGGTGTTATAATTGATAATCAGCTAAATCTAAAGAGGTTCATCAACAACACAACCAAAGACTGCTTCTTCAAACTTCAGGTGCTAAAAAGACTCAAATCTCTTCTGTACTTCCAGGACTTCAGATAGGTACTCCAGGCCATTATATTTTCCAAATTAGACTATTGTAATTCAATTCTACTAGGTCTTCCCACCTCTTCCACCAAACCTCTTCAGATGCTGCAAAACTCGGCCGCCAGAATCTCAACAAACGCCAACAGAAGATACCACATCACACCTATCTGCACTGGCTTCCGGTAAGCTTCAGAATTTTACACAAATGTCTCACCATCATTCACAAATCCGTTTACAACAAGACCTCTATCGATATCCATTACCCACTCACGCTCCACACGTCTCCAAGACCCATCAGAGAAGCTTACAGGGGATCGCTTCACCCCCCCCCCCAGCCAAATCCACACTCCACTCAGCCACCAAAGAGCGAGCCTTCTCGACAGCGGCGCCTACCATTTAGAATGCTATGCCCCCTGACCTCAGACAAGAATCCTGTCAATTGACATTCAGAAAAAAACTGAAAACTTGGCTATTTCAACAAGCCTTCCCTTAATCTGGGACCTCCACAACTACAGGCACACTCCAAGGCCCTCTAATCATCGCACCCCCTTTACCACTATTGTAAATATTGGGGGTCATTTTCAAAGGAGTTACGCATGTAAATGTGACATGCTATCGTAGCAATTTTCAAAAGCTATTTACTCGAGTAAAGTGCACTTACTTGAGTAAATCCTATGGACAATTCAATGGCATATATTGTAGCAATTTTGAAAAGCCCACTTACTTGAGTAAAGTGTATTTACTCGAGCAAAAACTAGTTTTGCTCGAGTAAATGCTTTTTAAAATCTACCCCATTGTTAATATGGTTAATGAAAATACAGTATTGATATTGTTTAGTTCCGAGTTTCCTCTGCCACTGGCTCCTCCTTTTCCCAGTTTAACTACCCCTGTTTTATTGTAACTTTCGCTATCTTCTTGGTTATGTTAACATTATTTCCCCTTGTTCCATGTAAACCGATATGATATGATCTGTATCATGAATGTCGGTAAAGAAAAGCACTAAATAAATAAATAAATAAATAAATAAATACATAAATAAATTTCCTTTGGACCCGCTTCACTCTTGCAACATTGCCTCTCCGGACCTACCAGGGGTACACGCTCCTCGGGGGCCTCATTCTCTTTCTCTATTTCAGATTACAGAAAGGACCCGGTACTCGCTCCTCGAGGGCCCATGTTCCTAAACTCTCTGAAGACTCACCATTGCCTGGAAGCGATCGCAAGAGACGGACATTGTGAGTTATTATTTCAGACTACAGATAGGAACCAGTACTCGCTCCTCGAGGGCCTATGTTCCTGAACACTCTGAAGATTCGCCTTGCCCAGAAGCTATCGCAGGTACAGACCTTTGTGAGTTATTATTTCAGACTACCGATAGGAACCGGTACTCGCTCCTCGAGGGCCTATGTTCCTGAATTCTCTGAAGATTCTCCTTGTCCAGAAGCTATTGCATGTATAGACATTTGTGAGTTACTATTTCAGAAGGTATATAGGAACCGGCACTCGCTCCTCGAGGGCCTATGTTCCTGAACACTCTGAAGATTCTCTATTGATTAGAAGCTATTCCAGATACAGATTATTGTGAGTAACCACCGCTCTCTCAGAGCTTTCCCTGGAACCAGGTACTCGCTCCTCGAGGGCCTAACCCTTTCCAGCTACTGAGCCATCTCAAGACCTTATGTGAGTTATCATCTAGTACTGGATATGTATATCTGCATACTCTGTCTATTCACTATCTACAGTCTCTTTGCAGCTCAGCAACCTTGGAATCGTAGTTCCAGTATCTGAGGGACTTCAGCCTTGCCGGGCATACCAGCTCACTACTGCCACCTCTGGTGGTTATACTACCTATCTAATAAAAGAACTATCTGTGTCTGTCTCCATACTCCAGCCTAGCCGGTGGTCCCTCTCGGGACTCCCTCCTGGGAGCGCTGTCATCTGCCATCGGCCCAAGGATTCATTTATCTACTTTCTGTCCAGCTGAGCACCATCTCTAGTACTCCGCTGGTACAGATTGACAACTCTGCAGTCTACATCATAACATATTGCCATTCCTTAGTAGACCCATAGGAGTCAGTTCACTACAGATTGCTACTCCTCCCCTTTGGGGAGGGGATTCTATCAGACTGCTATTCTCATCTGCTGGCTCCTCCTATCCGCATAGCAAATCCCAACAGATTGCTAATCCGCTAGCAGAACCCACAACAGATTGCTAACTTCAGTGAATCCGGCTTAAAGGTATGGACACCTATGAATTTGCTTAAGGTATGGGAAGTCTATAACCTCAGTGACTTCAGCTTAAAGACTGAAGAAGCAGTAATCCTGGGAATCCAGCTTAAGGTATTGGATGTTAGTAACCATGGACCCGGCACACCTCTCCACTTTGCAGGCTATACCGGGCTTGGCTCAACGCATCTCAGAACAGCAAGAAACCCTGGAGAAACTTACTGCAGCATTTCATCAGCTTCATACACAGAAGATACAATGCACAGCTTCTACACAAGAAGGTCAGTTACAGGAGGTAACCTTAAAGACTGCTGTTCTACTGGCAGCACCTATTCTATTCTCCGGAGAACTCCAGAAGACGCGAGGCTTTTTGAACCAGTGCAGCTTACATTTCACTTTACAACCTTCATTATTTCCCATGGGCCTTTCTAAGACCAGTTATATCCTGTCATACTTGGATGGGAGAGGCTTATCGTGGGCATCTATCTTGTGGGAATGAAAAGACCCTATCTTGAAGGACATAGAAGGATTTATGGACTTATTTAAATCCGTCTTAGATGACCCTGCTTGTACGTCTGTTGCCAGGTTTGCTCTGGTGGACTTGAAGCAAGGCAACAGATCTCTGGCTGAATTTGCCATAGAGTTTAAGACACTTGCAGCGGAATTTCGCTGGGACCCCAGATGTCTTAAGACTCTCTTTTGCAGAGGCCTGGATACCCTCGTGAACGACGAACTGGCCCCTCGTCAGACACCTGATTCGCTCTCGGGACTCCCTCCTGGGGGCGCTGTCATCTGCCATCAGCCAAGGATTCACCTATCTACTTTCTGTCCAGCTGAGCACCATCTCTAGTACTCCACTGGTACAGATTGCCAACTCTGCAGTCTACATCATAACATATTGCCATTCCTTAGTAGACCCATAGGAGTCAGTTCACTACAGATTGCTACTCCTCCCCTTTGGGGAGGGGATTCTATCAGACTGCTATTCTCATCTGCTGGCTCCTCCCATCCGCATAGCAAATCCCAATAGATTGCTAACCCGCTAGCAGAACCCACAACAGTCACGGATCACACTGTCCCCTACGCGCCCTCCACAGCTGGATGGCTGGTCGTGGACCACGAGGAGATCATAGCACAGGATAGTGGAAACCCCTAGGATCCTCCGGAGTCAGAACTGGAACAGGCAAAAGCTTGAAGCTAGCAGGCTCGAAGTAAAAGCAGGGGAATCTCCAGAGGCATGGGTCCCACTGGACCTGGAGCATTAGGACTGGGACAACATCAAAGGGAGACAGGACCCTCACAGGCAACTTGGAACTAGGAACTTGGAACTTCTAGGGTCATCTAAAAACATCTTGGAACATCTATGATCATGGTACATCTTGAAACCAGGAACTTGGAACTAGGAACGTCTTGGATCATCTTGGAACAGACTACAGGGCTGGAACATGGAACTTCTTGGAACGGACATCAGGATCCGGACTTCAGGAATAAACATCAGGATCCAGACTTCAGGACAAACATCAGGATACGGACTACAGGAACAAACATCAGGATACGGACTACAGGAACAAGCATCAGGACCCGGAGTCAGGAACAAGCATCAGTATCCGGAACCAGATGAAGAGACGTCTTCATGAGCAACTGAGCTGATGCGAAGACAAAGCTGAACTGAAGCAGGACCCTCTTATAGGGCTGAAGAGGCAACTCACTTGGAGGAGCTGCTAAGAGGACCACACCTCTCTATCCCTACAAGAAGGGAAGAGAGCCGCGGGCCTGCCCCCTAGAAGGAGCAGAAACAGGAAGGTCAGTACCCTGGACAGCAGCGTCCCTGCTGCTATGCTGGGAGGAGGCAGAGCAGTGGAAGCGGGCCTCTGGGCAGACCCTGATGACGTTGGCAGCCTCGCGCTGTTATTGTTTTGAGGTGTTTGAGTGGATTCTTGGGTACTGTGGAGATGACCACGCCCACGAGGAGGAGCCCCGTGAGGAACCACAGTACTAGGCTAGACTCAAGGCATGCAAACACAGAGATTTGTCTTTTATTATACAGCTGATGTATACCACCAGAGGTGTCAGTAGTGAGGTGATCCAGTGGTAGCAGTCCAGGGACCCTCGGCAGAGAGGACCTGTCTCACAGAGATAGTATAGGGAGATCCGGATGCAGGTTCCCAGTGTAGCAGAGCTGTAGATGAGACAGACTGAGAATGTTAGATTACTCACTAAGTTGGTAGCTGTATAGGTGGAGATCCCAGGAGGCAGAAGTAGTTGAATACAGGCACCAAGCTTGGGAGAGCAGGCCCTCGAGGAGCGAGTACCTGATCCCAGATAGGCACCTGAAAGAAAGCAAAGGGCCCCCGAGGAGCAGGTACCCAGGTTAGAAAAATACCCCAAAGGGCAGAGAGAGCTTCCAGTGGCAGCAAGGAAGTGGCAGAGTATCTCAGACCGGAGGCTTTCCATCCATTCACGATCCTTGCTAACTCGATTAGCTAACAAACAAGGGCAGGCTAAATACCCGGATGGTGTGACGTCACTCAAGGAGGACTCCCCCGAGGTTCCCGCCATGACGTGGATGGCGTGTGCGTGCGCACCCTAGGAGGCCCTTAGGAGAAACATGGCATGAGGCTTTGCCATTGCCGTTCCAGGGATGCCCGAGAGAGCGGCATGCAGACGCGGTGGTAGCCATTTTCCCACGGCTAGCAGGGAGAGCAGAGAGAAAGGTGAGGCACAAAGGTCAAAGTTGTCTGAGACCGACGGACGCAACACCTGCCCTGTGAAGGAGGAGGAGAAGTGACTACAGCCTCAAAGGACAGCCTGAGGATGTGGCCTCCAGGCCACGGCACCAAATGGCGGCGTCGGTGGCCTTCCAGGCCACGAAGGAAAGCCTGGCACGGCTCCTGCCATGCCAGCAAGATGGCGGCCAGGCCACAAGGTCCTGGCGTCGGTAGCTCCTGCCGTGAGCAGGGAAGCAGGCAAGGCCCCAGCTTGAAGTGCGGCCTCTGACCGCGAGGAGTAGCGTCGGCGGCAGGCCAAGCCGCAAAGGTAAGGCCCTGTCCGCGTGAAGCGCGGGCAGGGGCGTAACAGTACCCTCCTTCAAAGGCCCCCTCCCAACCTCTTTTGCTGACTCCGGGAGGAAGGCAGGTAGAGTGCCATGAAACTTGGGTCCAACACACTTCACCGACTGAAGAGCTGAAACGAGAAAAATAGCTTGTCATAGACATATCAGATATCCACTGTATGTGGAATCATGAATGTGTGGGCTAGGACCCACCAGCTTGGACTCAAGTGTCCTTGGACTCAGTGATGTGTGGGCTGGGACCCACAAGCTTGGAATCAATTCTTGGAAGCGCCAGAGTGGGACATGAACCCACGACCTTCAGATCAAGGTCTCTTCACCTTAGGCATTGCACCACATGCTAAGGCAGGCAACAGGTAAAATCAACAAGGCTCGGGCTGGGGTCAGTACCAGTGAAACAGTCCTGAGGTACAACCTGGAGAAACAGACAGACAAACAGGAAGAAAAGGACGCTGGAGTACTAGGATGCAGGAACCATGGAACCATTGAAGTAAGGCTCCTACTAGGAGTAGGTTTTTGCTGGAGAAGCACTGATGGAAGATGCCAGGCCTGGGATGCAGGTGCCTCCTGCTGGTCAATAGACCCAGGATCTGGGGTACTGGAAGGACTCAAGGTTCAATTTTGAACTGGAGAACATTGACTCAAATAGAGATCAGAGAAGAATCGGGGTGCAGGCGCCTCCTGCAGGTCGTTGGAACCCAGGGGTAATACCACTCCTCTACGGAGGGTAGAAGAGATCTTGAATTGATGTAGACACCCTGCATTGGCTAGACGAACCTCAGGACTTGTACTGGCTGATGGGCACAATTTGCAAGTACCTCCAATCAAGGAAGATATAGAACTGATGAAGGAAGAATCAGATAGCTGATGCCTCTTGCAGGTTATAGGAAGCTCTGATACATGAGCCGGCTAGCAGAGGATCAATTGCAGGTGCCTCCTGCAGGTCGTGGGAACATAGGACGCTCTAATGCCGATCTGGGAGAACCCCGGAACTGGAGCAACTCGAAGGCTAGAATAAGACTCTTGTAGATAGGAATCAGGTACGTGGAAGAAGGCAAGTGAGCAAAAACGTTTTTGTAGAAACCAGAGTATTAACAACAAAACAGTTCAGAGAAAGTACAGGAACTAGAAACAAAAACAGGAACTTAGAAACATCCAGAGAAGTTAGAAAAAAATTTTAAGCCAAACTTCAAAATCAACACGAATGTCCAACACTGAGCCCAGCACACCACACCGAGTTCTGGTCTTTGCATTCTGTTGCAAGTGCAGCCTTCAGGGACCGATGGTGTGGGCTCGGCGCTCATCACTTGGCTCTTGGGAGAGCGAAACCCATGGGCCACAGGACGGCTCAGGTCAAGACATGAGTCGCACCCATGGTGAGGTGTGTGTGCGGGAATGGGCGTCACAGGAGCCGAGATGGGTGGAACTAGGAACACAGGACTATAACGAAGTCTCCGGCTAAGACTAGGAACTTGGAACTCATGAGGAGGACGACGTGGAGTTTGGGTCTCACGAGGAGGACGATGTGGAGCTTGGGTCTCACAAAGAGTGTGTCGTGGAGCTGAAGGCTTGGAACTTGGAACGTGGAGATGAAGACTTGAGACGAGGAAGGCGAGTGCCACAGGTGCCCTACACAGCACATGGGGCTGGTCGTGGACGACACTGCAGACTCGTGAGAGAACATGGACACAGACAGGAATGAGCAAGACCCTCAGGTGCCCTACACAGCACGTGGAGCTGGTCGCAGACCACACTGTCCCCTATGCACCCTACACAGCCGGATGGCTGGTCACGGACCACGAGGAGATCAGGGCGAGCTTAGGAAGTCTCATAGCACAGGGTAGTGGAAACCCCTAGGATCCTCCGGAGTCAGAACTGGAACAGGCAAAAGCTTGAAGCTAGCAGGCTCAAAGTAAAAACAGGGGGATCTCCGGAGGCATGGGTCCCACCGGACCTGGAGCATTAGGATCGGGACAACATCAAAGGGAGACAGGACCCTCACAGGCATCTTGGAACTAGGAACTTCTAGGTTCATCTAAAAACATCTTGGAACATCTATGATCATGGGACATCTTGGAACCAGGAACTTGGAACTAGGAATATCTTGGAACAGACTGCAGGGCTGGAACATGGAACTTCTTGGAATGGACAACAGGATCCAGACTTCAGGAACAAACTTCAGGATCCAGGATCCAGACTACAGGAACAAACATCAGGATCCAGGATCCAGACTACAGGAACATGCATCAGGATCCAGACTACAGGAACAAGCATCAGGATCCGGAGCCAGGAACAAGCATCAGGACCTGGAGTCAGGAACAAGCATCAGGATTCGGAGTCAGGAATCAGCATCAGGAACAGGTACCAGATGAAGAAACGTCTTCAGGAGCATCTGAGCTGATGCAAAGACAAAGCTGGAATGAAGCAGGACCCTCTTATAGGGCTGAAGAGGCAACTCCCTGGGAGGAGCTGCTAAGAGGACCACACCTCTCTATCCCTACAAGAAGGGAAGAGAGCCGCGGGCCTGCCCCCTAGGAGGAGCAGAAACAGGAAGGTCAGGACCCTGGACAGCGGCATCCCTGCTGCTATGCAGGGAGAAGACAGAGCAGGAGAAGCGGGCCTCCGGGCAGGCCCCAATGATGTTGGCAGCCTCCTGCCGCGTGAAGGAGGAGGAGAAGCGGCTCCAGCCGCGAAGGACAGCCCGAGGATGTGGCCTCTAGGCCACAGCACCAAATGGCGGCGTCGGTGGCCTTCCAGGCCGCATGGGAAGGCCCGGCATGACTCCTGCCATGCCGGCAAGATGGCGGCCAAGCCGCAAGGTCCCGGCGTCAGCGGATCCTGCCGCGGGCAGGGAAGCAGGCAAGACCCTGGCTTGAAGTGCGGCCTCTGGCCACGAGGAGTAGCGTCTTCAGCAGGCCAAGCCACGAAGGTAAGGCCCTGTCCGCTTTAAGCGCGGGCAGGGGCGTAACACCAGCTTAGCCCTTAGATGCTTGGTTAGGTTATGGCACCTAGTTGTCAGGTCTATTTTTCAGATCTGCTATAAGTTCTATGGATGTGGGTTTATTTGCTCCGAATATAGTGGACTGTTGTTGGATGGGTGATATGCAAACTGCTGTAATTTTCTTCTTGGCTTTTTGTATTCAGATTATTTCTTGTTTTCCATCTTTATTTCTTTAACAAGTATATTTTTGGGTGTTATTTTTATAAATATAAATAAAGAGTTAAATAAGAACCCAGCAACTTGTCTCCTAAGTTGGGTTTAGGAGCACAAGTTTCCCTTTTTACACATGAAGTGGATTTTGCAGAATGTTTTGGCTTTGCATCTAATAAGCTTACAAACACACACACACACGTTTACACTTGTGAAATTTTATGCAAAATCACAATTCAAATTCATGCAGAGCAGCTCATTAACTATGTTTGCAGTGGTGTAGTTATTTTTGTGAGGTTTTCCATAGGAAACTTCTATAAGTATGTTTTTTTTTTACAGGGCTTATTTACATGGAAGTCCTATTAGAAAACTTATCCATGGAAAATTGCAACTTCTGTACAAAATTTGGAGCTCTTTAGTAGGGATGTGCAGAGCAAAAGTTTATGTTCATAAGTCCATAAGTCGAAAGGGGGTCCCATTTGCGGTCAATATGGACATATGGAGAATTCCATAAGTTGAGTCTATGTCCATATGTGCAAATAAAAATTTAAACCCCTCACCCTCCTTAATCCCCCCCCCCCCCCAAGACTTACCAAAACTCCCTGGTGGTCCAGCGGGGTCAGGACGCCATTTCTGACCTCCTTTGCAAGGAGCACGTGACGTCGGCGTCACGTCGGAGTGACGCGGCGTCACGTGATTCCCCGCGGGTTCGCTCCGGGACCCTCGTTCGACCCAAAAGGAACTTTTGGCCAGCTTGGGGGGGCCTCCTGACACCCCCAAGCTGGCCAAAAGTTCCTTTTGGGTCGAACGAGGGTCCCGGAGCGAACCCGCTGGGAATCACGTGACGTTGGCGTCATGTCGGAGTGACGCGGCGTCACGTGATTCCCCGCGCGATCGCTCCGGGACCCTCGTTGCACCCAAAAGGAACTTTTGGCCAGCTTGGGGGGGTCAGGAGGCCCCCCCAAGCTGGCCAAAAGTTCCTTTTGGGTCGAACGAGGGTCCCGGAGCGAACCCGCGGGGAATCACGTGACGCCGCGTCACTCCGACGTGGCGCCGACGTCACGTGCTCCTCGCAAAGGAGTTCAGAAATGGCAGAAATGGCGTCCTGACTTCTCGCTGGACCACCAGGGAGTTGTGGTAAGTCTTTGGGGGGGGATTAAGGAAGGTGAGGGGTTTAAATTTTTATTTTGGATCAACAATCGCGATTTCCAACGTATTCAACATAGCTATGTTGAATAAGTTGGAAATCCGATCGTTTTCGCCTCATCACTTTTTTAAGTTAAAAAAAAAAATAAGTAGCGTTTTACATTTAAGTTCAAAACGAATGCACACCCCTACTCTTTAGTACATCAAAGGATTTCTAGTTAAAATTCCCCAGTTCTGTTTGTAGTACTAGGTTGTAGAACCCTCACATACCCCATAACATCTGTGATAAGGGGGAATGCATTTCTATAATGATACTATGGTAGAAAACCTAAGACAAATCACATAAAGTTCCAGCACTAGATAGCTTACTGTCTAAGAGCCCGGTGAAATAAGATATAGGTTAAAGTTTCTTAATACACAGATTAAAAACTGTGGTCAGTATTCAAAACTGGCTGGTCAAGTAACTTTGCTGGTTAGAACGTATCCAGTTAATGTATATTTGCTGGTTAGAACGTATCCAGTTAATGTATATTCAGCAGCACAGCTATGCTGCTAAATATATGTGTATAACTGAGCACTTAGCCGTATAAGTTTAGCAAGCTAAGTTTAGACCTGCTCTGTGGCACATTTAGCTTAGCTATACAACTTATGTGGCTATGTTCGAATATCAGCAGTTAGCCGCGTAAGTTCTATGGCTAACTCGCTCTGTCCCAAACCACCCACTTCATATGCGGCTAACGTTTTAGCTGTATAAGGGACTTATACAGCTAAAACGCAGCTAAAAAGCAGCGGCCACTGATGTGGGTACATATTCAGAGGCCACTACTTAGCCACATAAGTCCTGCTTATCTGGCCAAATAGTGCTGAATGTGCTTTGAATATTGGGGCCTTGATGCAATAAGCTAATGGTAAACTAACTGGAGAATGTAGACACAAACTGGAGTTAAAGAGTGCACTCAGTAAACTTTAACTCAGAGGAGCAGGAGAGTCTCTCAAACATGATTTATGTGCACAAGAATCATGTGTTGTGCATATAAAAGCATGATTTATGCTCATATGCATGTATAAAATATGATTTATGTGCACAAAAAATATATTCAGCGCAGAAAATCCTTCTTTGTACACATCATATTTATGCGCACAAAGCATGTTTTCTGCAAATAAATCCAGATTAGAGGTCCTGGTACCAGAACAGACATTAGTGCTGGAAACTTTACTCCATTTTTGACAGGAGTAAACGGCCGAATTTTAAATCAGCCACGTGCGCAAATATAGTCACTTATGCATGTGACTGTATCCTGCGCGCACCGCATGCATTTTCAAAATGACCCAGCCACGCATGTAACAATACATGTATAATTGCCTGGCCCTAAAAGGGGGGGGGGGGCTTGGGGGGTGTGCTCTGGATGGGGACGGGCAGGACGGAGGCCGGCTGGGACAGCAGCCATTAGCTGTTGTTCTGGGCCAGCGGCAACAAACTACTTCTGCTCCAGGGGAGCAGTAAGGAATGAAACAAAAAAATTGTTAGTTTTTGGGACAGGTTAAGGGGGGTGGGGAGGAGAGGGGAAGAGGGAAAGAGGGAGGGGGTTTAGGTAGGGGGTTAGAGAAGTTCCCTCCCAGTCCGCTCCTTTTTAAAGTCCAGCGTGCATGTGTGCTCAGCCCACGGATTTTATAACATGTGCGTGCCGGCATGTGCATATTACAAAATCGGCACATCCAAGTGTGCTTACTGGGAACCGCGTGCACATGGATGCGTGTGCGCACCTTTTAAAATCTACCCCAAAATTTCCAGAGCAAAAAAACAAAACAAAACAATGAATTAAGCACGCTTATCTTTCTGCAAGGGAGAGGAGGGGTGGGTGGTAGTAGTTAATGTCTTCATTAGCATGGAATTTCCATGCAAGGGCACCAAGCAGAATGAAGTTCTACATTTATTTATTTATTTATTTATTTATTTATTTATTTATTTATTTATTTAAGACTTTTTATATACTGTCTTTAGCAAATTAGATTTGAACAAAAACGGTTTACAATAATGAGCAAAATAATAAATACTATTCTTTCATAAAGTGAAAGTAAAAATAAAAATAAAATAAAAATAATAAAAAGTATGAATAAAAATTACATAGTAACTTATCACTATCAATATTACTAAATATCTTTATCCTAAAAGATATTAAAATAAAATAAAATAAACTTTAAATTTAACACATTTATGCACATTTTTGTGCAGAAAACTCCTTGAATTAGGAGTAAAATTTGCGCACAAAAAATGTGTGTGACAACTGTGGATAAAGCTCCGTACTTTGCTGAGTGCATCTTATTACATTGGGCCCTTTGTTTTAAGCAAGAAAAAGTTAAATGACTTACTTAAGCTCACACGGTCATTACTGGAAGTGGGAATGGATTTTGGCATGCCAGGTGTTACAATATTTAACTTTTACCAGTCAACTACACTGCCAGCCATGTTAGGAGGGACTGTTTATTAGGGATGTGAATCGTTTTTGAACGATTAAAATTATCGTCAGATAATTTTAAAATCATCCTAAATCGTTAGATACGCGATACAATACAAATGCCCCTGATTTATCGTCAGGGGCATTTGTATTGTATCGTTAAATAGGGCACGGGAATTATTTGGGGGAGGGTGGGAAAACCGGCACACCAAAACAACCCCTAAACCCACCCCGACCTTTTAAAACCAATTCCTTACACTCCCCCACCCTCCCGAACCCCCCCCAAAATGTTAAATTACCTGGTGGTCCGGGGGGGGGGGGGTCCCGGCGCGATCTCCCACTCTCGGGCCATCGGAGCCATTTTGGCTGGCACTAATTAAAATGGCGCCGATGGCCCGATAAAATAAAAAACCCACCCGACCCTTTAAATCGACCCCCCCCCCCCTTAGCCTCCTCCACCCTCCCGACCCTTTTTTTTAGGGAGGCCCGCGCCGCTAAAAAAAAACAACCCACCCGACCCTTTAAATCGACCCCACCCTCCCGACCCCCCCCGAAACCTTTTAAAATTTGCCTGGTGGTCCGGGGGGGCCTCGGGGAGAGATCCGGGGGGCCTCGGGGAGAGGAGAGATCCAGGGGGGCCTCAGGGACAGATTTCCCGTTCCCAGGCATCACTTGTCCTAAAAAAAAAATGGCGCCGATGCCCCTTTGCCCTTACAATGTGACAGGGTATCCGTGCCATTGGCTGGCCCCTGTCACATGGTAGGAGCACTGGATGGCCGGCGCCATCTTTACTCATTAGCCCCGTAGCTAAGGTGTGTGCATGCATGGCTGCGTATACTTTGTCATGTGACTGCGCCTCCCACACCTCAGCCGATTCATAATCTGACCTGGGCAGAAATGAGAGCCCCTTCCACCAATCCTTCTTGTGTGCCTATTCAAATCTCGCAGGGTTTGCATTTCCTGTATGTTGATCTCGTGATAGGGCCAGCAAATGAGGAGGAGTGGCAGCACTGGCTCCTCTCTCCTCTCCTAATATGGCAGTGGCAGCAAATCAGAGGCCCCAGTGCAGCTGCCAACAGATACCATGCTGCCACTGGCTGAAGAAAGGAGAGCCAAGGGCGGAATTTGGGGGGCATTGTCAAATCAAGAAGAGAAAGAGGACCCAGCAACAGCCAGCAAACCCCATACTGCTGGCAGCTGAAGAGGGAGGAAGGCCTCTCCTTTACCAGCGGACCCCATCCCGCTTGTAGCTGAAGAGAGAGGGCCTTACAGTGTGTGTGTGAGAGAGAGGGAGCCTGCCTGCATATATGTGTGTGTGTGAGAGAGAGAGGGAGGCTGTCTGTGCATTTGTGAGAGTGAGGGGGACTGCCTACAAGTGTGTGTATGTGTGTTCTGTGAGAGGGAAGAAAATGTTGTTCTCCCGCACCCCACCAATATACGATAAGCTCAGAGTGACTGAAAATCAAAAGTTCCCAGGTATGGAGAGCAGGGAATTTTTCAGCCGTTATTAGTTTTAATTATTGAGGCTTTTATGTGTGTATTTTGAAATATTTTATTACTGTTTGGAAAAATGGTAAACATTTTTATGAATTCTTAGTTATTGATTATTATTCTATTCATCAGCAGTTTGGAAATATTTATTCTTTGTGTTAGTGCGGTTTTACTTTTATGATTGATCTTATATATTTCTTGATTTTATTTTTTGTTTTAAAAATGGTGGTATTTATGTTTTTCCACAGTTACACTGCATACAGAATCTGGCTTGCTTTAGTTTCTAGATCTGTATTTTTGCATGCACATTTCTATTTATACTTTATAGTCTCTTTATTCTGTATTTGGTGAAGCTTTGACTGTGTTCTGCATGTCCAACCGAGGTGAGGTATTCTGTTAGCATGTAATTTCTGTGTAAGGATCTATAACAGCCTGGCTTGTTCTGTTTTCCTAATAAGAGCTCTATTGATGATTTAGGGCCCAGTGCAATATTTGCACTGTTGCTTTTTCATAGGTAGGATTGTTACTGTTTGACTACTGGCAGTTAGTGCTGTTTTGGTATAGGTGGTTTACTATATTTTAATTGTAATTCCATTTACTCATGTCTTTCTGAGGGCCAGACCAACACCTAACACATGTTACAACCTAATGCCATATAGGTTTCAAGTGTCTTTTGCAGACTTTTCTAGTTGACACCATAGCAGTACATGTATTTCTGTACAACAAAATGGTGCAGGCTACGGTGCCATTTTTACATATTGATAGAGGTGCTTGGGGTTTGTTCCTTTTTCATGTAAGCATTTTGGACCCACGGATGGGGTAAGATAGGTTTAGGGGGTGTGTCAATTTTGAAAGTTTGGATTGCTGCAGGGAACAGGACTTTTTTTTTTTAGGTAAGGAGGGGGTCATGGAAAAGTGTGTGAGACTAAAAGATGTGAGAAAAGCTTAAGAACAGTGAAAAGAAATGCTAATGAAGAGATAAGAGATGGAAGCTGAGAAGACAGAGATGGATAGAATGAAGGCAAAAGGCAGAACTTGGGCCCTTGGTGGTGGGCCAGAGGCAGCAGCAAGTAGTAGTGGCACAACATAGAATCACTTGTCACCCCTCCTACCACTCATGCAAAAGTTATGTGCTCAATGATAAGGTACATCTGCACACAGCCTGGAAAAAATTAGAGGGAATATCGCTGGCAAGTCTGTGGAATAAAACTTAAACATATGTAGTAAGAAAACCAAACAGTATACTATATAAGTAATTACCACTAAGAAAAAAAACACTTCCAATAGTAGTCAAACTGAGTTTGGTAAAAAATAGAATGAGCTAGGGAAGAAAGTGAAGGATGGTATAGCATGAGATGTAATAGTGTGTCCCTGTGGTGGTATGCCTGGGAGGAGCCCTATAATCCCAGAAGCATCTGCCAGGGGTTCTTTTTCTCAGCTGCCTCAGAGTTTTACAACCCATACACTGTGAGCCAGCTCATATATAATATCTTCTAGTACAGCTCAGAACATGGTAGAACAACTATGTAGGGAATGTTTATTTACTCTTTCAAACAGTTCTAGAATGAGAAGATACTCCAATTAAAATAAGTAGTAGCTTAAATGGGTCTCACTTCAAAAGAGAAATGCATTAGATGTCAAGTGAATAGAGGCATAGTAGTATATATATCTTTATTAGGTATTAAACTGTATCCCTTTTAGAAAGAAATGTTATCTGTAATCCAGAGTTGCTATATTTGATAGTGGGCTATTATTGATGGGTTCCTCTAAATTTAAGTTTCTGCAGTTTAAGGAATTTATGACATTTGTATATACAGCTATTTTACTAGCATTTTGAAGCTTTGGCTTCAAGCAGAATTATCTCCCATTTTGTTATGTATCAATCATTGTCAGAACGGATCAATTGGAGTGTTTAAATATTTTCTATTGCCATCTTGTCATAGCCAAGGACTATCTTCAAGCATGGCAGAATTTATAAAACCTCCTGTCATTATCAATTAAAGACCATTAAAGATTTTAGGGCACTGGTTTCCAAACCTGTTCTGGAGGCCACCCAGACAGTTAGGTTTTCAGAATATCCACAGTGAATATGCATGAAATGAATTTGCATGCACTGCTGCCATAGCAAGCAAACTTTATCCTCTGCATATTCATTGTGGATATCCTGAAAACCTGATTGGTTGGGGGTTCCCCAGGAAAAGTTTGGGAACCTCTGTTGTATGGTATTCTACTCAATGGGTTTCAGTCCTTGGAAGCCATAAGTGTTTTGTGTGATTGAATGGATGTATTGTATCTGTGTTAATGCTTCGGCATGGGTCTACCTTCTGTGTTAAAAAGATGGATACTATGATTTGACTTGACTATATCATTTGGTCCTTTACTAGTTTTTGTATATTTATGCATCCTTCTAAATAATCAAAAAAATAAGTGATAGCAGATTTAAAACATATTTTATTATATTTTTTTCAGTCAATTCACAATTAAGCAATGGAATTTGTTGTTGGAAAATATGGTTAAGGCCAGTAGTATAGCTGGATTTAAAAAAAGGTTTGGACAAGTTCTGGAGGACAACTGTTAACCAGGCAAGCTTGGGGTATACAACGTTTTACTGCCAGTAGCTTTGAGCAAATAGGCAATGGATCCCCTCCATTAGGATCTGCTGGGTAATTCCAAGCGGCCCAGATTGGCCATGGTCAGAGACAGTGTGGCATTTCTTATATTAGGTGTGGTCCTCACCCTCCTATGGCTAGGACAGGTATGGATCCTCCCTCCCTTCTCTGCGTTGCCTTACCAAAAACACTTTGCTCACTCTTTTGCTTTCTCTGTGCCAGACCTATTTGAATATGAAACCCAAGACACAGAAAGCATCACCACCAGGGATGACATTAAAAGACAAAGCCAAATGATTGTTGAAAGCAGCACTAAAGAGAAGGGCCAGAAGTAGCCAATGCTCCTGCAGACATAGATAAAGGGGGGGGGGAGGGGGGTCCAGAAATGATACTTCAAATACTTACAGAATGATTTTCCAAGATGCAATAAAAAAACAATCTTAAGTGTTGGTGTCCGGTTTCTTTCACCTACACAACCTTAGAAAACTACACAAATGAGAGGCTGTGTTATGAAATGCTTCGTTTCACATTTTTCGCAGTGGCTTGAAAGTTATAGTACTGTTAAGCTACTGTATTTACTGTGTGTATAGTATATAATATATTCTTTTATACATACAGGTTATTTGGAAATAATTTACATATACAGTAACTACTTAGTATGCAATATATATATTTATTTATTATTTGAATTTTTTTATATACCGATATTCCTATAAAGAATATAGATCACACCGGTTTACAAAAGAACTGAACTTTCGCTATGAGGCGATACATTAAACAATGAAAATAGCCATTGAACATTTGAAACAAATGGAATCAAGGCACAGCAGCAAACCGAGAACAAAAATAAATAAAATGTGATTCACAAATCGAACATTGTTTAAGATTGGAAAGTGTTCTTAAAGGGCTGTGAGGAAAAAGATCAATAAGTCCACTAGACGTAGGTCATAGGACTAGCGTTCATGTTTTTAGATCTGCATCAAGGAGAACCAGGGTTTTCAGGGAAAGATTGATTAAACAGCCAAGTTTTTAAGTCCTTCTTGAAGGTGAGGAGACACTGTTCTTGACGAAGGTCAGGAGGAAGAGTGTTCCAAAGTGTTGGCCCAGATGTAGATAATGCTCTTTTGCTTAGAGAAGATTTAGAAGGGGGAACTTGCAGAGAGCCTTTGTAAGCTCTTCTAATAGGTCTTTCAGAGGATTGAGCACGGAGTTGATGGCACAGATTTAGAGGGGCAGTGTTATGAATGTGTTTATGTATCATCATTAGTACTTTGAATGAAATCCTAGCTTTGATAGGTAACCTGCAGTATAGGGGAGATATGATCTCTTTTGTTTGAATTGGTAAGTAGTCATAACTATACTGGAGTTACTATCTGTTAAATGTATTATATATGTATAGATGCAAACACTACACTATATACTGTAGATGCTACTTATAAAAAGCTCATAAATACTTCAGTACTTACTGTAGTATACACACACACTATAGGTACTGTATATAGTAATAGCTTGTAAAATGATCTATTTGGATGTGTGATTTAATATAGTGGTTTTTAGCCTTTTCCACCTGAGACTCGTTTTGAGCTGTAATACTTAGCACTATCATAATTTATTTATATTCTGCTTTTCTGGCACTTCAAAACAGATTACATTCAGATAATCTAGGTATGCAGCAAGGAGTTTCACGCTCACAAAATGAGCGTTCAAAATGTGCAGTCAGCTCAGCGCCCTTGTATGGAAATTCCATGCTAATGAGGACATTAAGTATGTCCTCCCAATGCAGAGATGCACTGGCTGAACACATATTTTTTTAACGCGGGAAACTTTACATCTGGTGGAGTAATGTTTCCAGTGTTGCTGACAATGGACAGATAGTTGGATAAATGGCAGTGGCTTACCACAGCCAGATCGCCAGATAAACCCGGACATATCTGCAGGGCCGGCGGAAGCACTAGGCGAGCTAGGCCTGGGCCTAGGGCACCAACCATTGGGGGCCGTGAGCCATGTGGGGCTGCGAGCGGCAGCGCCAAAGAGGAGTGGAGAATCAGCAATTTCCACTCCTCTTTGCCGCCGTAGTGCCACCGCTCGCGGCCCCACATGGCTCGCGCCCCCTAATGGGGGTGGCGGCACAACCCGGGGGGGCGGGGGGGGGGGGGCACTCCACTTTGCTGCCACTCATGGCCCCACATAGCTTATGCTCCTTAATGGGGGTGGTGGCGGCAAGAGGGGAGGGTGCAAGGCAGAAGGTGCCTAGGGCACCTACTCCCCTTGCAGCGGGCCCTGCTAATCTGGCTGGCCTGAGAGAAAACCACCAATTTCAATAGCAACTCCCCTCACCTCCTCCCCTCCCGAGTTAAAATGCGAGTTCAACTTGTGCTGAGCACACACTTAACTCATCAAATGCACATTTTAACTCCTGATGCATTAGCATATCATTGGCTTGCTACATCGGGAGTTAAAAACCTTTTAAATCTGTGCGTTAAGAAACTGTGCGATGGATTTCAGTGTACGGTTTTAATGCAGATTATTCAGTTTATACTTGAGGCAATGGAAGTAAAATAACTTCAAGTTCCAGCTCAATAAGTATTTTTTCCATAATTTTTAATACCAGAAATGAGATGCTGCCATGTGTCTCCAATAAGTCACCTACTTGTGATTGGCAGTTAGTTCACCCTGGCACAGGTGGTGATTTCTTTTCTGCTGTACCCAGGAGCAAGTCCAGCCCATAGATTCTGAAATTCCTAGGTTAATGGTTAGAATAAGGAACCAGATGATTAGAAAATTGAAACTATGCTGTCTCTGCTCGAGTTCTATATGTCTCGGTATACCAAGGGAGGTCAATAACACTGTATTTTTTTATGCTATTGTAATCTCCTCTTAACAATGGTTTGGTAAAGAGTGGAATTTTAAGACTTTGTAAAGGGGCATGAGCATGGCCAGGGTTAAGTATAACCTATGCAAAGGGGCGAGACCAGGGCCAGGTGTGAACTCTCTCTCATACATATATACATAACAAACCTGAACACGTTCTTCACACTCTTAACATGCTCGATGAACACTGGTAGGAAGATGGCTGGGAGTTGGGAGAAGGCAGATAGAGAGAAAGCAAAATTGCTTAACTTGTAATAGGTGTTATCCCAGGACAGCAGGATGTAGTCCTCACATATGGGTGATGTCACTGACGGAGCCCTATCACGGAAAACTTTCTGTCAAAGTTTCTAGAAACATTTGACTGGCATCCTGAGCCCACTGAGCATGCCCAGCATGCCATGATCCCTCGAGCCACAGGGGTTTCCCTTCAGTCTCGTTTGTAGCAATAAGCTTTAGCCAAAAATAAAATAATAAAACATACCGGACCCAACTCTGCAGGGTGGCGGGTGGGTTTCGTGAGGACTACATCCTGCTATCCTGGAATAACACCTATTACAAGGTAAGCAATTTTGCTTTATCCCAAGACAAGCAGGATGCTAGTCCTCACATATGGGTGATTAGCAAGCTACAGGCTGAGTCATCCATGCGTTGGACCAACAGCGTACAATTTGTGCAACGGGCACAACAACTGGTGCACTGTTGGAAAAGATGAGGCAGCCTGAAATCACAGCAGGTTGGATGTGGAAGGAGTTGGCACTATACTGGAAACAAGTTCTTTAAGACAGACTGTCCATAGGCTGATTCCTGTCTTCCTTCCTTGTCCAGGCAGTAGTGAGCTGCAAAGGTATGAAGAGAACTACATGTTGCGGCTTTACATATAATAATATAAATCCTGTGAAATGTATGAGTGGGGAAGCCCAAAGTGACCTCATATATTGTGCCCGAAGGCTACAAGCTTATACAAGCTTTCAGTGGCAAGGGCCTTTTTTAATCATTGGTCACTGTGAGCTATTTTTTGGGAATGCTTCCGTATCTGAAGCTGTACCATCTGTATGCACTTATTCTTGAGACCGCTTCCGTGCCTGAAGCTGTACCGTCTAAGTGTACTTATCTGCAGTGCTCTCCAGTCCAATTTTCACGTTAGAGAGCTAAAGTATGGTGCGGCTGGGTGGGTAAATCCGACGTTGTACCGACACTCAGTGTTTCGGAGAGAGCCTCCTTCTTCAGGGGGTCGGATGCGAATCCTGCCGGCCCAATAGCTGTAGGTAGTATAAGTACAGTAAAATGAAAAGTGCATGAAAAGTCCCACTGATGTTATCTAAAACATGGCGATTCAATGAAGAAACACTTACATGCAAGAGAAACACTCTTATCTGGCTGCGCGTTTAGCGTCTCAGCATGGCTCTACAAAGAAACAATGTTAAACGAAGGATGAAAAAAGGGAACCCAATATTGAGAAACTCATACCAAACTCTACCTGGCCCGCATAAACAACTGACTTCCGCGATGCTGGTAAGCAGTCTGTTGCCTTGCCATGAGTTGTCTGTCAGCAGCGGAGTTTGAATGAAGACTCTGAAATTTAAAGGTTACACAGGCCCGCCAAAATAGTGGATGTGTCCTTAATTGGACTACATCTACATCATCAATGACGCCATCTTGGATTGCAAACTATCCAAAAAAGTATATGAGCATTATCAATCGTCATCTTGAATATTTCTGATTCGGGAAACGACTCAAAGTTGATCCAAATAGGGATATCTACGTCATCAGACGCCATCTTGGATATATTGGCCTGGACGGAGGAAAATTCTCATGCTGTGGAAAGTATATCGCAATAAAAAATTTAAAATTTAAAATTTAAATATCGCTGTTGGTAAAATGGTAAAGTGGAAAGAAAGAAATTGCCGTGGGTGTTGCTAATGTATAAGAAAAAGGCAAATCGTGAGGGAATCAAATAAGGGTATACCACTCAATTTTTTCATTGAGACCTTGGGGTTCCACGGATTGTAGATGGTGAATCCACTGATTTTCCTTCAAGTTTAAAGCCGATAGTCTGTCACCACCCCGCCATGATTGAGTGACCTGATCTATAATGAGCACTGAAATTGCTCGAAAGTATGTTGATATGTGGCACAGTGCTGCACCACAGGGGCTTTCAAGTCCAGATTTTTAATCCGTTCAGCTATTGGCACTGAACGATAGTGTGCTACTGAGGTTGACATTGCTCTTACTGAGTGCACCTTTACTCGCCCTTGGAGAGGGAGGCCTGCTTTTTCATAGCATAACGCTATACAATCTGCAAGCCAATTAGAAAGAGTTTGTTTGCCCACTGCTTTTCCTGGTTTGTTTTTATCAAAAGAAACAAAGAGCTGGGTGGATTTCCTATGTAGAGGCCAATTCGGGGCTATGAGTATCATGGACCCTTCGTCCTGTTGCAGCTTCACTAAAGTCTTGGTTATTAGCGGTATCGGGGGATACGCGTATAGAAGGCCTGAATTCCAATGGCAAGCAAAGGCATCCCTGGGTAATTGGCTTCTCTGCTTGTGCAGGGAGCAAATGTTGAAGGTCCAAGAAAACAAACTGCAAGTTGATCCAATACTGCAGTAGCGACCAAAAGAAAAGAGGATCAATAAACACCAGGATTTCTTTATTGAGCACTGAAAGTGATAAAAGCTCGACTCAGGCCGAGTTTCGCTCTATGAGCTGCTTCAGGGGCTAACAAATAAAACATATATAGAAACATATAAATACAAGTAAAGTGTTCTCTGGTGAGTTTTCAAAATCCCGAAGCCGGGCCTGTTTGCGGTGGGGGTTGAGCTCTAGGTGCTCTTGGTTGTCGGGTCTGTGATCTTTGTGCTGGCCTTGATGACCTTCCACGGGCAGCAGTAGGATAGTATCTCTGTGGTCTATAATATGGCCTTTTTGAATCCTTCCTTGGAAGTCTACGTGTGGATGGTTGGGATTCTGGTGGAACAGAGGAAAGTTGACTTAATGTTTCCGAATGTTCCTTCAGTTGAGAGACTGCTTCACGTACCTTATCTCCAAAAAGATTATCTCCTGCACAAGGTAGATCAGCAAGCTTCTCTTGCACCGCTGGTCTCAGGTCGGAGGCCTTGAGCCAGGCCCATCTGCGAGCACTAATGCCTGTGGCAGACATCCTAGATGAAGTTTCAAAGCTGTCATAAGCTGCTCTAACTTCATGTTTCCCAGCTTCCAGGCCCTTATGAATGATGTTGTTAAAGGAATCTTGAAATTGTTGGGGAAGAGATTCTGATAACTTCTGAAGTTGTTTCCACAGATTACGCTGATATTGCGTCATATAGAGTTGGTAGGACGCAATTCTGGACACTAACATGGAATCCTGGAACATTTTCCTGCCGATGGTGTCCAAAAACCTGTGATCTTTTCCAGGAGGATTTGATGAATGAGGTTTAATCCTTTTAGACCTCTTTTGAGCTGACTCTACTACTACCGATTGGTGAGGTAGTTGTGTTTTCTGAAAGCCAGGAATATGCTGGACTAGATAGGTAGCATCAGTATGATGTCACTCTGGTCGACAGCACTGTGAGCTAGCTCCGGGCCCCCCCCCCCCCCCCCCGATTCGCCCGCCATCCCTCCCTTAAAATTATAAAAAACATTTTTTTCTCGGCTGGATGTAGTGCAGGACGAAAGGGCTGCTATTTCGCCGCAGTTTGGCGAAAAAACGAGCATCCAGAGACCCGCAGTGAGCCCAAGATTGGTGCGGCCTACCTGGCTCCCCTGGTGAGTTTGCTCCGGAGCACCTCTGTTCAAATCGGCCGCCATCCTCCCTCAGTCTGTTTTTCTTTTGCCTGTCTGGCGCTTGGTGGTGATAGAGGACGTGTGGGGCTGTCGATTCGCTGCGGCTGGGGACCAAAATGAGCGCTCTGCGACCTGATATGCGCCAAAGATCGGCGCGGACTCCCCAGAAGAAAAGGCATAGTGTGGCCAAGATGGCTGCTGCCATCGCAGGAGACAGCACAGCTCCGGTGGCAGAGGCCCTCCTAAAAATATCTGCTAGGGTTGCTGAACTGCTGGATGCCAGGCTGTTAAAAATTCAATCCTCCATGGAGGAAATAAAGAATGCAGTAGAGTGGCAGGCTAAAAGGCTAGACGAGGCGGAGCATAGAGTATCTGATCAGGAAGACCGGCTGCATATTGTGGAAAGGCAAGTACAAGACCTAACCACGCAAAATTCCTCACTGCTGTACCGTTTACAGGATCAAGATAATAGGAACCGGCGTAACAATATCAAAATAATTGGCCTTCCAGAATCCGTGTCAGACCAAGAATTGTATGATCTTATTGAAGTCTGGCTGCCAGCTCAGGTGGGTCTGACTTTGATTTCTGGTTGCTTGCGCTGCGAAAGGGTACACAGAATGGGGCTGACCAGGGAAGCGACTTACAAGCCTCGGCCTGTGATGGCCAGAATTTTAAACTGGTCCCACAAAATTCAACTTATGAGAGCCTTTCGGCAGCACAGGGGTGTGGAATATCAGGGCCACTGGATCATGCTGTTTCATGATTTCTCCGCAGCAGTCTCAGCACAGCGTAAAGCTATGTCTCCTGCATGCACAGAGTTAGACAAAAGGGGGATCCAGTTTGCACTACTTTTTCCTGCCAAACTCCGAGTGCAGCACAATGGTACTACCCTGTTTTTCTCTAAAAAGGAGGAAGCCAATTCTTTTATATCCTCGCTGGAACAAGTCAATGCTACTTGAATGATGCAGCTCTGCTGGACTGAAATTCACCAGCAAGTCAGGTCTTCAAATTCCTAGCGGTGTGAGCCTGCTGGCTCTGCATTTGCAAAAGACTTTGTTTTTCAATTTACTGTAGTTACCCCATGCCTGACTTTGGGCCCCTAATTAAGGGTACAATTCTCGTCTCCTCACTAGAGATGTGCTTCGTTTTTTTCTACCGGGTCGTTTTTCGGTTCGAATACTTCGTGGTATAATTCGGGTCTTCTCGTTTCGTTTTCGGTTCGTTTGCCCGAAAACGAAACGAGAAACCCGAAACCGGACCGAAAAACGAATCGGTAACGAAGCGAAAAAAAAACCACCCCAAGCATTTAAAAACATTTTTAAGCATTTTCGTACATATATAACAACCCCCCCCATCCCGATCCCTCCCCAAGACTTACGAAGATCCCTGGTGGTCCAGCGGGGTCCCGGGGTCCATTTTCCCTCCGTGCCCGGTGTGCTGTGCTGCAAGCCGTGCGCCTCAAAATGGTGCCGAATAGCCCGAACTACCATGTCACAGGGGCTTTCGGCGCTATTGGTCAGCCCCTGTCACATGGCCATCGGCGCCATCTTGTGCTCCTATCATGTGACAGGAGCTGACCAATGGCGCCGAAAGCCTCTGTGACATAGTATGGGCAAAGGCTATTGGCGCCATTTTGGTTACTGGCAGCCGAAAACGAAATCGCTTTCGGACCCTTGCTGGACCCCCAGGGATTATTGGCAAGCCTTGGGGGGGTCAGGAGCCACGTGTAACAAGCAGAGAAATGCAGAAATTCTGAGTTAAAGCGAGCGCAGGTTAAATCTGCTTGCGACTCAACTTCAGCCAACAAGCAAGAGGCTGACCGGATACGGAATGCCTTAAACAATGCTCTGCACCAGAGAGCGTCGAAATCCTTAAGATATTTTAAATATCAATTATTTAAACATGGGAATGTTCTGGGTAGGCTTCTCGCGAACTTAACCAGACCTCGCAAAACCAAGTCTTTTATTGCAGGGATTAAGGGTAGTGATGGTACCTATCATACTGATCCACATAATATTGAAGCGAGTTTTGTAAAGTATTACAAGTCGCTATAAGCATCTAAACCTTTCCCTCGATTGTAGTGGGAAGCTTTTTTTCAACATCTAAATTGGCCAAACCTGCCTGGAGACACCCTCCATACATTAAATGCCCCCATTGTGGACTCTGAAATTTTTGCTTTCATACAGAAACTGAAAAAGGGCAAGGCAACTGGGCCTGATGGGCTAAGTAATGAGTTTTACACAATCCTAAAGTTCCCATTATTGAATAGTTTAACCTCATATTATAACTCTCTCATTCAGAGTAAGAACCTCCCACCGGATGAAAATTGTTCCACTATCATTTTATTGCCAAAACAAGGAAGGGATTTACAAGAGGTGGGATCTTACCGGCCCATTTCTCTAATAAATGTGGACATCAAAATTCTTGCAGCAGTTTTGGCAGCTCGGCTCAGCATTATCTTGCCCACCTTGGTGCACTCAGATCAGACTGGCTTTGTTTCTCATCGCCAAGGGGTGCAAAATGTGAGACGGCTCATTCTTGCCCTAAATTACTATCCCCAGGAGGAAGCTCTTATTCTAAGTTTGGATGCCGAAAAGGCTTTTGACTCCTTATCCTGGGACTATATGTTTTGGGTGCTTCAGCAATATGGGATAACTGGGGACTTTGTTACGTGGCTACAAGTTCTGTACAATAATCCTAGTGCCAAAATTCTTATTAACGGAGGTTTATCGGTCTCCTTCCCTCTGCAATGTGGGGTTTGGCAAGGGTGCCCACTTTCCCCTCTACTATTTGTACTGGCAATAGAGCCACTAGCTGAGAAGTTACGATGGGACAAAGGATTTTGGGGAATCAGTTTGAGTGGACATCCCGTTAAACTTGCTTTGTTTGCAGATGACATTCTGCTCTTTGTCGGACGACCCCGGCAGAGTGTGCCTGTAATACTCTCTATTTTTACACAGTTTCGGGATATAGCGGGCCTTCACATTAATTTTTCAAAGTCAGAAGCATTCACGGCTTCCACAGACGTGGCCTGGCTCCTTCCCCTTCAAATGGGCACCTGGGAAACTAAAATATTTAGGAGTATGGATCCCCAGAGAATTGGATAAGCTCTATGAGTGTAACATATGTGAAACCTTGGCATCCTTGGGGCGGCAGTTGCAGGCCTGGCAGTCTCTTCCCCTCAATTTTGCAGGGCGTTGTGCTCTAGTTAAAATGATGGTTGTTCCTAAATTGCTATACAAGTTACACATGCTTCCCCTTTGGCTTAAGGTTTATGATCTTAATAAATCGCAGAGGGGGTTGATCCAATTTATATGGGCGGGTAAGCATGCACGGATTGCCTATCAAACACTAGTGCACCCAAAGGCTCTGGGTGGGTTGGGCCTGCCTGATTTCCGTGCTTACAATGTTGCTTGTCAGATGCGTTTTATTGGGGAATGGATTCTTGATGAATATACTTACTGTGAAGAAGGGATGTTAAATCATATGACTTGGCCCTGGTCTCCTCTCTATGTGGTCCAAGCTCCTGCGGCCAGGG
This sequence comes from Rhinatrema bivittatum, assembly GCF_901001135.1. Taxonomy (NCBI): domain Eukaryota; kingdom Metazoa; phylum Chordata; class Amphibia; order Gymnophiona; family Rhinatrematidae; genus Rhinatrema; species Rhinatrema bivittatum. Next base: position 137,233,478 of record NC_042622.1, on the reverse strand, counting down.
TACAATCTCTCAATATTCCCAAATGTTTTTTTTATCCATGCCGCAGGGCCTGACGGTGGCTCCGTTGGCTGTATAGATTGCCGGGCTTGTTCTTATTGTTTACCCCGTTGGTGGGTAACTGTGATTTTCAGCCTGGTATTACCACCAGTGGCATCTTCAAGACTTGGGCTCGCTGTGGACTTAGGTATGCCTTTCATTACTTTGAAGAAGACGTCCCTCAAGTGTTACAATATACAACTATGGTTGAGAATTACAAGTTACCCCGTAAGTTTTTCTTTGCCTACCTACAAGCTCGCCACTACTTGCAGGCTTTTCGCTGGCAATCAGAGGAGTATGCACGCGAAACTGCTTTTGCTAAAACACTGGTTGAGTGTGCGTACTTACATAATTCTATACAGGGCTGGAGTAGACTGATTTCAAATACGCGATTGACTTCTCATATTGATCTTGTGGCCCGCTACTGGACGCCGTTTTGTGCAAAAGATGTTACAGTTTCCTTCCTTACTTCATGCTTCACTTCTCTACATAAACGACTGAAGGACTGCGGGTTGCGCGACCTGCAATTTCGGATTATCCATCATACTATTTGTGATGTGCGCCGTTTTCGAATGGGTCATCTCTCCTCTCCACTCTGTATTAAATGTTCCACAACAGAGGGTACCATGTTGCATCGGCTGATTCTCTGCTCTTCCCTGGAGACTTTCTGGAAAATTTACTGGCCTGTGTCAATAAATGTATTCAGATACCTTTACGATTGTCTGCTGTGCTCCTATTGGCAAGACCGCAGGCGCTCCTTGTGAAATGTACGGGGGCACAGGATCGCTTTGGCAGGACTGCTTTTCTACTAGCTTGCCGAACAATACTTGCTGAGTGGATTGAATCTGTGAGTACACCCTCACTTGTGGCCTGGCACCATCGCATGATGGACATGATTTTGCTGGAACGCATGGATTTTCCCAAGTCTCCTCAGCCTAGGGATAAGCAATATGCAGATTACTGGGCTTGCTATTACTCTTCTCTCACCTTGGATTTCCAGACTCAATTGCTTACAGCAGGATATATTGAAACTTGGTACACCAACTCTCCCGGGGCGAGTAACTCCTGAGTAGCCTTGGTACTAAATTCTCTTGATCAGGGTTTCTCTTTCCCTAAATGTTTTTAGGGCTCTTGGGCAGGGGTTGGGGGGGGGGGGGGGCCGCGAATGTGGTTGGAAGGTGAGGTGGTTGTCTGAATGGGGTGTATGTGGTGTGTTTGGTTTGTGCAGTTTGAATGTGTTGGGAGTGGTGGAGGTTCTGGTTGCTTATTGGGGTGGGTATTGTTACTAAACAGGAGGCCAGCATCACTACTGTACTGTTTGTTCTCTTGTTGCTATTGTTTTTTAATATGTTGCAGTGCTAGTGGAAATGCTTGTCTCTACAATAAAAATGATTTTGCAAAAAAAGATAGCATCAGTCTGTTTATTTACAGGTGGTATGGTGCAGGGATGTTCCCATAGCCTGTGTTGCAAGTCCACAAGAACTTCGTGAACTGGTATTGCCAGGACTTCTTTAGGTGGATCCACAAACTGCAATACTTCCAGTGTTTTATGTCTAGTATCTTCTTTGGATACTAGCTGAAAAGTGATAGTGTCAGCCATCTCTTTAATGAAAGTAGAGAAAGAGAGGTCCTCTGGAGGGGATTTCCTTCTTTCTTCCGGAGGAGAAGGATCTGAGAGGACTTCCTCCGAGGAAAAGTCGGTATCTGGATTATCCCAAGTGTCCGATGAATGTGGACGAAGAGGAGTCGATGGAAGAGGAAAAGATGGCATCGACGGCATTGAGGGTTTCACCGGTGGTCTCGATGGAAACAGTGGAGAAAACAATGGTCTTGAACGAGAGATTCCCGATGAACCTGGTATAGGCTCAGGCATCGGTACATCCTTTGTTATCTCTTCTTCCATCGGTCTTGGCATCGGAGCATCGGGTGGTTGCACCGGAATGACATCGATGAGTGTCCAACTTTGCTAGTATTGATGTTAAGAAGGACATATCTGGCACCGGTGTTGGTATAGGCATTGGTGCTGGTGAGGGTAATGGTCTCAGTGGTTGAACCGGAACCGGCGATGGACTCGGTGACGGTATCGGAATCGACACCGGTGACGGGGGTGGAACCGATGTCGGCGATGGAACTGGCATCGAAGGTGGAACCGTCATCGGTGCTGGCATCGAAGGCATGTCTCGGAGTGCATCTCGAACTGCCTGGCGGATATAACCATCCAGTTCTGCCCTCATAGCTGGTGAAGTCAGAGCAGCTACGGGGGGAGGCAGTGAAGGCGATACCGGTATCTCCACAGGTCCCTGTGGAGGTACGGTTCCCGGCACCGGTATCGGTGGGGATTGCCTAGGAGTTGAAGGCCTCGAAGGCCGTAGAGACTCCTCTCTCCGAGGTTTCTTTGGAGTTGGTTCGATAATTATCAAGGGAACTCCGGTTATCGGGTCCAATTCCGGATTCTGAGGCCTCCGATGTCAGTCGGTTCTTCTGTCGATGTTCGATGCCTTTTTCCATTGTAGATGTAGACTTTATCGATGACCGTGAAGGGGTCGGTGAAGGCCAATCATCTGCTTCATCCGGGCGACGTCTAGTTTTCAGGACGACTTTTCTAATCGCTCCAGCCAGAGACGATTATGTCGAAGTTGAAGTTGACGGCATCAGTTGAAGATGAAAAAGATGTTCCATCTTTTCCATGTGCGCTCGTCTGCCTTTCGGCGTCATCTCGGTGCATCTCGGGCACATCGACACATCATGTCTCTCGCCGAGACAGAGTACACACTCGATGTGTGGGTCCGTTATAGACATAGTGCGGGAGCAATTCGAGTACTTTTTAAAACCGGTAGCCATAACGAAGGCGAGACAGCCGTCGATGACCTTCTGACTAGGTTTAATGATAACGGAACCGACCAGAAAAAAATAAATCACTCACCGACGGTGGAAAGAGGGAGACCCCTATGGTGGGATAATTTTTTCTGAAATTTCTGAAACTATTTTTGTAGTGAATATTCACCACACAGGGCTCCTTATCTGTGAGGTTAACAACAGCATGGAAAAAAGAAGACTGAAGGGAGACCCCTGTGGCTCGAGAGATCATGGCATGCTGGGCATGCTCAGTGGGCTCAGGATGCCAGTCAGAAGTTTCTAGAAACTTTGACAGAAAGTTTTCTGTGATAGGGCTCCATCAGTGACATCACCCATATGTGAGGACTAGCATCCTGCTTGTCCTGGGATAATAGGGATCTCTCTCTCTCTTTCAAACCGCCTCCTCTCGGCCCTGGTGAGCTTGCTCCTTCAACCCCAGCCCCCCTTACAATAAATTTCCTAGTCAACCTTGTCCCCCCTCCCTCCACTTATCGAAAAGCCCCCAAGTCTAACCCCATATTCCTAGTGATCCTCTCCCTGGAAAATCACCCTCTCCAGCAACTCTTCTCTTCAGCCAGTAAAGAACAGGCCTCCTCTTCAAGCCAGAATCTGCTGGCTGCCCTCTGCTTTGGTGAAGGGGGGTGGCAGGAGCAAGTTGGTGTTATCCTTGGACAGAGGTATAGAGCCTGAAATTCAAAATCATGGCCTGCTCTTTGACGCCTCATGGGTGGACAGGAGCAACGTCACATGTGCTCCCTACTCTCTCCCTTTTCCCAACACACCCACTCCTTCCTCCATCCCCTCTGATTACTCGGACTGTGCCCTCCCTCTGATCATCAAACTCAAATCTCATTGTTCCTCCTATCCTCTCACACCCTGCAGCATCTTTGATCCCCTCACTCACTCTTTCCCTCTTTGCCCCACATAGCCCAAAGCCCTGATTCTTTCACTCGTACTTTTGTCCTCCCACATCCCATAACACAATTTCCTTCCCCTTTCTCTGATCTGTTCACTCACCCAACATCTCCTTTCATCAGCAGCAGAGGCAGCAGGGCCTGGGATGATGGCACATTAAGTGTGAAGCCAATACATCCCAGACTTCCAGAAGCATTGGGGCTGACAGGCATTCACCCCATATCCTGTTTTTACCTTGATGCTGTCCCTGACAGCCTCCTAAGTTGTGATGGGAAATTGCCCAAAAATCAAACCCATGTGGCTGTTTTTGTCTCAGGGTAAGCAGCTCCAGCACTCTGGGGCCGATGCAATTAAGTACGCTCACCCAAGCACACTGTATAACCCGCAGTCGGACGCGGGATAAATAGGCGCTAATCCACCCCCTAATGCAATAGGGGGATTAGTGCCTATTTAACGTGCATCCAATGCGGAGTGAATGAGATAGCGCTCATCAATACAAATGCATGTGAATGAGCCTATTACTCATTCACTCCGCATGCAAAAAGATACATGTGCGTCTCAGACACACATTTATTGCTCAGGTATTAACGCCTGCCTGGAGCAGGCGTTAATACCTGAGCATTTGCATGTTGAAGGCGCTATTAGGAGCCGCAGGTTGGACGTGCATTTTCCTCCCCTTACTGAATAAGGGGTAAGGGAAAATGTGCGTCCAAGAGCAGGCTAACAGTGCACTCCGATGGAGCGCACTGTACTGTATTGGCCTGAAAGTTATTTGGAGTAGACTTAGATAGTGATTGATTAGAAAACTTTAAGAAGAGCTGAAAATTAAGAGGCTGGAGTTATTAAGGTTTCCTCTTCTCATCATGAATTTTATTATGTTCTGTTCTTCCTAAACATAGCTTAGATTGTGGCATGAGGTCCAGTGTTCTGCTTGGTGATCAGTATTGATAGTGTTGCCAGATTTTAAATGTGGTTTATAGCCAAAGTAAGACACTTTGTAGCACAAAACAAGCCCAAGTAATCTGTGGAAAAGGAGGTCCCAAGCCCAAAAGTAGCCCTGTCTTCAAAAGATGAAATAAAGGTTAAATATTCCATTTAAAATCAGAAATGTATCTCAATCTTGATGGTGGAATTTTAAGTTCTGCAGAGGCATATGAACAGAATGCTGCGCAGGACTTAAAATTCCATTGTCAAGAATGAGATGTTTCTAATTTTAAATTCAATGAAAATTTGCTTACAAACATATAAAAAATGGTTGATGGACACAGATCAATGATTACATATAAGGCAAACAAAAGTGTTCAACTTGTAATGCCTAGTTCTGTCTATAACAGTTAATAGGGAGTACAGCAGCGTCTCCTGAAGATAATTGTTTTCCGGATTAAATGCAAAGCACTGGGGACACTAACGAGTGGTTCCAAACAAAGGCAAATTCATGATGGCTCCTACACAACTGGCCTTATCGCTCATCTTTTGGGCTCCTGTCTCTCCCAACGCAGCCCATGTGGCGAAACACGGTCCGTGTCGAAGGACCAAAAATCTGTTCTCTTCAAGCAACTGTGAATAAACAATGAATATGTTAAAATTAATTCTTTGTTAAGTCTCTTCGACTGAGTTCTGTAAGACAAGGTTCCATGAACGTAACCAGCGCTATACTACCTACTACTGTGGTCTGTGTACACAGTAAAACATTACACATCCATCCCAACAGGTAATAGTGTAGGTTCTCCATGGCCCATTTAACTGCTAGGCATTATTTTTCTATAGTCAGTGTTTTTCATTATCTTGTAACTTATGACTAAGATATAGTACAGGGTGCACCTCTTCTCCCATGCTCTGGGATAGAACTGCCCCAACCCTAAGTCCAAGGCATCAGAGCTTAAAATGAACAGGAGCTTAAAGTCCATGCTATGTAAAATGGGATGTTCACAAAGGGGTAGATTTTATAATTTTGCGCGAGCACGTAATTTTGTTCGCGCACCAGGCACAAACAAAAGTACGCTGGATTTTATAAGATACGTGCGTAGCCGCGCGTATCTTATAAAATCCGGGGTCGGCGCGCGCAAGGGGGTGCACATTTGTGCAACCTGCTCGCGCCGAGCCCAGCGCGCGCTGCCTGTTCCCTCCGGAGCGGCCTCGGAGGGAACTTTCCTTCGCCCTCCCTTCCCCTACCTAACCCACCCCCCCGGCCCTATCTAAACCCCCCCCCCCTTACCTTTGTTGCACGATTTACGCCTGCTAAAAGCAGATGTAAATCTGCGCGCGCCAGCGGGGTGCTGGCGCACTATCACCCGACCCAGGGGCTGGTCCGGAGGCCTCGACCACGCCCCCGGGCCGGCACCACGCCCCCGGACCCGCCCCCGCAACGCCACGTCACGCCCCCGAAACGCCGTGTCATTTTAGGACATGCCCCCGACACGCCCCTTTTACAAAGCCCGGGACTTACGCACGTCCGGGGCTCTGCGCGCGCCAGCAGCCTATGCAAAATAGGCGCGCCGGTGCCCTGCGCGTGTAAATCCGGCCGGATTTACACGCGCAGGGCATTTAAAATCCGCCCCAAAGCTTCTTCTTTAATTCCTCAAAAGCCTTTTCTGTGGCTGAATCCCACCGGACTTGATTAGGTTGGTCCATTTTCAGCAAGTTGGTCAAGGATGCTGTAAGATCCACATAATTTGGAATGAATCTTCTATAGTACCCGGCTAGTACTAAAAATGCCCATACCTGCTTTTTTGTTCTAAGTCTAGGAGTTTTTTCCACCTCTATTTTCTTAACCAAGGGTCTTATGGTCCCATTCCCTATAATGTGCACTAAATATTGTATCTCCATCTGTGCTAATGTGCACTTCCTTGGGTTTGTGGTCAACCCTGCTTGACATAGGGATTATAGTACCCCCGTTAAATGTTCAATGTATTCCTGCAAAGTTTGGTAGAAAATGATTACATCAGCCAGGTAAGCTCTGATGTAAGCATGGTGCTGCCTTAGTACCAGGTTGATTGCATGCGAGTGCCCCGTGAACCCCAAATGGGAGGACTTTAAGCTGGTAAAACTCCTGTGGATGATGAATGCCATGGAGATTTTCCAAAATCCCTTAGTTAAGTCTAAGGTTGACAGATAGTGTGCCCCCCCTCTCAATTGCTCAAGGTCCTTAATTCTTGGCACTGAGTATGTGTCAAAGCACAATATGGCATTTACTTGAACAAAATCAATACAGAAATGGGTAGATCCATCAAATTTAGGGACTAATACTATGGGGCTTGTCTATTCACTATGCAATTCCTCGATTACTCCTACCTTCAACATTTCATCCAACTGTTTATCAATTTCATTTTTTTTAGCTTCAGGAATCCTATATGGCTCCTGCCTTATTTTTCAGGTTCTGTATATATCTTGTGTTGGATTATCTGAGTTTCCCCAGGCATACTGGAAAACACGTTGGAAAATTGCTCTATTAGTGTCTTACTATCTTACTGCTGGTTTGTGGGGGTCATGTCAGTACCTACTTGTATTATATCCTTTTCTGCACCCCTGTCTATCTCTGGGCTGAGATCCTCCTCCTCATATCTGGGGTTGCCCGTTCCTAGCACATCCCACTCAACCCAGGATTTCAGCCAATTGACATGGAAGACCTGTGTCTTATTTTTCCCTTGCATAACATTGTAATCCACAGGGCCGAGGTGGTTGCATATTTTACACGGGCTCCTCTAGCGGGCTAGCATTCAGTTAGGAGAGGTGGGTACTAACACCAGTATTTTATACCCGACTTGAAATGCTCTCTCTCTTGCCACCTTATCATAAAAGGTCTTCTGTTGCTCTTGAACTTTTTGAAAATTTTCTTGGGTTATTCATTGTGTTTTCTATAACCTGTCTCTCAGCTGCAGTATATAACTGAAAATGTTTGTCTGATGAGGTCTGACCCTCCCCAAACTCTCCCAGAGCCCGTAAAACTCCTTGGGGGTGCCTCCCAAAGAGTAGCTCAAAAGGTGAAAATGCACTTCAGCTCTGGGATACACCTCTAACTGTAAATAAAAGGAATGGGATGAGCTGGTTCCAATTTCGCAAGTCCCCCTCGCTGCATTTATGTGGCATTATTTTTATGGTTCAGTTGAATCATTCTTTGAGCCCATCTGTTTGAGGGTGGTAGGTGCCAGTCTTGCAGTGTCGGATCCCAAAGGTGGCCCATACCTTCTTCAGTAATTGGGACATAAAATTTGTTCCTCTGTCAAAATAATCTGGGGGAACCCTACTTGGCAGAAAATTCTAATCAGTTCCCCCACTATGATTTCAGCTGAAGTAGTTTGCAGGGGTACCAGGTTGTGTAATCCACCATCACCAAGATTTATTCATAGCTCCTCACAATCCTTTCTAGAGGGTCTACTGTGTTCACAGCCAACAGCTCTCAGGGTTGGGCAATTACTGGTAGAGGGACCAAGGGACTCCGTTTTGGTTTGTCCTTAGCGGTTTTCTACAAACAGGGCAGGAGGAACAATAATCCTTTATAGCTGGGCTATTCGTGACCAGCAAAAATGCTCTATTAGTTGAGCCAGAGAGGCTTTACCTCCCAAGTGCCCTTGCCATAGGAGTGTCATGGGTGAGGGACAACACTGTCCCCTGAAAGACCTTTGCCACCAGCAACTGCTTCCTTGCCAAACTTCTTCACTAATCTTACAATATGGGTATGCTTCTTCACATTTATTAAAGCATTTTTCTTCCATATTTCTCCTCACATCCTGAATTACAGTATCCATTTTGTGTTCTTCCCTGAAGTCTGATAGCTTCTTATAGCATTTTAGGCCCCAACCCTACTATTCCCCTGCTGTCTTTCGTGCTCTGCCTGCCCTCTTTCCTGCCTCTAGTTGGGGATCCTCCCCATTTCTGGTCTTTAGGTTTCCTGGTACTTTCCAAATCTGAAAAAGGGAATATTTTCCCCAGTTCATCTGATCCTTCTATCACCTCTGGCTCACTGTTTCCATGAGATTGAGCTCTTGCAGCAACCCAAGTTTCTTGGTCTAGAATTGGCCTTGCAGCTCCTCCCACTCCCTTCCTAAAATCAGCAGAAAGGGGAGCATTTTCACTACTGCCAGTTTTAGCTTTATTTCCTTCCCCTCCCATCCCACTGTGACCTCAGTCAGGGAGCAACTGTAGATGACCCCATATACACACCGGACCTGCAATCAGAGATTGGTTGCTCCCTGTGTCTAGAATTGCTCTCATCTGGGCCCCATTCATGCTTACTTCTCTGGTGAACCATTCCTCTTGTCCACCTTTTATTATCCTCTCCAGTTTTCCCAAGCCAGTAAATGCCCCTCCACCCACAGATAAAACACCTGAGTGCCCCCCCACCCTTCCTCCTGGAGGAAAACCTCTTACTTTAAATCCTGCGGGGCTTCTATCCTCCTTTCTCCGGGATGGACCAGGTTTTTCCATCCCCTTTCTCCAAGGGAACCCCTTAGTCTGTGCCAATCTGATGCTCAAAGTCCCTTCTCTTGTAGCTTCCCTGAACCGGACCTCTATACTAGGTTTCCTATTGGGATTGATGCCCTTGTCTGAGTTCAGGAACTATTTGCTACATTGGATAGCCTCTCCCAACTCAATGGGTTCCTACTGATCCACCTAATTCCTTGTAGAGGAGTGTAAGATAAATATCTTACTGCTCAAGTATTAAGGATGGTAATACCTCTTTACTGCTTCGGAACTCAGGATGCAGCCACCGGTTTGCTAGATCCTTTAATTTCTGCATCATTACTTGGGGTCTTTCTCATTTTCCTATCCTCAAACTCCTAAGCTTCCTGTGATATGCCTCTGGAGTGAGCCCTAGGTAATTGATAATGGCTGCTTTTACCTCGCTATGGTCTTTATCTAGGGTCCTATAAGCTGCCTGAATTTCACCTGTCAGTTGGTACGCTAACCTAAAAGCCTACTGCTCCCTGGGCCAACCAACTATCTCTGCAACCCTTTTGAATGTGACCAGGAAGGCCTTGGAACTGTTCTCAGGTCCCAGTTTGGGCAGTCAATCCCTTTGGAAGCCCACCCATTCCACTCTCAGTGTTTCTGGATGTAAATGGTGCTTCTCCCACCTCCTCCTGTAGAGACAGACACTGCTATTATTGGACTAAAGTGAGTGTGTCCCTGGCTAGTTCTTCAAACGGTCTTAGAAGGGGCAGGTTTTGCTCACTCTGGTGTTAGATGGCCTCCTGCACCAGTTGGCTTGTAATGTCTTGCTGCTTTTGCAGTTGCTTGATCAACCATGCTAGAAGCTTCTTGGTCTCTATTCCGGTCTCTGGGTTCCTCCTACAAACAAACAAAAAAACAACTCAAGTGTGGACCTTCATGAGAGAAGGCAGAGTGGGGTTTCTAGGTAAACAGTTCTGCCTTTCTCCTCTTCCCCCAAGCTCCCCTCCTTATCAGAAATTAATGTCAAGCTCACCTGATACTCTCAGTATAGCAACTCCACCTCCAGAGAGGTCTCCGGCTATCCTTCCCCTCAAGGCGTAGGTATCCTTACCTCCCAATTTCTCAACTGTAGGCCTTGCCAGGGTCTGTGGGGGTCCTTGCTGCTTCCTTCTCTGCTCTCTGTATGGTCTCGAGAGATACTTCTGTCACCAATTCGTAAGACTCCATCTCCTTGTATCTTGATTTACTCCACAGCTGAAGTTGCCAAGGGCAGATTCTAACTGCACTATCCTAGGATAACCAGCTGGTAGTTGGAATACCCATGCACAGCTCCCCTCTTCTCACTCCACCATTTGCTTTCACAAGTCTTTACCTTCTTGTAGCTCCTCCTCCCTAATTAGGTTAGTTTCTGATTCCAGACGCTCGTGACTTGCTTCTCAGCTGCTTCCCTGGGGCCTCTGGGAGTTGTCATTTTTACCTCCCCTAGCCGCTTTTTTTCTTATCCATGATTCTCTTAGAGTCTTCCTCTAGTCTGACTTAGAGAATGGGACATATGTCCCATTACAGTAATACACTAGCAAATAAGTTATATTCAAGAAAAATGTTTCCATAGCTGTTCTCACGCACCACAGGGGGGCCATTATGAGAGGATAACAATTGTTTTAAATAATAAAATGAAGAAGAAATGTCTGTTTATGCAAGTAATCTGCAGAGGTCTATCTGTACTTAAAAAGAAAAATGTTGGGCACTCTAGTCTATTTTTACAACTTTCCAATGATTTAGATGAAGCTCAAATCGCCATTAAAATGCAAAGGACCCAAGTGATAGAAGCTACAAATTCCTGGTTAGCTGTTAGTAAACAGGAATCCAATTAAGCATTTAAAAAGTGAATTGGCCTCCCAGGGACAAGTTAACAATTCAATGTCCTGCCAACCGTTTCTATCTTCCCTTTTGCCCCTCCTGATTACCAAGACCTCCTCACTGCATGACACCAACACAGTATACTGAACAAAAGGTAAAACAAAAGTTTGCATGGCAGGGCTAAGACGTGGCAAAATTACAGAAGTTGATCAGATAATAGGGTTATGGCTAAGTTGGTGCATCCAGATCAGATGGGGTTCATCCCGGGGAGGATGGCTGCCCATTATGTGCGCAAAACTATAGATTTAATTTGGGGTAAAAGAATTGCACACCCGTGCAGTCTTCCTCGCAGTGGACGCCAAAAAGGCATTTGATTTGGTGCACTGGCCTTTTTTGTTTTGGGTTTTACAGGGGATGAATGTTGGTCCATTTTTCCTCAGTTGGCTTCAGTTATATTCTAATTGCATGGCCTGCATGAAAGTTAATGGGTCTTACTCCAGACCTTTCCATATTCAACGTGGGTCGTAGGAAGGGTGCCCTTTATGATTTGCTCAGTTCCTACAGCCTTTTACGTTACAAATCAGGAAACAGGATGCCTGGGGTTAAGGTGGATGAATGAAAATATAAGCTCTGACATTTTATTTACTTTAACGGACCCTATTCTATCCCTGGGGCGGCCATGGTAGCATTAGATTTTAGCAGGGTTTCAATGTTTCAAACTAAATATAGAGAAATCTGAATTGCTAAGTCTTACAGTAGTTGAGGACCAACTTTCCATGCTACAAACCAGGATTCCACTCAAATGGGCTACTCAAAGTATTAAATATTTAGGGATTTGAATTAGCAGTCACCTGGAGGTTTTATTTGCATTGAATTATAAACCCTTAGTGAAATCAATTAGTCAGGATTTAGATGTTTGGTCTGGGTTCTCCTTACCATGGTTTGGTAGAATTGCCTCTGATAAAATGAATGTTCTACCTAGATTCGACTACGTTTTTCAAACTATTCCAATTTTCATCCCCTCTAAGGTCCCACAGAATTGGCAACTGCATATATTTTTCTTTTATTTGGAAATGTAGACCACCCCCCGGGTGGCTAGAAAGATAATTTTCCTCTCGAAAGTGCAGGGTGGACTGGATGTCTCTAATCTACACTGGTACTATGCAGCAGCCCAACTTCAGGCAATATTAGATTGGAACAGAAAGAGTGAACAAAAATTATGGGTACTAATTGAACAATCATTGGTGGGGTCTATGCCGCTCTGGGATTATATTTGGCAACCCCGGGAGACCTGGTTGAAAATACCATGGCTTCTTCCAACCATGAGTCTTACCCTGCAGGTATAGAGACAATTGAAATTCATCATGGGGGGTAATCGTAGATACTTTTTAGTTCTGCTATTATAATTCTTTCTCTGTGAGACTGTCACTCATCATTTTAGACATTGGATAGCTCAGGGGTGACCCAATTTGGCAGGGTTTGGAGTGTACAGCAGTTCCTCACCTTTCAGGAACTTCAGGACAAATTTAGTTTGGAGGTGGGGGAAGCCTTTCAATATTTACAATTTCGCCATTTTACGGTAAAGGAGGGGATCAAGGAGAATCTAATGTTGGGTAAAACCCAATTTGAATATTGGAGTGATCATGTTGATTATATGACAGGTATGGTTTCTAATATTTATAAATTTCTTAATAAAGATTTACATGAGCGGACTTCTTTTGTTTTGGCATGGGAGAAAGATTTGGGGAAGAAATTGCAGACAAGGAATGGGACTGTATCTTTCTACACACACACAAAAAAAAAGAGTTTGATTTTGGCTATTATGTCAGAAAACAGTTATAAGGTTCTAATTAGGTGGTATTTAACTCCAGTGCGTATCCAGAAAGCATATCTGAGTATGGATATTTCATGCTGGAAAAAGTGTGGGAACAGAGGAACCTATCTTCATTTGTGGTGGGAGTACCCCCGAGTATCTTTATTTTGGAGAGCTTTCTCCTTTATTGAAGGGATTCTAGGTTTCCAATTAATATTTGCCCCTGAAAATGTGATATTGAAATTACCCTTAGCTATCCCAAGAGATAACTGGCGATTGGTTCATCAGGTTTTGCTTTCCGCTAGGTGCAAGTTAGCGGGGTGGGGGGGAGGTGGAAATCCAGATACTATTCCTTCCATTGATATTATTAAACACTTGAAGTGGGTTTGCTTTCCATCAGGCCTATACAGTAACATTCACGAGAGAGTGGGCGAGCGCCCGCTCTCCCGGCGCGTGCACAGGCCACTGTCCTGTGCGCGTGATTCAGTAAACCAAAATATTTAAATTAGGGCCTGCTGTAAAAAGAGGCGCTAGGGACACTAGCACATCCCTAGCGCCTCTTTTTGAACAGGAGCAGCAGCTGTCAGTGGGTTTGACAGCCGATGCTCAATTTTGCCGGCGTCAGTTCTCAAGCCCGCTGACAGCCACGGGTTCGGAAACCGGATGCTGGCAAAATTGAGCGTCCGGTTTTCAACCCGCGAGCCGATTTAATTTTTTTTTTTAATTTTTAACTTTTTTTTAACTTTCGGGACCTCCGACTTAATATCGCCATGATATTAAGTCGGAGGGTGCACAGAAAAGCAGTTTTTACTGCTTTTCTGTGCACTTCCCCAGCACCGGCAGAAATTAACGCCTACCTTTGGGTAGACGCTAATTTCTTAAAGTAAAATGTGCGGCTTGGTTGCACATTTTACTTACTGTATCGCACGGGAATAACTAATAGGGCCATCAACATGCATTTGCATGTTGCGGGCGCTATTAGTCTCGGGGGGGGGGGGGGGGTTGGACGTACGTTTTCAATGCACTATTACCCCTTAGGGGTAGATTTTCAAACCGCGCGATTTGGCGTACTTTTGCTGGCGCATCAGGCGCAAGCAAAAGTACGCGGGATTTTAGTAGATACGCGCGGAGCCGCGCGTATCCGCTAAAGTCCTGGATCGGCGCGCGCAAGGCTATCAATTACGTATAGCCGGTGCGCGCTGAGCCGCGCAGCCTACCCCCGTTCCCTCCAAGGCCGCTCCGAAATCGGAGCGGCCTCGGAGGGAATCCTCTAACGCCCTCCCCTCACTTCCTCTACCTAACCCCCCCCTTACCTTTGTCGGGGGATTTACGTCTCCCGGAGGGAGACGTAAATCCCCACTCGCCAGCGGGCCGCTAGCGCGCCGGGACGCAACCTGGGGGCGGGTACGGAGGGCGCGGCCACGCCCCCGGACCGCCCCGGGCCGAACCACGCCCCTGGACCCGCCCCCAAAACACTGCCGACACACCCCCTAAACGCCGCGACAACCGGGCCTGCCCCCCCCGACACGCCCCCCTCGGAGAACCCCGGGACTTACGCGAGTCCCGGGGTCTGCGCGCGCCGGTGAGCCTATGTAAAATAGGCTCACCGGCGCGCAGGGCCCTGCTCGCCTAAATCCGCCCGGATTTGGGCGGATTTAGGCGAGCAGGGCTCTTAAAATCCGCCCCTTACTGAATAAGGGGTAAAGCTAGCTCGTCGAAAACACGCGTCCAAATGCTGGTTAACAGTGCGCTCCACCGGACCTGTACTGTATCGGCCTGTATATAAGCTTTCTAAGTTTTATAAGATTTGGAATCGTTACTTATGTTATCATGTGGGTCCTAGCTTTCCCTAGGAGCATCTTTGCAGTCTTAGTTTTCTTTAGAGAATCATTACTTGACTTTGCTATTCTTGTTTGGTACTATGAAAGCTATTTGTCATCTCACTGTCTTTTATTGATGAGGGGGAAGGAGGGAAGGGGAGGTTACCATTGATAATGTTTTCAAATAATTGCAATCACACCAGATTTTTTTTATATTACAATGTTTTATTGGTGACTTGTACTTGTGTGAGCAATAAAATGTAATTGATTAAAAATTTTTTTTAAAAAGTTGATCAGATTGGCCAAACATTACAATTTGTACTATCGTGAGATGGCACCACGACCAGCTGCACTTACCTCCAGATGCTGCTGACCTACACTGATGCAAAACCCTCTTGCTCATGGGTGCATGCTGCTGTTGCTGGGGGTACTCATAGGTGTGGGGGCACTCACTCATATTGAAGGTCCTGTGGCGGGAAACCTCCAGCAGTGCTGCTTGATGACATCATGGGAGGCTGCCCTTTTAAGCCTAGCCATCCCGTTTCTCAGTGCCTAAGTAACAGGTCCTCCTGCCTTGTAGTGCCTGTTGCTACTACTCTGTGTCCTGCTTTGTTATTTCCTTGCCCTGCCGGTCCTTCAGTGTCTTGTTTTTGTCTAATCTGTCTGTCTCTGACTGATTTCTGGTTCTGATCCCAGCCTTGTACACTGACCACTTTTCTGGATTGCCACCTGCCTGATCTTTAGCCTGGAACTTGACACCACCTGATTGCTGCCTGCCCTGACCTCAGCCTCAAACTCAACATCATCTGCTTGCTGCCTGCCCTGACCTCAGCCTCGAACTCAACATCATCTGCTTGCTGCCTGCCCAGACTGCTGCTCGCTACTCAACTTTCTCTGTTTAAGGGACATTCACCTAAGCCCTGCCAGCCCCTGGAACTGAAGGGCTCAATCGGCAGGAAACGGGGATGGTATAGGTGAAGCCCTAGTACCAGTATGAGCAAGTCCACCTGCTTTTGGTGTGAGCCTAATAGGTTCGCCTGCCAAGCTGGCCAACCACGCCACAGCCCAAGGGTTCACATAACAGTATGCCAAGGCCAGGAGCTCAGTGGACTCGTCCCATCTTCAGCTTGGCACTCCAGATCCAACAGCAGCAAGACCACCTTAATCAAATGACCGGCATACTACAAGTCATTGTAGCCCAAATGGAAGCCATGCAGGTCATGCACCCAATCCTGCCTCAGCACCTTCTCCCATGGCAACAACACAGCCCCCGAGATCCATGCTATACTTACCACCTCCGTCTAAGTATGAAGGAGATCCAAAGGCCTGCAGAGGCTTTCTTAATCAGTGCAAAATGCACTTTGAGCTGCAGGCCACTAGCTTCCCCTTGAACCAGACTAGTCATGCTTATTCTGTTTCTCCTAGCAAGCTCCACCCTGGCCTGGGCTTCCCATCTATGGGAATGGAATGACTGCCTGGTGAGGACTGTGTACAATTTCCTGAATCAGTTTTGAAAAGTGTTCAACAAGCCTGGTTGATTCTGTGCCACCACAGAGTTGCTTCACCACAGAGTTGCTTCGTATTGAGCAGGGCAACTGTACAGTAGAGACCCACAACATTCAATTTCAGACCCTGGCCTCAGAGCTCCGTTGGGGCAAAAATAGCCTTGCTGCCATCTTCTGGTAGAGCCTTATGGACTGCACCAAAGATGAGTTAGATGGACGAGACCTGCTGCTAGGCCTAGACAATCTTATTACACTTGTGTTTGAGTAGACCTCCGCTTTCAGGAGCCGGCCTGATAGAGAGAGGTTTTCCCAACGACACTTCAGACTGGCACTGTTTCAATATCCCCTGGTCCCCGCTGTGGATGCAGTGTCTGCCTCCCTCACAGAAGAACCTATGCAACTCAGCAGGGCACAACTCACGAAGAAGGAGAAGCTGAGACACCGGCAGCTCAATTTCTACCTCTACTGTTCTGCTCAGGGCACTTTGCTGACTGATGCCCTATGAAGGCACAAAACTTCCATACCTAGGGTTGATGGGAGAAGCAACCCAAGGCCGACTTTCTTCCTCTCTGCAGTTACTCAAACCTATTCGTCTTAGCTCCCATGATTCAGAACTGTATACAGAGGCATTTATGGACTCTGGTGCCAGAGGCAATTTCATCGATCCAGGGTTGGTTCACCAGTACAACCTTCCCACAGTGACTTTGGATAAACCAGATAATATCTCCACCGTCTGTGGGGAGTCTCTTCTGGGCCAAATGCCATGATTGCCCTATCACTTACCCTTCACACTGAGTTCCTGCTCAAGGAAAGTATTTCTCTTTGTGTGATGACCAAGGCAGTCATCCCAATCATCCTGGGCGTTAAGTCACAACTCCATTATTGATTGGCAGTCTCTACAGATTGCCCATGGAGGGTCCACTTGCCAGCAACAGTTTCTCACTTGGGTTCCTTCACTAGTACCACTAGCCCGGTCCATGACTTCTGTCCTTCTGGGTCTTCCTCCTCAGTACTCCACATTTGCCTATGTCTTCAGTAAGAAGCATGCGGAGACTCTGCTGCTGCTGAAGTCTTACAACTGCCTAATTGACCTGCTCCCAGGGACAATGTGCATTAGAGGGAGGGTCTATTCCCTTGCTGGTCTGAAAACAATAGCTATGTTGAGCTACTTTAAAGAAAACTTGGACTGAGGGTTCATCTGCCCTTCCTTCTCCCCAGCAGTGGCAGGATTCTTCTTTGATGGGGGGAAGGATAACTCCCTCAGGCCATGCATTGGTTACAGGGGTCTTAAAGCTGTAACTTGTAAGAATAGGTACCTGCTACCTCTTATCACTTAAATTTTGATCGTCTGCAGGGAGCGCAAATTTTCACCAAACTTGATCTTAGAGGGGCTTACAACCTCATCCGGATATGAGAAGAATGGAAGATAGCATTCAATACCCATGATGGACATTATGAATACCGCATAATGCCATTTGGCCTTTAAGAACATAATAAAATAAGAAGTTGCCATACTGGGTCAGACCAAGGGTCCATCAAGCCCAGCATCCTGTTTTCAACGATGGTCAATCTAGGTTACAAGTACCTGGCACATACCCAAAACATGAAGTAGATTCCATGCTTCTAATGCCAGTAATAGCAGTGGCTAATCCCTAAGTCAACTTAATTAATAGCAGTTAATGGACTTCTTCTCCAAACCTTTCTTAAACCCAGCTACACTTACTGCCCTAACCACATCCTCTGGCAACAAAATTCCAGAGCTTAATTGTGCGTTGAGTGAAAAAGAATTTACTCTGGTTGATTCTAAATTTGCTACTTGCTAACATCATGGAGTTCACCCTAGTCCTTCTATTATTCGAAAGAGTAAATAACCAATTCAGATTTACCCGTTCTAGACCTCTCATGATTTTATAGACCTCTCTCATATCCCCCCACCTCTTCTCCAAGCTGAACAGTCCTAACCTCTTTAGCCTTTCTTCATAGGGGAGCCATTCCATCCCCTTTATCATTTTGGTCCCCCTTCTCTGTACCTTCCCCAGTGCAACTCTATCTTTTTTTGAGTTGCGGTGACCTGAATTGTACACGGTACTCAAGGGTCGGTCTCACCATGAAGCGATACAGAGGCATTAAGACATCTTTCGTTTTATTCACCATTCCGTTCCTAATAATTCCTAACATTGTTTGTTTTTTTGACTGCTGAGCCAACGATTTCAATGTATTATCCACTATGATGCCTAGATCTTTTTCCTGGGTAATAGGTTCCATATTAAGAGCTAACTGAGTAACTACAAAATAAATTGAGTACCTATCTTTCTCTCTCTCCTGTATCGGGACTGGTATTGCTGCTTGTGAATAAACTAAAATATGTTTATTGTTGTTTGTACCACTTCTTTTTGTGACCCTTGCATGGGGACTGAATAAATGCTTCTTTTACTCGGGCTTATAGTTCCAGAGCATATCCCCACCGAATCACTTCTAGGATCCACTGGTTCTCCTGCCTAAATCAAACAGGGTGTCTGGTACAAAAGCCACTGCTGACTCTAGCTGTGCTGTCTGAATGCTACTGAATTGTGATAACTCTGGGTCTTCGCCCAAAGGGGACTGTTGCATGCACCCAACCAGTGCTCTTGCTACATATCTTTCACAGATGGTTGCCTAAAGAGAAAGGCTAGCCATTTCAAATTATCTCTTTAGTGGAGACTCCACCTTCCTATCCTGTCAGTCCTTAAGCGTTGCTCCACCTTTGACTGGAGCGAGTGAAATAACTAGTCCATCTGTTGTTGCAGTGGGTATGGTTTTTCCACAGCTCCCCCCCATCCTCGATTAGCGCTAGTGTCATGACTGAGGGCCCAGCATGGGCTGGAGAAGAGCTGTGAGTAACCTGCACTTCTGAAGCAATCTTTAAAACTTTATCCACATGTTTAAACTTAGCTAAAACAGGCTGAACCAGACTGCTGGTGGGAAAATGCAAGCTGCTTCCTGTGGTACTTGAATTCTAATTAACCATTGATTAGCTACAGCTGAAGTTTCAGATCTCAAGGCATGGCTTGCAGTATTTGTCAATAGAGTGGAAAACCCATAGGCAGTGGAATGGAATCTTACCACTTCTTCTTGTTCAGACTGGTTTTAAAGGTAAGTTAACCTGAGCTGGAGATGAAATAAAGATAGGTGTAGCCATTAACCTGGTGGGACCAAGAGTCAGATTGGTGGCAGAAGAAACTCAAGCACAATTATCGTTTATTAAAACAGGTACATTTGGACACATTTCTCTTAAATTATTACTTTTTTCCTCCAGTGATTTCTGCAAACCCATATTACTTTCAGAAAAAGTCAGAGCAGGTAACAGAGGCAGAGTGAAGATGCTTTTCTTTTTTTTGTGTTTGGCACTGTGGATCAAATTTGGCGCAAGAGAGTCCTGTGAATGTGTGTTAATTGAAGCCGAAGGGAAGTCATGCCTCAGGTGTGTGGCTTCCTTCTTGTTTCTACTGAAAAGGAATACTGAAGTCCTCTAATCAAGAATATATCCTTTTAACTTGCTTGCAGTATTTCTCTTTCTGAGTTCTACTGAAATATATTTCCTTCAGAAGGATTTAAAACAGGTAACTTTAACAATTGATCATGTTTTTCTGTTTTCATTGTCTGGTGGTGCATATTAACTACAGGGTGATCACTTTGGTAAGCTTGGAAGTGCTATTAAATCAAACATTTTCTCTGGGCTTACCAGACAGATGAGAAGTCCTAGCCCTGCTACCATGGGGATGGTGTGGCCTTGTCATTCTGTCATGCTAAGGGCTCAGCTTAGGCTGGAAAACCCCTATGGGTGCAGCGCAGGATTTCATGGCAAGACAATATAACTGGAGAATCTTCTGCCTGTACCAGCCAACTTCCCTGCAGGTTGAGTCCTTGGGTTCTGCTGGCTGGCAGGACTTAGGCTGTGGCTGGGCCTTGGAGTCTGAGGCATGGACTGGAGTTGCGTGGAGGTAAGAGTGAACTGGAACATCTGGAAGAGACTGAAGCTGCATACAGGTAAGAGTGGAACTAGAACTCAGGAACAAAATAGGTCCGAGGGCCTCAAAGCAAGGGAAGAGCCAGAATGTCCTAAGGTCACAGGCAGGCAAGGGCAAAGCAGAAGGCCTAAGAGGCCACAAGAGTAAGGATAAGGCTAAGCGAGACAGTGCTGAAAAGCCCAAAGGCCAAAGCAAAATACAAAGAAGGGACCAAGCAGGAGGCGAGTAGACTCGATGACAAGGCAGCGGGTTTAGCAAAAGATAGGTTTAAGCAGGCTGAGCCCTGCTGAGTCATGGGATGATGGAGACTAGGCCTGGAGCGACTTCTGGTGGTTGGGAGGCTGCATAACAGGCAGAATCCTAACAGGTTGCTGCTCTACTTCCCTCGTGCCACAAACCCCATCACAGCTCTTGCGAAAGGAGCTAGCTACACTACCAATGCAGTGGGCTCTGCACCCCCTACACTTTCTCCTGCACTCTATACCTGTGATCTGAGGGTGAGGGGGGTGGGAGTGCTCCAAGTAAGGCTGGAACCTTTGGCTGAGTCAGTGCTATGGGTTGCTCCTTGCTACCGTGGCTTTTTTTTTCCCCCAAGCCTCCTAAAAGCTGTCCTGAAGATCTGCTCAGCAAATAAACTACAGCGATCTATAGCCCCAATTGCCCTGGGGGAGAAAGAGCAGCCAGCTTACTGATTGGTTGTCAGGAACTCCAAACCCTTACTCAGCCAAGGTCTCCCTGGAGAAAGCAGCCTGCCTGAGAGCCTGTTGCCCCAGGAGCTTCCTTCCTTCTCCAGATTTCTCTTGCCATCTGCTGGAGGAAGAGAACAACTGACGTCTTCCCTGTTATATAGGGAGGGACGCCTGGACAAAACTTGGATTCTGCCTCCATTTGCTGATAGGGGGATGAGTAGTACCTATCGTGTCTGGTCTGCAAGATGATGAGGAGAAAAGAATTATTATGATGCAAGACCCCAAAGGGGGATCTAGTTGAAATACCAATACAAGGAAAACAGTTCAATATAGACAATAAATACTTATCTGATAAAATCAAGTCAGTTTTTAAAGTTTGATTACTGGACGAAACTGGGTTGTTTTTTTTCACAGACCCAGGGCAGAGACTGAATGAATTGAAGTGGGGGGAGAGGAGTAAGAAAAAAACATTAATTGTTTGCACAGAGCAGCAAAAAAAAAAAAAAAAAGCTAACAACGGCAATGTTCCCCCATCTCTGCTCCTTACCTCCTTACTCCCCTCTCTGCACACCAACTCTCCTTTGTTCTTCTCCCCTCATTTGCACCTCACTCTTTGCTCACCGTCCACACTGTCCCCTCATCCTCACTTTTCTTCCCTTTCTTCTTCTACATTCCTTTGCTTATTCTACCCTTGCCATTGCACCAGTATCCCCACCATTCAACCTTCTGTCTTTGCCTTCTTTTCATGGTGTTAATCATCCTCTTTTCCCCAAATTTCTCTCCCTGTCTTGCCCTCCACCTATCACCTAGAGCTACTCTCTCTTTTCCCCTTCCCCAGGAAGTTAATCCTTAATGGGGCAAAAAAAAAAAGCTTCTTACCTTAATTACGACTCTTATCTCTATTTCCCCTTCCGAGGCAGGAGCTGGATTAGGAGGCTTCAACAGGGAAAAATGGGGAGGTCAATAGCTTCGGAGTTCAGGGCCAAGATGTGAGAATTTAGCAGGTTCAGAAGTGAAAGCAGAAAGCTCTGTTTTCTCAAAAGTTGCAAATAGCACGAAGGTGTGCTGGAACAGCTCTACTTCTAAGCAACTGCATATACCTTCCTCTTCCTTCCTGTTCTGCAGCAACATTTCTCTTCCTTCCTGTTCTGCATCGGCCCTGCTGTTCCTCTCACCTCAGATTGGCTGCTATTGATGAGGTCATCACTCTACGACTGCTGGCTGGGCTGCCTGAGGCAAAGAAAAAGACGCCAGTAACATAGAGAGCTGCTAGCACTCGGCTACCCAGTTGCCCAGACCAAAATTAGTCCAACCTGCACAAAACTATTTCTCCCATACAACAGGAAAAAAAGAAGCCAAATGTGGCTACTTTTTTCCCCCTTCGGTTGGCCACATAATGTTAAAATATATGGTATTTTCAATAATAATTATATTTCTGATGTATTAAAACATCCACTCAGAGAACACTCCGATCCACGAACACTGGGCTCATTCCTACACCATCACCAAAAATGGCCCACCTAACCTCAACAAGGGAACGATCCATAACAGTGGCAGGCCCAACACTCTGGAATAGCCTACCACCTCAACTCAGGCTCAACCCCACAACCCAATCATTCAAAAAGAATCTTACAACATGGCTCTTCAATAAAGCATAATCCAACTACCACCTACCACCCACCACATGAGGAGCTGCCCCCCCCCCCCCCACACACACCTCCCCCCCCTTACCACCCCACTTTCCACAGAACCGCATAACGATTTTTCTCTATCCCTTTATCATAACTTATAACAACTCCCCACAGACCAATTGATATGCATGATACAAAGTTTTCGATGCAAAATGTTATAAAGTGCAACGCTATATTATATATAAAATACAATGCAATATTTCATAAAGTTCGATGCAAATTGTTACAAAATGCAATATAAAATGTTACAAAGTTCAATCTAAAGTGTTACAATGTTTCAATGTAAAGCAAGAAGTCTGTTAGACTCCTCTGTTACAATATAAACCGGTGTGATATGTCCGATGAACATCAGTATAGAAAAATAGAAAAATAAATAAAGTATGCCAACAGGTGGATTTACAAATCTGCCAAATACATTACGGTAAATAAATATTAAAATCCCTCCCTCACCCCATTATACACAGAATGACATTCCAGTGTTAGTCCAAATACAGTTTTTTAACAAAGTTTTGAGGGAAGCCTGGGGTAAGAAGATAAGGAAGGAAAGAGAGCAAGGGCAAGAAAGGGAAGGAGGGCAAGAGAAATAAAAAAAAAAAAGCAACAATAGGAACTACCGTATATATCCAATATTACACGTCTACCAGTCTCCCTTTCCAGTTTTCTCCCCCCCTGAACAATGTGCTCAATAGTCTTCCCATCTCTCCCACCCACTAACATCTCTAGGTCCAGTGCTATTGGGTGTGCATACCATGAAATTGCATGGGGTGATACACCTGGGGGACACAGCAGCAGTGGACTGCAGAGCTGGCATCAGCCCAGTGCAAGGCCTATATGCAGCAGTTGCCACCTTCAGTCCAACAGGTGAGATCGCAGTGGTGGACCGGCACAGAAAGATAAAGAGAGTGCTGGGTTGCAGCATTTTGGAGCTGATGTCATCTTTTGAAGAGGCATGCCAAGCGATAGGCCATGAGACATGAAGTCCAACAGATTTAAGTCACTCCCACATACGTGGAGCAAACGTGGACTCGGTCAGCATGATTTTTTTTCCTGGTTTCACAATGCTGCTGCTGACTTGCCGCTCCTGGAATGCCAATAGCAAGAGTGAAAGCAGTAGGGGCAGGGTGTAGGCAAAAATCCAAAATAGCCACCATTCCCGCGCCCTTGGAGGATGAATCAGTACCCTGGACAGAGTTGTGGCCAAAAATAGCTGCCGAATTGCCGGAACGACACCGGTTTGCCGGTGGAGGAGCTCAGAGGAGCCCTTCCAGCCCTCCGAGCAAGGAGCACAAAGACCAGCCCTGTTAAGACGCGACCGCGTCGAGCCACAGGCTCGGCACGCGGTCCCCCGGGTCATGCTGAGGGAGGGGAAGAAAGAAAACCGCCAAGAGGGAAAGTATAGAGGAGGAAAAAAGACCCCAAAGGAAGAGAAAGCTTCCCTCACCCCGGAGCTGATCTTACCAGGGGGAAGTCGCTCTCAGAGCTGTTTTGCCGTCTGCTCAGAAAAAACAGCTTCTTTTTTTTTTTTAAATTTTATCCAAAAAAACCACTAGGAGCCAAAAAGAGAAACCTGACTACAAAGAACAGGCCCTCTCAGCGCTAGGGAAAGGTAAAAAATCCTCGGAGAGCCTGCAGCCATCTGGGCGGGCTCATGAGGGAGGGATCTGGACAACCAGATGTACACCCCATGGGCACACAGATGGGCTCAGAAAAAGGGTAACAACCCCGGCCCATCTGCCTCTACCAGATGGGGTAGGACCCACAAGGAATCCTAAAGAGAAAAAACCCCTGGGAGGAAGGCTCAAAAGAAAAAGCGTTAAAGAAAAAAACTAGCAGAACTGCAGGTTGAGCACCCTGTGCCATCTGCTAGAAGCAGAGAAAATACTGAGGAACTGCAGGTGGCACTAGGGTTTATGTGGCAGTGTCAGACAAGTTTTTTCTTGGTCTCCACCTGCTGGCAGGGATGCATAAGCCCAGGTGTCTGGACTGATCCAGTTACGTACAGGGAATTGCTATTTCAATATTTCTGCCCATAAAGTAGCAAATATCTAGAGCTCCCAAGTTGTTAGGTGCCATGATCAAATGGAACTCACTAATTTTCAGCTAGAATTTTTTTTTTTTTAATAGCAACAGAATGGTCATGGATTGACAATCACTGTAATAGCTTCTTATGTAGAAATAAAGGGTAGGTTGTGCATTCACAAAGCATAGCTAAAAACTGAAATGGCAATCCTAAAACTAGCTGTCCCTTGTTGCAAACAATACTTCTGAGTACTATAATTGAGTCTTTAAGGGGCAATTTATAAATTTAAAATGCAATTGTGTAATTTAAAAGCCTCTCTTATTCTTCGAGCATGTGTATGTTAGCAGCAGCAGCAGCAGCAGCATCTATTGAGAAAGCAGATCAAGTGAATCCATGCTTCAGCATGGCTCTGCCCAAGTGACCACCACAGTTATCTCCTGCTGCAGAAGAGCAAAAGAAAAGCAAAATTGCTTACCTTGTAATAGGTGTTATCCCAGGACAGCAGGATGTAGTCCTCACATATGGGTGACGTCATTCACGGAGCCCTTAAGCGGGAAAAAACTTCTGGCAAATTTCTAGAAGCTTTTGGTTTGGCTGCCTGAGGCTACTGAGCATGCCCGGCATGCCATGATATTCCCTGCCACAGGGGTCTCACTCCAGTCTTGTATGTAGCAATAAGCGTTAGCAAAATAAAATAATAAAGTCTGATGCCCAACTCCGCGGGGAGGCGGGTGGGTTCCGTGAGGACTACATCCTGCTGTCCTGGGATAACACCTATTACAAGGTAAGCAATTTTGCTTTATCCCAGGACAAGCAGGATGCTAGTCCTCACATATGGGTGATTAGCAAGCTAGAGGCTGAGTCATTGTCCATGCAGGTAACCGGGATGCTTTGTTGAAGAAATGAGTCAGCCGAAGAATATAGCAGGATGGATGTAGAAGGAGTTGGGATTAAACTGGAAACAAGTTCTTTAAGACAGATTGTCCATAGGCTGAATCCTGTCTTCCTTCCTTATCCAAACAGTAATGAGCTGCAAAGGTGTGAAGGGAACTCCATGTTGCTGCTTTACAAATGTCAATAATTGGCACTGAACGAAAATGTGCTACTGAAGTTGACATGGCTCTTACTGAATGTGCCTTTACTCGCCCTTGGAGAGGAAGGCCTGCTTTTTCATAGCAGAATTGTATGCAATCTGCTAACCAATTGGATAGAGTATGTTTTCCCACTGCTTTACCTGGCTTATTTGGATCATAAGAGACAAAAAGCTGATTGGATTTTCTAAGGGATGTAGTGCGATTCAAATAAAAGGACAATGCACGTTTACAGTCCAAAGTGTGTAAAGCTCTTTCCCCTTGGTGAGAGTGAGGCCTTGGAAAGAATGTGGGTACAACTATCGTTTGATTTAAGTGGAATTCCGTAACTACCTTAGGAAGGAATTTTGGATGTGTTCGGAGAACCACTCTGTCATGGAGAAACTTTGTGTAAGGTTCGTATGTGACAAGTGCTTGTAACTCACTAACCCTCCTAGCTGATGTGATGGCTACAAGGAAAATAGTTTTCCATGTGAGAAATTTAAGGTCACAGGAATCTATGGGTTCGAAAGGAGTATGCATTAACCTTGTTAAAACCAGATTCAGGTCCCATTGTGTAGCTGGAGGCCGAATTGGTGGCTTAAGGTGAGTGAGACCTCTCATGAATCTATTGACGAGAGGTTGTGTGGATATAGGTGCATCTCCTATCTTATTATGATAAGCTGAGATTGCGCTGAGATGTACTCTGATTGATGATGTCTGAAGACCAGAGTCTGAAAGATGGTACAAATAGTCCAAAAGAGAAGTAGTGGGGCAAGTGAAAGGATCAATATGGTTCTGCTTGCACCAAAAAGTGAACCGTTTCCACTTGTAAGAATAATTGCGTCGTGTGGAAGGTTTGCGGGAAGCTATAAGTACCTGAGAAACATTAGTTGAAAGATTAAGGGATTGTAGGATTAAGCTTTCAACATCCATGCTGTTAGGGATAGGGATTGAAGGTTGGGATGGCGCAACCGACCCTGATCCTGAGTGATGAGATTGGGAGCTACTCCCAGGCGAATTGGATCCCTGACTGACAGGTCTAGCAGTGTGGGAAACCATACTTGTCGAGGCCAATACGGGGCTATGAGTATCATGGTCCCCTTGTCCTGTTGTAGCTTCACCAGTGTCTTGGTGATAAGCGGTATTGGAGGATATGCATATAGGAGGTCGGAGTTCCAAGGGCGAGCAAAGGCGTCCTTGGCTGGGTGGTTCTTCTGTTTGTGCAGAGAACAGAAGTTGTGCACCTTGTGGTTCAGATGCGACGCGAAGAGATCTGTTGATGGTTGTCCCCACCGTTGGAAGATCTTGGTCGCAATGGAGGGATTCAGAGACCACTCGTGTGGCTGGAACTGGCGACTGAGTCGGTCTGCCAGGACGTTGTGAATCCCTGCTAGATAAGTGGCCTGCAGGAACATTGAGTGGTCTAGGGCCCAGTCCCAAATTTGTGCTGCTTCCTGACAGAGGAGATACGAACCCGTACCTCCCTGTTTGTTGATGTACCACATGGCTACTGTATTGTCCGTTTGGATTAGCACAGTCTTGTGTGAAAGGTAGTCCTTGAACGCATGCAGCGCATAACGTATAGCTCGAAGTTCTAGAAAATTGATTTGATATGTGGCTTCGAGTTTTGTCCAAGTCCCTTGAGTTTGAAGAGTGTGTAGATGAGCTCCCCATCCCAAGATGGATGCATCTGTAGTTAATGTTATCTGAGGGATCGGTTTTTGGAAGGGTAGGCCCTTGCGTAAATTGTCCTTGATTGTCCACCATTGTAGCGAGGCTCGAAGTTGGTGGGTTACCTTGACTTGATAATATAGCGGTTGAATGGCTTGGATCCATTGTGATCGTAGAGTCCATTGGGTGAGTCTCATGGCAAGTCGTGCCATAGGAGTGACGTGAACCGTGGAAGCCATGTGGCCTAGCAGGATTAGAAACTGATGAGCTGTCACTTGTGGTTGAATTGATATATAGTACGCCAGCTGGGACAGCGTGTGTGCACGGTCCTTTGGAAGAAAAGCGTGTGCTAGGTTTGTGTTTAATTCTGCACCTATATATTGGAGTAAATGAGATGGGTGCAGGTGGGATTTTTGATAATTGATGAGGAATCCCAACTTGTGTAGTAACTGTATTGTGCAATGAAGAGAAGTTACTGCTCCTTGCTGTGACTGACTTTTTATGAGCCAATCGTCGAGATAAGGGAACACATGAACACCTTGTTTGTGCAAATGTCCCGCCACCACAGCTAGGCATTTGGTGAATACTCGTGGAGCTGAGGCTAGGCCGAACGGCAAGACTCTGTATTGGAAATGGTGATTTCCCACCTTGAATCTGAGGTATTTGCGATGAGGTGGGAAGATTGGAACGTGAGTGTATGCGTCTTGAAGATCCAGAGAACAAAGCCAATCTCCTTGTTGTATGAGTGGAAGCATGGTTCCTAATGATACCATCCTGAATTTTTCTTTTCTGAGAAATTTGTTGAGATTTCTGAGATCTAGAATGGGACGTAGGCCTCCGGTTTTCTTTGGAATGAGGAAATACCGGGAATAGAATCCTCTTCCCTTCTGATTGTGTGGTACATGTTCCACAGCTCTTGCTGTCAGAAGAGCAGATAATTCTTCTTGTAATTGAGGATTGTTGTCTAGATAGGAGTTTATTGGTGGTAACTCCTGAGGGGGAGATGTGAAGTCTAGTTGGTAACCTTGACGAACTATTGATAAGACCCACTGATCTGTTGTAATGTTTTCCCATTGCGTGTAAAATTGGGAAATTCTTCCCCCAACTGGTAACTGTGGATGAGGGTTTGGTAGTTGGCAGTGTTCTCTGGAACGGTTTTCAAAAACCAGAGGTTGAAGTTGTTTGAGGTGGTGGCTGAGGCCGTGCGGCTCGTTGCTGTCGCTGTTGAGGACGCTGTTGGGTTCTCGCAGGCCGTGGTCTGGTGTTCTGTGGATAATATCTCCTTGGCCTGTAGAATGGACGCTTTGTGTCCCTATGGGGCGGCCTACGCGGAGGATGAGATGATGTATTATGTGACAAAGTGGAGAGCTGTTTCAAAGTCTCAGAGTGATCTCTAAGTTGTGCCACAGCGTCTTGCACTTTTGTGCCGAACAAATTGTCACCCTGACACGGCAAGTCCACCAATTTGTCCTGAACTTCTGGACGCAAGTCCGAAGCTTTTAGCCAGGCCCATCTTCTTGCAGATATTCCAGATGCTGCAGTCCTAGCAGAGGTCTCAAAGGCGTCGTATGCTGCTCGAACCTCATGCTTTCCAGCATCTAGGCCCTTTTGGACAATCTGTTGAGCTGCCTCTTGTTGTGACTGAGGCAGGGAGGGTATAAAGTCCTCTATCTGCTTCCATAAATTTCGTTGGTGCTGCGTCATGTATAGTTGATAAGCAGCAATTCTGGAATTGAGCATAGCCCCTTGATAAATCTTTCTGCCGATGAGGTCTAGAAACCTGTTATCCTTTCCAGGGGGAATAGAGGCATGCGTTCTGGATCTACGTGACTTCTTTTGGGCAGATTCCACTACTAGGGAATTGTGAGGAAGCTGAGTTCTTTCGAATCCTGGTGCAGTTTGGACCAGATAAGTAGAGTCCACTCTTCTGTTGACTCCAGGGGTTGTGCAAGGGTGTTCCCAGATTCTTTGCTGGAGTTGCAGCAACACCTCATGTACTGGAATAGCCATATTATGTTTTGGGGGATCTACGAATTGTAGGATTTCCAGTGTTTGTTGTCTTTCGTCCTTTTCAGCTTGGAGTTGAAAAGGAATAGATTCTGACATCTCTTGGATGAACGCCGAGAATGATAAGTCCTCTGGAGGGGACTGTTTCTTTGCTTGAGGAGGAGTATGTTCAGATAGGAAATCCTCCGAAGAATGGTCAGATTGTGTATCTGACCGTGTATCTGATATGGGCTGGTACTTATGAGAAGTTTGTACTCTAGATGGGGACATCCCAGATGTGCCCTGCAAGGGATCTTGATGGTCAGGTGAAGTGTCACTTGCTTCCCTTTCTCTCTCTATTTCTTCCTCTTCTTCAGGTCCAACAGGCAGGGATGCCAAAAGATCTTGGTATCGCTTCGTGAGGATTGCATGTAATTTCCTTTCAGAAGAGATGTCAGGGACAGGTTTGGAAGTGTGTTTAAACTTCCCTGGTGCCTTTTTTGAGGAAGGAATTAGGCCGTGTACAGGAGGGTCAGTTGAAGCTATTGTATAGTGAGGTGTTACTGTGGAAGTAACTGGTATGGAGATGGGAATCAGTGAAGAAATAGGCCTGGGAATCCATGAGGATGCAGAGGTCATCGATGCCATCGATGGCTGCAGCTGGATCGACGATGAGGCTAGTGATATCGAATCGGTAGCCCGTGTCGTATCTGAGCAGGTCGGGAACGTTGCCGGTACAGATAGTGTTGTTAAAACATCCGTTGATATCGGCATCGTCATCGAGGTCAATGGTTGTAGAGCCATGGAGATGGATGGTGGCATCGACATCGAAATCGATGGCGTCATCGACTCTGTAGTCGCATCGACTGGTCCTTCGGCATCGGCTCGACGGCCGGCATCGACTGTAAAGTCGGCATCGACCCGGTGGTCGGCATCGACACTGAGGTCGGCATCGGCGATGACGCCGGCATATTCTCTTTGAAGGCATCCGTAACTATTTGCTTGATTAAAGCCGTTAAGTCAGATACGGATGTCGATGGCAGCGATTCTGTAACGCTGGTCGATGACTTTTTTCGGCGTTTAGGCACCGGTTCCTCTGGCGGTGGAAGTGGAGGAATTAAATGATGTCTACGGTGCTTATGCGGTGGACGAATGTCAGACGCCGATTTTGTCGACGATGTGGATGGGGTTGGCGAGGAGGCGTCCCCCGATCCTTCGGTGAGGCGTTTGGTTATCAATAACTTTTTTGTTACGCCGGCCGGCGAGGATTTAGAGGAAGTTATCGGTGATGGCGGTGTTTGAATTTGAAAAATTTGGGCCATCTTTTCGTATCTGAGTTTCCTACCTTTCGCCGTCATTTCTTGGCACTGGGTACAGGCCGCGATGTTATGGTCCTTTCCCAGGCAGCGAACGCACTCGACGTGCAGGTCTGTAATTGACATAGTCCGGTTGCAGGCCGGACATTTTTTGAACCCTGAAGTTCTGTCGGTCGACATCCGTCGATCGATCGGTGTTACTTTTTGAAGAAAAAGTTATGGTGTTTGTCACCAGCCGGTGACAAACCGAATGAGACCCGGTAGGGTGAAAAAAGTTGTAAAAAACTTGTAACGTTGTGAGGTAATCACAGGCTCCTAAGAAGACCGCGATGCAGTCAGCAGCGCGGAAAAAAGAAGACTGGAGTGAGACCCCTGTGGCAGGGAATATCATGGCATGCCGGGCATGCTCAGTAGCCTCAGGCAGCCAAACCAAAAGCTTCTAGAAATTTGCCAGAAGTTTTTTCCCGCTTAAGGGCTCCGTGAATGACGTCACCCATATGTGAGGACTAGCATCCTGCTTGTCCTGGGATAAAACATGCTACCTTCCTCCCTGTAGTACATGTGTATATCTCAGGCAGGACATTATTCCCCTCCCCCTCCGCACCTTCTTGCCACTATATTTGTTTGTATTTTATTTATTGAAACATTTTTTTAAAACCTGCCATAGCCAAGGTGACTTAATGCACCTTTGAAATTGTGAGATCCAATAAGTAAGAATTATCTCCATATTTAAGTGTGAGTAAACAGCAAGTTGCCTCCATTTAACTATTTATGAGGTCTTTACTCACTATATATATATATATATATATATATATATATATATATATATATATATATATATAAATAAATGTTTCCATTTATATGATGTTGGCTGGGATCTAGTATTCATAGCCAAATCCATGGCAGCTAAAAAAAACAAACCATATATATAATGAGAAATTATTACTTACCTAATAATTTCCTTTTCTTTAGGACAGTCAGATGAACCCATGACAAATGGGTTACGCACCTCTACCAGAAGATGGAGACGGAGCAAATTGATGTCACAGTACATATATCCCTGCAGTGAAATCAGTTGTCTACAAAAGCAACTGTGGACAGACTAGCAAAAATTATTCAGATAACCATTTGAATACTCAGCCAACACTGAGCTCAGACAAGAAAGTATTAACACTAGTCTAGGAACTGGATGATCACTTACCAGTAACCCTGTATCACGTAGTCACTGAGGAGGACCATATTACAACCATTTGGCAGCCAAGGGAGGGAAGCTGGATTCATCTGACTATCCTAAAGAAAAAGAAATTATCAGGTAAGTAGTAATTTCTCATTTCTTAGCATCCAGTTAGATGAATCCAGGACAAGGGGGATGTACACAAACTACTCCCGAATAGGGTGGGAGGCTGACTGCAGTCCAGTCAAAACTGCATATGAAAAGGTTGTGTCCTCTCAGGCTTGCATATCCAGACGATAATACCTGGAAAAAGTGTGTAATGAGTTCCACGTCGCAGCTTGGCAAATGTCGATGGGAGAAAACAATTTCACTTCCGCCCATGACTCTGCCTGAGCCCTAGTGGAATAAGCCCTGACCTAACTAGGTAATGGCTTCCCAGCATCAGCGTATGCAGCCGTGACTACTTCCTTAATCCAGCGAGCTATGGTAACCCACGAGGCTGGCTTTCCCTGCCTAGTACCGCAGTGAAGGACAAACAGGTGATCCATCTTCCATAAAGGCTTGGTAACCTCCAGATACCGGACAATATGTCTCCTAACATCCAAGGGTTGCAAAAGACAATACCCCTCTACATCTCTTTCTCTGTTCAGAGTTAACAGGGAGATGGACTGATTCAATTGAAAGTCAGTGAACACCTTCGGTGGAAAAGAAGGACCAGTACACAGCTGTACCGCCTCTGGAGGAATGGCTCCCGGCAAGGTCTGCAGTTCAGAAACCCTATGCATAGAACAAACTGCCACAAGAAACACCATTTTCAAGATCAGTAACCGCAAAGTCAGGTTACGCAACGGTCTAAACGTAGGGTCCGCTAAGAAATCCAATACCAAATTAAGACTCCATAAGGGCAGTGGAAACCGCAAAGGAGGAAGATGTTTCACTCCTTTTAGGAAACGGGCTACATCAGGATGAGTCGACAAGGAACCACCATTCATCTGACCTCTGAAACAGGCAAGAGCCTCTATTTGTACATTTAAGGAGTTAAGTGCCAAGCCTTTATTCAAGCCATTCTGCTAAATTCCAAAATGAGTGGGATCTTGACCAACAAGGAAGAGTACCTCAATCCTCAAACCACGCCTCAAACACTAGACAAACCCACAAATATGCCAAGTAAGTGGAGAACTTTCTAGCTCTTCGCAAGGTGGAAATAATGCTGCAGAGTATCCACGTTTTAGCAAGCGAGCCCTTTCAAGGGTCATACCGTAAGACAAAATTAATTTGGATCTTTGTGAAGATTAGGATCCTGCCGCAACTGATCCCTGGGCACCGGAAGCTGCCACAGATCTACATACCACGGTCTCCTGGACCAATCTGGAGCAACTAAGATCACCATCCCTCTGTGGTGCTCGATCTTTCAGACTAATCTGCCCAATATAGACCATGGAGGAAAGGTGTACAGCAACTTGTCTTCCGGCCACTCCTGCATACCAAGGCATCGATCCCCAACAACTTCAGATCTCTCCTGCGACTGAAGAATAGCGGAACTTTCGCATTGCGAGAACTTGCCAGCAGGTCTAGAAACGGGAGACCCCAGAGATCCAGAATCAGCTGAAACACCTCATTTGATAGTGCCCATTCTCCTGGGTCCAGACTTTCCCTGTTGAGAAAGTCTGCTCTTACATTGTCTTTTCCTGATATATGCGAGGCTGAGGTCATCTGAAGATGTAGTTCAGCCCATTCCATAAGTTGATCTATCTCCTGCGGCACTTGTTGGCTCTTGGTTCCTCCCTGCCAATTTATCCCTGACATTATCCGGACTGCTCAACCCTGCAGCCTGTCGCCGAACTGTAAACATGCCAGCCAAATTGCCCTGACTTCCAAACAATTGATGTTCCAGAGAGATTCTTCTGCATCCATGCGCCCTTGCGCTGTCAGCTCCTGACAGTGAGCTCCCTGACCAACAAGGCTTGCATCTGTCGTAGGTACTACTTTTAAATTATCAAGATTCTGAAGACTGAAGTACTCACCATTCTTTTCGAGACTGACGTACTCACCATTATTTTCAAGATAAGTGTTTTATTTGAGGCTTTTTTCACAAAATTCACTTGTTCACAAAAATTGAATTTTAATTTAAAGGTGGTTAGAGGCATAAGCTCGATGATTAAAAAAAAAATAAAAAATATATATATAGGCTTTATGAAGTTGCAGATAAATAGTGCAATGGTTAGCCTAATACTTTGAGGTTTATGCCTTCTCCACTTAACTATTTGTTGTAAGAAACTGCTAGTTCATATATCTATTTTACCTTTGGCTGTTAGGTTTGTTATTTTCTTATTTATTGGAATTTTCTACCTTGGACTTATTTTCTTGGTTCTTGCACGTCAAACCTGTCAGCAGCTTTGGTCCTTCATATGAGCATTCACACTCTCTTCCCTGCCTCCCCCACCCTTCTATCTCCCACTTTATTTAGAAACTTTTATATACCGGTATTTGTGGGGACATCATACCGGTTCACATGGTAACTGAAAGATTGGAAAATACATTGCAACAGGGGAATGTAACTGGGCGGGGGAAAAACAGAAAGGCAGTAGGAATGATAGGAGAACAAGAAGGTAATAACCAAAACAATTTACAATGAAAGTCTCCTTAATAAGGAGGTTACCTGAAAGGGGACTGCGAGGGGGAGTGGAAGGAGTTATTCTGTGTAAGCATGGTTGAACAGGAGAGTTTTTAATTTCTTTTTGAATTTAAATGCACAGGGTTCAAGTCGCATGTGGACAGGTAGTGTATTCCAGAGAACGGGCCCGGCAATAGAGATGGCACGGTCTCGGGTGGAGGAGAGATGTGCCTGTTTCAAGGATTGAACGTGTAGGGTGCCTTTGTTGGTAGATCTGGTGGCTCGGGTGGACAGGGGGGCAGTGAAAGGGAGGTCGAGCCAGTTGGAGTTGTGGGTGTAAATGGACTTGTGAATTATGGTCAGAGTTTTGTAGTGTATACGGGACATTATGGGGAGCCAATGTAAATCCTTGAGGATGGGGGTAATATGGTCATGTTTGCGTGTGTTTGTAATGAGTCTTGCAGTAGCATTTTGCAGAAGTTGAAGGGGTTTGATAGAAGACAATGGGAGCCCTAAGAGGAGGGCATTACAGTAATCTAGTTTGGAGGTGAGGGTAGCTTGGATCACTGTGCGGAGGTCATGAGCGTAGAGCAGGGGTCTGAGTTTCTTTAGTACATTTAGCTTGAAGAAGCCAGTTTTGAGGATGGAGTTGATGTGAGGTTTCATACTTAGGTTGGGATCAAGAAGGACTCCGAGGTCTCTAACGGAGGGTTGAGCTGTGAGGAGGTTAAGTTTAGGGTCTGTTTTCTATCCCCAACCCATCTCTATTGCGCTCACCCTTTTCTCTCTGCTCTTCCTGCCCCCACACCCATCTGCCCCACCCTCTACAGAGCACCAGCTTCCCCCCCCCCAACCAACCACTCTCTTTGCCCCTTCCCATGGTACTTAACATCCCCTCTTTCTCCCCCACCCTTGTTCCCTATCTATCCAATAATGCTATTCTGTTTCTCCTCCGTTCTCCAGGATGTTAAACTTCAGTCACCATCATACCTGTGGTGGTCAAGTCTCTGGTTCCCAGGCAGCAGCCAGGTTATGAGGCTTCAGAAGGGTGAAGAGGGGAGATTTCAATGACAACTGCAGCAACTTTGATAATGTGGGCAAACAGGTTGGGCTGTGATGGCAGGCTGCTCTGTTTTCTGACATGATAATGTTACTGGCATGATAATTTTACGTGTTGCCAAAGTAATAAATAAGAATTAAAATAAGAGGAAGGAAAGAGGAAAAATAATAGTAAAGTAAACTTACAGATTACAGGACGTACAAAAGCAAATCTCAGGTTTTTGTAGGCAAACAAAATTGTGAGTTTTGATTTGAAAGAAGTATCTTGTGGCTTAACACCCATCATGATTTCTTTAGTGAAGGGTGTACAGTCTCCTCTCACAACTCCTATTGTGTTTTGGGACTTTTTCGTCAAATTATGACCCATAAATCATAACATTTATTGCTTAATTTTAGAGAACCATATTTATAGAAAAATAAAAATGAGAAATCAAACCAATGCACAATAGCTATATTCAGGATGGGGAGGATTCTGATAGATTTAGCCTTGTTGCCGGTTTAATTTATATCATATTTTCTCTATGTCTGGAGTTAGTTGTGTTTGGTGGTGTTGCTTGCTAGAAAACGTTAGTGATACCAGCACAAAAACAAGCTACAAAGAAACAACTTACTTTCCAAGTTTGCGTTTATAATTTGTTTTATGAGCACGGTGGTGTAAGAGCGCTCTCTTTGTGCAACCACATACCGCTTCCCCTTCCGAGCCTGCGAACAACATTAACTGCCCCCTCCTGCAGTCTCTGATTGGCTGCTGCCGGTGAGTCATCACACTGCGACAACTGGCAAAGTAGCCCGGTCGTCTGCAGTAAAGAAAAAAAGGTGCCAGGAACAAACAGGGTTACTAGCACTCAGCCGTCCATTTGCCTAGCCCAACCTGCAGACAAAAAAAAAAGTTACCACACAACGGGAAAAAAGAAATAGTCCAAGTGGGCGGGAAATAGCCCAGTGTGGCAATACTGTTTGACGCCTTCCACTATTTGTTTCAGTCGCCTCTGATTGGCTGATGACCATGAGTCAACATTCTGCAACTACTGGTACAGAAGGGACTTCCTCGGACGAACAAAAATGGCGCGGGTTACTATAGTAACCCGCGGATAGCCTTAAAATTAAAATAAAATAGCTATCCGCTCATCTAGCCCAACTGCACAAAAGATTTTTTTCCCCGCACAACGGCAAAAAAAACCTGGGCGTGAAATAGCCCAAACTGGCAACACTGTCTTCTACACCTGCCTAATTATTTCACCTCTGAGGGGGCTGCTACCAATGAGGTCATCACTCTACGACTGCATACTCCTTCTTCCTTCCGTGTCCTGCAGCAACAGTCTCCTGCATCAGACCGCCTGTTCCTCTCACCTCTGATTGGTTGCTGTCGAAGAGGTCATCATTCTGCGACTACTTGCTGGGCTGCCCGAGGCAAAGAAAAAGACGCCAGCAAAATAGAGGGCTGCTAGCACTCAGCTACTGAGTTGCTCGGTCCAAAACTAGTCCAACCCGCACAAAAATATTTTTCCCGCACAACGGGAAAAAAGTAGCTGGGCCTGAAATAACCCAATCTGGAAACACTGACAAGTGTATGAATTTTGTTGCATAAAAGGCTGTAGCCCTTTTTTCACATTAAATCAGAGAAGATGTTTTCTGCCTTAAAGAAACTGGTGGGCTCTGACCAGAGTCCTCTCAGGGATAAAAACATCCCTGCGGGACTGCAATCTATGAACCAAGCACTGCAGAGGAGGTTTGCCAAGGGAGTTCAATATAATAGTGAGTATTGCGCTTCTCGTGCACTGTTCTTTTTTTGCAGGCCATCGAGATCAGATGAAGCTAACAACTTTTGGATCTGATTCAAACCATTTTTTAAGGTAAATACTACCTATATCGCCTATTTATCAGAGCTTTATGAAATGGAAAAATATAAGCATCCAAATATTTTATACTTAATATTTAGTTTATTTATACACATATTTCACTTTTTTGCAATTTTAAGCAGATTACACCACAATTACAAATAAAAAAAAATCACATAAAACACATTAAAATCTAAAAACACAAACTTAAAAAACACCATCACAAATATAGTGCTATTAGATTAATATGGTTACAAAGATCTTTGCTGCACAGAGCTTAGGTGCTTTTTTTTTTTTCATGGTTAATGGTTTATGTTGAGAAAAATCGAGCTTAGGTATTGAAGTTAACCCCCTGCTGCATCTATCCATTGCACTATGTTGCTAGTTTCCTGATTCTTTCTTATTCAGACATGAATAAATGGAAGAAGGAATATGCATTTTGCTATCATGTCCTTCTGAGTATATTAACTACTTAATGGACACTCACAGAAACACAATGAATTCATCTGGTGTGGCATAACCTCTTTTAAGAAAAAAAAAAGGTGGTGGGGGGAATAAGTCCAACCTTCAGAGGGAAGGTGGTGCATGGACTAGCACATGCTCTACTGAAATTGATCTTTATACAATAAGGGTGAGGTCATTTTCAATAGGACCAAATATGAAAAGCACTAAAAAAAAATCCGTTCTTAGTATACATTTAAAATCAGTATAGTCACACTTTATCCTAATAAATATAGGTGGGTATTTAACTTCCCTTATAGATCTATAATCATATTTTAAGTTTGCAAGAATAGGTGCATGACAATTCCAGCCATAAAAATGGAAAACCTGTTACTTAGTTGAGTCCGTTTGAAATTATGAAAACCATAACAGACACCAAACTATGACACCAGCAATGTTGTTTTTTTTAAGAAAACAAGAGTGATCAGACAAAACACATCTGTTATTTTTAATGTTTCAAATTAAACTATTTTATGAATAGCACAATAATTAAATCATAGCATTAAAGGAAATAATAACATGGTCCTGTTCAAAAGTTTACACACCCTTAGTTCTTAATATTGTGTATTGCCCCCCTTTTGCATCAATAACAGCTTGGCAAGTGGCGTGGTCATTGTTAAAAAATACCATCCTAGAAGCACAGTCCAGATGTATTCCACACATTAAAAAAATGTGGAAAGAAGGCAAAACGATTACCCGCATGGTTAAAAGGGGAGGCAAAAGAAGCTATCTTAGCCAAAAGATCTTCATTCAAAAATTGGAAGAAGGATCTAACAGAAGAAAATAGGATAATGCATAAGCATTGGCAAGTTAAATGTAAGACATTGATAAGACAGGCTAAGAGAGAATTTGAAAAAAAGTTGGCCCTAGAGACAAAAACTCACGGTAAAAACTTTTAAAAATATATCCGAAGCAGAAAGCCTGTGAGAGAGTGAGTTGGACCGTTAGATGATCGAGGGGTTAAAGGGGCACTTAGAGAAGATAAGGCCATCGCGGAAAGATTAAATGATTTCTTTGCTTTGGCATTTACTGAAGAGGATGTTGGGAAGGTACCTGTACTGGAGAAGGTTTTCATGGGTAATGATTCAGATGGACTGAACCAAATCACGGTGAACCTAGAAGATGTGGTAGGCCTGATTGACAAACTGAAGAGTAGTAAATCACCTGGACAGGATGGTATACACCCAGAGTTCTGAAGGAACTAAAAAATGAAATTTCAGACCTATTAGTAAAAATTTGTAACCTATCATTAAAATCATCCATTGTACCTGAAGACTGGAGGATACTAATGTAACCCCAATATTTAAAAAGGGTTCCAGGGGCGATCCAGGAAACTACAGACCAGTTAGCCTGTCTTCAGTGCCAGGAAAAATAGTGGAAAGTGTTCTAAACATCAGAATCACAGAACATATAGAAAGACATGTTTTAATGGAACAAAGTCAACATGGGTTTACCCAAGGCAAGTCTTGCCTCACAAATCTGCTTCACTTTTTTGAAGGGGTTAATAAACATGGATAAAGGTGAACCGGTAGATATAGTGTACTTGGATTTTCAGAATGCGTTTGAAGTTCCTCATGAGAGGCTTCTAGGAAAAGTAAAAAGTCATGGGATAGGTGGCGATGTCCTTTCGTGGATTACAAACTGGCTAAAGGACAGGAAATAGAGTAGGATTAAATGGACAGTTTTCTCACTGGAAGGGAGTGGGCAGTGGAGTGCCTCAGGGATCTGTATTGGGACCCTTTCTTTTCAATATATTTATAAATGATCTGGAAAGAAATACGATGAGTGAGGTAATCAAATTTGCAGATGACACAAAATTGTTCAGAGTAGTTAAATCACAAGCAGATTGTGATAAATTGCAGGAAGACCTTGTGAGACTGGAAAATTGGGCATCCAAATGGCAGATGAAATTTAATGTGGATAAGTGCAAGGTGATGCATATAAGGAAAAATAACCCATGCTATAGTTATACAATGTTAGGTTCCATATTAGGTGCTATCACCCAAGAAATAGATCTAGGTGTTATAGTGGATAACACATTGAAATCATAAGTTCAGTGTGCTGCGGCAGTCAAAAAAGCAAACAGAATGTTGGGAATTATTAGAAAGGGAATGGAGAATAAAACAGAAAATGTCATAATGCCTCTGTATTGCTCCATGGTGAGACAGCACCTTGAATACTGTGTACAATTCTGGTCGCACATCTCAAAAGAGATATAGTTGCGATTGAGAAGGTACAGAGAAGGGCGACCAAAATAAAGGGAATGGAACAGCTCCCCTATGAGGAAAGATTAAAGAGGTTAGGACATTTCAGCTTGGAGAAGAGATGGCTGAGGGGGGATATGATAGAGGTGTTTAAAATCATGAGAGGTCTAGAACGGGTAGATGTGAATCGGTTATTTACTCTTTCAGATAATAGAAAGACTAGGGGGCACTCCATGAAGTTAGCATGTGGCACATTTAAAACTAATCGGAGAAACATCTTTTTCATTCAAAGCACAATTAAACTCTGGAATTTGTTGCCAGAGGATATGTTTAGTGCAGTTAGTATAGCTGTGTTTAAAAAAGGATTGGTTAAGTTCTTGGAGGAGAAGTCTATTACCTGCTATTAATCAAGTTGACTTAGAAAATAGCCACTGCTATTACTAGCATCAGTAACATGGGATAGACTTAGTTTTTGGGTACTTGCCAGGTTCTTATGACTTGGATTAACCACCTTTGGAAACAGGATACTGGGCTTGATGGACCCTTGATCTGACCCAGTATGGCATGTTCTTATGATTGTTATGTTGGAAAGTCTGTGTGCCCCATGTGCAGCTTCCTGGCTGATGAATGCAAATTCTCCTCCAATGTTTTCTGATAAGATACTGCATTTATCCTGCCATCAATTTTGACTAACTTCCCTGTGCCATTGTAACTTGCATGCCCCCAAAACAGCAGAGATCCATCTCTTTGCTTTATGATAGAGATGGTGTTGACTCCTCTCCAAACATAGCATTTATATTTGTGACCATAGAGTTCAGTTTTGGTCTCATCACTCTAAATTATTTTATTCCAGAAGTTTTGAGGCTTCTCTAGTTGTCTGGCATATTGTAAATGGGCTGTTTTGTGGCATTGGTGCAGCAATTACATTTTTGTGGCAACTCTACCATGCAGCCCATTTTTGTTCGTGTCTCCATATTGTGCATGCGGAAACATGCATGCCACTTTGTTTCAGAGAAGCTTATATTTCAGTAGAAGTTGCTTGTGGGTTTTTCTTTGCATCTCAACAAACTTTCCTGGCAGTCGTATCTGAAATCTCTCTTGGTCTGGCTTGGTATTAACCAAACCCATAATTTTCCACTTCTTGATTAAAGTTTGAACAGTATTGACTAGCATTTTGAATATCAATTTATATTCTTTTCCTGATGTATAAAGTTGAACTACTTTTGCTTGCAGATCCTTTGACAGTTCTTTTGCTTTCCCCATGCTTTAGTAATCACCAAAGTCAGTGTAGCCCTGGATGAAAAGATTTCACAAGAGCTAAGAAACTCACTAATTACAATCAAACAAGGCACAAGTGTGGCTACCTGTCCTTCATTGCCATCTCGACTTGTGTGTGTTAACTTTAATGTATATTATCAGCCCAAACTTTCAACAGTGTGTAAACTTTTGAACAGGATCATTTTATTATTTCCTTTATTGCTATGGTTTATTTAATGATTGTGCTATTCTGTGATACATAAAATAGTTTAATTTGAAATTCATAACAGATGTTTTGTCTGAGCACTTATGTTTTCTTAAAATGCTACACATCATACAAATTCTGCCAGGGGTATGTAAACGTATGAGCACAATTGTAACATCTGTTGTGGATGCTGGCCTATATCAGATACAGTAAAGGTGTCCATGATTAGTCTTTTATTGGAACTGATACTCTGAGATAAATTCTTAAGCATGCTGGTAACAGATCACTGTGCCATAGCTGTTTGTGTTACTGTGAACAAACTGCCTCTACCAGTTGACAAAATTAATACAAGATACAGCGAGAAATCAAGATAACATATGGAATGTCCGGATGGAGGTATATGTCTAGAAAACTTGCAGTCTATATCTGTCTGTAATGAGATTCACTTGCATCCAGCCAAGGAAGCAGACATGATATTTGTCAAGGCCTTTGTTCAGTGAAAGACCCAAACCATGTAAATGGCCAACTATTAGGAGAAACTTTTACCTGTGGCATTTTTTCTCATTTTGCAAAAAATGTTTGGGTTGTTTGGCTGCTTCTGACAGATTTACTCCTGTACATCTATTTCACATCTCCAAAAAGTGAACAAAGGTTTAGAACAGATGTATTGTACCCAGGTATCATATAGCTCTGTGGCTGCCTAAAGTTACAGAGGGGTCAATATTGAAAACGGTTTGTCCTAAGTTTGGTTCAACCCCTGACATTTCTGGATAAGCTCTTATCTGGCTATTTCGGGGTGGTCTGGGGCAGAGTGGTGTTATCTGGCTAATTTTTAGATAGTCTGATATATTTGGTGCTGTGACTATGCTGCTGAATATCTAGGTAAATGGGATGGATGAGTTTGTCCAACTTTGCCAGCCACCCAGCAGCTAAAAATGGATCTTGGTTTTACTTAGGGCAGCTGTAAATACAAACATCATACTATACACTAAGAAAGCAAAGGACATTCAACT
This sequence comes from Rhinatrema bivittatum, assembly GCF_901001135.1. NCBI lineage: Eukaryota > Metazoa > Chordata > Amphibia > Gymnophiona > Rhinatrematidae > Rhinatrema > Rhinatrema bivittatum. Next base: position 137,190,964 of record NC_042622.1, on the reverse strand, counting down.
TGAAGCTGGGCTTTATATATATCATGATGTGTGTTGAAATTGTTGAGGAAGGTTCTCCAGTTTTAAGCAAGAGCCTTTTCATTTGTCTCTTTTCATTTATTCCGGCACATTAGATTTTCTTCACTGAAGCAAACAGTTGCTGACAACTAAATGAATTTGATAATAGTGCTTTCATGCTTTGTCAGTTTATTAGAATCTGAAAGAACCAATTCATATTGAGTTTGCTATTTGGGTTCATTAGTTCTTTTGGTTGCTGGTCTATCATGATTAGTTTGTTGTAATTAACTGTATAAGATGGGGGTTTGATTTATTTTATGATTCATTTTGGAGACTTGGCACACATTTTAAAAAGATTGGAAGGTGTACACTAAGGAGTACATTAGTTTCAAAGGAGTTCTTTACATTGCCGTTCCTATAAGTCTATTCTTTTGGAAACCCTGGTGCGTAGTCTTGTTTCTTTTCTCCTCCCTATCCCAATACAGTCTTCTTTCCTTTCCCTTCCTTCCTTGGCCCTCTCAATTTCCTTCTCTACTCAGCCAGGTGCAGTATTCACTTTCCTCTCATACTCTTCTTTCCTTTCCTTCCTCCTCTCTTTTCTCTGCCCTACTGCTGTTGACGTCATAAGAGCATAAGACTTGACATATTGGGTCAGACCAAAGGTCCATCAAGTCCAATATTCTGTTTCCAACAGTGGCCAATCCAGGTCACAAGTATGTGGCAGGATTCCAAGGGGTAGATCGATTCCATGCTGTTTATCCCAGAGAAAAGCAATGGACTTTTCCTCCAGGAACTTGTGCAAACCTACTGAAAGCTTTCACTACATCCTCTGGCAACAAATTCCAGAGCTTAGTTATGCATGGAGTAAAAAATATTTTCTCTTACTAGTTTTAAATGTATCACCTAGTTACTTCATTGGGTCTCCCTTAATCTTTGTATTCTTTGAAAGAGTAAACAACTGATTTAACTTTTATTAGTTCCACTCCACTCATCATTTTATAGACATGTATCATATCTCCCCTCAGCTGTCTCTTCTCCAAGCTCTCTCTCTTAATCTCAAATATTCCCCTTACCCTGCTGCTGTCAACCAAGCTCAAAGAGCCTCTTCCTGGACCAGCTGCTGCTGCTGGCTCTTGGGGCCTGATTGGAGTTGAAGATCCTTCTGCGTTTATTCAGCTGGCAGAGCCTGAGGAATCCTGCTAGTTAGACTGCATTGCTCATCCTTGTGTCCATCTATTTTATACTTACCCATGTAATTTTCTGTATATATGCATTTGAAAAATAAGATACACAACTGGTCAGACACAAGGTGTTCCTACAATACTATAAATAATGCCTTAAAAGAAAACAAAATTGTATAGCACACAACGGAACTCTCAAGATTCTCAGAAGCTCTTGGGATCCAGGTACTAAGCATTTTAGATGTGTAACTAATGCTTTTTACCCTGAAATTTCCTCTTAAAGAAAGTGTAGCATCACCAATTACTGATGTCTGTTGCGCTACCTCTAATTTGCCTTGAAACAGTGGTGACTTGATAAAAGAAATGAGTTTTAAGGGTGACTCTGCTACAGCCCACTAATACTGTTAGAGCCATTAACATTATTACCAAAGTGGGTGTGGAAATATAGCCACAAGAGACCAGCCAGTGGCACTGTGATATTTATTTTAATCCTGGTAATAACAAATCAGAAAATTAGAGCCAAAGGCCAGATAGTTCCACACAAAAATGTCTTTTCTGTGCCTAGCTACCAGAATGAGCAGGAATTATCTCTCTTCTAAGCCAGCTGATTCCTTACTTTGGCCAGAGAAGAAGGAAATGGGATGCAGTTGTCCAGGCCACTCAGTGGTCTGCTGCTTGTTGACATTGTGCGCTCTCTGTGATGCTCTTCTCACACACATTATCATAGTCCTCATTGTGCATGTCGGGCCAGAATTTTTTTTTTTAATCTTTCCAATTAGCAGTAGATATTCTTTGATTCTGGCTTGGCTGATCTGGTTCAGTATCTAGTTATCTGTTGCATGAAATAGGGAGAGAGATGGCATATGTGGGAGACCATCTCTTGCTTGAAAGTACATTGTCTGTAAGTTAGTTGTGGAGCTTATTAGAATGCTGGAGGACGTATATCTTATTGCAGGTGATTTAGATCTCCATGTTCTGTGCTGAATGTCCTTGAAGCTGCAGGGCATAACATTTTTTTCTTCTGTGGGAAAGTAAGTGTTGATGATGTCATCCAAATGTGTGTGTTTTTTTCCTTCTGCATACTGGCACAAGCATGGGAATAGGTTGGCTATCCTTAATCTAACTGACTAGGCCTCTTACTAATGCTTATGACCACCCAGTGTTATACTAATCTAACACTGCTAAATATATGAACATACTGGTTCACAAGAATGCACCATCCGTAAAGATGTGGGTGACAGATCAAACAATTGCTTGCCCGGTTTGTTGTGCTACAGATTAATTGTTCTGTTATTAAGGCAGGAATGCAAGCTGTTTTATAAAACTTGGGTACCAGCCAAGAATATTTTAGGAGCCAGGGGAGCATTCTTTCTCTCCTCTTACCTGATTTTATTTATTTTGCTAATTTTTTCCACTTTTGCTTTTTTTTTTTTTTTGTTCTCTCTCTGGCCTCTGCCCATTCCCCACTCTTCTCTCTTTCTAGCCTCACCAAGTCTTGTACCTGGGTCTAGACCTATCGCGGTATGGCTCTTCCAAATTCGAAGATCTATTGGCATGCCTCCGTATCTGGTTGAGCTCCGGCATCCCCCCCCCCCCCACCTTAGGACCCCCTGGATTTATACCAAACCAATGGATACAATCTTACTGTTTTACTAAATTCACCCAAAAGTACCCTAACTATAAAATGGATTTGTAGATATCATCACGCATGAGGATCAACTTCAGAGTTCTCATATTGGTTTCTCTAGACCATAATAATTCATGTTTATCACCAGTAACCTATTTCCCATGATAAAAGCCTTAAATTCCTAGACTAAATATGGCAGGGAATAGGTTTTTAATTGTAAATGCCCTATACGCAAAGTAATCCCCCCTAAATTACCAAGGTATTGCTTTAGAAGGCACTAGCATCCCGTCTATTCTCATTCGGAAATGGAACGATGAGCTACAAATTAATCTGTGACCAGATGACCAGCAGCATTTTGGGTAGGATGTGCGCATTTCTAACAGCAGTAGAAAATCAATGTATGGATTATTTCATACATGTAGATTTCCTTTCCTTTTTTCTATGTTCAATCAGTCAAGCCCCCTCTGCTTTGTGTGATGTGACATGACTCAAACACATGATGCAGTACAAGTTTGTACTCAATTTTAGGAATATGCTGTTGTTTGTTAGTGCACACTAAAATGAAACCACAGGAAAAAAAAAAAGCAAACAAAAAAGAATGAAATACAAACATTTTGGCTGCATACTCCTACTAAATTTCTGGTTCTTGACAGAGTTGGGGGATGGATAATTGAAGTTCTCTTAAACTCACTTACTCATTATGTTTTCTGGGTTACTGAGATGAGGTTTTTATACCCTCTAACAGAAGCTGAAAGTTAAAAAAATCATGCTGTAATACTACCATAATTTACTTCTGGAAATTCATGTCTCAAACTGAATTCTGAAGAAGACTTAAGGGGCCTATGCAATATTTGTGCGCAGAAAACAGGTGTCCAGCCACCTATCCTGGGCGCACGATGCAATATTTAAATGAGGGGTCACGCTAAAAAGGAGGCGCTAGGGAAAATTATGCATCCCTAGTGTCGCCTCGGTTGGGAAAACGGATGTTCAGTCCACGGCCTGGACCGTGTATCTTCTGTGTGTATATTGGGTGACCAGAATTTTTTTTTTCAAACCCCACCCCTTTTTTTTTTTTTACCTAAATCTGCTCTCTTTGGTTCTTCCTACTTAGTATCATGACGATACTATTAGGAGGAATCACAGGTGGATTTTTCTTATTTTTTTCAATGCACCCTTGAACATGGCATAACTCTTACATCAGCGCCAGGCTGGCGCAAAATTTGCCATCTTGCAGTGGGCGCATTGGCCATGTGGGAAATCATTTTGTTATGACCACCGGCCGTGGCCGCCCGCGGCAGGCCCAACTTATGTCATACTTGGTTCTCTACCCCCGGTACTCTCGCAGAAGTGGCCAGTTGCTGCTGCCGCGTTCCTCCTGGCTCCCTGCACTCCACATGGCAGCTGGGATGCTGCCGACCTACGTTCCTATCCTGGACTTCTCTAGGCGCGCGCGCCATCTGTCCTCCCTTTAAAGGGCCAATGGCGGAAACTCCAGGCTCATCGCCGACTGATGACGTCACTGGCCCGGGATATTTAAGCCTCACCTCTAGCCACCACTAACCGACTTGGCAACGAGTTCCTTTTGGTGACAGTTCCTTTCTCTGGACCAGCTGTTCCTGCCTTTGAGTCTCTGCACTTCTCCATCCGGGTTCTGCGGGCCCTGGCTCAGCGCTACTTCACCTGCACACTCTCAACGCTGCCCGCTCCTCGGTGCCAGGCTCAGCACCTCTTCACCCGGTCTCTCTCAGCGCTTCCCGCTCCGCGGGCCCTGGCTCAGTGCTACTTTACCTGCACACTCTCTCAACGCTGCCCGCTCCTCAGGCCCTGGCTCAGCGCTGCTTCACTGGACTCTCTCTAGGGCTCCCCACTCCTCAGAGCCAGCCTCAGTACTACCTTACTTGTGAGTCCCTCCCGCAGTGCCCTCTGCTCCTTGGGACTCTCATGGCACTTCTCTTTCAGGACTTTGCTACAGTGCCTTTCTCAGCAAGACTGGGCTCAGCGCAGTACTCACCAGACTGTCTCGCGGTACCCCTGCTCTTCGGGGTATCACCCTGCGCTGCTACCCTCCTCGCACCTGCTACACTGGGTCCCACGCTCTAGACTTTATTCAGCATACTACAGTTCGTGTCTCTGCACCTGTACCTCCTCACCTCGAGGCCACTCCCACGTGGTCCTGCTCTACTCCCTTCAGAGCAGCAGTGGCCTTGCACTCCTTGAGCCTCTTTCTCCTCTTCCTCCCTCGGAGAGCGCTCCTGTCTCGAACTGTGCCTAACCTCTCTGATTCTCTCTGCACTCACTTGCCTGCCCCTCTCCGGGACCAGACACACAGAGGCACTCCTAAGTCCTGCCGGCACCCAAAGGCTCAACCTGCGGGAACGAGGGCTGGTACAGGCGAAGTTCCAGCTTGCCTGGGTTCCCGGCCAGCCTCGTCTCCCTACAGTGGGGACCTGTGGGGCCCAACCCTTCAGGTAGCAACAACCCCACCTCGGGCCAAGGGTCCACAATTCCTAACACTTTTTTGCATCGCAGGGATTAGCTAATAGCTCAACTACATGGAATTTACATGTGATGAGCGCTATTAGCTATGCAGTGATTTGGACACATATTTTGGACACGCTAATCTCTGTATTGCATGGGGGGTTATGGACCCGTGGCCAACCGTGTTCTAGCTGCTGTGCATGGTATTGAATTGACCCCATAATGCAGATATGGTTAATATAAAGAGGCTTTCTTTTCAGCCTGTTGCACCAGTCCAGACTATTGGGTTATCCTCCGCTTACTAGAAGATGGAGACAGGGCACACCCATTTTCAGTGACATCATCACTTGGTATATAGTCTGGTGCTGCACCAGCAATAGTCAGTATTTCTCTGTCTCCAGCAGATAGTGGACACATGCTGGACTGGTGTAAGGATTTCTTGGCTCCCAGGTCTCCAACCTTTGAGCCTAGTCCCTAGTGGAGTTTGCTTCCAGGGCAACGGTTTGTGTGCTGTTTTCCTTGGTGGAGCAGGATCTCTGGCTCCTAGGCAACTATTTTTGTGATTGTTCCCCTAGTGGATCAGGCTGCGCCCAGGGTTCCTTTTGGGCCTGGTTGAGCAGGGTCTGGATTTTGGCTGCCAGGATTCCCTTGGGGGTCTGGTTGAGAAAAGATCTAGATCTTGATTCCCAAGTTCCCTTGTGGGCTTGGTTGAACAGCATCTGGTAAGCAACTCCCAGGTTCCCTTTTAGGTTTGATTGAGCATTGTCTGGCAGGTGGCTCAGGACCCTGTAGGCAGTTCCCAGGCCTCCAACTGAGCCTGGTTGAGACTCGTGGTCTGATAGAGAAGGCCTTTGGCAGGTGCCCCTCTACCTGAAGCTTATGGGCGAGGGCCCTTCTCCCCCTTCCCCCCCCCCCCCCCCCCCCCCCCCCCCCGCATGAATTGAGTTCCCTTTCCTCTGGACTGACTGGACTAGGCAACAGCAGCAAAGCTGTTTTTATCAGAAATAAAAAAAACCAAAAAACCAACAAAACCCCACAGCTGTCGAAATGCTTCCAGTTTTTTCCCTCCCTGAGGTATGTTTGAACGGAAGCTGCTGCTGTTGTGGAGATGACCAGTCCTTAAGGGAGTTTCTCTGTTGTCTGGCAGAAGCATTTTTGGTGGCAGACTCTGCAGCTGTTCAAAGAGCTGGAACTTTCAATGGAATGTCCTGTGCATGGGAAAAGCCGTAAGGCAAAGGAAAGCAGACCATGGCAGTCCCACTGGCAGTGCCAGCCACTAGTTTGTGGTATTTTATGATGCCACACGTTTATCACTTGTACCTATTGGGGCTGAGTGGGTGACTATGGGCAGAGCAACTCTGTTATGTACACAGACAGTGTGAACCCAGCAAGACCACACGTTCAGCACAAGGCTCACTTGCAGAGGGCATCTTGTTAAAGGCATTATGAAGATCTGCAGTTTAAGCTATGCTTTGGAGGGCCTGTTTTTACCTTCACCTTCCTGGTGTGCTTGTGGGAAAGTGCTCAAGCCCCAAATAAAAAAATACCACTTGCTCCTCCCAGTCCTCCTCAGCCCAGACTCTTAAAACACTTTCAGGCCAATACAGTAAAATGCGGCCACGGTTAACCTGCTTCTAACCCGCTTTCTACTCACAATTTGGCCGTGTTGGTCCAACCTGCGATTCACTATCCCTTTTAACCCATCCTTACCGCTTCTTTAAATCAACAGGTAACCCTTTCCTCCCGCGGCATGTGTATGAGATATAAATGATCGGATTAGCTATTCCCTCCCATTCAGTAACATGCGCCCCGACTATCGCCTTTTTAACCTGCAGTTTAGCCGCGTCTTTAACCTGCTAAATTACCGCCTATCCTTACCCCTGCGTTAGAGGCAGGGGTAAGGGTAGACGGCAAACTTTCCCCCAGCCCCCGCTCACCTGCCCTGGCCGCGTCCATGGGTGCCGGTCTCCGGGGCAGCCCCAGTCCTCTCTCCCCTCCTCCCGAAACAACTTTAACCAAAAGAAAACCTAAAATCACCTCCTCCCGAAGCAAGGCGCAGGGCGAAAAGCGACTCTACATGTAAAGTATTGTGAATAAGTGTAACCAAAGTAAACTTACTTTTTCTTTCTTTCAGCCCTCTCTGCCCTCCTGCGGAGGCGCGCACCGCGGCTCCCCTGCCTCCCGGGGGCAGCCAGCGGCGAAAGCGGCTTCCAGCAGCCCCCGCCGGCGAAGACGAATGAACGCATGCCCGTAGTGCACGGGCGCTCAAGCCAGCGAAGCGTATGAACGTACGCCGTGATGTCACGCATGCCCGTTCATGTGCTTTCGCTGGCTTGAGCACCCGTGCACTACGGGCGTGCGTTCATCTGTCTTCGCCGGCGGCGAATAATTATTCACAATAGGGCGCCCGGCCCTAACGCACCTCTTTCTACCGCACCTTACTGTATCGGCCCGTTTGTGTGGACAAAAAAAAGGGGGGGGGGGGGGCACTAGTGTGAGTGTTGGAGTCCAGAAGCATTAGTAGGATTCTTATTCCCTCTCTCTAGGAACCATCTTCTTCAAAGGGATGTAGTGCCCTTCCACCCTATGCTGATTAGTGAATATTGGGCTCCCAGGGTATCTCCTCCACCAGATTCCCTTGTAGCCAGCAAAGTAGCTGATCATGGTGGAGGATAATCCCTTGGGAATAAGGAAAGTATTCTGCTGAAGAGTGCTCCCCCATCATTGGGTTATTCCATAGAGAGAGGCTGGTTCCCGCTTTCCCTTTGAGGTAATGCCATGGTATTGGCCGTTGACGACAAGACAGGGCAGCAGGTTCAACATTTAGAAAGTATTCCCTTTTAGGATTACTATTTGGACAAGATCTGAAAAGGATGATTCCCATTGTTTCCCAGATTTCCACAGGATAGTGGCCATAAGCCTCATGACTATTTGAAGCCATGTGGCCTTGAATGTCAGAAGGGTCAGCCCAGGGAGGTGATACTCTTGTCCAAATGTCGATCAGCCCAGTCATAGGGTGATGAAGACAATTCTTGTCTTTACAGAGATTTCTCCATATACTCATCTGGCCCATGGAGAGTTGGTAGGCCCCACCCCCCAAACTTGTAAAACCATTCTGGTAGGCAGCTGGTTACAGTGGCCCTACTGTGAGTGATTCCTCGCCACATCAAGCCCACAGTTCTGGTCATGGCATGGGACAGGTGGTCCCTAGAGGTTGCCATTCCTTTGTTTCAGTGTTTTGAGAATGTTTCCCTGTGTGTCAGTCTCCAAGATTAGGTAATAAATGCTGCCCGGGGGAAGCTTCAGAGTTTGATAGCCATGTTCCAGTACCACTCAAGGCTCATGGTTTAGCCTGGTACTCTTATTTGGGGTTCTAAAAGAAAAGGCAAGACTGGTCTGGCACTCCCTCAGTCAGAAAATAATTGTTGGATGTCTTGGGATGTCCCTCTTCGGAACCCTTGCTCCGTCAGTTTGGCAGCGAGGCATGAGGAGTTCCTTTCTTTCTTAGAACTTTTAGAAGCTTCTGTTGAATTCTCATTTGGAAAGATCTCTTGAAGTCCGTCCTTCCTTTTGTGTTTTACATTTGAAGGAAGCATGTCCGCTCTTGACATCTGACTTGCCTTGATGGCAAAGTTCTTCGCTCCTGAGTCAGAAGGATACATCCTAGCCTTATTTCAGTCTGTGCCTATCAACTTCACCTAAAGGGGCTCAGGTTCTCGGAGTCTTGGACTGAATGAAGAGCTGCACAGGAAGTCTGGCACCCTTCCAGTCTCTGGGTTTGCTGGGGGTGCTTGCCCTGATACCAGGGTGGGCAGAGGTTTTCTCACTCAGGTAAGAGTCAATAAATTGTTAGCTCAAATGTGAAACATTCCACAGAGTTCCCCAGGAAGTAGGAGTGTCACCAGCTCCTGGGTTCTAACATAGTAATGAAAGCAGATAAAGACTAAATGGTCCATGGTAGTTAACTACATGACAAATAGAATTTTCTCTGCCCCTCCTGTTTTATGAAGTCTGTCTGTTGTTCCTGAAGTTAATTATGTTTTAGGGGCAGTTGGTATTTTCCATTGCTTAGACATAAGAATTCTGATTGTTGCTGGTGCAGAACCATCCTATATACCAAGTGATGATGATAATGAAAAATGCTAGAGATGATGTCCTCTGTCTCTATCTGCTAGTAGGTAGAGAGAACCCACTAGACTGGAATGATTTAATAGGACTCAAGGAAAGGAAATTAACAGATAAGACTAAATTTAACTTTATTTTTGTGCACAAGACAGTGTTTCTCAACCCAGTCCTCAGTTAAAAGGAAAAAGTAATTCATCAGACAAGGTTAATCCATAGTCTATGAAACTTGCCAAGTCCCCTGTGGATCCCAGATTTGATTGCACTTTGCAAGATCCCTCTTGCAGCATTTGTCAACTCGGTTCTCGGGACATACCCATTCAGTCAAGTTTTGGATATCCACAGTGAATATGCATGAGAGCTTTGCATGCACTGTCTTCATTGTTTGCAAATGTATCTAATGCATATAGTCATTGTGCGTATTCTGAAAAATCAACCAGATGAGTGTGTCCCGAGAACTGAGCTGAGAAGTGCTGCAAGAAGGATCTTGCAAAATATAATCAAATCTGGGATCCGTACTGGATGTGGCAAGTTTATTAACTATGTATTAACTATGCCTGATGATGATTTTCTGTTCAGATCTCTGGGACAATCAGTCTAATTACTTTTACCTTTTTAACTAGATCGGTGCTGGTAAAATTAAAAAAAAAAAAATCTATTCTGTACTAAGGTATCTGAATGAGTAAATGAAAAAAAAAAAATCTGCGAGTTCATTACTGTTCTAAGATATTTCCTGTTGTAAGAATATTCTGGATTTTACGGTATGTTAACTGATCTCCACAGAGACCTTTAAGGAGAATCCAGTATGCCCTGTCCTAATGTATTGAAGAGAAATTTGATTTTAGCTCTAAAGGGATTTTTGTTTTGTTTTTGTTTTAATGTTGCTCGAAAGATGCACGATATTTGCTTCACTGACCCTGATGCAGTCTCTTATGGCTATACAGTTTTTACACTGTTTGAAAATAATTGTGCTGACAGGAAAATTTTCTGACACATGCTTTTGTGACATTTGGGGCTTGATTGACTAAGGATTTTCTCGCATTCTGTGTCTATGGGATAAAAATTAGATTAATTCAGGCCCTAGGTATGTTATATGACCTTTAGTGTGAATTACTAAAAATCAATGATGTCACCTTCCATTTCTGTAACTGAACTTTTTTTTAAAGGGAGAGCAATATTTCCCTTTTTTTGTTCACTCTCACACTACTGGAAGCCAGATATTAAAAGTATGACAACCATTTGTGATACATATATATAGAAACATAGAAATGTCTGCAGAAGAAGACCAAACGGCCTATCCAGTCTGCCTAGCAAGCTTCCACATTTACTTTTTCTCATACTTATCTGTTACTCTTGGCCCTTATCAGTAACGTTTTGGTTCTAGTTACCTTCCACCCCCACCATTGATGTAGAGAGCAGTGCTGGAGCTGCATCTAAGTGAAGTATCAAGCTCAGTTGGTTAGGGGTAGTAACTGCCATAATAAGCAAGCTACTCCCACGCTTATTTGTTTATCCAGCCTATGCAGTTCAGTCCTTGTTGGTGGTTGTTTTGAATATAAATCCTCTTTTCTTCATTCCCCCTGCTGTTGAAGCAGTGAGCTACGACTGGAAAAAAGTAATGTGAAATAATTATTGTTGCCTAGGGCAGGGACATACAAACATTTTGATATAGAGCCCTTGCCCCTAAAAGATTATTTTTAAGAGACTAGCCGCCTCTCTACCCCAGTGGGCAGTTCTTCACCATGCTGTCACGGGGTGGACTGGCTGATCTTTTTTTCTTCCCTTGAGGTCCTATTTAGCTTCCCTTTTCACTTTACATTAGTCACCAACTGTGCCTTCCTCTCTCCTCTCTCCATGTTCCTCTCTTTTACCTTTCTCGACCCAGCAGCACAGGGACAAAGTGAGATTGCTCCCTCTGTCTCCAGCAGCTTCCCCCACCTCATGCTTCAGTTATGCTGGCTGTTTGTAATCAGCAGCCAGCATTCACCTCCTCCTCCTCCCCAACCAAGTACTTCACATTCCCCAAGGCTGGGAGTGCCTCCCCATTTCAGCACCACTGACCTAGCAGCAAGCTGAGCCTTGCTCCAAGTTATGAATAATGATCACTGAACCAGTTGTATCTCTTGTAATGCATGCCTGAACATGCTTGGCCTATACCCAAGGCTTCTGACGCCAGTTTAAAGTAGCAACAATTTTTTTTTGGCTCAGTGTTTTCCAGTGCTTTTGAATTTCCAGCTCAATTGGAACTGCTCTTTTTTTGGGCTATTGTGCCTTTAGCCGTCATTCACAACTCCTAGAGGGTTTCCCCCTATTTTATATCTCCTTTCGAATACCCTTATCCTAGTTATTTCAGTGACCATCCTCAGCAGGGTGCCATACAGGAGAACTCCCCTAGAACCCTGGACTCTTTCTTGTGGACCCTAAATTGAGCCACTCTTGTTTTACCGTTGCACAATGCCTGGAACGCCTCCAGAGACTAGAATGCTGCCTTCATAGCATCCTTGGCCAGCACAGGGAATGAAAGACCTGACCCAGGAGGTGGGCCCAGATATTTCACATGGCAGTGCACAGCATTTGCCATTGAACCACTTGACTAGCCCCTCAGATTTCAGCAAGGCCTTTGACATGGTTCTGCATCGGTGACTTAAAAACAAATTGAGCATCCTAGGTATAGGTCCTAAAGTGAGTGGGTTAGAAACTGGTTTTATGGGAGGCAACTAAGTGAAGTGGTAAACAGAGTTCACTGTTGCAGAATAGAGGGTTACCAATGGTGTGCTGCAGGGATTGTCCCTGGGTCTGTTCAACATAGAAATGTGGCAGAAAAAGACCATATGGCCTTCATCTGCTATCATGGTCAATGTTGCTATGGATATCGATAATCCATCCTTTTTATCCTTAATGGGACCACCTCATTTTCCAAAACAAATTGCAAAAAAATAAAAATGATGTATTTTGGTATGAGCAGATTAGAAATATTTTAATAGATACCTTCATACACAGGACCTGCTGCTCAGTACACTTGGTTATTGCAGCTACTGTCCACCATAATAATCCAAGTTCTTATGAAAATGACCATAACATTTTCTTTCTAAAATTTTTCTGTGTATAAAAACAATGTATTTCCTAGCCTGTAGACAGATGGACTGAGGTCCAGTGGATTATTCTCCCTTGCCAGCAGATGGAGATGGAGAAAGCTGACGTCACAGTATATATATACTCCTGCAGTGACCCCAGCCTGTCCGTATTCTCTGTCTCCAGCAGATGGTGGACATGCATCTCCCTATGGGGATTGCTTAAGGGTTTTTGGAAGGAGAAATTTGACTTCTGGAAAAGAAAGCCCTGCTCTCCTGCAGTGATACCAGATGATCCCTCCCCCATTTGAGAATCCCTGAGGTGATTTCTGTGGTCCCTCAGAAGTGTGCCTTGGTCCGGTAGCTGAGTTTCCCGGTGTGGACTTAGCTACTTGTTCAGCTGAAAGGTAGCAGGTGCAGGAGGCTGAGCATGGAGGTGACAGCAGATGCCCTCTGCCCCCACAACTGGAGACCATCTTTGTACTGAGCCGGGTAAGCGCTGAGCTCAGGTAAAGTTTAAAAAGAAAAAAAAGTTTTACCTTCGGAGACAGAGGGGTTTTAGAACTTCCTCCAGTTGTCATGCACGATGTACTGTCCCGACGTTCATTCCAGCTCTCATTGGGGTTGGGGAGCTGGGGAGTCTGGTGGGTTGAGCAGTCTCAGTGGGCTAGGCCCAGTAGTTAGGTTTTTTTGCTTGCAAGCCGCATGGTAGGTCGCGGTGGCATTTTCGCGAACACCTGTGCGTGATTTGCTGCCCTCTATAGGCTGTTGGTGTGTGCAGTGTGTCTGCTCTGCGCACACATTGTGTGCTCAGTTTTGGGCGCGCCTTTTGTGCGCACAAATTTTGAACTGTTTCAAATGCTTTAGCTTGGCACACAAATTCTGCGTGTGCCTTGCCGTGCTTATTTCTCTGGCGCTTAATTTTTCTGTGTGTAAATTTTTGAGCACGAGCCATTTAGATGCACGATTTCTGTCGCAATGGCGTCAGTAAACAAAAAGCCTAAGCGCCTTTCTCATTGTATTGCTTATCATATTAGGGTTTCTCAGCTTGACCTGTCTTCTAACTTGTGTCAGGACTGTTCGGACACTCAGGAAGAGTTGTCTTCCTTCAGATTTTGCTAAGCCTGGCTCTTCCCATTCTGATGATGGGTTAGTTACGGCCTTGGCTGGAGAGATGCCAGACCTTGGTTCTCCCTTGACTGGCTCCTCTGCAGGAGAGGGCAGTTCTGTGGGCCCCGCTCCAGTTCCTTCTGGGTTTGGTTTGGACCTGGCTGCTTTATTTTCAGTGGAATTTTTCAAGGCTTATAAGCTTTTCTTTAGGTGCAGTCCTCTGCTTCACCCAATCCTGTTAGGTTGGACCCTCAGCTGGTGGCTCCTCTCTCTTCCAGTTCTTTGCTGAAGTGCCGGGGCTCACCTTAGCTCCCTGCAGGTATTCCTGATTGGAATCCGGATGGCACTGATGATGAGGCATATCCTGATTCTCTGGTGGATGGAGAAATCCCTCTGGGTTTGGAACTGTATCGAATCATGTTGCGGTTCTTTCATAGAGATGAACTGTGGGCTCTGATTTCCAGACTTTGAAACAGCTGGATGTTCCTGGTACAGATGTCATATCAGAGCCGAAGAAGAAACCCATTTTGGTTTCCTTGCATAAAGCCTATTATTTTTCCCTGTGATGGAATCCATTTAGGAATTGATTGATCTTGAATTGGATGCCCCAGAGACAAATTTTTAAAGGGGATCGGACATTGGAAGGCCTGAAACCCCTGGATCTAGCTGTGAGAGAGTGTTTGTGTTTTCCCAAAGTGGATGCACTGGTATGTGCCATCTCTAAGTGGATAACTATCCCCATGGATGTGCATGATAGGAGGATTGAGGCTACCTTAAGAAGCCTTTGAGGCAGTGGTGATGACTTTACAGATCACTTCCTGTTGTGCCCTAGTGGCGCAATCTTGTCTGTTTCTCTCTCAGGACTTTGATTCTGGAGTGAATTCCAGAGTGGTTGTGGAGCTTGCTGCCGCCTTTTTAGCAGACACAGGCTGCGATTTGGCCTGTACCTAAGCCAGGGAAGTGGCTTCGGTGATAGTGGCAAGACGTCAACTCTGGTTGCGAAATTGGTCAATTGACGCAGCCTCTAAAGTTAATCTTACAAGGATGCCCTTTAAAGGTTCGTTCTTGTTTGGGAGTGAGTTGGAGAAACTGGCCAGTAAGTGGGGTGAATCTCCAGTTCCTCGGTTGCTGGAGGATAAGCAATTGCAATGCCCCTTTGGTAGAGGGTTGTCTACAGGGTTCCAAGCAGTTTCGTCCCTACAGAGGGTCAACCTTTCAGAGGACGCGGCCTTTTGGTGGGTCTCTGTTCTTTTGTCCCTGACAGCCCAAGAGAGGAGCGGGCTCAGGTGGCGGATCTTCCTGAGCCTCCCATTGAAGGTTTGCTGACCCATCTTCGGGAACAGGAGATAGGGGGATGCTTCTCTCTCTCTCTTTTATTGGAGGTAGGTCAAGATCACGTCTGACCAGTGGGTCCTGGAGATGATACAATAAGGATATGCGCTGGAATTTTGCAGTAATCCTCGGGACATGTTGATTGTGTCACCTTGCCACTCCCTACAGAAGAAGCAGGCAGTGGAGTTTGCACTTCAAAGGCTCTTTCAGGCTGAGGGCTGTGGTTCCGGTGCCCAAGTGTCAAGAAAATATGGGGCAATAATCAATTTTAATGTACCCAAGAAGAAGGATTTCTTTCGTCCCATCCTGGATCTCAAAAGGATCAACCATCATTTGAAGGTGACTCGTTTTCGCTTGGAAACCTTATGCTCTGTGATAATGGCAGTGCAGTTGGGGGAATTTCTGACTTTCCTGGATCTGTCTGAGGCCTGGCTTTATATTCCCATCTGCTTGGAACACCGTTTTCTGCATTTTGCGTTGTTGGGATGCCATTATCAGTTTTGGGTGCTGCCCTTTGGTCTCGCTACCACCCCCAGGACGTTTTCCAAGGTTATGGTGGTAGTAGCAGTGGCCTTGAGGGGTGAAGGGATCCTGGTGCACCCATACTTGGACAACTGGCCAATTAGTGCCGAGTTCAGGAAGAGAGCTGCCTGGAGACACACAAGGTTATCTCCTTGTTGCAGGAGCTTGATTGGGTAGTGAACCTGGCTAAGAGCAGGCTTTAGCCATCCCAGTCGTCGGAATATCTGGGGGTTCAGGTCAATATACGTCAGGACA
Source organism: Rhinatrema bivittatum (assembly GCF_901001135.1). Taxonomy (NCBI): domain Eukaryota; kingdom Metazoa; phylum Chordata; class Amphibia; order Gymnophiona; family Rhinatrematidae; genus Rhinatrema; species Rhinatrema bivittatum. The sequence continues at coordinate 137,175,269 of NC_042622.1, read as the reverse complement.
GAGTTTTCTTGCTGGAAGTTCAGATTCAGAAATTGATGTCTCGGATGCGTCAGTTGGTGAACACTTTTATGTCCGGTGTGGTCCTATCTACAGGTGCTCAACTTGATGGCAGCAACTCTAGAAGTGGTGCAGTGGGCGAGGGTGCATATGTGTCCTCTTCAGCACTTGCTACTGTCTCATTGGAACCTGCAGTCTCAGGACTATTCGGATCAGCTCCACTTGCCAATGAAGATCTGCTGTCTCCTCCAGTGGTGATCGCAGGCGGCTCAACTGAGAAAGGGAGTTTCCTTGTCCTCCCCGACCTGGTTGGTACTTACGATAGATGTGAGATTCCAGGGTTGAGGAGCTCAGTATCAGGAGTGGTTGGCCCAAGGGCATTGGAATATCAAGGAGTCATGTTGGGACATCTATCATCTGAAAACCTGGGCAGTCTGATTGACATGCTTGCAGTTCAGCCACAGGCTGCAGGATCAAGCAGTCCACGTGATGTTGGACAATGTGATGACGGTGGCCTCCCTCAGTTGCCATGGGGGAACCAAAAGCCAGCAAGTGTCTCAGGAAATAGACCAATTTATGGAATGGGCAGAAGGACATCTACGGATGATCTCGGCCTCTCACATTGCAGGAAAAGACAATGTAAGAGCAGACTTTCTCAGCAGGGAGAGTCTGTACACAGGAGAATGGATGTTATCAGCTGAGGCGTTTCAGCTGATTGTGGATCACTGGGGCCTTCCGTTCTTAGACCTGCTGGCGACTTCTTGCAATGCGAAGGTTCCTTGATTCTTTATGCCTTTCCTCCGTGACCCTTGTTGGGCAAGATAATTTGCAAGATTGAAGGCCACAGGGGGTTGGTACTCCTGGTGGCACTGGACTGGCCCAGGGGTCCATGGTATGCAGATCTACGAAGACTCCTGGTGGAGATCCCCCTTCGTCTTCTGCCTCTCATGGATCTGATGCAACATGGACTGGCCCTTTATTAGGATCTGACTCGGTTAAGTCTTATGGTTTGGCCCTTGAGAGGGCTTGCCTGTTGAAATATGGATATTCTTCTGCAGTGATTGCCACCTTACTCCGCGCTCAAAAGTTCTGCACTTCCTTAGCCTATGTGCGGGTTTGGAGAGTATTTGAGGCCTGGTATGAGGAGCATGGTGTTCTTCCTTGTTCAGTTAAGATCCCGCTCATTCTGGACTTTTTGCAGGATTGGTTGAATAAAGGATTGACCCTTTATTCCTTGAAGGTGTAGGTTGCAGTTTTTGCCTGCTTCAGATCCCCGGTGAATGGTGGTTCCTTGTCATTTCATCCTGATGTGACCCTTTTTTTAGGGAGTGAAGCATGTTAGGCCTCCCTTGAGGGTTACCAGTTCCTTTGTGGAGTCTTAATTTGGAGCTGGGATTCTTGGCGGATCCTACGTTCCGACCTCTGCGTGGCCTTTCCTTGCGGTTGTTGACCTTGAAGACAGTGTTCCTGGTGGCTATATGTTCTGCATGTCGAATTTCCGAACTTCAGGACTTGTCTTGCTGGGAGCCGTTCCTTCGGGTGATTCCAGGGGCATTACAGCTGCGTACTGTTCCATCCTTCTTGCCTAAGGTGGTCTCAGAATTTCATTTGAATTGGCCTGTTTCCTTATGTCCCTAGATAAGGTCAGGGATGCAGAGGAGTATCGCATCCTGCGCCCCTTGGATGTCAAGAGACTTGTCATGCGGTATTTGGAAGTTTCTGAGCCTTTCCGGAAGACAGATTGCCTGTTTTTCCTCCATAGCAGAAGTAAGTAGGGCACTTCGGCTCGCGGGTTACAATAGCTTACTGGATTAAGCAGGTGGTCATGGCTGCGTATGTGGATGCTGAAAAGCTGTTGCCTTCGCAGATTTGAGCTCATTCCATTAGGGCTCAGGCAGTGTCATGGGTGGAGGTTAGATTGTTGTCTCCCATCAATATCTGCTGAGCTGCTTCATATGTAACTCCTTACATTCTTTTTCCAGGCTTTATCATCTGGATGTGCAGGTCTGGGAGGATGCAGCCTTTGCACATGTGGTATTGATTGGACTGTGGGTCGCCTCTCACCCTGTTGGGGAGTAACTTTGGTACATCTCACTGGACCTGAGACAGTCTGTCTACATGCTAGGAAATGGAGAAATTACTTACCTGATAATTTCATTTTCCTTAGTGTAGACAGATGGACTCAACTTCCTGCCCTCGGCTGCCACACGAGTGTGTCAGTAGTCCTCCTGTTGGGCTCCAGGTCCCAAGGGATTACTGGTAAGTGTTCATTCAGTACCTAGATTGGGGTACCTAAATTCTTACATGAGTTCAGTGTTTCTTGATGGCTGCCTATTTTTAATCAAGTTTTTTTTTTAGTCTGTCCACAGTTACTTTTGAAGAGAATACTGGCAGGCTGGGGTCACTGCAGGAGTATATATATACTGTAACGTCAGCTTGCTCCATCTCCATCTGCTGGCAGGGGAGCATAACCCACTGGTCCTGAGTCCATCTGTCTACACTAAAGAAAACAAAATTATCAGGTAAATAATTTCTCCATTGTATGCCGACCAGTACTTATCTGTCAACTGAACTTGCAGATGAATATTACAAAACAACAAAAAAAACCAAAACCAAAACACCCCTGCCCTCCAACAAACCCAATGTAGTATTGTGTTTAAAAAAAAAAAAAAAAAAAGCCATCTGCTTTATGGATCTAATACTAGCAGTGTGAGGCCCCCCTCCCCCAGAAGCAGACAACTATTTTGAAATATATAACTTGGAGGGGGGGGGGAGGGGTTAATTTTTTGTATTTTAGTATTCCTCTAAAAGTTCAGTCGACAAATAAGTACTGCTTGGCATACAATCCATTGTTTTAATGTGTAGAGAAACTTAAAAAAAAAAGGAAATATGGGCATTTTTACAAAACCTATAATAATGCTGGCAGGCCGTGTAAAGCGCATCAGCCCGGTCTATTCCCCCGAAAGAATGTGGTAAATTAATGAACACATGAATAGTTAATGGGATACAAAAAAGTCTGCAGCTTTATTACTATCATAAACAGGAACTATTATCATCTTATACCCGAGCTGGAATTGTAATTGACAACAACCAGGGCAACACCCTCTTCTTGCCACCCACTATAGCCCTCAAGATAGCCTCTTTTTCCAGGTTCTTTCCCCCCCGCTTCAAAGCAAGGTGGCTTAATTTCCAGAGACATACGATTGACCCCTAATTTGCCAGAAAGATGCCTTTTTGTCAGCCTTTCAGCTGGCCAACTTTTGTGATGACACCTGCTAACACATTTCAATTTCCGCACCAGCTCAGGTAGGGAGTCCCTTCCGCTAATCCCTCCAAGATGCAATGTCCATTAAAACAAGCATACATAAGCCAGAGTCAAGTGTATAACATAGCGTATAATCCATGGTTATTGAAAATATGCACAAAAAACCCTCAAATAATTAACATTGCAAACTATTAGCAGGTTTGTAAAATGCGTTCACAGCTTACACATTAAACTTTCCGTCCACCGCATTAAACATTCCTGCCTATAACTTTATCCTAATCCCCCTCCTTTTTTTTTTTTTTTTTTTTTTTAACTTATCTGTCAACTCCTAGGAAACATAACAAACATGCTGAATATTGCAAAGACTGAAATTATTCTTAGTAGCTTTCCACCATGAATCTTTCCTTCTTCATTGAAATTCGATGATCAGAGTATCCCAGTCAGCTTTTCAGGTGCATAATTTAGGTGCAATTATTGAACCTAGTCTTTCATTGACTCCCTATATCAAGTCTGTTGTGAGATCTTTTTATAAATTTGTATGGTCAGACAATTGCATCCGTTTTTGAAACCAGAAGTGTTCCGCACTGTTCTTCAAGCATTAATTTTGAGCAAACTTGATTACTGCAATGCATGTTTCTTCAGCCTTTCCTCAAACGCGCTATGCCCATTGCAACTGGTACAAAATGCTGCAGCTCGAATACTAACTGCAATTCCTATGCGTGATCATATTTCTCTGATCCTGGTTTCTCTGTACTGGCTACCTATCACCTTTACAGCGAGCAACACTGATTTACCAAGTTCATAAAGGGGAATTCAGACTTCTGGATAAACACTCTCTTTTAAGGATTTACCAAACCCCCTTGTTTCCTGTGGTCTGAAGGAAAGATGGTAGAGGTGCCATCAGTCAAGCTTGCATGCTTGGATATGACTAGAAATAGGGCCTTTTCGGTCACGGGCCCACATACTTGGAATTCTCTGCCGGTCTCTATTCGGTCCATTGAATGTGAAAACATTTTAAAGAAATCACTAAAAACATTCTTGTATAAGCAAGCTTTCCAATTAGATAGCCAGTTATAATCTGCTTCCTGTATGCAGCAAGTGTCCTGTTGAGGATTCAGGCCTAGCTAAATTCTTGTTTTGCGGGTTTGGAGGGTTTGTCTGATTTGTAATGAGTTTGTAAATATGAATTCAGTGGCATTTTTTATGTATGTTTTATATATAATTTGCCTCAAAATGTATTATAAAGTGTATGAAACATAGGTTTTAATAAATTAAAATTCAAATACAACAGTTGGGTGGAGGGTGGGAAAATACTGTCGCAAACAAAGAGGGGAGAGACTGCCCGCTTTCAAGGCCTCATTTTGGCCATGCTCTTTCCCTCCGTATGTCATCCCTCTCTCACTGATATCACGAAGGGTGGGGGAGGGAGATCAAGCACACTGAGGGACCAGGCTGACTGTTGGCATGGTGATGGGGAGCCAGATGTGCAGAGAGCCAGGTTATCTGTGGGTTCTGGGCACTGGGCATGGGCCCATGCATTTATAATGGTGGACAGTAGGTGCAACGACCAAACATATTGAGCAGTGGGTCCTGTGTATGAAGGCCTTCTAAAATTATTTTGACATATTTTGCAATTTGTTTTTTAAAATTAGGTGGTTCCATTTAAGGATAATGAGGGTGGATTGTCAACATTTATTTGGGTATTTTCTGACCCTGTGTGGTTCTTTTTGACTGTTTCTGTGAACCATTTGATCAGCACCCTATTAATATATTTTAAACAGGTTTGTTGTTATATAGACATGGAAACATTACAGCAGAAAAAGAACATATGGCCCATCTTGTCTGCCTATCCACACAACTGCTTAGTTCTGCAATTGCTACCACTCCCTCAGAGATCCCTTGTCCTTGCCCCATGCGCATTTTCAAAAAGGGCCCGGCCACACGTGTAAATCCTGATACGCGCACAAGTGCCGGCCCCTGAAAAAGGGGTGCGCTGGGGGCTGTGGTCTGGACGGGGTGGGACGGAGGCTGGCCAGGACAGTGGCCATTAGCCACTGTTCTGGGGAAGCGCGCGCCAGCAGTTGGCCGGTGCATGTAACTTGCTTCTGCTCCAGAGGAGCAGTAAGTAATAAAATAAAAAAATTAGGTAAAGGTAGGTTAGGTTTAGGAGGTGGGGAGGAGAGGGGAAGAGGGAGAAAGTGTAGGTAGGGGGGTAGGGAAGTTCCTTCTTAGTCTGCTCTTTAATTGGAGCGGGCTGATAGGGAACTGGGGAAGTCCTGATTGCGTTGCCGCGCATATTTTACGAAAATTCTCCACCCCCCATGTGTGCTGCCTACACATGTGCACGCAGATTTTAAAATCCAGCGTGCTTATGCGCGCGGCTGATTTTATAACATGCATGTCTGTGTACGTGCCAGGTACTGTGCGCACAAGGACGGCCGCACACTGCTTTGAAAATCTACCCCTAAGTCTAATAACTATGACAATTGACAGTTTTAGTAGCCATCTTCTGGACAGATTCCATGCTATTATATCCTTTTGAAGGTTCAGTCTCCAGAACTACAGTATTCTAAATGAGGTCTCACCAGGGATTTATACAGGGTCAATATCTCCTCTTTTTTTTCTCTTAAGCTTTCCTCTCCCTATGCACCCAAGCATCTTTCTGGCTTTTGTTGTTGCTTTATTCACCTGTTTGGACACCTTGCTTAAGAACATAAGAACATAAGAAATTGCCATGCTGGGTCAGACCAAGGGTCCATCAAGCCCAGCATCCTGTTTCCAACAGAGGCCAAAACCAGGCCACAAGAACCTGGCAATTACCCAAACACTAAGAAGATCCCATGCTACTGATGCAATTAAAAGCAGTGGCTATTCCCTAAGTAAAATTGATTAATAGCCATTAATGGACTTCTCCTCCAAGAACTTATTCCAAACCTTTTTTGAACCCAGCTACACTAAGGGGCGGATTTTCAGAGCCCTGCTCGCGTAAATCCGCCCAAAACCGGGCGGATTTACGCGAGCAGGGCCCTGCGCGCCGGGAAGCCTATTTTACATAGGCCTCCCGGCGCGCGCAGAGCCCCGGGACTCGCGTAAGTCCCGGGGTTCTCGGAGGGGGGCGTGTCGGGGGCGGGCCCGGTCGGCGTGGCGTTTCGGGGGCGTGTCGGCAGCGTTTTGGGGGCGGGTACGGGGGCATGGCTACGGCCCGGGGGCGTGGCCGCGCCCTCCGTACCCGCCCCCAGGTCGCGGCCCGGCGCGCAGGAGTCCCGCTCGCGCGCGGGGATTTACGCCTCCCTCCGGGAGGCGTAAATCCCCCGACAAAGGTAGGATGGGGGTTTAGACAGGGCCGGGCGGGTGGGTTAGGTAGGGGAAGGGAGGGGAAGGTGAGGGGAGGGCAAAGGAAAGTTCCCTTCTAGGCTGCTCCGATTTCGGAGCGGCCTAGGAGGGAACGGGGGTAGGCTGCGCGGCTCGGCGCGCGCAGGCTATACGAAATCGATAGCCTTGCGCGCGCCGATCCAGGATTTTAGCCGATACGCGCGACTACGCGCGTATCTACTAAAATCCAGCGTACTTTTGTTTGCGCCTGGAGCGCAAACAAAAGTAGGCTGTTCGCGCTCGTCTGAAAATCTACCCCATATTGCACTAACCACATCCTCTGGCAACAAATTCCAGAGCTTTATTGTGCGTTGAGTGAAAGAATTTTCTCCGATTAGTCTTAAATGTGCTACTTGCTAACTTCATGGAATGCCCCCTTGTCCTTCTATTATTCGAAAGTGAAAATAACCGAGTCACATCTACTCGTTCAAGACCTCTCATGATCTTAAAGACCTCTATCATATCCCCCCTCAGCCGTCTCTTCTCCAAGCTGAACAGCCCTAATCTCTTCAGCCTATCCTCATAGGGAAGCTGTTCCATCCCCTTTATCATTTTGGTTGCCCTTCTCTGTACCTTCTCCATCGCAACTATATCTTTTTTGAGATGCGGCGACCAGAATTGTACACAGTATTCAAGGTGTGGTCTCACCATGGAGCGATATAGAGGCATTATGACATTTTCCGTTCTATTAACCATTGCTTACCAGATACTGTCATTTCCAAATCCTGCTCTTGATTTGCGCATAGAAGAATTTCACCTCCTTATATCTTTCCACTCCTTGGGTTTTTGCAGCCCCAATTCATGACCCTGCATTTTATTTAGCATGAAATGTAAGTAGGCATCCTTCAATCTTCTCTGGATCCCTCCTCATGTTCTCATCACCTTCTGGGCTGTCTACCCTGTTTTTCAGATTTTGTAATCTGCAAAAAAACCAACCTTTCCGGATGAGGCCTCCCACAATATCACTTACAAAACTGTTGAAAAGAAATGGTCCCTGTGGCACTCCACTAGTAACACCCCTCTCATTGAGTGAGCTCTATTTACCACTACCCTTTGTCGCCTACTGCTCAACCAGTTTCTAACCAAGTCTGTCACTTTTAGGCCCCATACTAAGGGTGCTCAGTTTTATTTATAAATTACCTATGTGGAGCTCTCTCAAAGGCCTTACTGAAATCCAAGTACAGTACTCTGATCCAACTGTGTGTGTGTGTGTGTATCGTGCTGAAACAGGAGTCATTCTGGGGATGGGAGATGGCGTGTGCCAGCCCCCGGAGATGGTTCACATTCCCTAAGTGAAGGATATTCTCCAGAGCTGAAGAGAGGGAGTTTCTCACAGGAGAGGACTGTGCTGGGCTACATTAACTGACTTAAGTTTTCACCCATCCAAAAAAACTGTATTGAATTGTTTGAATTTCTGTGCTGGACTAGACTGACCTAGTTCTCTAGCTAGCCAAAGATGTTATTTTGAACTGAATCTCTGTGATGGACTGCATTGATCTAGTTTTCTAGATCAATGCAGTAAAGTGCGGCCGCATTTACCCCGCTCCTACTCACTTTCCGGCCGCGTTAGCCCTTCCTGCGATCCACAATCCCCTTTAACCTACTCTTACCGCGTCCTTAAATCCCCAGGTAACCCCTTCCGCACGCGGCATGTATATGAGATGTAAACGATCGAATTAGCTATTCCCTACCATCCAGTAACACGTGCCCTGACTATCGTTTTTTACCCTGCCGTTTTTCCGCGCGTTTAACCTGCTAACTTACTGCCTACCCTTACCCCTGCGTTAGAGGCAGGGGTAAGGGTAGGCAGCAAACTTTCCCCGAGCCCCCACTCACCTGCCCTGGCCGCATCAATGGATGCTGGTCTCCGGGGCAGCCCCGGTCCTCTCCCCCCTCCTCCCGAAGCAACGAAAGCGGAAAAACATCTAAAAATCGAAAAGTGAAAAAAAAAAAAAAGTAGCAATGAAGTGGATGGTCAAGATTGCCAGTCCTCTCTCCCCTCCTCCCGAAGCAAGGCTGCTTTACTTTACTTTACTGGATTGACCTGACACGCTTTGAAGCTTTCCCGTATTTTTTCTTCCCTTCCCTCCACTTTCTTCCAGCACTTTGCCTGTTTTCTTTTGGGAGACTCTCGTTTTCACCACTTCAATTCCCTGCTGGGTCCCTGGGGGGACCCAGCAGCTAAGGCCTCCTCCCTCCTCACAGTCCCATGTGTAAAGCAACGACTAACTTTTTTTTTCGCAGCCGCTCGAGATTGCCAGTCCTCTCTCCCCTCCTCCCGGAGCAAGGCGCGAAAAGCAGCCTTGCTTCGGGAGGAGGGGAGACAGGACTGGCAGGGTAAAGCAATGAATTACTTTTTCGTAGCCCTCCTCCAAAGACGGACATCGGCAGAGACGGACATTGGCTCCCCTGCCTCCCGGAGGCGAAGATGGATGCCTGCACGGGCGAAAGCAGCCCCTGTGCGTGCAATTGGGCCGCTCAAGGCGTGACGTCACGACGTTTGGCGTCACGGCATCTGACGTCACGTCTTGAGCGGCCCAATTGCACGCACAGTGGCCGCTTTCGCCCGTGCAGGCATCCATCTTCGCCTCCGGGAGGCAGGGGAGCCGATGTCCATCTTCGGAGGAGGGCTGCGAAAAAGTAAGTCCCGAAGCAAGGCTGCTTTTCGCGCCTTGCTCCGGGAGGAGGGGAGAGAGGACTGGCAATCTCGAGCGGCTGCGAAAAAAAAAGTTAGTCATTGCTTTACACATGGGACTGTGAGGAGGGAGGAGGCCTTAGTTGCTGGGGGGAGCAGGGAATTGAAATTGTGAAAACGAGAGTCTCCCAAAAGAAAACAGGCAAAGTGCTGGAAGAAAGTGGAGGGAGGGGAAGAAAAAATACGGGAAAGCTTCAAAGCGTGTCAGGTCAATCCAGTAAAGTAAAGCAGCCTTGCTTCGGGAGGAGGGGAGAGAGGACTGGCAATCCCAACCGTCCACTTTGTTGCTACTTTTTTTTTTTTTTTTTTTTTTTTCGCTTTTTCGATTTTTTTTTTGCTTTCTTTGCTTCGGGAGGAGGGGGGAGAGGACCGGGGCTTCCCCGGAGACCAGCATCCATTGACGCGGCCAGGGCAGGTGAGCGTAGGAGAACCGTCCACTTCCTGGTACCTGTCATTTCAAATGACATTTGAAATGACAGGTACCAGCGTGTCCGTGAAGCGTTAGGCCCGCCCACCCAGGTTACTGTATAGGCGCTGTATAGCGCTCTATACAGTAAAATGGGTTGCGCGGGCCTAACGCTTCACGGACGCTTCTTAGATGCAGTTTGCATTTGCAAGCTATTTACATACAGGATCGAGCGGTAGGTGAGCTGGACTGTGTGTGTGGCAACTGAGGGTGCGCCGGGCACTAACGCAGCTCTTCCTACCACTCGTTACTGGATTGACCTGCAAAGAAGCACAAGGCTGCTGGGAAATGTAGTTTGGAGACCAATTAAGTCAAAGTAAACAGCAGCTCTGGAAAGCTGTGTAAATAATTGGGAGATATAACAGAGGCAAATTACAAAGCTGTCAGCTTTTGTCAGGACAGTTAGAAAGAAAGAGCTCTGTCTACAGACAAGAAGGAAACAAGGAGAAGCCAGGAGAGATGGCATACCTGTACTCAGAGACAGATGTCACAGCTTGATCAGTAGGGATTTTGAATCTGGGGTGATACTGGTGTATCAGAAAGAGATGAATCTTACAAGTGTGAACAGGGGCAGGTTGGCCTATTGGGGCTTCGGGTGTGCCCAGGTGGGCTGGTCAGGCCAGTAACATGACACTAGTGTTGATCGCAGCAGCCCCATGCCCGCGGAGCCTCTGCGATTAAACCTGGCCCCAAGCAGCTGTTCTGGCAGAGCAGGAGTCTCCACTGAGGCTCTCCGCTCATTTCTATTTTTGTTTTATTTTTTTCTCGCTGCTGCAGTCACGATTCCATGGCTTACCTTTTAATTTGTTGTGTCCACGGCTGCAGCATGGCTCTGTAGGCCTACATTTTTGTTTTTCTTTTCTGCAATGTTGCTGAGCTCTTTGGGGTCACTCCCTGCCCCTCCTCCATCATTGCAGTGGCATTCCCAAGGCCTTCCCTCACACTACCTCATCCCCCCCCCCCTTGAGGCAGCCAGCAGACCTCTTGCTGCTGCCTCACCATGGATGAAGTCCTCAGGCTCTGACTGATGGCCTCTGACTCATTTCTGCTGATGGCCCCCCTTATGTTGGGGCTGAGGCAAAAAATAACCCCACCCCGCTGTAGCAGGCTCTCTTCCCACAGCAAGGCCATCAGCTGGTTTCCCTGCCTGGATCTCTCCTGCACGCCAGTGTAAGTAAATTTTTTTTTTTTTTTTTTTAAATATATTTAGAGGTCTCGGGAAAAGAGAGAGAGTGGGAGTGTGCAAGGGAGCATGCATGTGTCAGTGGGTGCAAGGCAGTGTATGTGTGTCGGTGGGTGTGACTGAGCACGTGTGAGTGTATGTGGTGTGTGTGTGTGTGTCTTTGAGCCAGGAGGTGTCCCTGACGTGTATATCTGTCAGTGGGTATGAGGGAGCATGTGGAGTGAGTGAGTGTCAGCGGGTGCGAGGGAGTTTGTGTGTGTGTGAGGCAAGAGAAAGTTTGTGCGCTCCCTCACCCCCACTAATCCAGAACAATCTCAGGGTGACTGGAAAGTATAGAAAGCAGGGAATTTTTAAAATTCTTATTGGTTTAATTATTGGGTATTATCTGATGTTTCTGCTGTTTAAAAATATTTTATTGGTTTTTAGGAAATTTTTTAGTTTTATATGAGTTTAATTGGATGTTAAGCTGTATTGAAATATTTATTCTTTTTATTAGTATGGCTTTACTATTGCTGATTTATATTTCTTGATTTGATATTTTATGAGGAATGGTAATGTTTCTCTCTTTCCATTGTTGCACTATATACAGGATCTGGCTTGTTGCAGTTTCCAATTCAGTTTTTGTCTACACATTCCTATTTATACTTTTTAGTCTCTATTCTGTATTTAGTGAGGGTCAATCTGTGTTCTGCATGTGTGCCAGAGGTGAGGTATTCTGCTAGCATGTAGTTTGTGTAGGGACCTATAATAGCTTAGCTTGTTCTGGTTTCCAAATTGGTGTTTTAGACCCCGGTGTAATATTTTTAGCATTGCCTTCTCATTGGTAGGGTTGTCACTGTTTGAATGCTGGCTGCTGTTGCTGTTTTCGTATTGGAGTTTTACTATATTTTAATTGTAATTCAGGTTACCCAAGGCTTTCTGAGAGCCGAGCCTACACCTAACATGTTACAATAGGCTTAATGCAATATGGGATCCAAGTGTCTCTATTATTTATTTTGCAGGGTTTTCTGGTTGGCATCACAGTAGTGCATGTAAACATAATGTACATGCTGTAAGTGATACTTTCAGCTCATAAGACTGTACTTTGTCCTTTTTAATGTAAGAACAGTTATAAATGCATAATTAACTGTGTGTGGGGAGGAAGGGGCTGGGGGTACAAGGCTGTAAGGTTTACCTATGACGCCCCTTTCACCATCCCTGGCTGCACTGGATCGATGTGGGAAAGCAGGATTCTGGAGCTGTACTGCTTTGAGTCCTGTGGCTCTCTCCAGTCTCAGCCAGGGCTTCATTTTTCTATTTAAGTCATGGAGGAACAGGACTGGTCCTGGTCTTCCTTCCCCTCCCCTGGAGTGGGTAGGCAATGTGGAGCCTGGGGAACCATAAAAGCAGCAGTAGCACTCAGTCAATGGTAATGCGCTGAAATGGTGGCGGGGGCATGCAGAAGTGAAGGCAAACTCCTGTCTCAAAAAGGAACAGGGTGAGCCAGGAGGAAGTGCCTGTGCAGTGTTGGGGAGGCTTCTGTAGGCTGGTTTTGTCTTTTGAAAGGGTTATTAACTAACTGTGGAACCAGTGAGTCTCCTGGAGTGGGGGGGGGGGGGGGGGTCAAGAAGGGGGGGGTTGGGAATGAGAGAGGGAGAGGGCTGCTGCAGGGTGGGGTAGGGCTGGCAGCAAGCAAATACTTTTTACATATTGCTGTGGCAGTACTGGGCCAGGGGCACTCACTGTGCGAGCATGTGAGCAGCAGCGTAATGATGGAATGTGTGTGTGTCTTTGTCTTTCTTCCTAAAAGTCGCGGGAGAGCCGGCGAACAGGCCAGTGTCCTGGGCGCGCGATTCAGTATCGGCCTGTATGCAAATTAGGCCCGTGGTAAAAGGAGGCGCTAGGGTCACTAGCGCGTCCCTAGTGCCTCCTTTTTGACAGAAGCGGCGGCTGTCAGCTGGTTTGACAGCCGACGCTCAATTTTACCGGTTTCGGTTCTCGAACCCACTGACAGCCACGGGTTCAGAAAACGGACGCCGGCAAAATTGACCGTCCGTCTTCCAACCTGTGGGCAGATTTTTAAATTTAAATTTTTTTTTTTATTTTTGGAGCCTCCGACTTAATATCGCTATGATATTAAGTCTGAGGGTGTACAGAAAAGCAGTTTTTTTCTGCTTTTCTGTACACTTTCCAGGTGCTGGCTGAAATTAACGCCTGCCTTTGGGCAGGCATTACTTTCTGTATTGCGCGGGAATGACTAATAGGCCCATCAACATGCATTAGTTTCGGGGAGGGGGGGGTTGGCCGCGCGTTTTCCACGTGGTATTACCCCTTACTGTATAAGGGGTAAAAATAGCGCGTCAAAAACGTGCGGCCAAACGGGGGTTAACAGTGCGCTCAGCCCTATAGAAAGACACCTATACACACTTTCTCTATGACACACTCATACACTGAGAGCGAGAGTGTCTGTGTGGCTGTCTTTGTGTTAGAGAGAGAGAGAAACACAAAGTGAGTGTCTGAAAGAGTGTGTGAATGTTTGTGTCTAACACTGGCTGGCTGGCACTGTTTGTCCCATTACTTGGCAACTGGTTCAAGAACTGATTGGTTGACAAGAGACTATTTATTTATCTATTTGTTTGTTTTTCTATACCGAGGTTCAATTAGACATATCACTCCAGTTTACAGATTAACAGAGGAGTCTATTAAACATAGACTTCTTATTTTACATTGAAACTCTAAAACATGTGTAACAGTCTTTATAACAAGGGTAACAAACTTGATAACATGCGTAACAAATATATACGTCCATTATTATGGACTTCATATGTTACATGAAAACTTTGTAGATTGAGTGATAGACCTATCACTCCGGTTTATAGATTAACGGAGGAGTCTATTAAACATAGATGACTTCTTTTACATTGAAACTTTAAAACATGCGTGACAGACTTTATAACATGAGTAACAAACTTAACGAAATGCGTAACAATTCTTTAGTACCAGATCAGGAATCCAAGATATAATTATGAGAGATATAACCAGACTTGGGGGCAGATGGCGACCGATTGCATGGATGGAAGAGGGCCCACAGCTCTGTTTGCCCACCCCTGGTTTAGGGTGTATTCTATTACTTAGTTATTTAGGAAAAATGTCAAATTTGTGTTACAGATTTTTTGGCTTGATTCTGCCAGGCTCCAGGTCACATGAAGGGACATTTTTGTTTTTGAGAACTGTTGAAACACATCCTGCAGGGGAAAGTGCACAAGGGAGTCAGACAGATACCACGTGGGCCGGATTTGAAAAAAATCCCCCGGGCTGATATTTTTTTGCAATCCGCCCCTGAATGTGGAGTAAACATTGATGTCTGAAGTAAAGCTGTTCTTACTACAAGTGCTGGTTTCAGAGCAATGTGTTCCAAAGAACTGTAAATGGGTTGTGCAAGACTAAGCCAGCGACCTGTAAACTATATGTACATATTACTTGGCACAACTTTTGGGGATGGAGAGGGTTGAGGAGAAGAGGATGTAAAGAGCAATCCTACAAGCCTATCTAGTTATAGCAAACTTCAGTTTAACAACTGCTTTAATCTGGTGCTATTCAACCTGAATCTTGGGAATTGCACTTAATGTTATGAGTCCTCACTGTGGCTTTCACTCCATGTATAAATCAAAAAAATAATTAAACTGTACACTTACATTTATCACTTGAATTAGTCTTTGAAACCCTCTCATCAAAATTAGAAACAGTACAAAAAATATATTTTAAAACAAATCTGTAGAAATGCTGGAGTGAACAGGCTGCTGCTTTGTTTTTTTGCCTCAGGGGTGGGGGCCCACTCTGCCCTGTCCAGCTCCTTTCTGTCATATGTCAGTAGTGCTTCTGTAATAAGCCCAAGTTCTTTTTTTTAAGCTTTTTTTTTACTTCCTTTTGAAATGGATTCAATAAAACATTTATTGTTATTTTGGATCACTTAAGCTGGAGGTATAGGCCAACAACAGACATGGATTTCAGGTTATATGCAAGGAATATTGATGATGATTATTTGTATATAGTTACTCTTGTTCTTGGTTAATTTCCATGTTTGGGGTGTCCTAAAATCTAGGTCTGTTTGTAGGCCTGGGGGCTGGAGTTTGACACCTCTGTGCATTGTAACTTTGCAGTGTGTAGGAGGTATTACTGCTTTCCATAATTGCACCTCTTGTGCAGTGTTTGAAAAGGCAGCTAGTTGCAGCCTGCTGATCTGCAATCATATTCTCTCTGGCCCATAGGCTGTAAAATTAAACTCCATGTTTTTCATAAATAGCATCTTTCATTCAAAATAGATGTTTTTGCTCTAAGACTGCTATGGGTAACATCTCAGAAGGAATGCAGATGGGAGCAATGTGGGCAGATTGGAAATTAAGTGATAGCAACAGCACAGCATTTTTATTTATTTAGTAATTTAGCCATTTTATATATACCATCATTCCAAGTAAAGATCACAACTGTTTAAATCATGACACAAATATTAGAAGTAGCCAATTACAGTAAAATCCAGCAAGCTTACTCCACCACACCCCCTATTACATAAATCCCCCCTCCGAATGTTACTCTGCTTTCCTGATATAAACGCCTCTATGCCTGTCGATTTGGTACTGTGCACTAACTTTGTACATATTTGATGTATATAGTTTGATGTATGGGCTCCTCCCACAGTTTTATTTGTAATCTAGTTCAATATGTATGGGCTCCTCCCACAATTTAATTATTTGTATTCTAGTTCAATATATTATCTGTTCTATGTAAGGGCCTTGCCCAATGGTTTTGTGTTCACTGTAAACCGATGCGATGTGTGAACGGCCATCGGTATAGAAGAAACGTTAAATAAATAAATAAATAAATAATTCGAAGTGTTCAAATGTCATACATTTAGCAATAGACACGTACATTGCTTAAGGCAGTCATGGAAGGACAGATGTACAGGGATGAGGTAACAGGAAACAGGAAACATTTTTCACAAGAGGCATTAAGAGGTGCTAATGGGATATAGGGGAGAGAGTTGAGCGAAGGTGCTTGCTGATGAGATATAGGGGGGGGGGGGGGGCACGGTTGACAGAAGTATGTTTCCTGTCAGGAAAAAAGAAATAAAACATTTAAAAAATGTCTGCTAAAAGTTGAGAAAATACTTGCTGTTTCATTATTTGGGGCTGGAGTTTTGTTACATGCCTTTCCACATAAAAATGCTCAAAGTCTGGTACATCAGGTAAGCATAACGATTCAGAATAAAAATGATTTCCCAGTTGTAATTAGGGCATTTGTTCTCAGTGTGGCTCTTGATGCTCCATCCACAGCTGGAGTAGGTATGACAGATCTATGTGTGCTGAGGTCTAAAAGCAAGGTTGTGGAAACACCTCTAATGCCTATTTTTGGTGGGTATGCGAAAAACCCAACTAGATGGGTTTTTCAAGGACTGAATTGAAAGATATTGTATTGGAAGAAAGGAGTGAACATTAATTGGGGAAAAACATTGTGGAGGATAATAGAACATAAGAACATAAGAAATTGCCATGCTGGGTCAGACCAAGGGTCCATCAAGCCCAGCATCCTGTTTCCAACAGAGGCCAAACCAGGCCACAAGAACCTGGCAATTACCCAAACACCACGAAGATCCCATACTACTGATGCAATTAATATCAGTAGCTATTCCCTAAGTAAACTTGATTTGTCTTTCAGGACATTCTATATCACCCAGAGGGGAAAGCTCCCATTTATCTACAGCACATTCGGAGGAAGAATACGTTAGGGTAACATTGTCTTCCCCATGACGGATATCTTCCAATCGTTCGCCCGTCTCGGAGCACAGGGCTATCGACATAGAGCTACAGGAGCCATTGCGGAAGAAAAGGAGGGTATCCGAGCACATACAACCCCAACAAATTCCGACTAAAGAGCTGGATACTGATTTATTATTGGGAGCAAGTTTACCGCCACAGTCGATAAACCCAGCAAAGCCAAGAATACCACCACAAACTCAACAAACTTTTTCACAACTCTCATCAGCCCTTTCGGATTTCTTTGACACACTACAATCCACATTTGCACTCCCTCCATCTCCAACGAGTAGTGCACCTTCACCTCAGCCGCATTCATTGCCGGAACGACCAAGGAACCCCTCTCCGCAGGTTCCTTCTCATCAAACAACAAAGCAACCTGTACAGAGAGAATCACTACCAATGGGAGATTCCGACTCCCCTCCATCATCGTCTACATCATCCACGGGATACTCATCGGACCCACCGGAGGATCCCCCTGAGCCATACTCGCCTCTGGAAGATCTATCTTATCCCAAGTTCCTGGACAAGATGGGAGCAGTCCTTAACCTAGATGTCCAAAAAATACCAGATCCTTGGGTGGAGACGCTTGGTCTCAAAATATTTGATGTATCGGCTGAACCCACCTCGCTTCCATCCACAAGGTGTTGGATTCGGTCCTAGAAAAATCGTGGGAAACCCCCTTCACTATCCCACCATTCTCCAGGAAGACGGATCTCAAATTTAAAATGTAAAAATCACAGTTTTATTCAACACCACGGCTCCCACACCATTCCCTGGTCGTAGAATCAGCGATGCTGCGGGCCAAAAAATCTAAGTTACATGCCTCTGCACCTCCAGGAAAGGAACATTGATTCTTAGATGAGTTTGGGAAGAAAGCGTATCAGTCGGCGATGCTATCCGCTTGCATAAATCAACATCAGTTCTACCTGGTTCAATATTTATACGAGTGTTTCCAAACACTGAAATCGGCACTTCCTACTGCGGAAACATCAACATCACCAATTACCCAGCCTATTCAGGACATAGAAGAAGGTATACGGCACCTTCTTCGAATTGTGTACGAAGCGTTTGAATCTGCGTCTCGTACGTCAGCATCGGCTATAGCAGCTCGGAGAATGACCTGGCTCCGTTCCAGTGCCATTCGAGAAGATCTCCATGCTAAGCTTGCTAATTTGCCATGCAAGGGTGATAATCTTTTCGCTGATCGCTTCCAAGAGACGGTAGCAAATTTAAAAGACCAAGCAGTTGCCATCCAGTCGCTGATCCAGCCTTCATCCTTCACCAAACAGTGCAGATACTATACCTCAACCCGTAGACAGCAATATCATCGGCGACCTTTTAGGCAGTATCCGCAGTATAGACCTGCCGCTTACAACCCTCCTCAACGAGCTACACCTCAGCCTCTTCAGAATAGAAGGGGTAGACTAGAGTGCAGAGAACTCAAGCACAACAGCCTCAGATGATGTCCAAAATCACCCCATCTTTTTAATGGAGGCTCCGTCATCGCTTCCACTGAACCCACCAGGCAGGATCACATTGTGCCTACAATACTGGGAGACCATAACCACAGATCTATGGGTTCTGGAAATAGTAAGACAAGGATACCAACTCCGCTTCACCACCAAACCCGATCTTCCACACGTACTCGCAAATCAAACTCTGGGTCGTCAACATCAGTTGACACATGAAATAACGTCCCTACTCCAACAGCGAGTGATTCAAATTGTTCCACCACATGCTCACAACAGGGGATTCTAGTCACCATATTTCCTAATTCCCAAGAAGACCGGTGGTCTCTGTCCCATTTTGGACCTATGTGAGTTGAACAAACACCTAGTCAAGGAAAAGTTCAAAATGGTATCGCTCAAAACTATCTTGCCACTTCTTCAACCCAAGAACTAGATGTGCTCGATAGACTTAAAGGATGCTTATACCCATATTCCTATCCATCCATCTTCGTGGCAGTAGCTGTCCTTCCAGTTTCGGAACCAACATTATCAATACAAGGTCCTGCCGTTTGCCCTCTCAGCAGCTCCCAGGGTTTTCCCCAAGTGTATGGCAGTGGTGGTGGCGCATCTCAGTCAACGGGGCATCAGTATATTTCATATCTGGACAACTGGCTCCTAGTAGCGTTGGAACCCCAAACTCTCAACGACTACCTTCACCAGACATTTCAATACTTGAACAGTTTGGGAATTGTAGTCTATTATCAAAAGTCCATTTTAATCCCGACACAATCTCTTCAATTCATGGGAGCACATCTGGACACCATACAAACCAGAGCCTTCCTACCGACAGATTGGAAACTGGAAATGCAACGACTTTTTCGGTCCATCCGATTAATTGAAAAGCCTTCAGCTCATCAAGTCCTCACAGTGTTAGGACACATGGCAGCAGCCATTAATACCGTTCCCTACACGAGATTGCACATGTCGCCTGCAATGGGGACTCAAACGACAGTGGAAACATTCACAACCATTAACGTCAAAAGTGAATTTGACACCCTCCATGCTGCAGGATATAGCGTGGTGGCTCAAGGAACCGACTCTCGCCAAAGGAGCTCTATTCACTACACACCCTCACAATGTAGTTCTCACTACCAATGCCTCTCGCAAGGGCTGGGGAGCACATTTGGACCACCTACAAACCCTATGTCTGTGGTCCCCACAAGAACAAAATCTACAGATCAATCTCCTGGAACTCAGAGCGATAAAACATGCTCTTCAAACTTTCCTTCCACACTTAAGAGGTCAATGGGTCATGGTCTATACCGACAATCAGGTAGCGATGTTTTACATCAACAAACAAGGAGGGTTGGTTCATGGTCCCTCTGCAAGGAAACACTACAGATTCTGGATCACACAGCTTGTTACTCAATATACCTGCAAGCGACCTATCTGCCGGGAGCCATCAACACTCGGGCAGACCGCTTGAGTCGCATATTCTACCCTCATGAGTGGACACTCAATCAACAAGTAGTGGACACTGTTTTCAAGGAATGGGGGATACCAAGGATAGACCTCTTTGCCATGAAGGAAAACACGAAAGTTACTCGGTTTTGCTTAGTTTGGCCCAGCGAACATCGGACAGCACAGGATGCGTTCCTCCTACCATGGACGGAACTCCTCAAGTACGCGTTCCCTCCAATACCCCTCGTAACCAGAACATTACAAAAATGCATACTGGATGCAGCTCAATAATATTGATAGCACCAGCGTGGCCCCGACAACAGTGGTACACACACCTCCTACATCTATCAATCGCAGATCCAGTCTCACTGCTGGATCGTTCAGACCTCTTGTCACAGGAAGAAGGGACACTGCACCCGATGCATATCTCCCTTCACGTGACAGCGTGGAGATTGAGCGGCTCCTCTTAATGGAGCAGGGAGTCTCCTTGTCTGCACAAAGTATACTTCTCAAATTGAGGAAACCATCTACCAGGTGGAATTATGGATTTAAATGGAAAAGATATTTGACCTTGTGCTTGTCTAGGGGCACACATCCATTGAACTGTTTACCTGAATGTTTGTTGGATTATCTACACACCTTATATGTCATGGGCCTCACAACCTCATCTATTAGAGTGCACCTCAGTGCAATAGCGGCCCATCACCGACCCCATTGCAGACAACCTATCTCTGTTCATCCTATCATTTCACGCTTTCTGAAGGGCCTTTCTCATCTACGACCTCCAATTTCTAAACCTCCAGTTCCGTGGCATCTCAATGTAGTTTTGAACATCTAATGGTATCGCCCTTTGAGCCACTGGAGTCAGCACACATCAAGTACCTTACATGGAAGGTAGTGTTCCTCATCGCAGTAACTTCAGCGCGCAGAGTCAGTGAAATCCAAGCTTTGGTGCATTGCAGCCCTTTTCTACAATTTTATCATCACAAAGTAGTGCTTCGATCCATCTTTTCTTCCAAAAGTGGTAACCCAATTCCACTTAAACCAATCCATAAAACTGCCGATATTCTTTCCCAAACCTCATCACAATAATGGAGAACGACTGTTGCACACTTTAGACTGTAAAAGGGCCTTAGCTTATTACAAAAGAAGAACACACTCAGAATCATGAGCATCACAATTGTTTGTTTCCTTTAACCCAAATGTTCCAGGCCTTCCAGTTGCTAAAAGGACTAGAGCCAGCTAGATAGCCCAATGCATTCAATTCTGCTACCAAAAGAATAACTTAACATTATCTTCTCATCCTAACGCACATCAAGTGAGGGCAATGACAACCTCAGTGGCGCATCTACGATATGTGCCCCCCATAGACATTTGCAAAGCAGCAACATGGTCGTCTTTACATACTTTCACGTCCCATTACTGTTTTTAGATCAACAAACAACTGGCGACACCAAGCTGGGGCGAGTCATCTTACAAACGATGTCAACGTGATTACATTGCCACTATCCACTTTCTTTGATCACGCATACAGAAGTCACTAACACATAAAAGCGTGATCAGGAACTTAGGACTCCCATGATAGCATGGCTAATTCAGCCTTGCTATCAACGGAAAAAAGCAAGTTTGCTTACCGTAAACGGTGTTTCCGTAGATAGCAGGATGAATTAGCCATGCTGACCCATCCACCTCCCTAAATAGTCGATATACTATACTTACTTCATAAACTGCTACATTACAGACTGAGGAGAGACTGTTTTTCTGCGTGGGAAGGCACGCGCAACCATACAGAGCAAAGCTCTGAATTCTACTTAGAAGCTCCGCCTCCTGGGCCCTGATGGACAGTTCCCATGACAGCATGGCTAATTCATCCTGCTATCTATGGAAACACCGTTTATGGTAAGCAAACTTGCTTTTCTGCATTTTTTAGCATTAAATCTTGGCTTCCAGACCTTAGACCATTTCTCGAGCTTCGCTAGATCCCTCTTCATGTTTTCCATTCCTTGGCTGTCCAGCTTGTTACAGATTTTAATATCATCAGCAAAAAGACAAACTTTTCCCTTCCACCCTTCTGTTATGTTGCTCACAAACATATTGAGAAGAACTGGTCCAAGGACAGATACCCGAGGTACACCGCTAGTAACACCCCCTCCTCAGAGAAAACTTTATGTACTACTACCCTTTGTTGCCTTCCACTCAGCCAGTTTTTAATCCACTCAGTCACTTTAGCATCCTTACCAAGGGTGTGCAGTTTATTTATAAGTCTTCTGTGCGGAACCGTGTCAAAGGCCTTGCTGAAATCCAAGTACACTGTCTAGTGCTCTCCCTTGATCTCCTCTTTGGTCAGGATCTCCTCTTTGGTCAGGATGCTGGGCTTGATGGACCCTTGGTCTGACCCAGTATGGCATTTTCTTATGTTTCTTATGTTCTTATGTTCACCCAATCAAAGAAATTGATCAGATTCATCTGAGATTTACCTCTGGTATAACTATGCTGCCCTGGATTTTATAGTCCATTAGATTTCAAAAATCTAGGTGTCATAGAGAGACAAAACATTGAAATCGTCAGCTTCGTGTGCTGCAGTAGTCAAAAAAGCAAACACAAAGCTAAGAATTATTAGGAAGGGAATGGTGAATAAACAGAGAATGTCACCATGCCTCTTTTGCTCCATGGTGAGATTCTGTCTTGTGTGTGTAATTCTGGTCTGTGGTAAAGGCAGTTTGCTTAGCTTAGCTAAGTTTAAAAAAAGTTTGCACAGTTTCCTGCATAAGAAGTCCACAAACTGCTGTTAATCAAGTTGATTTATGGAATAGCTACTGCTTATTACTGGCATCAGTAGCATGGGATCTATTTAATGTTTGGGTACTTGCCAGGTATTTATAACCTGGATTGGCCACTGTTGGTGGCAGGATGCTGGGCTTGATGGATCCTCGGTCTGACCCAGTATGGCAGTTTCTTATGTTCTTAACACCAGATCCAGCCATAAAAACGTACTCATTGCACAACTTTCTAACAGACCACGCCCCTGACATTCTGTGCCTAACTGAAACTTGAGTACATGAAACAGACACTCCCCAGTTCAGTCTAATCTGCCTGCAAGGTTACTCCTTTGCCCATTCCCCCTGCCAGGGAAACCACAGTAGAGGGGTATCCATTCTTTGCAGAGCATCTCTGGGCTTGACCATCTCCCCTATCAGGAAATTGGATGGCATTAAAACACTGCTTGGTTCAATCAGTGGGAGCTTTTCTTGGTATACCGCCCACCTTGTCACAGTGTTGAGGCCCTTCAGTAGCTCCTAATAATAATATCAGAGATGATTCTTGAGCACCTCAGTCATTTTGGGTGACTTCAGTATTTATTGGGATGACCAAAACGCATGTAACTGATGACTTCTTATCCTCCCTACAAGCTCTCAGTTGGTCAAGGAGCCTATCCATGAAACAGACCATATCCTCGATCTAGTTCTTGCCCCACTGACACTCCTACAAGAACTATCAAAGTCACACAAATTGCCTCTTTGTCATGGACAGACCCCATTATCTGATTTATATGGAGTTGAGGTCACTCCCAACAAATACACCCACAAAGGAAGCCCCTTCAAAGCAGGTCAGACCCACCTCCTATCTAATCATGAATTGTCTAAAGTTAGCTCCTTCAACACTTATCATTGTTAGATGGAGCTCTACCTTTGCTCTACCTCTACCTTTCATTCTGTGGAATTCTGACCTCAAGAAAGCCCTGGAAGATCACAACTATAAGGAACCCCAATCCCACACCTAGTTCACCTCAGAATTGAAGAGTTAAAATTGGAAGAAGACTGGAATTTGCTGCTGGTGAAAATCAAAATTCCAAATGGATAGAGATAACTGCAGAAGACACCAGACTCACAATAAAGCAATCTTGGAAGCAAAAAATACTACTTCTCTAATACAATCTCTCAAGCAAAAAATTCACCTCGAGAATTCTTCCACTTCATCAATAAGCTCATACGAGTTATTACATCCTTGCCCCATCTTTCGACACAGCCACTGCAATAAACTAGCCAAATTCATTGTCAGTCAGATCAGAATTTAACCTCATCACCTCTGATGTCCCAATGCATACAGAGCCAACCACACCTTCACATTCACTTGCCTCCTTCTGCCCCCAACTTCTGGAAGAAATAGTCTTCTCACAAGACCTCAAGCACACAATCTGTCTGAAGGAACTTTGCCCAACATGGCTCATCAAAAGGCCAAATCTGTTCTCCTTGCCCACCTTCAGAACATCATAAAATCTTCCCTATTTGAAGGCCACCTCCATAACTACCTTAAGAAAGCTGTGGTAAAACCCTCACTGAAGAAACCAAACCTGACCCCAGCAATCTTAATTACAGATCAGTCTCAAATCTTTTTTTTTTTCCTCAGTAAAATAATTGAAAAAGTGGTTCTGACTACTAAATGAGCTCCTAAAAGCCACCAACTTCTTGGACCCCTTCCAGTCTGGCTTTAGACTTTACCACAGCACAGAAATAACTCTAATATGCTTGCTGGACAACTTATGCCTATACTTTGAACGAGCTCAACAGGCTCTCCTCGTGCTCTTAGACTTTCAGCCGTGTTTGACACAGTAGTCCATAAACACCTTATGACCCGACTAGAGGACCTATGTCTTTCTGGCTATGTGCTATCCTAATTCAAATCCTTCCTCCAGGATCACACCCAAACCAGCGCCCAGGGACAGTCCTTCTTCCACCCACACCCCCATCCTGTGCAATTTCCCACAAGATTCTGTCCTGTCCTTTATTCTATTCAACATTCACCTAGCTCTTCTTGGCAGGCGAATCAGGGAATGCCAAGTCCCTTACCACACCTATATGGATGATATCTAGCTACTGTGCTCCCTAGGAACAAATCCTGACCAAGCAATTGCCAACCTAAACACCTTAAGAAGATTGCAAGCTGGCTTTACCTCATCAAACTAAAGCTTAACCCTAAAAAAAAATGGACGTGCTATGGATTGGAAAGTTGGACCATTTTCATATCTATTCTAGAGTAATTCTAGAGGGCTCTATTCTGCCTTTCAGTTACCAAGTCCATAGTTTTGGCTTTATTGTGGACTCCAAACTTTGAGGCCCAAATTTTATCCTTCACAAAGTCAGCCTTTTTCCACCTAGGCCAGCTCTGCACCCTCTTCGATGACAGTGCTTAAACTACTGTTATCCAGGACTGTGTAATTTCTCACCTAGACTAATGCAGTTCCCTTTACATGGGCATGCTGAAAAAGCTGGTTCACCAGATACAGCTCACAGGCCTTCTCAATGCCAGCAAATTTGATTGGGTCACCCCTCTCCTAAAATCTCTTCATTGACTCCCAATCTCTTGCTCCTGGATTATAATGCACTCTAGGGTTTTGCTGCCCCCCTACCTATGCAATTAACTCTCTCTGTATATACTCCCTTTCACTGTCTGCACACTCTGCTTAATGCTCGCCTGGTAGTACTGGCTCCCAAGGAAATGCGGCTCTCTTGCAGAAGAGAGAATTTTTGCTGAAGGTATCTCTTCCCTCTGGAACTCCTTGCCAGTAGACATCAGGCTGACGTATGATCTTTTGACCTTAAAAAAACAAAAACAAAACAAAACTGAAAAATAACTGTTTGTAGATGTTTTTGGCCCATGAACATGAACCACTAGTTATGCCTTCATAAATCCTTAGCCACCTGCCTTCTCCCTTTTGAGCCCTCTCCCTCATTTCTTCCCTTTCTCTTCTGAGTTCCTAGTATTTTCTTCCCTTGGACCCCCTTGTTAAGTATACCTCGTACCCTATAGGCCACTCTGTCTCTCCCTTTCCAGAGTGGATGTATCTCCCTCTTATTTTACTGTTGAATGTTACTGCACTTCCTATTTGATATGTTCTTACTGCTGCTAGTTTTTATGCCTTTCCTGTGCTCGGCTATTTGTATTGCTTCGTGCCATATATATATATATATATTTTTAATATGACCCCACTACTGCTAGTTCTTATATCCACCCATGCCTGTTTGTATTGTCTCATGAATCCTCTGTTTTGTAATTCCCTGCCATTGGTTTTGTTAACTGTCTCTGTAACACACTTTGAACTTTTTCACTGGAAGAGCATGAAATAAATAAATGATGATGATTATATAAATCCTCTATTGCCTTTGGATATGTTGTACTTAAAACAAGGTAAAAACTTTGAGCTGTTTCAAAAGGTTGTGGGTTAGTTCCCGGCTTTCATGCTGGAAGGCTGTTGCTGGCCTGGAGAGAATTCTTCTGGGGGAAGATTCACCCGCTTCTGGGTCAGTTGTAAGGAATGAGCATGAAATGCAGTAACCTTGAGACTGCAGTATAAGGTCATGGAACTAGGATAACTACTATTGAGGCTAAGCTAAATAATATTAAAGTCAGTGGTGACTGTATATGATGGACAGTCTTGGCTCTTCATTGGAACAAGGATGGCTCTATTTATTTATAAATTTTCCAAAGATGCCTACATTAACCTTTCTTTCTGTATTTCATAATTTATATGACTCAAATTGTTACTGTTTCTTAGTCTTTTCCCCTTAGTTATAGAATATATTGTTCGTATTTGTTGAAAAAAAATTGTCCCCAGAAAATAGAGATTTCTCAGTCTTCAGGTTTGGAATGTGATAGTTTAGATGTTTCAGCATAATTAGAAAGTCAGAGGGGGAACTGATTACTCGGGCTACTTTTAATAGTCAGTTTTGCGATGGAATTTGATACTTAATTTGTGTTTAAAATGTTTCTTAGGCATTGTAAAAACTTAAAAAAAAAAATATCCGAAGCAGAAAGAAAGCCTGCGAGGGAATCAATGGACAGTTAGATGTTCGAGGGGTTAAAGGGGCACTTAGGAAAGATAAGGCTATTGCGGAAAGACTAAATAAATTCTTTGCTTTAGTGTTTACTGAAGAGGATGTTGGGGAGATACCCGTTCCGGAGACAGTTTTCAAGGGTGATGATTCAGATGAACTGAACCAAATTAAGGTGAACCTGGAAGGTGTAGTAGGCCAGATTGACAAATTGAAGAGTAGTAAATTGCCTGGACTAGATGGTATATACCCCAGGGTTCTGAAAGAACTAAAAAATGAAATTTCTGATCTATTAGTAAAAATTTGTAACCTATCATTAAAATCATCCATTGTACCTGAAGACTGGAGGGTGGCCCATGTAACCCCAATATTTAAAAAGGGCTCCAGGGGAGATCTGGGAAACTATAGACCGGTGAGCCTGACTTTAGTTTCGGAAAAAATCATGGAAACTGTTATAAAGAATAAAATCACAGAACATTTAGATAGACATGGTTTTAATGGGGCACAGCCATCATGGATTTACCCAAGGTAAGTCTAGCCTCACAAATCTCCTACATTTTTATGAATCGGTGAATAAAAATGGTGGACAAAGTTGAACCGGTAGACGTGGTGTATTTGGTAAAAAAGCGTTCGACAAATGTCCTCATGAGAGGCTTCTAAGAAAACAAAGTCATGGGATAGAAGGCGATATCCTTTTGTGGATTGCAAACTGGTTAAAAGACAGGAAACAGAGAGTAGGATTAAATGGTCTTTTTTCACAGTGGAAAAAGATAAACAGTGGAGTGCCTCAGGGATCGTACTTGGACCGGTGCTTTTTAATATATTTATAAATAATCTGGAAAGGGGCACGATGAGAGAGATGCTTACAAAATTATGCAGAGTAGTTAAATCAAGAGCAGATTGTGTTAAATTGCAGGAGGACCTTCTGAGACTTGAAGATTGGGCATCCAAATGGCAGATGAAATTTAATATGGACATGTGCAAGGTGATGCATATAGGGAAAATGAATCCTTGCTGTAGTTATACAATGTTAGGTTCCACATTAGGAGTTACCCAGGAACGAGATCTAGGTGACAAAATGGCTGCTGTGGCAATCAAAAAAACAAACAGAATGTAAGGAATTATTAGAAAGGGAATGGTGAATAAAATGCTGGATGTCATAAGGCCTCTTTTTATCATTCTATGGTGAGACCGCACCTTGAATACTGTGTGCAGTTCTGGTCACCGCATCTAAAAAAAGATATAGTTGCACTGGAGGAAGGACAGAGAAGGGTGACCAAAATGATAAAGGGGATGGAACAGCTCCCCTATCAGAAAAGGCTAAAGAGATTAGGGCTGTTCAGCATGGAGAAGAGACAGCTGAGTGGGGATATGATAGAGGTCTACAAAATCATGAAAGGACTTGAATGCGTAAATGTGAATTGATTATTTTTTCTTTTGGATAATACAAGGACTAAGGGGCACTCCATGAAGTTAGAAATTAGTTCATTTAAAACAAATCGGAGAAAATTCTTTTTCATTCAATGCATAATTATGTTCTGGAATTCCTTGCCAGAGGATGTGGTTACAACAGATAGTGTAACTGGGTTTAAAAAAGGTTTGGATAAGTTCCTAGAGCAGAAGTCCATAAATTGCTATTAATCAATAAGGATTAGTAGTTTGGGATCTATTCATTTAATGTTTGGGTACTTGCCAGATACTTGTGACTTGGATTGGCCACTGTTAGACACAGAATACTGGGCTTGATGGACTCTTGGTCTGACCCAGCATGGCATTTCTTATGTTCTTTTAGAGCGAAATGGTTTTCTCTCTTTAACTGTAAGAGAAGAACTTTTCTTGATGTTTCAAGAAGTAGTCAGTAAAGAAGATAGTCCTTTCTGTATTTGAGATCGAAAGCACTCCAGATGGGATGATCTTCTTTCTGAAGTATTCCTGTAAGTGGTTACTTTTCAGGGAGCTATGTTTTTCAAACCATCCCAATTATATGTAACTTTGTGTGATAAAACTCCTCTTTCCAAGAAAATGCAGCCAATGATTCAAGTTTCATCATTTCAATCACTACATATTATGTTTTTCTTTGTTTCTCTTTAAAATTGTCATCTTGCCAATTGGTGATCTGGTTTTCCTTTCCATTTGATGGGCTGTTAAGATGTTTAGTAGCTAATATTGTGCAGTTGTTTCTGTGTAGATACATTTTTATGCTTAATTATGTGTTAACTATTTTCAGGATCAATATTTATTTATACAAACTTCTATTCCGCTGATCTGCATATTTTAGCAGAGTATAAAAACATACAAGAGAAAATCGGACAAAAAAACAGATAACTTATTATTAAGCAGCACTAGTAGTTAAGGAGAAGAGCTACTGGAAATCTGAAAGGTAAGAAGTAAAAGGGAATCTCATTAGTCAAGGAAGGCAGGATAAACAAATAAGATTTTAGCAGCTTTCTAAAACAAAGTAGGTCCTTTTCTTCTCTGGTTTCCAATGGGAGACTATTCCATAGGTCTGGGCCCACAATAGAAAATCTGTGCTTGTGAGACTTCGATAGCTGTGCTTGTTTGAGAGAGGGAATTTCTAGTAAATGCTGGGAGGTGGAGCAGAGATTACAGGCTTGCTGATATATTCAAATAGAGGAAGATAAACAATTTGGAGCTAACCCATGAAGGGCCTTAAAGATCCAGGTGAGAGTTTTGAATTGTGCCCGTCACATGATGGGCACCCAGTGCAACTCAGTGAGAACCGGACAATTGTGACTACATAGAGAGGCGCCAGAAATTAAACGAGCCACAAAATTTTGGATTAGTTGAAGAGCATGAAGATGAGAGTTGGCAGACCCAAGTACAAACCCATTACAGTAATCCAGGTGTGACAAGATTTAGGGATTGAATGATGGTGCGAAAATCAGATTAACAGAGAAGCAGTTTCAAAGGGCGCAGCAGGCGAAGCCTGTAATAATATTGAACTAGGGACCCTATATGAAGCTGTAGAGTCGAGGAATCAATGAGAACCCCCAAGGTATCTTGTAATTATTTTTTTAAATTATAAATTTATTTTATTTATTTATGAATTTTTTTTATATACCGCGACACGTTTAGGACATCACCTCTGTTTACAATGAACTATAATGCAGCAACAGGCTTTACAATGAAATAGTTAAATACCAAACAATAAATAAAACAATATACATACAACTAGCTTTACAATAAACATAATAGTAGAGCAGTATTTGAAATACTGGAGATTACTGTACAAAAGGAAGACTTATTCAATGGGACATAGATCGGCAATAGAGAAGCGGAGCATGGGGGGCAGGGCGGGGGAGAGAGGGAGAGATAACGAGAAAAAAAAAAAAGGTTTCAGCGTTGGTCATGTGTTATGGAAAGGTAAACTGTCATGTTGTAAGCAGTTTAAGAGCCATATCAGTCAAGGGTATGCTAATTTGAAAAGAATTAAATTATAAAGAATTTAAAAACAGCATTTGCTTGGCGTTTTATTAGATATTGTCTGAATTTATTTCACAACCTTTGTTTATGTATCAATGCTTTGGTCAAGGTTGATTTTTTTTTTTTTTTCTTTGACCACGATATTTCTTATCTTTCAACCAAACTGAGTTGTCGAAGGCAGACATGGAGTCAATAATATTAGGAAACTTAAATGCTTTATATACTCCTTATCTAGGCAATTAATCTGGTATGGTGATTATATACTTCTCTACTGAACCTCATCAAAGCTGAAAAAGCTTTGATGAGGTTCAGTAGAGAAGTATATATTTTGGGTTTTAGAACAATATGGGATATAGGTGTCATTTATTCAATAGCTACAGCTATTGTATGCTTTTCCTCAAACTCAGATAGTTAATGGACAAGTTTCTTCTGTGTTTTTCTTTGTTTTATGCTACTAGAAACATAGAAACATAGAAATGACGGCAGAAGAAGACCAAACGGTCCATCCAGTCTGCCCAGCAAGCTTCGCACTTTTTTTTTCTCATACTTATCTGTTTCACTTGGCTCTTAGTAACCTTTTGATTCTATTTCCCTTCCACCCCCACCATTAATGTAGAGAGCAGTGTTGGAACTGCATCTAAGTGAAATAGTTTAATTAGTTAGGGGTAGTAACTGCCGCAATAAGCAAGCTACACCCATGATTATTTGTTTACCCAGACTATGAAATTCAGTCCTTGTTGGTTGTTGTCTGTATATAGATCCACTTTTCTTCAATCCCCCTGCCATTGAAGCAGAGAGCTATGCTGGATATGCGTGAAGTATCAGTCTTCCTCCCCTGCCGTTGAAGCAGAGAGCTATGCTGGGTATGCGTGAAGTATCGGTCTTCCTCCCCTGCCGTTGAAGCAGAGAGCTATGCTGGATATGCATTGAAAGTGAAGTATCAGGCTTATTTGGTTTGGGGTAGTAACTGCCGTAACAAGCAAGCTACTCCCCACTTTTTTGTAAATGCAAATCCTTTTTTCCACATTTCCTCTTGCCGTTGAAGCTTAGAGCAATGTTGGAGTCGCATTAACCGTGTGTATGTTTATTGAATAAGGGTATTATCTCCAGGTAGTAGCCGTCATTCCCGCGAGCCACCCATTCTTCATTCACGTCCTCTAGACTTTATGGATCCACAGTGTTTATCCCATACCCCTTTGAAGTCCTTCACAGTTCTGGTCTTCACCACTTCCTCCGGAAGGGCATTCCAGGCATCCACCACCCTCTCCGTGAAGAAATACTTCCTGACATTGATTCTGAGTCTTCCTCCCTGGAGTTTCAAATCGTGACCTCTGGTTCTGTTGATTTTTTTCCGACGGAAAAGGTTTGTCGTTGTCTTTGGATCATTAAAACCTTTCAAGTATCTGAAAGTCTGTATCATATCACCTCTGCTCCTCCTTTCCTCCAGGGTGTACATATTTAGATTCTTCAGTCTCTCCTCATAAGTCATTTGATGAAGACCCTCCACCTTTTTTGGTCGCCCTTCTCTGGACCTCCTCCATCTTGTCTCTGTCTCTTTGGAGATACGGTCTCCAGAACTGAACACAGTACTCCAGGTGAGGCCTCACCAAGGACCTGTACAAGGGGATAATCACTTCCCTTTTCTTACTCGATATTCCTCTCTCTATGCAACCCAGCATTCTTCTGGCTTTAGCTATCGCCTTGTCACATTGTTTCGCCGACTTCAGATCATTAGACACTATCACCCCAAGGTGTCTCTCCTGTTCCGTGCACATCAGCCTTTCTCCCCCCTTGAATATAGTTCATTTGGATTTCCACTCCCCATACTAGGCAAGGTTATAAGAACATAAGAAATTGCCATGCTGGGTCAGACCAAGGGTCCATCAAGCCCAGCATCCTGTTTCCAACAGAGGCCAAAACCAGGCCACAAGAACCTGGCAATTACCAGGCAATTACTCTCTTATATATTTTAACAGTCAAACCCTTAGCTGCCAAAATAGTCTTCTGCTGATATACAGATTCTTAAATTTCTGTTTATCTGAATTTAGAACGTCTGAGCAGCTTTGTCATTTTTTGCCAGGGCTTTGATAAGGGCACTCGGTATCTTCTAGTTTTACTTGGCATATCAACATTTTTTGATATTCTCAATCATTCTTTTCTACTAGTCTATCTTGAATCAGTGGGGGTTTCCTCCATTGTCCTTTCCTGGTTCGCTATTTTAGAATGATGATTGGAACCACTTTTTCTGGCCTGCATCCATTGCCTACAGGAGTCCCTCAAAGATCCACAAGATCAGCTCTTCTTTTCAGTCTTTATTTGGTATAACTTTGTTCAGTTCTAGAAGGCTTAGATATTTCATTTAAACTATATGCAGATGATATACAGTTTTTCTTTCCAGTTTCTTCTACCATGGAGGAAGCTCTACAGAAATGATCCTCTTGCTTAGGTTAGATTACAAAGTGGCTTGGATCCAATAGACTTGCCCTTCATATTGGTAAGATTCATACTGTATTATTATCTCATATTCCTCCAAACAAGTGTACTGCTAATTCCTCTGTTCCTCTTTTCCTATTAAACTTCAGGCTCGTAATTTGGGTGTCATATAGACTCATCTCTATTATTGCACGCTCACATCAATTTTGTGGTTCAGTCTTCATATTTTAAATTGTGGATCCTGTGTTCTTTTAAACCTTTTCTTTCTAGCTCCGATTTTTATACAGTTACCCAAACACTTGTTCTGTCATCTCTTGATTATTGTAACGCATTGTTTTTAGGCCTGCCACAGTCTCATTTGAAAATACTACAATTAATCCAAAATTCCACGACATGTCTAATTTCTGATACCTCCCCAGGGGATCATATAACTCCAGTCTTAGCCAGTCTTCATTGACTTTCAGTAGAGTGGCATGTTAGATTTAAAATTCTCTCAGTTTTAAGGCACTTCATAATCTTGCGCCTCCTATTATTCAAGCACTAATTCTCTCTCTCACGGCAATTACACTTATCAAAATTAGTATTAGAAGTGCCATCTCTTAAGATAGAAGATCCTTGATTTCAGAAAAATGGGCTATTTGGCATAGCAGCCCCCAGAGTTTGGAATTCACTCCCTGAAGTGATCAGATTGGAACAGGACTTTACTTACTTCAGAGAGTTCTGAAAGCACATTTTTTTACCCTCAACTTTTCAAAGGTATATCACTTTTCAGAGGTATATCACCAGATTGATTATTTTAAACTATTTCTGTTTTTGTTTATATGTAATACATTTTGATTACTGTGTATGTGAATTGTTACCCTTTGTGAATGATGGATCAGCAGAATATAAATGGTGCAAATAAATTAATAACTCTGGGGCATTAGTTTCATAAATTGGCTAACATCAAGCATTCGATAAAAATTGCAAAAAATGTTATTTAACAAAACAAACAAGCAATGTATCATTCAATAACATATCAAATACAATTATAAGATCCAATAACCACCCTTCCCTTGCAGGTTACACCAATAATCATTCATAACACACCACACATCACCAACAATCATACATAATCACATAAAAATACTATTATCCCAACATGTTTCACTTGACAATGGCTCTTCAGAGGAATGCCATTTATAATTATCTGGTGATAACCTAATATACTCTATGGAAAGTTTCAGATGAAAATTTTCAAGATTGAAGGAGCCAGTTGAAATGTAATCCTTGTATTAGATCTTTCTCAAATCTTCATACTTCATCTATATGTACAAAATGGCACAGGTAAAGAATATTTTCTTTGTTTGAATATACAAATCACTTGATCAAAATCTTCACATAGTGTATACACTCTGGGAGGTTAAATGTCTCAGCAACTTATCGCATATTGCCACAAGCTCAAGCCCAACAAACATTTGTTGCTATGAAACGCCACCCTTATTTAATCAGATCAAACAGGTTTGTGATGTGTTATGAATGAATCTGAATGAATGATTATGGGTGTATCCTGCAAGGGAAGGGTAGTTATTGGATTTTTATAATTGTATTTGATATGTTATTGAATGATGCATTGCTTGTTTGTTTTTGTTAAATAAAGCTTTTTGTATGAAATATGTTTATATCATTTTTTAATTGATGTATAGTTGATATAACAATGTATAAAGCCAATTGTTTTTATTTAACATCTATCATTACCAGGTGGTAGATTCCAATGTCCTTGGCTCCTTATTTTAAATTGGGAAATGCAGCTCTAAACTTGACTTAGAGTGCATGCATGCAGAATTCTTCGGACCAGGGTTTATAGACAGAAGTGTTTATATTTGGTAATCCCACAACCGTACAGTCCCGAAACTACTGAGAGCTGACTTTTGGAGCTTGCTTGACTTGTCTGATTCTAGATTTCAGAAAAACTATTGGTTGTATACCCTGGCATCTGTTCTCCCTCTTCTCCCTACCTGTGTATTATGTTGAGATCAGGATATTCTTTAGTTATCTCTCCATGCTGGAATGGTGCTTAACTCTGAGCCAGTTAGAATACTGTGTAGGCTGTGAATTTTAGACACCACACCTTGCTAAATAACAGCCCGATATTGTAAAACCGCGGGAGAGCGGACGAACGCCCGCTCTCCCGGCGCACGCACCGGCCCTTCGCCGGTGCGAGCTATCCAGTATGCTCCAGCATGCAAATTAGGCGACGTGGTGCAAACGAGGGAAAGGAGGCGCTAGGGACACTAGCGCGTCCCTAGCGCCTCCTTTTGGCCTGGAGTGGTGGCTGTCAGCGGGTTTGACAGCCGACGCTCAATTTTGCCGGCGTCGGTTCTCGAGCCCGTTGACAGCCACAGGCTCGGAAACCGGACGCCGGCAAAATTGAGCGTCCGGTTTTCGGCCCGACAGCCGCGGGCCGAATTCAAATTTTTTTTTTTTAACTTTTTTTTACTTTTGGGGACCTCCGACTTAATATCGCTATGATATTAAGTCGGAGGGTGCACAGAAAAGCAGTTTTTACTGCTTTTCTGTGCACTTTCCCGGCGCCGGAAGAAATTAGCGCCGACCTTTGGGTCGGCGCTAATTTCTTAGAGTAAAATGTGCGGCTTGGCTGCACATTTTACTTACTGGATCCCGCGTGCATACCTAATAGGGCCCTCAACATGCATTTGCATGTTGAGGGCGCTATTAGGTGCCGCGGGTGGGCCGCGTGTTTTCCTCCCCTTACTGAATAAGGGGTAAGGGAAAACACGCGTCCAGAGCAGGCTGACAGTGCGCTCTGACGGAGCACACTTTACTGTATCGACCTGTAAGTGGCTTAAAAAAAAAAAGGAAAACTAGCCCCTAGTGAACTCTGGAGCTAGTCTACCCATCCTAAGAACAAACAAAGCTTGTTAAGCTGCACCAAAAGTGAAATTTCAGTCAGAGCCCTGCATTGATCCTTCACTCTTCTTTCTTGTACACCTGATCTTTATCAATGTATCTCTAAATATCCAGCGATTATCAATGGGCACCCAAACAATTGTAGAAGGATCTTTACTGTACTAAATAGAACTGTACTAAATAGACCTACACTTGGAACCTAGCAGGCAATGGCCCAACACTGACCGACGAGACATCGGAAGAGGATTAACTCCCTGATGAAAGGTCTCAGTGCAGACCTGAAACGTGGCTACGTCGGTGACCCATCAAACCATCAGATAAGTCGGGGTGTTGCAAGAGCTTCTGTTGTAAGCCATAAGAGACTGCCGGTTAAGCCTCCTTGGGTCGCGTCCATCAGCGGCTTTTCAAGTTTTATACCCTTTGTTTGGGATTAGTTATCCAGGCTGCGAGGAGCGTTCATTTGATAACACTTTGAATTATTTGAACACTTGAGTGTATTTTTGCACCACTTTCTACAGATTTTTAGATCATCATACAAAAATCCTTTAAAAAAAAATGTCCTTTAACAAAAAGCTGTTTTGACTGCAATATTGTTTTGTACACACATTGCACACATTGGTCGGAGGAGGGATGTTTATGATTACACTCCACAGTCATATTACCCTGGTTGGGGATTTATGATCTTGCATATGAAACATTCCTTTCCTTCCAAAAAAATTTTTTTTGTTCGATTAATAGTTTAAAAAATTTTTTCATTCGTTTCACGAGGATTTAAGAGTTTTTGAAAGAGTCGTCACATCTATTATGAAGGTTCTATTTTTGAGGTTCTCTAAATATCCAGGCATTAATAAAAAGCATTACCATTTTTAACCTATGCAGTGTTTCTAAAGTATATATGGCAAGCAGTACTATTTATCCTATATCAGTTGAAATTTTTCTATATCTGCTTTTCTGATTTTTGATTCCCTGAGAGTTTGATTCCCTGAGAGTTGCCATTTTGTAAGAATCAAACTTAACTTATATTTACTGAAAGTGATTTTGGTCTATATGGGATGTGATGTCACAAATGACATGACACATTACATGAGCCAAGCAGCTGTTTCCAGAGGGTCAGGAGACTTGTGCAAGAGCAGTTTAAAGACTTTCAGTGATCACCTAGTATTCATGGAAAAACTGACACTTGCTGTGTATGCTTTTGATATATACTTATTACTTAAAGGTATTTATCCTTTTCCAACATTTTTAGCATAGGCAAAGATACAGAAAGGGATTGAATTAGCTCAAATTTAAAATTTGTGACCAGTAGTGCCGATCGTTAAGGCTAGGGTTCAAGTTTTGACGATTAGCGCTACTGTTCACAAGATTCAAACTTATGCCATTTCAGCCCCGTTTAGTGTCTGTCACCATGTGTGCAGTATATGTGCAAGTATTTTTCTGTAGCATAGGCAAAGAACGGGAAACCCCTTTTTTGAAAATGTCACCTAGAATTATGTCATCTCTGCAGGTATATTAGAAAATCAGTCTTCATGTATTTCCCTCCGAATATTACCTCATCTGTTCCTCTTGGTGATTTTAGTTCCAGGTCTCCTTCCCTTTTTTTTTTTTTTTTCTAAAACCTTTATCTTGTATTGACTTCTGCATTGTTTTGAAATGTTGAGTATAGGCTTTGGTGTAGCCTTGATATGTTTGTCCCCCCCTCCCCCCTGGCCAAACCCCTTGAGGATACTGGTGGTGCTGCTGCTTCATTATGATGTAGAAGTATAATGGTGGTGATACATAGTTTTTTGAAGACCAGTATATTTAGATCCACCATTCTGGAGAGTGGAAAGGTGAGATGATTTTTTTGGAGGTGAAAAAGTTCTAGAACCAAGAGTTCATGCTATGAAGTTGAAAAATAGTAGATCAGGAGTAACACAAGGACATAATTATTCACATGAAGGGTTGCGGATGTATGGGAACAGTCTCCTAGTAGAGATGGTAGAGACAAAAACAGTATCAGAATTCAAGAGACTCTGAAATAAGCACAGATTATCTTCCTTACAGGAAAGTGAAGGTAAAGTGAGAGATCAAGGGGAAGAAGTAACATCAATAATCGGGATGGCAGCTTGAATGCAGAGCTCCCTGCCTGTTCCAAGTGTGTTTGGTTTTTTTTTTTTCCCCCATATAGATTGGTTGCATGAATTGAGCACATTGAAGAAATAGAAAGCGACTCCCTCATGTTAACTATTTGCAAGCCTGTTTATTTGAAGTAACTTTCTTACCCCAAGAACGGAGGTGTGTCTAGTGTGGCAAGAAACATGGGTGGCAAATAGCACAGAAGAAAATGTGGAGATATCACTGTTGTGAGTGCTGGGGAAGTTCTCTCTAAAGAGGAATTGCAACTTGGTTTAAAGACCTAAAGAATAAGGATATGGGAGTGAAAACTTAACTTTTAGAAACTGTAAATGACCTCCAGGGAGATATCTTGGAGATTGGCCAGAGAGGTGAAGAGGCAGAGTTGAAGTTGGAAGATCATGTTGAAGTTAGCATGTGGCACATTTAAAACTAATCGGAGAAAGTTCTTTTTCACTCAACGCACAATTAAACTCTGGAATTTGTTGCCAGAATATGTGGTTAGTGCAGTTAGTATAGCTGTGTTAAAAAAGGATTGGATAAGTTGTTGGAGGAGAAGTCCATTACCTGCTATTAATTAAGTTGACTTAGATAATAACCACCGTTATTACTAGCAACGGTAACATGGAATAAGCTTAGTTTTTGGGTACTTGCCAGGTTCTTATGGCCTAGATTGGCCACTGTTGGAAACAGGATGCTGGGCTTGATGGACCCTTGGTCTGACCCAGTATGGCATGTTTTTAAGCAATGATGCAATTACAGACTTCTGCAAATGATTTGGGGGAAAAAAGAAATTGGACTTGTCAAATTTATTTATTTGATTTTTTTTTTAACTCTTTATGATATAATTGTATAAACAAATAATACTGTACTACACATACTAAAGTTGGATAAAAGTTCAGAGCATACAATCAATAAACTGCATTTGTCTCAGTCAATGTGTGTTCATTACCGTCATAGTAACCATCAATTAGACATCCGTATCCATTTCCCGCCAGGTCCAATATGGATCCCATATTTGCTTATTGGTATCCATTCTATTCTGGAGCCATATAGGTTAGCCTCTCTTGTACAAGTTTGGACTCCCAACAGTTTCTGGAGGGAATACTTTTCCATAGGGGTGCAATCGTTAAATGGGCTGCATGTAACTAATGCCCCACCAACTTCCTATGCCCTCTCGTTTCCCATTTGTTACCCCATTTTCCCAACAAATATAAAGAGGCATCAACAGTTGCTTGCAAATTGCAGAAATACAATCAGTAATCCATTCAATGCAGACCCACCACATATGAAGGTATGAACTCTCCTTCCTGCACCCCCTCCAGCAGAGTGGACTGCTGTTGCTAAAGCAAGCATAAAATACAGGTGTGCGATATAAATAATGTAATGATTTGTATAGCACCTCATACCCTTTTTTACAGATAGAAATATTCCGAGCAGCTTTCCAATCCCTGACCTCTAACTGGATATCCAGATCAGTAGTCCATTGTCTGAGAATCCAGTTATTTATGTGGTTTTTATATTCCGCTTTTTGGCACTTCAAAGCAGATTACATTCAGATACTGTAGTTATTTCTCTGTCCCTAGAGGGCTCACAATCTAATCCCTAGATTCATCAAAATGCTATAACAATGCATGAATAACGCCCACGCCAAGAAAAAGAGACGTGTTTATGGAAATTTTAGAATTTCCACATCACATGGTAACATAGCGCTTCGCATCAGTAGTATTGTGTGGTGCAGTAAACCTTTCGCACCCCGCAATAATTCCTATTTCTTATCTCGTGCTGAGAGAGAGAGCGCCCATCTATAAGGCCTTCATAGTAGTCAAGTATTTATATCTCTATAGGAGGGCCATCTAATAGCTCAAGGTGAGGTGGTGTTGGTGGTTTAGGAGCCAGTTTTTCATGCAGAGTGAGTCGCATGAACAGCACAGTACACCTCTGTGAAGATTTGATGTCATTTGGAGTAAGGAAAGGCTCACAAAGATGACATTTCTACTATGTTCTCTCACCCTAGCTTGATGGACTCTATAACAGGGTGCCATCAAGCTAGGGTGAGATAACATAGTCCAAAATTTCATCTTTGAGAGACTTTTTCCTCACTCCAAATGACGTCAAATCTTCACCAAGGTGTACCGTGCTGTTCGTATGTCTCACTGTGCATGAAAAACTGGCCCCTAAATCACCACCCACACCTTACCTCAAGCTATTAGATGGCCCTCCTATATGCATATAAATAGTTGCATACTGTGAGGACCTCCCCAGAGGTTCTCTCTCTCTTCCTCCCTCTGTCTCCCCTCCCAAGCCCAGAAATGTCCAAAGTACAATTAGAAAAATTTATCGCTAATTGTGTTTCGGTCAATTTGCACAGCTTAATGCTAGGAAAAAAGATGTAGTTATTTCCGGCATTAAAACCGTGTGATAGCATGTGTTATGCTATCCAACGGTGCGATATTGCTCCTCATTTTAATAAATCCTGCCCAAACTCCTCCCTAATCCTGCCCCTTCCCAAAATTTGCATTTGCGCTGTGCGCTAGCGTTATCGCATGCGTTAACATCATAACGCATTTTGATTAATGACCCTGTAAGTTTGTACCTGAGGCAATTGAGGGTAAAGTGACTTGTCCAAGCTCACAAGGAGCGGTAGTGGGATTTGCTATAAAAATGATTATTGTCCCAGACCCTGCTCTCAGTACCTCAGGCTTTTTGGAAACTGTGTAACTCTGTACCATACTCCCAGCCTTCCATTTCTGCTGGAGCTAAGACCTAAAGCCATTTTGTAGAAGCAAAGTATACAGAAACATTACCTTACGATGGCCTACAGTTTCAGCATAGCCTGACAGGCATATCTGGTGACATAGGAATGGATATTATTAATTGTATTTATGAAAAAATGGTAGTAAACAAGCATAAGAGTAGAAGAGACTGAAGGAAGAGGGGGACAGAAGAGTAAATCAAATGCTGAAAAGAGACAAAATCGAAATTGCCTTCTTTTCTACTACTGAACTTCTCTGTCCATTTTAAGATATGGAGTTTGTAATGGTATCTCAGACATGACTTCAAAGTGAAAGTTTTTTCACCCCTAGTGCATGAAAACAATCTCTCACTTGGGATAGTGTCTCCTAAAGGGCTAATTTTGTGCATAATCAGGCCAGTGGTGCCCAAAACAATTGGGAGAATTTCTGCATCTTTTCTTAGTCTCTGATTGCATCATTTGGTACTTGAGGATCTGTTCCTTCTCTCTCACTCTCTCTACTTGGTCCGCAGAATAGTTGCTTGGTACCAATACTTCTCTAGCAACAGAGCTATTCTTCTGTTTTTCTTTTACAACATCCAGTTTTCTTGCATTAGAGCTTCATTCTGTACGAATCTCTCAGGATCACGTTCTGAGTACTTTTCTGGTACAATGATATTTTGTTTACACAGTTTCCAGGGGATGAGCCATGCCACTTTATTATGCCTTTCTGTACACAGGCTTTCTGACATTAGTACTTGACACTCAATGAAAGGTGTGTAACATTTTCTAATTTTGTTTTACTGAATCTTCATTCATTTGTTTTACCATTGTTTTCAATACCTGCTGTAAACCATCTTGTCCATAATCCACTATCCTGTACTGCAATTATAAATATCTCATCCTCAGGCCTAAGCTCACCTGACCTTTGCCATTCCTGAGTCAAGATTTGATCTCTATGGGATTTCTGAAGCAACTCTGTATTTCCCAATATATTTGTGCTTTCTCCAATTGTTATTTCCTTGTTTGCTTGTCTGATTCTTTAAAGAGCTTTTTGTTTTACAAATTCTGTTGCTTCTTTCCCCTTATGTACTACCGTGTTTCCCCGAATATAAGACAGCGTCTTACTTTCTTTTTACCCCCAAAAGTCCCACTATGTCTTACTTTCAGGGTATGTCTTATATTGGAAAAACAGTCGAATTTTTTAAATACCTGTCGGAGGGCCGCGTGGGTCCAGGCGG
This sequence comes from Rhinatrema bivittatum, assembly GCF_901001135.1. Lineage (NCBI taxonomy): Eukaryota > Metazoa > Chordata > Amphibia > Gymnophiona > Rhinatrematidae > Rhinatrema > Rhinatrema bivittatum. The sequence goes on along the minus strand of NC_042622.1, from coordinate 137,133,886 downwards.
CTGGCGGCGGGAGCCGGGTGGTCGCGTGTTACCGTAAATCTAGGCCGCGGGCGGGTGGGCGCTTGTTCCAGGCGGCGGGGAGGGGGGGGGGCGCGGGTGGACGCGCGTTAAATCTAGGCCGCGGGCGGGTGGGCGCTTGTTCCAGGCGGCGGGTGGACGCGCGTTAGTTCGAGACGGCCGGCGGGTGGTCGCGTGTTAAATCTAGGCCGGGTCGCACAGGCGCGCATTCATTCGCTGCCGGTGGGGCAGCCCCCACCGGCAGTGAATGAATGCGACCCCTGCGATTCGATGCTCAAGGCAGTCACATGCCGTGACGTCACGGCATGTGACTGCCTTGAGCGACCCGGCCTAGATTTAACTTGTGCGACCCGGCCTAGATTTAACACGCGACCACCCGCCGGCCGTCTCGAACTAACGCGCGTCCACCCGCCCCCCCGCCGCCGCCTGGAACAAGCGCCCACCCGCCCGCGGCCTAGATTTAACACGCGACCACCCGCCGGCTGTCTCGAACTAACGCGCGTCCACCCGCCGCCTGGAACAAGCGCCCACCCGCCCGCGGCCTAGATTTAACGCGCGTCCACCAGCCCCCCCCCCCCCCCGCCGCTGCCGCCTGGAACAAGCGCCCACCCGCCCGCGGCCTAGATTTACGGTAACACGCGACCACCTGGCTCCCGCCGCCGACCACCTGGCTCCCGCCGCCAGCCGCCTGGACCCACGCGGCCCTCCGACAGGTATTTAAAATTTTTTTTATTACGTCTTACTTTCGGGGGATGTCTTACATTAGCCGACCCCCCTAAAATTCCCACTACGTCTTACTATCAGGGGTGTCTTACTATCGGGGAAACACGGTAGTAGTTTCTCGCTCGTTTCTCCCACTCGTCAAAACAATCGCCCCAGCTTTAGAATGGAAACTGATCTGTTGAGGCTGCTAAGTAAGATTGAAGATCTTGAAAACAGGTCCCAAAGGGGGAACCTTAGGTTTCAAGAGCTTTCTGAGCTGGAAGATTATAGTGATTCAGCTGATTGTGAAGCAGATTAGTAAAGCCAGTTTGCTAGTGAGAGATTATCCCAATAAGAATATAGAAGTTATGGTGGACCAGGCACATCGGACATTGAGGGTGTCTAGTCTTAATGCTCCAAGAGACATTATGGCGTGTCTGCGTGATTTCCCAGTGAAAGCATTAATACAGCATGCTATATCTTTGTATTGGGAAGAACACAATTTAGGATTTTTTATGATATCTAGCTTTTAATGCCATAGAAAAAGAGAATTTATAAGAACTAACCACCATAGTGCACAGAGAAAATATTAGCTGTCAATGGCTTTTTCCATTTGCACTAGCCTTCACCATAAGTGGGGTGATGTTGAGAGCCAAGACTGTGGGGGAGGCTTTATCCATTTTAAAAGCTGCAGACTTAGTGGTCCATGTACCTGCATCTACTCTGGGATTGCCAGTAAATTACCTTGGCTATTTCTTTTTTAGCTCATTGTTAATTTCTCTTTCACCTTCTCTACAATCCAAGTTGCATTATGTCCCTGTTTTATTGTAACTGCTATTTTCCTATTCTATCACATGTTAATGTTAAGTGTTTTAAGTATTTATCCTTTTGTCACACCCTGTTTATTGTAAACCGGCATGATGCGACTCCCATCGCGAATGCCGGTATATAAGAAATGCAAATAAATAAATAAATAAAATGTGCTCCTGTGATATGGCAACAGATGTCTAAAGGAGGAAAGCAGCTGCAGAGGCACTCAGGTCGCTCTGCTACTTCAAAGGAAACTGTGACATGATTTGAGAAATGCCTCTGATATGTTCTTCAATGTCCGAATAATCTACAGTTTGTTGTGAGGGTTCAGACAGGATTGGACTTTTATTGTAATTTGATTGCTAGTAATGGGGAGATTTCCTGATTGCTGACACTATTCCTCATATTAAACTGTTAGATTTATTTATTTATTTTTTTGGCGGTTTGGATACATCTAGATATGTTTTGGGGGTTTTGTTTTGCTGGGGGGAAGGTTTTGGAGGTATGGGGGAGTTGGGAGAGGAGTTCAAGGGGGCATAAGTTAGGAATAAACAGATTCGCAGGAACATGCACTTTTTAGTGTGTATACTTTTCATTGATTGTTTGAATTTTGGGGAATTTTTTGGCTTATTTGTACCCTTCTGATATTTAATGAATGGGTTTATTAAGATTTTCTCTCCAAATGTTAAAGGTCTTAATGTTCTGATGAAGAGAGAGTTATTTAAAGAAGTATCCAATATGAAAGCGTCCATCTTTTTTATACAGGAAACTTTTCCCCCACATGTTTGCATCTAGTTCTATACTGAATACATGTTGTGGAGTTGGGATTGTTTTCTAAAGATCTCTTGGTTAATGTTCAAGATGTTATAAGGGATAAAGAGGGTAGATTTCTTGTAGTTAAGATGCAGTTAAACACACAATTGTAAACTTTAGTGAATGTTCATGCTACGTACAAATTCTAACTCGGGTATATTTTTTGAGTTCCTAAGTCAGATGATCTTATTTTGAGGGGATTTGTTTTTGTGGATGATGATTTTAATATAACTAATAATCCAACTTTAGAATCTATCTAAATCTGACTCACCAATAGAAAAATCCATAGCATATCACTAAAAAAAATTCTGCAAAAATCCAAGATGGAAATTTAGCAGTCAGCTGTGTGTGAACATTCTCTTTGCCTAGTAGCTCAATCTTGGTATTTGTAATGCCTTATAGTGGTCGGAAACGATGGATGAAGGAGAGATCTTTCTCTGCAGCTCCTCCAGAAAGTCCCCTGACTGGCATCCATAATGTACTTGTCCATGTACTTCGGGAGACAGTTGTATCGAGAGTTGAGTTGCTGGGGAGAGTGCATGAGGAAGTAGAACTCTCTTCTCCCCCTGACTCATTACTATCTCTGTCCCAGATAGCCAGAATTTTCTCGGCGAATCCTGCTGCGGCGTGAGACCCTGACCCCCATGGTTGGGGTCAACGCAGGCTATGGTGCCGGCAATGCAACGACCCAGGCAGAGATCGTGGTGGTTCAAGGTGCAGCTGTTGAGACTGACCTAGACCTCGCTGGAGGTCCAGGAAATATGTCAATCTTAAGAAGGCAGTGGAATGTAGAAGAAGGCTCTGCTCAATCTGCCAGCTTTTCTGTTGGAGTCACCTCTACTTCAGAGCAATTTTCCTTGGTAAGACCAGATATTTCTTTGGAATCGATATGGGAAGCCGTTGAAGTTTTGGGCTCTGCTATTATATAACACAGCTTAGTCCTCTAGTATCAAAACATTCTGATCTTGAGAGTCTAATTCAGAATTTGGAAGCCTCCAAACTGAATATGGGACAGCAAATTGATACATTTATGCAAGGTTTCGAGCATGTTAAATCATTGCAAGAGTCCCTAATGAGAGAACATTTACTGATGTCAAATAAGTTGGAAAACTTGGAGAATGCAGTGAAAGGAAGGAACCTTTGATTTATTCATTTTCCTAAGCTCCCTCTTACCTCGCCTAATGAAATGTTCAAAAGATATTTAATGTAAGTTCTGAAAATTCCTGAACAAGCTGTTTCTCTAGTTTCCAAGGTATATTATTTACCTCAGTTTAAAAGAGGGGAAGAAGTGGAGCAAGAAAGGTAAGTTTTACTCTGAACCAAATCGAGTAACCTTAATATTTCAACATTACTTGAGTCCGTGGATATTGAGGATTAGAGTTTTTCCAGACTTGGCCAAACAAACCCAGGAAAAAAGGAAGCAATTTCTGATCATGAGGCCTAGACTTTTTCAATTGGGAACATTTTTTCTTCTGAAATACTCATGTAAATGTTGTATAAAATATAGAGATGTGTATCCCCTTATTTTCTTTCAGCCTGCACAGTTACCTCATTTTCTGAGTGATAAGTTTCCGCTAGATGAAGTTTCTCTGACGTTAACTGCCTTTCTTTCTCCCTTTAGAGTGCTTGCCTTTTTTTCTTTCTTTTTAAATTAATTTCTTTGAATAGTGATTGGATCCCCGTTTTTCTTGAGGATTTGAGGTGAATATGACATTTAATTTCTTATTTAATTTTTATTTCGTTTACTTGTATCCATTTTCTGTTTTTTCTTTCAAGTTTATTCTTGAATTTGTAATATGAAAAAATGCATAAATAAAACATTAAAAAAAAAATAAATTCTACAAACCTCACTCACATATCTGCATTCCATAATAAGAGATGACACCGTTTATCTCTTATCCTCACAGCCTGGACCATTTGAATTTGTTACCCAGAATTACCACTTTAAAACCATCCCAAATAATTTGTTCAGATTCTCCATTATTATTGTCCCTAAAATAATTCACAATTTCATCTTCTAATTGTTGACAAAATTTGGAATCATCCAGTAAACTCTCATTAAATTGCCAAAAATAATTACCTAAATCTTTTTGAGAAGGAATAAAATCCAATCAAATTGGAGCATGATTGTACCATGAAATAATATCTATATCATCATTTACTACATGAGAAACTAATATTTTATCAATAAGAAAAAAATCTATCCTGGAGTAAGAGTCATGGGGAGAAGAAAGGAAAGAATAATCCCTATTGGACAGATTTATCAATCTCCATTTATCAATTAAATCAAACTTCGCAACCACCTTCTTAATTTGTCTATGGGAGCATATCTCTAACCCTGTCACTGAAGAATACATTTATTTAGAACACATTTCCTTGTCCGTCAAATGTGCAGGAAAGATTGAACAAGGAGATCTCAGAATTTTAAGCTTTACAAGCTATTTTGAGTTTTAAATTAGGAAAATCTCCTGGCTTAGATGGATTTTCCGGTAAATTTTATAAGAAATATAAGGAACTGTTAGTTAGCCCACTAATACTTATGTTTTAATATGCTGTTAGCAGAAGTTTTCCACCTTTAATACAGATGATAAAAACTAAGGAAGAGAGGGCTTGCACGCTTAGTGGATCATATTAGGCCCATTTTGTTGTTAAATTTGGACAGTAAAATATTGGCAAAAATTTTGGCCATTAGGTTGAGAGGGTAGCATCTGATCTATTGCATGAAAATAAGATGGGGTTTATTGTGGGAAGGCAGACTACTTATAACATTGGTCAGGTTTTGAATTTGATCTAGCATGCTAAGGTGGGGAGTATTTATTCATTGTTATTAACTGTAGATGCTGAGAAGGCCTTCAGTAGGGTCTACTGGTCACATTGGGGTAGATTTTAAAAGGGTATGTGTGTGCTACCCGGCGCGCACACATGTACGCCCGATTTTATAACATGCGTGTGCAAGGGAGTGCACAATTGTGCACCTTGTGCGCGCCGAGCCTGCTCCGAGCCGCGCTGCCTTCCCCGTTCCCTCCCAGGCTGCTTCGAAATCGGAGCGGCCTTGGAAGGAACTTTCCTATCCCCCCCACCCCACCCTTTCCCTCCCTACCTTTTTCTTCGTCTTTTTTTTGTTACAAAACTTACTTCAGCCCTGGGGCTGAAGTAATTTGCGCGCGCCGGCCAAAGGTCAACGCGCAATCCCTGCCACAGTGGCAAATGGCCGCTGTGGCAGGGATTGCCAGCCTTTTGAAAAGAGGCCCGGCGTGCGTAACCCTTTGAAAATCCGGCCCTTTATGTTTAGAGTTATGAAGAAATTGGAACTTGGCCTTCACTTTATTACATGGGTTAGAAAACTTTCTGAATCCCCTAATTCATGTGTCAAGATTAATGGAGGTTACTCTCACCCTTTTTCCTTTGGACTGGGTACTAGGGAGGGATGCCAGTTATCTTCATTATTATTTGCCTTAATTATGGAAACTTTTGTAAAAAGAGTTGGAAAGCAATTTGGATATATGTGGCATACAGTTAGGTTTGAATGAGTGATCCTTTGCACTCTCTCCTTACTTTGGTTCATGAAATAGATCTTTTTGGCAGGGTCTCTGGTTAAAATGAATATGGGTAAGTCTGAAATGTTAAGTATTCATTTTTCTTCACCTTTTGTTTCTATGCTAAAACAGCATTTTTCTTTTCAATGGGCTGAACAGTATATTAAATATGTGGGGGGGGGGGGGGGGTCAAATTCCAGCTAATGTGACTATATTACAGAGCTGTAGCCAGGTAACTTGGGGTGCCTATGGCCTTGTAAAAAAATACACCCTCACCCTATACACAACATGAGCTTGAAGAATCTCTTAATTTTTTAGCTTTGGTTGAAGATCTACAGGACAAGGTGGGCAACTATAAGGGCAGATCTTTAAACCTGCGCGTGGGCGTAGATTTGTTCGCTCAACCCGGCGTGAACAAATCTATGCCCGATTTTATAACATGCACACGCAGCACGCATGTTATAAAATCCAGGGTCGGCGTGCGCAAGTGGGTGCACAATTGTGCAACTTGCACGCGCCGAGCCATGCAGCATTCCTCCATTCCCTCCATTCCCTCCGCACCTTCCCCTCCCTTCCCCTATCTAACCCGCCCCCCAGCCCTATCTAAAACCCCCTCCTTACCTTTATCGGGAAAGTTACGCCTGCCTCTGGGCAGGCGTAACTTGTGTGCGCCGGCTGGGTGCCGGCACGCCATCCCCCGGCACAGCGGCTGTTCCAGAGGCCTCTGTCCCGCCCCCAGAATGCCCCTTTTTCGAAGCCCCAGGACATAGATTTCCATCTAGTTTTGCAGTCCACCATTCTATCAAAACTAGACTACTGCAACTCCCTCCTCATAGGCCTCCCACACTCTACCATCAAACCCTTACAAATCCTGCAAAACTCCATGGCAAGAATAATCACTGACACTCGAAAAAGAGAACATATCACCCCAGTCCTAAAGGATTTGCATTGGCTTCCCATCCCCTTCCGCATAAAATACAAAACCCTCACCGTTCTTCACAATGTACTCTATAGCAACAACCCCGCCTGGCTCAAGGAAATGCCACGCTTCCGTGCATCCAATCGCCCATCCAGAGCCACCTTAGCTGGCACCCTCCACACCCCACCGCTCAAAACTGTGCATCTCTCCTCCACCAGAGATAGAGCATTTACCATAGCAGGACCCACCCTATGGAACTCACTCCCCACCTCACTCCGCCTCGAACCCTCCCTTCTCAACTTCAAAAAAGGCATCAAAACATGGCTCTTCCTGCAGGCCTACCCCGACTCTAACCAAACCTAACCCCCCTGCCCCGGCCACATCGCCACTCTACTTCCTGCCACACCTCCCTACAAGAAAAGGTTAATTATGCAATCTATGAAAATGTAAGGATTTTGTTAATGCTGTTATTCCACTAAGAATATTGTTAAGACTGTTATTTCAGTTCCTATCCACTTTTCTCCTTTCTCTCCTACTCTTGTTTTTCACGCCCCTCAGGCTCTAGCTTTCTCCCTACCCCCCCCTCTCTCCCTTTTCCTCCTCTGCTCCCCTTCCCCTTTCCCGGTTATTTGTAATTTCTATTTCCTTTTCTCCATGAGTTTATTGTGAACCGGTATGATGTGTCCCACGAATATCGGTATATTAAAAGTTCATAAATAAATAAAATAAAATAAAAATACGCACGTCCTGGGGCTTGCACGCACTGCTGAGCCTATGCAAGATAGGCTCAGCGCGCAGGGGCAGCTTGGGGCAGGTTTTCGGGGGATTACGCGCGTAGCCCTTTGAAAATCTGCCCCGTAATGTGTCCCTAGCTGAGATTGGAAACTGGGTGAGTGATCATAGTGACCATCTGGACTCCCTCGCTAATACCATCGCAGAGCTTAGGAGAAAAAATAAGCAATGACAGAAAGGAGCATCTTGGTGGCAGGGTGGTGCTTTATGTCCGGGATGGCATAGAGTACAACAGGATAAAGATCCTGCATGAGACTAAATGTACGATTGAATCTTTATGGGAAGAAATTCCTTGTGTGTTGGGGAAGAGAATAGTGATAGGAGTATACTACCGTCCACCTGGCCAAAATGATGAGATGGACAGTGAAATGCTCAAAGAAATTAGTGAAGCTAACCAAACTGGTAGTGCAGTAATAATGGGAAATGTCAGTTACCCCAATATTGACTGGGTAAGTGTAACATCAGAGCATGCCAGAGAGATAAAGTTCCTGGATGGAATAAAAGACAGTTTTATGGAGCAATTGGTTCAGGAACTGAAGAGAGAGGGAGCAATTTTAGATCTAATTCTCAGTGGAGCACAGGATTTGGTGGGGCCGCTTGGCAATAGTGATCATAATATGATCAAATTTGAATTAATGACTGGAAGGGGGACAGTATATAAAACCATGGCTCTAATGCTAAACTTTCAAAAGGGAATTTTTGATAAAATGAGAAAAATAGAAAAAAACTGAAAGGTGCAGCTACAAAGGTAAAAAGTGTGCAATGGGCATGGACATTAAAAAAAAAAAAAAATAAAAATTGCCATCCTAGAAGCACAGACTAGATGTATTCCATGCATTAAGAAAGGTGGAAGGAAGGCAAAACGATTACTGGCATGGTTAAAAGGTGAGGTGAAAGAGGATATTTTAGCTAAAAGATTTTCATTCAAAAATCGGAAGAAGGATCATTCAGAAGAAAATAGGATAAAGCATAAGCATTAGCAAGTTAAATGTAAGACATTGATAAGTTAGGCTAACAAAAAATTTGAAAAGAAGTTTGCCATAGAGGCAAAAACGCACAATAAAAACCTTAAAAAATATATCCGAAGCAGAAAGCCTGCAAGGGAGTCGGTTGGACCGTTGGATGATCAAGGGGTTAAAGGGGCACTTAGAGATGATAAGGCCGTCATGGAAAGATTAAACAATTTCTTTGCTTCAGTGTTTCTGAAGAAGATGTTGGAGAGAGACCCATTCCGGAGAAGGTTTTCATGGGTAATGATTCTGATCAACTGAACCAAATCACGGTGAACCTGGAAGATGTGGTAGGCCTGTTTGACAAACTGAAGAGCAGTAAATCACCTGGATCGGATGGTATAAACCCCAGGGTTCTGAAAGAACTAAAAAATGAAATTTCAGAACAATTAGTAAAAATTTGTAACCTATCATTAAAATCATCCGATGTACCTGAAGATTGGAAGATAACCAATGTAACCCCTAAACTATAGACCGGTGAGCTTGACTTCAGTGCCAGGAAAAATTGTGGAAGCTCTTATAAAGAATAAAATCACAAAACATTTAGATAGACCTGGTTTGATGGGACACAGCCAACATGGATATACACAAGGGAAGTCTTGCCTCACGAATCTCCTACATTTTTTTGAAGGGGTGAATAAACATGTGGACAAAGGTGAAGCGGTAGATGTGGTATATTTGGATTTTCAGAAGGCATTCGACAAAGTCCCGCATGAGAGACTTCTAAGAAAACTAAAAAGTTATGAGACAGGAAGCGATGTCCTTTTGTGGATTTCAAGTTGGTTAAAAGACAGGAAACAGAGAGTAGCATTAAATGATTTGTTTTCACAGTGGAAAAAGGTAAATAGTGGAGTGCCTCAGGGATCTGTACTTGGACCGGTCCAGATGACACAAAATTATGCAGAGTAGTTAAATGTCAAGCGGATTTGTGATGAATTGCAGGAGGACCTTGTGAGACTGGAAGACCTGGCTTCCAAATAGCAGATGAAGTTTAATGTGGACAAGTGCAAAGTGATGCATATAGGGAAAAATAACCCTTGCTGTAGTTATACAATGTTAGGTTCTATCTTAGGAGTTACCACCCAGGAAAGAGATCTAGGCGGCACAATGGATAATACATTGAAATAGTTGGCCCAATGTGCTGTGGCGATCAAAAAAGCAAGCAGAATTGTAGAAATTATTAGGAAGGGAATGGAAAATAAAAGGAAGATGTCATCATGCCTCTGTATTGCTCCATGGTGAGACCACACCTTGAATACTGTGTGTAATTCTTGTCACTGCATCTCAAAAAGGATATAGCTGCACTGGAGAAAGTGCAGAGAAGGGAGACCAAAATGATATGGGGCATGGAATCGCTGCCCTATGAGGAAAAGCTAAAGAAGTTAGGGCTGTTCAGTTTGGAGAAGAGACGACTAAGGGGGGATATGATAGAAGTCTTCAAAATCATGAAAGTACTTGAACAAGTTAATGTAAATCAGTCATTTACTCTCTCAGATAATAGAAGGACCAGAGGGCACTCCATGAAGTTAGAAAGTAGCTCATTTAAAAGAAATCAAAGAAAATGTTTTCACTCAGCGTATAGTTAAACTCTGGAATTCATTGTCAGGGGATGTGGTTTCAGCAGTTAGTGTAACTGGGTTTAAAAAAGGTTTGGATAAGTTCCTAGAGGTTAAATCCATTGCGGATGATATGTTGTTATTTATACAGAATTTGCAAGCATGCTTGAGCGACATTATGGAATGTATTTATATGTATGGCTCTTTTTCAGGGCTTAAAATTTAACTATGATAATAAGTCTATGGCGTTTCCACTCGACGCTGAGCTACCCATAAGGTGGAGAGGTGATTTCCCCTTGGAGTGTGGAGGGCATGAAATACTTAGGAATTTACATTGCTTGTACTGTTCAAGGCTTATATCTGCAGAATATAAGTGCCACTCTCTGGAAAGTTCAAGTGTTACTAGAGAGATGAAGATCTTTTCCGTTACCCCTTTCTGGGTGTTGCGCACTAATGAAGATGATTATTCTCTCCAAAGTGCTTTTCCCTCTTCAAATGTTTCCTTTCTGGCTCAAAAGATCTGATGTTTTCCAATTTAGGTCTATGGTCTTCTCTTTCATTTGGAATGGGAGATGGCCTAGAATATACTTAAATGTGCTTAAGCAGGGTAAAGGGAAGGGAGGCCTGGCTGTACCAGACATAGAAGTGATGGCAGAAAAGAAACTAATGGCCCATCCATTCTGCCCAGTAAGCTCCCATAGTTATCAGTTTCCTATACTTACTTACCAGTCACTCAGACTACCAAGGTTAGGGCTCTTGTTGGTTACTGTTTGAGTCCAATTTCCTTTTACCCCCTGCAGTTGAAGCAGAGAGCAATATTGGAGTTGCATCAGAAGTATATTATCCGGTTTTTTGGTTAAGAGTAGTAACCACTGCATCAAGCAAGTTACCCCCATGCTTACGTTTTTTTCTCAGACTGTACAGTTCAGTGTCCTTGTTGGTTATTGTCTGAATCCAATTCCTCTTTTCCCCCTGCCGTTGAATTAGCGAGCAATGATGGAGTTGCATCAACATTATGAAGGCTTATTTGTTAAGGGTAGTATCCGCCACACCAGCAAGTTACCCCCATGCCTCTTATTTCATTCCCCTCCCCCTTGCTTTAGGGATCTACAGTGTTTATCCCATGCCCTTTTTAAATCTTTCACCATTATTGTCTTCACCACCTCCCCTTGTACAATGCCACGTGTCTTCTGCAGTATGTACAAGGCTGGGCTTCGCATCATAACAAATTTGATGAGGAGGGGCTACTGGTGGAATGGGTTAGCCCATATCAGGGGATGTATTTACTCCATCTCCCAAAATCCTCTATTTGGGGCCTAACTCTTAACACTTTTTGGGTGGGGGCTTTATACAAGGCGTGGCAGTGGTGGAGGCCTCTTGCACAAAAGTCTGCCTTGGTTACTCCTTTTTTGCCTCTCAATGGCAATTCGGCCTTCCCTGCTGGTTTTGATAACTCTGTTTTTCATGCTTGGAGAGAGAGGGGTCTATCTTGCCTCGGATACCTGGTTGACTCTAACGAGTGTTAGCTATGGTCATTCCAGCAACTATAGGAATCCTGGGACCTTCCCAAGGAAAATTTATTTGCTTATTTGCAGTGTCACCACTATGCCTTGACAGTTTGCAGTGGTAGTGTGTCACTCCTTTCTTTTTCAGATTCAGAGGAAACATTTTTGGAAACCACTCTGCATTTTAATAAAGTTGGTATTTGGGTTCATTTCCTCTCCGAATATCTGCCTGATATCCGGAGAATGTTCAAAATGATTTATAGATATATGGTACTGGTCAATCTACTAGAAATATAGTTTAAAATTTTACATTGCACTACTATATCTAGAGATAAGGGGGTGCATATGCGGCTTTGGGAATCTGATGAATGTTTAAAATGTCTGAATCTTAGAGAGGATTTCTGCCACATGTTCACGGAATGTTCCAAATTGAGTTCTTTTTGGAATAAAGTATGTGGTGCCATTGAGAAGATGCTGGGATGTACAATTCCTTGGAATGGCAGGCTTCTCTATTTTCACTTGTTTGCTGATGCCCCTTCTTTGCCTGGTGTGGGACAGAGGTTTGTAGTGGTCTCGCTGACTTTAGCGAAAAAAGTGATTCTGTCCTGCTGGCATAACAATGAGATACCTGCTTATCGGGACTGGAGGGAAGCAATGATCCAGAATGCTCGGATGGAGCGTTTGAGAAAAAGTGATTCTGGCAATAAATGTATTCTGTATTGAGGGGTTATTTCCAGTTATGGGAGAAAGTTCTACGTTGGTAGTTTGAGGGATTTTGCTAATGATGCTAGATCTCCTGCGGTTAGATGTGGTGATGTTACTGTATTTATTGGTGTTGGTGTGCATGGTTTAGGGTTGGGGAGGGTGACTTGGGTGTGTATCTGGGTTTCTATATTGTGGGGGGGGGGGGGAAATCAGAAAAATGTGGTATGCAGCAATGCTTACTGGATAATGTGTATATCCTTTGCACTTCTCGCTCTATATATTTGCGATTGTCTTCTTGGTGGACGTGCTGTTTCCTTTGATCTTGTTTGCTGTGTTCACTTTAATGAAAAGTATGTTGAAAAAAGTCAGATTTTGCAAATTGGTGCACTTTCTTTTTTTTAAATTCCCATGTAAATGTTTGGCATCATATCAAGATAACAGGTGTGTTTTGTATGAATCTGTGCAGTTAGAAAATGTTCTTAAATAAGATTTGTGTATGATTTTTCTTTCTTCTGACTTACTGCTAATTAGGAATATATTTAGAATCATGTAATACTGATTGGCTGGGTTTTTTTCTTTTGATTCTTTGGAGCTATATTTGTTGGATATTATATGGAATTCCATCATCATCTCCCCTTTTGGAACCTGAATCATAGATTTGTATTATTTTTTCCTTTCTCCTAGAACAAACAGGATTGTTGTCTTCACATATGGATTACATCATCAGATGGAGTTCAGCACAAAAACTTTGACTGGCACACTGAGCATGCCCAGCATGCCACTATCCACACGTCCATGTGGGGTCCCTCTTCATTCTCTTCTTTTCTGCGGAGCTATTGTCTCGCGGATGTAGAGCTTGCGCTGTTTTTCTTGGAAAACTGTCACGTTCGAGTTTGTCAGATTTTTTCCTGTGTCGGGTCCCTCGTCTTCTTCCTGGCCTTAGTTAGAGGGTGTTGCAGTGAGTTTTATATTCTTTGTGGTCGATCTACGACTGTGCTGTCTCCCGTGGCCGCCAACCATTGACCGCTCGCCGGTTGTTTTTTGATATGGTGGCATCGCCGGTGCCCTCGGACGATGTCCATAACAGACCCCCCAGACCTAATCATGCAGGATCAGGGTAGACTGCACCATCCCAACCTCCAGGCCTTGTCCCTAATGGCTTGGATGTTGAGAGGGTGATTTTGCAGCCCCTGGACCTCTCAGATGATATGTCTCTGGTCCTGGTGGTGTACAGGAAGCCTTCCACTAGGAAGTCTTATGGCCTGAAGTAGAGGAGGTTCTCCCTTTGCTGTGAGCGCCACAGCTTAGATCCATTCTCTTGCTCTACACTGAAGCTACTTGATTACCGCCTACACTTCTCGGAGGCTGGCCTACAGACCAACTCCATCAGGGTACATCTTAGTGCTATTGGGGCTTACCACCAAGGGGTGGATGGTTTGCCCAACTCAATACAACCGCTAAGAAACCCTGCTGTGTCCTGTGACCTCATTGTGGTCTTGGCCCAGTTTATGAAAGCGCCTTTTGAGCCTTTGCACTCCTGTGACCTGAAGTACCTGACCTGGAAGGTCATTTTCTTGGTGGCGGTCACATCGGCATGCAGGGTCAGCGAAAGTCAGGCCTTAGTGTCATATCACCTTACACAAAGTTCTTTCACAATTGGGTGGTTCTGCATATGCACCTAAGTTCCTGCCTAAGGTGGTAACAGATTTCATCTGAACCAGTCAATCGTCTTGCCCACTTTTTTTCCCAAGCCTCATTTGAACCACGGCGAACGGGCTCTGCACAGTTTGGACTACAAGAGAGCCTTGGCCTTCTACCTGGATCGAACAGCAGGCCACAGGCAGTCCACACAACTCTTCATTCCTTTGACAGGAACAGATTGGGGGTTGCTGTTGCTAAGAAGACTGTCCAACTGGCTGGCAGATTGCATTCCTTTCTATGCGCAGGCGGGACTGCAGCTTGAGGACCATGTCAAGTCTCACTCTGTCAGAGCCATGGCAGCTTCGTTGGCCCACTTGTGAGCAGTTCCAATTTATGAAATCTGCAAGGTGGCAACGGGGAGTTCCCTTCACACCTTCGCCTCCCACTACTGTCTGGAAAAGGATGGCCGACGTGACAGCAACTTCGGTCAGTCTGTCCTCAGGAATCTCTTTCAGTAGTGAAACCCACCTCTTCCTGCCTGAGGCCCTTTTTTCAGATTCATGCTGTTTCCCGCTGTTACCAACCGCACCTCTGTTGTTGTGCCTGTTGGCACCTGGTTAGGTGGCAGTTGGTCCTTTGGTTCAGGAACAGCCTGTAGCTAGGGATTTACCAATACATGAGGACTACCATCCTGCTTGTCCTAGGAGAAAGCAGAGTTGCTTACCTGTAACAGGTATTCTCTTAGGACAGCAGGATGTTAGTTCTCAGGAAACCCGCCTGCCACCCCGTGGAGTTGGGTTTCTCCTCTGTTTGTTTTATTTTTTCGTAATTCTATGTTACGAGACTGAAGAGGGACCCCCGCGTGGATAGTGGCATGCTGGGCATGCTCAGTGTGCCAATCAAAGTTTCTAGAAACTGATGATGTCACCCATATGTGAGGGTTTAACTTCCTGCTGTCCTAGGAGAACACCTGTTACAGGTAAGCAACTCTGCTTTTTTTTTCCTGTTAAGGTTGACTTAGAATACTTATGATTTTTTTTTTATGGTGATGTAAAATTTTGAAATTACTATAAATAAAAAAAAAAAAGTAGCACATTAAAATATATCAGTTGCAAACATACAAAACATTAAAATAATTCACTTATAAAAACGCAGACATCATAGCATAAACACACAAAATCATACTAAAAGACAAATGACAAAACCCCCTAATCCTCTTGAACTGAGCCCAATTAAATAACTGCTAATTCACAGAACTAAAAACTTGATTAAGAAACCACCATTTAATGGATTTTCTAAACTTTAAGAAATTTGACGACTTGCGATATTCAGGAAGAATCACTTTCCATAACAGAGGACCTTTATATTCAAAAGCTACCTGTTGCATACATTCCAACCTCCTCTCAACTTGACCTAGCAATTTTTAACAGATCCAGAATCGATGTTCCTAACATACAGCTCGATCCAGTAAAGTCCGTGGGAGAGCGGACTAACGCCCGCTCTCCCGGCGCGCGCACCGGCCCCTCCAGTATTTAAATTAGGCGACGCGGTGCAAACGAGGAAAAAGAGGCGCTAGGGACACTAGCGCGTCCCTAGCGCCTCCTTTTGGCCTGGAGCGGCGGCTGTCAGCAGGTTTGACAGCCGACGCTCAATTTTGCTGGCGTCGGTTCTCGAGCCCGCTGACAGCCACGGGCTCGGAAACCGGACGCCGGCAAAATTGAGCGTCCGGTTTTCGGCCCGACAGCCGCGGGCCGAATTCAAATTTATTTTTTTTTTTACTTTTTTTTTACTTTTGGGGACCTCCAACTTAATATCGCTATGATATTAAGTCGGAGGGTGCACAGAAAAGCAGTTTTTACTGCTTTTCTGTGCACTTCCCTGGCGCCGGAAGAAATTAGCGCCGACCTTTGGTGCAGTTTTAGTAGGATTACTTTTCTGATGATCCAAAGAGCTTCTGATTTTAAAGGATTAATTTTTAATTTATGGACAGATAGCCAAAAGGAAGTGTGATCCAAACATTTGTTAAAATTCTATAAATCGTCTAGTTGTATTGGATCTATAAACACAATTGCTTGTAAATGATCTGCATACAGATAACAGCTAAATATAAAACTTTGAATGAAAAAGAGAAATTTGAGGAATGGGAAACATTGAAAATGAGTACTTTGAGATCTGTGCACTTTCTCATATATCACAAGCACTTTTCAGGACAGAATACAAGGGGTATAAAATTTTGCTTGAAATCCGATGTGAAAATAGGCCATGGTACCAGTCGTGTAAAGTCATTTGGGTTGGTTGATACCTTCTACACTACAGTATGTTGTTTATGTAGGGCCTGCATAGTGAGGATTTTGCACCATAAAATGCCAAACCTGCCAATCTGATTGGCTAATTAGCTTTTTGTTATATATCAAAGATCTGCAGCCTTGGCAAGGTGGCATGATTAATAGATTATTACAATGTATTCAAGTAGTCTGATTT
Source organism: Rhinatrema bivittatum (assembly GCF_901001135.1). Taxonomy (NCBI): domain Eukaryota; kingdom Metazoa; phylum Chordata; class Amphibia; order Gymnophiona; family Rhinatrematidae; genus Rhinatrema; species Rhinatrema bivittatum. The sequence continues at coordinate 137,117,398 of NC_042622.1, read as the reverse complement.
TGTTTTGTGTTTTTTCTCTTCTCAGTGAAAATTGTGATCCGGGGGGATAGGAATACAGGAAAAACCACCTTATGGCACAGACTACAAGGGAAGAAATTTGTGGAGGAGTATATTCCTACTCAGGAGATTCAAGTCACTAGTATACACTGGAATTATAAAAGTAAGTGTGGGGAGCAAGGAGAGGAGACTGCTTTCATACTTATTCAGGAGAGAAATGAAATGTGTACCTAGGAGTTATATCTTGTGTCCACTGCAAAAAGAAAAGCTGAATGCAGGTATATGCCTATCTAGCTCAAGAAGACAACTCTTTTATAGGAAGCATTTCACAGAACCATAAACTGATTACAACTTTAGGTGGCAAAATCTGGCACTCACCTTGCATGTGAAACTTAGAACATAAGAGGTGACTTCTTGGTTACACTAAGGTCTATCGAGTCCGGCAATCCTGTCTCTGACAGTGACCAGCCTAGATCACAAAAGCCCAGCAGATCCCATAAAGTAGATCTAATTTTATGTTCCTCATTCCCATGGATAACAGTGGTTTTCTTTAGTCTACTTGGCTAATGTTTTATGGACCTTTCGTCCAGGAACTTGTCCAAACCTCTCTTAAATCCCACTATGCTAGTTGCCTTGACCATGTGCTCTGGCAAAAGTTTCACAACTTGATTGTGCATTGATTGAAAAAGTACTTTTTAAGATTTATTTTTAATCTGCTGGTGGTTAGTTTCAAAGAATGTACTCATATTTTAGTATTATTTGAAAGGGTAAATAACTGCCCTTTATTTATCCATTCCATCCCACGCATGATTTTGTAAACTTCTATCATGTCCCCCCTCAGCCATTTCTTTTCCAAGCTGAAGAGATCTAAACTGTCTTCCTAGGGGAGCCTTTCATGCTCTTTATCATCTTTGCTGCCCTTCCCTGTACCTTTTCTAGTTTTGTTATATATTTTTTAAGATGGGATGACGAGAACATATACTTGTGTACAAGGGTCTCCTGCACAACTTAGATTACAGTTGATCAATAAGTGCAAAAGTCCAGAGAGAGATTAACTGCACTTCTGACAGATGTTCTGTTTCTCCCCAGTCACCAGTGCATTCATAGATCTCTGTAAGACACTCTTAGTTGTTAACTGATGTATTAAAAGCAGGTGTGATCAAACAGGAATTGCCAAAGATAGCCCTTGCCAGATGCAAAACAGTTGTGATAGCCCCTGCCTCCATCACAAGGGGACCCCAAAAAAACCTGGCTTTTAAATAGGGACTTCTTGTTTTCAGTTTTTTATTTTTCCTGGGAATTTCTGTGTTTATTACAACAAGAAGAAAATCCAGATAAAATATATATTTATTTTTCCTTTTGATAAGCAGGCTGAATTATTCATTACATGTGGGTGATATCATCCGGCAACACTGAATGAACTCGTCTCTCCAAGCTAGTAGAGCTGTAAGCTATATTACGCATGTGCGGGAGTTCCCTTGTGAGTTTTCTTTGTCATATTTTTGTCCAAGTACAGCATGGATATGAACTCAGTCTTTCTTATTAATATTTCTGTAAAAATTCTTAAAACTTTTTAAATTTATATTTTTCCTTCAGACACAAGTGGGACTGCAGAGGCAGCACAGCTACAACAGCACTTTTCAGTGCTACCAAAAAAAACAAAACAAAGAAACGTGGTCTTCTCTTCCATTATGTAGTTGAAAGCTCATTTGTTTAGATCTGCGTTTACACTGTCTTGATTGCTTCTGAGTTGCACTCTGATTATTGGGGTCAGGATAAATTATTCTTAGTCTGGTTGTTGCTATTTGTTTAAGTATTATTATTTTGTTTTAATGTCCACTGTAGTATAAAGACTTTTCTTGCTGATTTATCACGTTTAGTGAAAGATTCATTTCATGAATTGCCCAAAGACATTTAAGGTTTTCCCATTGATAAGCAGGCTGAATTAGCCAATGCTGTCTGGGACATCCTCTGGCAGCCCTGGGCAGAGCTGCTCTCCAAGATCATAGAGCTTTGACTCTGTGAACCTGTGTAGGTCTTCCTGCGCCATTTCTGCTCAGTCGTCTTCTGCGCCGCCGGTGCTCTTCTCTCGTCTCCTCAGAAGGAATTTTCACCTAAGTAAATCACCAAAACAGTACTTTTAAGTGCTACCATGGCACTCAAGCCACCGGGATTTAAATATTGCCATTGTGTCAAAGTTATGTAAGAAAATAAGAACAAGAATAATCAAAAAGCAGAACACCTCTCTAATAAGTCAAGAATCACAACAAAAAGAGAGGGAAAAGGATCAAAATCCAATCATTAAAGCGAATTATGGCAAATGACAATATCATAAATAATTGCTTCGGAATTTCAATCTGCAGCCTCTCGCCTCGCAATGGGCCGCAAGCTTAAATCAGCTTACAAAGCAATGTATAACATTCAATCATTTATTGTCATATTGCTCACTATTAATTCCAGTTTTGTAATTTCAAAAATTCTTTTATTGATGCAAAATTAATTAAATCACCCAAAAAGGTTTAAACATGCCCATGAAAAAACCATATACTTCCCACATCTAAACTATCCAAAGTTTATATTAAAATTCCGACATCAAAAATGTTGGAAAAAGGAATACTTAGCCAATTCTTTGCAATGTCCTAAGACAGTCATAGATTACAATTCAGAATACTCCCGACATGATTCATGTTTCGATTGTTGTTACAATCTTCCTCAGGGGATTTTTATCAAATACTTTTTCTTGAAAAGGCCAATATTCTTCAACACCTTAAAAACAAAAGTAGATAAAAATCAAATCTACAAACTCACAGAACCACAGGATATATATGCATGGACCTGGTTCAAATGAAATTCAATAACAGCACAGCATAGGAAAAAATTCACCCGGACGACAAAACTGTCTCACCCAACATGTTCAAATATGGCGCCAACGCGTCTTTGAGGCCATCCTCACCGACTGGCATTTAAATTTCACTTAGTCTTCATACGTCACCGGAAATCCTATCCAAGAAACTTGCCAAAGAAACTACTAATCCCACACTGCAAAGGACTAAAAAAACAGACCAATCAATTTCTTTATTTAAGCCCTTAGGGACTACCGTGTCAAAATAATGTATCCATTTCTGTTCCCTGCGTAAAAGGTAATTATCAAAATCACCTCCTCTATTGCTAGGTATCAATCTTTCGATAACCGCAAAGCGTAAAACTTCAAAAGAATGACCATGTTGTAAACAATGTTGCACCACTGGTGCCTCCACGCGTTGACGCGCGATGGCACTTTTGTGTTCGATCATACGAGTTTTTAAACTGCGTTTGGTTTTGCCAATATAGAGTAAGGGGCATGGACACCATAGCCCATAAATTACACCCTTCGACTGGCAATCCGTGCAAGACTTGAATCTAAACTTGCCATTACCAAACACCGGTAAAGACTCTCCAGAAAACGACTGACTGCAAACGCTACACTTATTACAGGGAAAATGTCCCTTAGAATCCATATTATCAGCTAAATCCCATATTTTTTCATCAGAAAAATCTGAACATACCATAAAGTCTCTTAAATTTTTGCCTCGTTTAAAGGCAAAACGGGGAAGTTGCTGTAACTCTGTGTGTAAACTAACTACATGCCAATATTTCTTTATAATGTTTTGAACTTTATATATCTGCGGAGAGAATGGAAGTACACAAGTACTTTTGTTAGAAATCGGCTGATTATGAGAAGGCAGAAAGAGAAGGTCACGATTAACCCACCTGGCACGTTTATATGCCTTTCTGATGATTTTTAACGGGTATCCTCTCTGTTGAAAATTGAGGATCAAATACTTCTCATGATTTTAAACACCTCTATCATATCCCCCCCTCAGCCGTCTCTTCTCCAAGCTGAAAAGTCCTAACCTCTTTAGTCTTTCCTCATAGGGGAGCTGTTCCATTCCCCTTATCATTTTGGTCGCCCTTCTCTGTACCTTCTCCATCGCAATTATATCTTTTTTGAGATGCGGCGACTAGAATTGTACACAGTATTCAAGGTACAGTCTCACCATGGAGCGATACAGAGGCATTATGACATTTTCCGTTTTATTCACCATTCCCTTTCTAATAATTCCCAACATTCTGTTAGCTTTTTTGACTGCGCAGCACACTGAACCGACGATTTCAATGTGTTATCCACTATGACGCCTAGATCTCTTTCTTGGGTAGTAGTACCTAATATAGAACCTAACATTGTGTAACTATAGCATGGCTTATTTTTCCCTATATGCATCACTTATCACAGATGGGCATAACTACTGTTTCATCTGCCCGGGCCCTGACCAGTCCACCTGCAGGGCCTGTGGTCGGATGTTGCCCAAGGCCCAAAGACAGAGGACTCAGAAGATTGCAAGACTAAGAGGCGGGGACAAACTCGTATGCTCAGGCGTCTGAATGGCTCTCTTCGCACTCATCCCCAGTATCGAAGACGCATTGAGCTGAACAGGCAAGGCCTTCCTGGGCCCACCTAGCGGAAAAACAGAGCAGAGCCAAGTGGGTCATGCTCCCACAGTGCTCGACCTCCCCCCACCCCCAAGGAAACAGGCGTCGAGGAATGCGTTCGTTAGACCTGTGACCAAAAAAGCGTTGACAGCCGTTGGCAGCATTGAAACCCACGGACTAATGCAGGTGTCGAAGCAAGGCAAGCACAATGCTTGATGCAGGAGCGACCCAGCACTTGCAGCAAAGAGGGAAGTATCTCACGCAGGGACACATCACAGAGCCACAATGCACCAAAGTGTAGCTCACAAGCGCCGCTTACATCGAAGCAGATGCCTCCCAAGTGGAAGATGATGCAAGCCACGCAATGAAGCGTCTATCCACGACGCAGATGAGCTGTGCATCAAACCCAATGCATGAAGAGACGGTGGTGAAGCACAAACCTTACCAGAAGCAGGCTTCTCACAAGGAGAAACCGAAGAAAGAACCTCAAGTGGTGTTGTAATCGGAAGAGCTCTTGGAGCTAGGTTTCTCATATGTGGAGCCACTCTAAGATGACAATTTCTCAGTGAGATCCTCTGGCTCATCCCAAAGAGAATATTGGATATGTCTTCTGTGTCAAAGAGGAAGATGCACTTGCCTTAATTACAGGAGTGACAGACATTTACACAGGGATAAGAATCCAAACGAATGTGGTAGGGGACCTGATTCTACCATCCTCTTAGCTGCAGTGCATTTTCCAATCAGAAGGGCTAAGTCCACCCTGGATAAAGGACAGGACAGAATCACACCTACCGCCCAGAAGAAGAGGCACCAGGTTCCTAGTGTGGGAGGACTAGCTTCCTAAGCAATGTCTCAAATCTCTGCAATTCTGAGCAATTTTTTCACGTCCTTGGAGAGTGGCTAGCAAGGGCATCATCCACCCAGCCCCTTGACTGAAGAATTCTCCCCTGCAAGGGAGTCCCTGTTCCCTTCCCCCCCCCCCCCCCCATGGGGGGATTATAGCCCACAGGATTAGATGGTGGACCTCCATCCACAGTTCTCCCAGCAACCAGACTCTGAGCTCAGAGACTCCCCTCCAACGTTACCGGGTCCTCCACAGGAATCCCGTCGGACCTGCCGGAGGAACCACCAGAACAGTTTTCACCCCTAGAGGACCTATCCTACTCTTAAGTTTATTGAGAAGGTGGGGACAATTTTGAAGATCGAAACCAAAAAGATGTCAGACCCAAGATCGGAAGTCTTGGGGATTTTAAAGATCTTTGAAGTTCCAGCTGACCCTACAGCCTTGCCCTCCCATGCAGTCCTGGACGTGGTAATCGACAAGACCTGAGAATCCCCCTTCTGAGGACTAGCAATGTCCAGGAAAATGGACCTTAAGTTCTGGATGAGGAAGACCCCATACTATGGAACCGTGCAACTGCCACATGATTCTGTAGCTGTAGAATCAGCCATGAAGAAGTCTAAAAAAAAAATCTAGGCTACACTCAAACTTTCCAACTGGTAGGGACAACCGTTGCTTGGATGAGTTTGGATGGAAAGCCTTTAAGCAGCAATGTTGAATGCCAATATTCAACAACATTAATTCTAGATCACTCAATATTTCTATAAGTGTCTACAGTCCCTCAAACTGCACTTCATGGCTGACACATCAGATAACTCATTGCCTCAGATCTTCACTGATCGGAGGAAAGATTGCACCACCTCCTTCGCATGGTTTATGAGGTGTTTGAAACATTGGCCTGCACATCAGCGGTGGCCTTTGCGGCCCGGAGAATTGCCTGGCTGAGGGCCAGTGCCATACATGAAGATGTCCACAAGAAGTTGGCAGATCTGTAGTGTAAGGAAGACAACCTGTTTGGAAACAAGCTGCAGGAGACAGATTCCCAGCTTAAGGAGCAGAACGTGGCAGTCTTGTTCTGTTGGCTGTTGTCCCTAGCTTCCCCCAACTGCCAGAAAATATTACTCAGTCTACAAAAAAATATTACCAAAGGCACCCTTTCAGGAGGACGTACACACCCTACTGTCCACCAGGGTACCAGCAGCCGCAGCAGTCACGGCCCAGGAATAAACCAAGGGCCAACATCAACAGAGGCAACAACAAGGCACTAACTCGAAGCCTCAACAGGGCTTTTGAGAAGGGCCCAACTGTGGCTACCACTATTGGTGGGGGGCAGAATATCCAAGTTTTACGACTCTTGGGAATCAATTACATCGGACTGTTGAGTATTGAGCATTGTCCATGAGGGGTACGTATTGAACTTCAAAAAAACACCCGTCTCTCCTGCAACTGGTTTCTTCACCGTGGGACCGCATGCAAGCGCATCTATTGCAAAAGGAAGTGGACTCACTACTACAACAGGATATCCAGGCGGTGCCTTTGCACCAGTGCAACAAGGGTTTCTATTCCCAATATTTCCTCATTCCAAAAAAATCGGGGGGTCTTCATACAGTTTTGGATTTGCGGGCTCTCAACAAATTCATTCGCAGGGAGAAGTTCAAGATGACATCCCTCAAGACCATTCTGCCTTTTCTGCAACCCAATGATTGGATGTGCTCGCTGGATCTCAAAGATGCTTACTTCCACATTCCAATTCACCAATCTTCATGGCGCTACCTGTGTTTCCAAGTCCGTGCATGGCATTACCATTACAAGGCTCTTCCCTTTGGGCCATCGTCCGCCCCGAGAATTTTAACAAAATGTTTAGCAGTAGTGGTTGCCCACCTGAGAAGGAAGGAGATTAAACTGTTCCCTTATCTGGATGATTGGCTTCTGGTGACATCAGAGGCAACTACTCTTTAAACACACTTGGACACAATAAATTGCTTGGAAGGGCTAGGCTTCATAATAAACTTAAAGAAATCCAGCCTTTAACCGACATAAACTCTTCAGTTCATAGGAGCCAGTATAAACACCATTGTTGGGAAAACATTCCTGCCGGGGGACAGGGCTCAAATACTTCGCATTCTAGGTACACAACTGAATTTTGCACGCCCCTCTGCATGTCAAATTTTAACCCTTCTGGGTCACATGGTGGCAGCGATATATGTAGTCCTACACACGACTACATATGTGCTGCCTGCAGTGGGGGGCTAAAGGCCCAATGGATCCAATTTACTCAACCATTGTCCAAGACTGTGACACTTATCTAGGCTATGAGAAGGAACATTGCATGGTGGCTGTCCCCGCCAGTCCTTACTATGGGATCCCCATTCCGCAACCCGGCACACCAACTAGTTTTAACCACAGAAGCATTAATGAGGTTGGGGAGCTAATTTAAGGCATGTAAAGATGCAAGGTCTATGAACATCATTTGAGAGAACCCAACAAATAAACCTCCTAGAGTTGAGAGCGATAAGGAAAGCCTTCATATGTTCCGCGACCACCTTCAAGGAAGAAATGTCGTGATCCACACAGACAACCAGGTGGCCATGTTTTACATAAACAAGGAAGGGGAGGGTCAGGTTCCTGGCTCCTAGGCAAGGAAGCGATTTGGATCCTGGAATGGATAGAAGCACATTTCATCTCATTGTAGGTGATCTATCTCCCAGGGATTGTGAACACCGAAGCAGGCAGACTCAACAGGATATTCCAACCATACGAGTGGGCTCTCAACCAGAAGGTAGCGAATGATCTCTTCACAGCAAGGGGCCTCCCATGCAGGGGCCACTTCGCAGTGATACACAACAGGAAAGATCGAACATTCTGCTCGGTCTACCCAAGCCTGGAGCGATTTGCACAAGATGTGTTCCTCATCTCTTGGTTGGAGGGACTCTACTATGCTTACCCATGAATACCACTGATTTTCCAGACCATCCAGAAATGCATTGCGGACATTGCGAACCTGATCCTCCTCGCTCTGGTTTGGCCAAGACAGCCTTAGTGGCGCTTATCTAGTTTGGCTATCCATCACTTCTCCTATCTCAGTGGGAGACAGCGTGGATCTGTTGACACAGGAATGGGGCATGCTGCTACACCCTATGCACTCCTTGCTTCATCTCACCACTTGGAGATTGAAAAGAGAATATTAGACTACCTTCAGTTGTCGACAGGAGTCCAAGACATTTTAGTTTTGGCTAGGAAAGTTTTTCCACAAGGAGACACTATCGAGGCAAGTGGCAGCATTACATGGCTTGGTGTATTGACAAGGGAATAGACCCATTTTCCTGCTCCAATCAAGATCTACTGGAATACCTTCATAGACTCTACCAATCAGGGTTGGCGACAGCATCCATCCTGGTCTATGTGAGCGCTATAGTGGCATATTCTCACCCATGCAATGACCTTCCCGTGTTGAACCATCCTCTGATGTCACACTTGATGAAGGGAATCTTGAAACTTAGGACAACTGTAACAAAACCTCCAGTTCCTTGGGACATAAATCTGGTTTTGGAGCAGCTCATGCTCCCACCCTTTGAACCCATGGACACTGCACATATGAAATATTTCACTTGGAAAGTAGTGATCCTGGTGGCACTGACTTCAGCAAGATGAGTTAGTGAGCTACAGGCCCTAGTTCACTACCCTCCATATTTGCAGTTCCACCGGGATAAGGTTGCCTTGAGAACTCATCCCTCCTACTTACCAAGGTAATCTCAGCTTCCATTTGAATCAAACTATCATGCTACCTAAGTTTTTTCCAAAGCCACATAAAAATAACAGGGAGAGACTCCTCCACCTTAGACTGCAAAAGGGTGCCTACTCACTACAAGTGAAGGATGCAGTCAGAAGGTAGAACTTCGCAGCTTTTAGTGTCCTTCAACCCAATTACACCAAGGCTTCCAGTTGCAGAGAGGACTCTTATCAAACTGGATATCCCAGTGCATTCACTTTTGTTACTCAAGACGCTTGACACAACTTTCAGACCCAGTCAAGGTGCATCAAGTAAGAGCAGTAGCAACTTTCATTGCACATCTCTATGAGGTACCATTGCTGGATATTTGCAAAGCAGCCACATGGTCATTTCTGCAGACTTTCACATCACATTACTGTCTGGACCAGCAGGCATCTTTGGACGCAGCTCTGGGTTCAGCAGTATTGAAGCACGTGACAAGGAAATGAGGCTGTCCACGAGCATGGCGGGTTGTACACACAAGGAAAACTACTTCCTTGAGGGTAGATGCCCACTTCTACGTCTGCATACTACAGTGTGTGGAAGTCAACCCTGAGCTGGGGATTCCCAGACAGCATGGCTAATTCAGCCTGCTTATCGATGGGGATAAAAGCAAGTTTACTTACCGAAAATGGTGTTTTTCCATAGATAGCAGGATGAATTAGCCATGTTAACCCACCCACCTCCGTTGACAGCCTCTCCACTCCTGCTGTGCTGGATAAGCTATGTTACAGACTGAGGAGAAATGGCGATAGTGCAGGAAGACCCACGGAGACGCACAGACTCAAAGCTCTGTGATCTTGGATAGAAGCTCCGCCCAGGGCCGCCGGAGGATATCCCAGACAGCATGGCTAATTCATTCTGCTATTTACGGAAAACACCGTTTATGATAAGCAAACTTGCTTTTATGTTGAAAACCTATATTTTGGCATATGATTAAGCTGTGAACTACAGATGAATCTTTTTAATTTTGTATTTATTTTTAATTTCTGTTACTTTTGCCAGGTTCAAATTATTTATTCATCTACCATATTTTCCGGTGTATGTCACACCCATTTATAAACAGCTATTTTTATGAAAAAGTTAGTACATAAGTCGTGCCTTTATATAAAACACACCTGCATGCCTTGCAGGTCTCCAGTGAAAGAGAGGGAGAAGTGATTTATTTAAAAAAAAAAAAAACCCAAACAAAACCACACATAAGTCGCGCTGCTGGTATAAGATGCACTGATAGAAATTTGGGGAAAAAAACCTGCAACTTATACAAGGGAAAATATATTTTTAAAAAACTTGATATCTGCACCAACAGTGTTCAGGGTGGGTTACAATAAAAAACATTCAAAATAAAAGAAAAAACATATTCTTAAAAGAAAAACAAACAAGAGACGTCAAAACAAGCTAAACACTATAAATTGCACAATATAAAATCAGTTGTGCTGGACTGGGCAAAAAAAGCATAAGCTTATTGGCTTTGAAGGATGTTACACATTGTATGTTTTTTTTTTTGTTCATCTCTAGGGCTTTGGCATGGGCAGTATATAAATATAAATAAAAACATTTTCATACTACACAGTAAATTTGTAATGCAATTGTTTTATACATTTCCAACTTATTTGTTTTGGAAAACCAAGAATTGAATCTGCCAAACGTTTACTTATGGAAATCAAATATAAATCACAGGAGCAGACTTGACTCATATGAATATGGCAGACTGTTAAATTGTACCCATAAATATTTGTTGTAGAATGTTGAAAGACATATGCAAACTCCTTTATTTTATGTTTCCTGGTTAAGAACATAACATAAGATGTGCTATATTGGGACACACTAAATGTTCATCATCCAGTCAGGTTTTTAGGATTGCCACACTGAATGTGCATGAAATCTGCATATACTGCTGCCATTGTATACAATAGACTTCATGCCTATTTATTGTGGAACCTCTAAAAACCTGACTGAATTGCATCTCTTGAGGATAAAGTTTGAAGACCTCTGCTCTCACGTACATGATTAATCAGGGAATGCTCACACACACAACTTACTGCATACAACTTACACATGTGTATGCAGACTGACAGGCTGGGGAGGGATGACTTGCTCCAGATGGGGAGGGTGAGAGAGAAGTTGCATTCCACGAAGGGGTTGGAATTGCTCTGCTGTGTGTGTATGCGTGCCTATAAGATGAAGCCTGGGGAGAGAGGGAGATGGGAGGAGGGGCATCAGTTACTCAAGGGATATGTGTGCACGTATTGCTTGAGATGAGGAATTTTTCTGGAATAACTGGGACGTTGTAGTACTCGCCCTTGGCAAAATGAGGGGGCAAAATAAATGCTGCTAGTAGGGCGGTGTATGGCTGAGAGGAGACCAGAGGGATGCCTGGAAAGAAGAGCCAGGGAAGACAACCATCCAGGATGCACCATGCCAGGCCTAGGGTGATACCACCAATGTGCCTCATCTGGACAAAAGTAAGGCAGTGGCAGAAAGAGGAGGAGAGAGAGGGCTGAAAAGGGTGGATGGGCAAGAGAGGTGAGAGCTGGTAGCAGGGGGAAATGGCTGGTGTCAGGTGAGAAAGGGGGCTGAGGGAAAAGAACAAGGGTGAGAGTAGAGAGCAAGAGGCAGTGGGAATAGGAGGAGATAGAAGAGGATGGGGAGAGAGAGGGAGGCTGGGGGAGAAGAAAAGGCCCCTCCACCCAACAGCTTTTTCCTCCTTCAGCAAAATCATCTTCTCCCTTCAGCCCCTCCCCACCACCATTGCACTTGCCCCATTCCTCTACTGTCCTCCCTATTTAGTCCGCCATTCTCTCTGGCTTCTGTCTCTTTTCCCTCTTCAGTCTACCTTCTACTGTCCCCAGTTTTATCTTCACCTCATTCGCTCTCCAGTCCTCTTGCTTTTTCTAATGCCCCTACCCCCCCTCCTCATTGCTCCTACTTCGCTCCCCCAGACACCACCTCTCTTAGAACTCCCATCCATTTTCCATGCCTGTGGTCCCAGTCCTGATGGGTGCAAGTCCGGCTTGGATTGAAGACAGTGGTGCTGAGGTGGACAACAGCAGACCTCATGTGATGATGGCAGGCAGCAGGGTCCTGCCGAGTTCCACACGCAGCACAGCAAAACTAAGGCAGCAGTTCCCGTGCTGCACAGTGTACACTCGGGGACATAACACAGCTGCCATGGCAAGAATCAGGGAAGGATGAGACTTACCAGCAGCAGCAACAGCAAAAAGGGTAAAAGCGTAAACTTTTTTTTTTTTGACTTGCAGCAGAAATTACATCTTGATGTAACTTCTGTTGTAAGAAGTTGAAGGCAGGGGGAAGATCAAAGCTCACCTTGTCAATCATTCACTGGCAGCAGCTCTCTATTGGAGAAGGTTGGACCATGGCTCCAGTGGACCACCCCTTTCCGATGCTCATGCTCTATAAGCTGTGAGCTGAACATGTGCAGAAGCCTTTTTTGTTTCCTGCATATGTCCAGCCAGGTGATTGGTGCAGCAGCCAGAAGGAAAGTGTAATCTGATTGGTCCCTAGCCTGGCCACCATTTTCTAACTCTGCTGCCTGCCTCGACCGGATTTTACAGTGTCAGGACAGTGTAACCGGACACGGTACAACTTAGAGGAAAACCAGATTTTCTGGTCCAAAACTGGGCAGTTGGTCACCCTATCCTCAGGGGAGGAAGTTCCCCAGCAGTGGAGGTGGCCTTGGGGTCCTGGCCACCATGGCCAGCAGAGTCAGTTCCCATACCACTGGCCGGGGACCGAGCACCTCTGGTCCCGTCCCCTGTCTGACAGTGCGGGTTAGAGCCCTTAAGACCCCTGGGGGGATGCCTCTTCAGATGTTTCAGACTCTGACACATCATAGGGGCCTCCCCTTTGAACCATCTCCTCCTGACAACAAGGTGCTGGATATTCTCCAGTATGAGGAGCCCCCTAAGGATATCGTGGCAGTCCCAGTGCATGACATCCTTTTGGAGTTACTGAGGATGCAGGAACACTCGCTCTCAGTGCCTCCCATTAATAAGAAGGCAACCGCGAACTATCTCGTCCTGAAGGCTTTCAGATTCAACAAGCGTTAGCTGCCACACCAGTCAGTGGTGGTCAAATCTGCTCTCAAGAAGGCCAAGTTCACTCGGACCCATTCTTTGGCGCCCCTGGGGAAGGATCAGAGGTCCATGGAAGCTCTTAGGAGAATGGTGTTTCTAGGTGCTATGCTTATCACCTGCATAGTGGTCTACCAGCTTTACAAGGATCAGTATATGTGGGACATCCTGAAGCAGATGCAGGAGGTGGCTGAGCAGCTGCCTCAACAGCAGCAGGACACACTCCAGTTGCTGGTGCACAAGGATCTGGAGTGCGGGAAACATGGGACCAAGTTGACCTATGATGTTTTTGAGACGGCATCAAGAGTCTCTGCAGCAGGGATCGGTGCCTGTAGACTAACCTGGTTGTTGGCATGGGATCTCTATCAGGAGGTGCAGGAGCAATTCACTGATGTGCAGTGCACAGGAAAGAATCTCTTTGGGGATATGGTGAAGGATGTGGTGGCCCAAATTCGGGACTATTGTGCGACACTCCAGCATCTCTCTGTTGGCACTCAGGACACATCCTCCTCATCCAAGAGGTCTTCGAGATCTGGCCATGGAAGTCTATCTTCCACCCAAGGAGATAGTACCCTCTGCCACCTTGGCCCCGTCAGCAGCAACAGATCTCTCTCATAGCCGTCCCAGGCAGCAGAAGGCCCCAAAGCCCCAGCCAGCACCTCATTCAACTCCGGGGAGTTTTGACTGGATCACAAGGAGCATGCCCAAGTCTGCCGTACTTATGGTGAGGGATCTTCCGGTCGGGGGCAGGCTGTGTAACCTCGGACCAATGGATCCTTACCATTGGCCAAACAGGATACGAATTAAACCTTTTGAGGTCCCGTCATATTGCCCCCCGAATCCTTTTTGGGGACTGGTAGCACATCAGGAAGTGCTTTTAGTGGAGCTGCCTTCCCTCTTAATGGCCAGAGCGGTCAAACCTGTTCCACCAACACAAAGATGGCTGGGACTCTACTTCTGGTACTTCCTGATTCCAAAGAAAACAGGAGGACTCTGTCCCATCCTAGATCTAATGGCCTTGAACAAATTTCTAAAAAGAGAAAAGTTCAAGATGTTTTCCCTGGGCACCTTAATCCTCTTCTTGGAAAAAGGGGACTGGCTGTGCTCCCTTGTTATTAAAGACACATGTTCTCACATTAAGATCTTCCCTGGCCAATAGAAATATCTTTGTTTCATGGTAGGGAAACAGCAATTCCAGTACTGTGTTCTGCTGTTTGGGCTAGCGTCATCCCCACGTGTCTTCACAAAAATGATTAGTCGTGGTGACAGTGCACCTTCGCAGACTGAGAGACCATGTTTTCCCATCTGGACAATTGACTGGTCAGGAGCACTGCTCAGACAGGGGCCAAAGAGTCCATGCGCTCGGCCATCTGGGTGCTGCAGTAACTAGAGTTCGTTATCAAATACCCCAAGTCTCATTTCAATCCATCACCGCAATTGGACTTTATTGGAGCTCTGCTAGACAAGGCCTTTCTGCCCCGGCAACGGGCCATCAAGTTGATAACCATCGCAGTAAAGATTCAAGCAAGCCAGCAGGTTTCAGAGTGGCATATGGTGAGGCTGCTGGGCCACATGGCCGCAACAGTACATGTTATTCCCTTGGCACGTTTACATGTGAGAGAGCCCAATCGATCCTAAGGTCCCAGTGGTGACAAGCTATTCAGGATGTACTGGACTACATCCGAGTCACTCTTCCCCTCTGGGACTCTTTCTCCTGGTGGCAGGACAATTCCATACTGGAGTCTTCGGGTCCAAATTGTGCTAACGATGGATGTGTCCACTCTGGACTGAGGGTCTCATGTTGATACGCTCAGCACCCAGGGTCTGTGGTCTGCCCATGAGCAAGTGAGTCAAATCAGTTTCCTGGAATCTCCGAGCTATCATTTACATGCTGTAGGCTTTCAGAGATTGGCTATCCAACAGAATTGTGTGGATACAGACCGATAACAAAGTGGCAATGTGGTATATGTGGTATATGTTATGACGCCACAGTCGATGCCCTCCACTCAGTCTAAAATTCTAAGTTACTCTGTTTCCCTGGTATAATGTTGTAATATTATAATGTTATAATGTAACAATAATAAGACATCTTAGACATCTTAGTCATATTATTCTCGTGTTCTCACTAAGATGTTTCCTCTAAGATGTTACGTCCCCACCGTGGATGTCCTCCACTCAGTCCAAAATCCTCCAATCAAGTTACCCTGTTCCCTGTCATAATGTTGTAATGTTATAATGTATCAATAATAAGACATCTTAGTCATATTATTCACAAGTTATAATGTAAACCGATGTGATATACCCCAATGAATGTTGGTATATAAAAACAAATAAATAAATATCAACAAGCAGAGAGGTATGGAGTCGTACGGAGTCGTATTTCCTGTGTCAGGAAGCAGTCCAGATATGGTCATGGGCCCTCTCTCATAGGATGGTGGTCAGGGCCATGTACCTGGCCAGAAGAATGGAGAATGTGATTACGGATGGACTGAATCACTCCTTTAGACACCATGAATGGTCTCTGAATTAAGGGGTTACGAATTGGTTCTTTCGCCTTTGAGGAAGCCCAAAGGTGGATCTATTGGTAGCACCTTGGAACAGGAAATTTCCTCAGTTCTGCCCTCTGTACAGGGCACATAGCAGACAAGCCTCAGATGCCTGCGCGCTCCATTGGGGCGAGGATCTCCTGTACACATATCCTCCAGCCTCCACTGGTGGCGAAGACTTTGTTGAAGCTTTGTGAGGACAAAGGGACCATGATTTTCACAGTCCCTCATTGGCTGAGATAGGTTTGATTTCCACTCCTCCAGGAGATGACCATCCGGAAACTGATCAGACTGGGGTCTTCTCCAGATCTCATCACCCAGGATCGGGGGATGTTGCACCATTCCAGTCTTCAGGCCCTGTTACTCACAGCCTGAATGTTGAGAGGCTGATCCTGCAGCCACTCAATTTCTCAGAAGGTGTTTCTTGGCTCCTTGTAGCTTCTAGAAAGCCTTCTACTAGAAGATCCTATGGACTCAAGTGGAGGAGGTTTTCTGTGTGATGTGAGCAAAAGGCCCTAGATTATCTTTTCATCTCATCACAAAAACTGCTTGACTACCTTCTACACCTTTCAGAAGCTGGTGTCAAGACCAACTCTGTTAGGGTTCATCTGAGTGTGATCACCATGGTGTAGATGGTAAACCCATCTCTGTACAGCCTATTAAGGGTGTTTCTGCCTAAGGTGGTGTCAGACTTCCATCTTAACCAGTCCATTGTCCTGCCAACATTCTTTCCCAGGCCTCATTCACACCAAGGTGAACAAGCCCTGCACAGTTTGGACTACAAGAGAGCCTTGGCCTTCTATCTGGAACAGATTGGCCAGCAGACTATATTTCCTTCTGCTATGCCCAGGCGGGATTGCATCTTAGGGTCTATCTCAAGGCTCACTCTGTTTGAGCTATAGCAGCGCCAGTTGCCCATTTGTGAGCAGTCTATGGAGATCTGCAGAGCTGTGACATAGAGTTCCATCCACTTATTCACATTACATTACTCTCTGGACAGGGATGGCCGACGTGACAGCAAGTTTGGCAAGTCTGTCCTTAGGAACCTGTTTGAGGTGTAGTATTCAACTGTTCCCACCTGGGGCCCGTTCTTTCTGTTTAGGCTGCCCCACTCCTATTACCAATAAAACTTGTTGTGCCCTTTGGCACTTTTTTTGTTAGGGGGGGAGGGGGCCGCCTGTAGCTATGAATTCACCCATGTGTGAGGACTGCCATCCTGCTTGTCCTCAGAGAAAGCAGATTAGCTTACCTGTAGAAGGTGTTCTCTGAGGACAGCAGGATGTCAGTCATCACAAAACCTGCCCGCTCCACGGAGTTATGTTTCCACATTGTGGGTAGTAGCAGTAGTATTTTATTTGAAATCTGTTATAAGACTGAGGGGACCCCATGTGAACGCATGGTTAAAATACATGCTTGAGCATACTCAGAGAGGCTTAGTCAAAGTTCTAGAAACTTTGACATAAGTTTTCCAAGCCAGGCTCCATCGGATGATGTCACCCACGTATGAGGACTGACAACCTGCTCTCCTTGGAGATCATATGTTACAAGTAAGGATCTCTGCTTTATCTCCACAGCCTCCACGGGGAGGCTGTTCCATCCATGCACCTGTTCTGTAAAGAAATGTTTCCTTAGATTTATTCCTTAATCTGTCTCTCTTCACCCTCATCTCATGACACCTTGGTTAAAAGACTCTTTTATGTTGAATGAGGCCCCCCCTCCTGTGCATTGATACCTTGGAGTTATTTTATCTTCTCTATCCTCCCTTTCTGCTTTAGATTTTTGTCCCTATTTGGTTTACCACAAACACCTCTGGCCATTTTAGTAGCCACCCTCTAAACTTGATTTCATCTGATTTATATCCTTTTGATGGTGCGATCTCCGGAATTGTCCCCAGTGTTCCTAATGAGGTCTTATCAGGGACTTGTATGGAGCAATGTAATCTTTTTTTTTCTGCTGACTATTCCTCTCTGTATATATCCAAACATCTTTCTTTTTTTTTTTTTTTTTGTTATTGCCTTATTCATCTGTTTGGCCACCTTGAGATTATCGTATGATCACCACAGTACCGCTCTTGTTTCATGCATAGAAAAATTTTACCCCAATTACAGTACCACTGCATTTTATTAGAATTAAATCTTTGCTAGCAGACTCTTGATCAGGGCTTCCCAAACCTGTCCTGGGGACCCCACAACCTGTCAGATTTTCAGAATATCCACAATAAATATACTTGAAATAAATTTGCATATCAGTGTATGCAAATTTATCTCATACATATTCATTGTGAATATCGTGAAAACTTGACTGGCTGTGGGGTCCCCAGGACAGGTTTGGGAAGCCCTGCTCTAGATGATTCCTTAAACTTTGCTAGATCCCTCATGTTTTGTTTTCCATACAATCCTGGGTTTCTACCCTGTTGCAAACCACAAAAAGATAAACCTTTCCCAATGGTCCTTCTGCAATATTGCTTATAAAAAAAAGTTTAAAAGTATTGGTCTGAGGACTGATCCCTGCAGCAGATTAATAAACACCCCTCTCCTTGAAGTGAATTCCATTTACCACTACCCTTAGTTAATTCCCGCTCAGTTTTTAGTCCAGTCAGTCACTTTAGGGTCCATACCAAGGGAGCTCAGTTTATTTATGTCACCTATGTGGAACCATGTCAAATGCCTTACTGAAAACTAAGTACACCACAGCTAGTGCTCTCCCTTGATTAAACTATCTGTCACCCAGTCAAAGAAATTGATCAGATTTGTCAGACAAGTCGTACCACTGCTATAAATCATGCTGCTTTGGCTCTTGTAATCCATTGGACTGCAGAAACTTCACTATCTACTCTATTAATTTATTCACCACAGAGGTCAGACTAACTGGCCTATATTCCCAGGACTGATGGTGTCTCCATCAACTTGGCATTAATGGAAATGTCTTTTAACATAATTTACATGCTGACTACTCCAAATACAGCTGCTTTAAATTAGTCTTTAGAAATAAATCAAGTGTTTCATTGGGTTTGTTTTGCTTTTTTTTTTTTTTTTTTGTTGTAGCTCTGAATATCTGGTTATGATGAATACCTGGTTAACCTTCCATATTCAATTTTTATTCCTGCAGCCACTGATGATATTGTGAAGGTTGAGGTCTGGGATGTAGTTGACAAAGGTAAGTAATTTATTTACATGCTATTGTTTTTTGGTTTTTTTTTAAATAGTAATTTCTAGCTCTTGAAATAAAACTTGCTGTGGTCTGAGCAGTGTGTTTAAATATTTTCATAGCAAGTAGTAAATCTTCCTGATTATTCCCTTAGTCGTCATTACCTCATGCAAACCAGTGTCCTACTGGCTTTTGTTATCAAGGATGACACAAAGGACATTATGCACTGTGCGTCAGCCAAGGGAGGAAGGCAACAGTAGAGCATGCCTCTTACAGACTGCAGGGGAAAGAGAGATGATTTTAGGATAGCTCAGTGAGGTTGAGAGGGCAGGTTCCCTGACTATCACATACCTACACGTTTCTTTACCCATTCCAGAGGAAGTAAGAATTAGAGTCTTACCACAATCCTCTTTTCTTTGTGTATTAACTACTGGAAATCCATGAAAAATCAGATGTGATTTATTAGTAAAACTTTGCCTTATTTTTCAGTTTCTACTTCCAAGACCTAGGGAAGTAATGTCCCCCAACCCTGTGCTTGGTATTTTTTGTTCTGTGGCCAAGGGAGGAGATCCCTACTGTTACTGCGCTGACGTCTTGCTTTCTAGGCCCCAGAAAGGATATCCTTGGCCCTGTGCTCAAGGTACCTCTCCTGAGGGAGGGGATCATCAGATTAGCACTTTCTGTGAATATCTTTCCTCCTGGGACCCATGAAGGAGATTCCTGTATCACTTTGGTGTTTCTACACTGTGGTATAATCACCACTCAGATGTCCAGAATGCTTTCCCTTGCCTTCAGTTCTAACCTAAAAATCCCATTTATTCCATTTTACCTATCTTGGAGCTTAATATCTTGCCAAATTATTTTTCACTTGTCATATGACTTTGTATTTTTTTATACTATGTACTATTACTTTAAAATAAAATTGGGCAGATTGGATGGATTTATGGTCCTAATTTGCCATCATATTCTATGTTTCTGTGTAATATCCTGGTCAAGATGCCATATAAAACCAAAATAATTATAAAAATGACCTTCAATTAGCTGACGCCTGGCAGATATAGAGTAATTCTTACTGCTCTTGGTTTAGTTGCAGTGGCTGATTAAAATAACACGTCTCCTTTCTGAGATGTCTAATTCATTTATTTATCTATTTATCTTGACAGAACGAGCGGACACATTTAAATCTCCTAAAATGTAAAAGCAATATCTCATTTGTTGAACATAGAAAATTTTAGCTAACTTGATTTTACTTGACATACTGAATCATAAATTCCTGGAAAATAATCAAATCTACAAATTTAGATTAACATGTTAAGTTAGAAGGTGACTCAGAATTCTTTTCTGCCTACTTGTAGCTAATTTTACATGCTTAGAAGTAAGGAGAATTGAAATGTTAGGGTTCTTCATTTTTGTTAAAACTGATTTTCACCCATAAATTCCAGGATTTTTCCGAAGGTGACAATTGGTTTAAACTGATTTTCACCCTAATTTTAGGCAGATTAAAGAGCAGCTCCAGAGCATGGATGCAACATTTCAAGGTCTTCAACCACTGCTGGAAGCCAGTGAGAGCCAAAGCATGTGCTGCATTACTACTATTACTACTACTATTACTACTACACATTTCCAGTGACAGATTTAGGATTTTGACACCCCTAGCACTGTTGGTGCTGATGTCCCTTGCCACCCCACTCCCTGACAAGGGACAATAGAGCAGAAGGTATAAGGCACAGGTTTGTTTGCTCTGCTGTGTTTCAGGCTTTCTTCCTCCCCTCATGTCCCTAAATAACAACAGGAGAGGTGGGGGAGGGGCGGGGGGGGGGGGGGACATGATTAGGGAGCAGAGTGGCTTTTCTTTGCTGTCTATCTATTATGGTCTCACCTTCTCTTCCTGTTCCCTGTAGAAACCAGGAGGGGATGGAATGGAATAGGGAATAGACCAGTTTGTCTTTGCTTTGTCTCTTCCAGCCTCATCCATCCCTCCAGTTCTCTACACTGGGGGTGGGGGGGCTGCAGCAGGAAGCAGAAGGCTGTTCTCTCATTAGTGAGGTTCAGCAAAGCTGGGAGACAGCAAATATTATGTGGGCATGCTGCCCTCCCCAGATGTTTGCCACCCTAGACACAGGCCTAGTGTGACTATTGGGAAATCCAGGCCCTAGCATTTCTGTAATGCTGCTTGACGTATTCAGCGCTGTACAAATACAGACATTCTCTGTTCAATAGAGCTTACAATCTAATCAAGACAAACATATAGGTCAGACAATTTTTTAAATTAGGCTGAAGGTGGACCAACAGGCCTCAGAAAGGTGGTTTTTTTTAGATGGGATTTAAGCAAGGTGAGGGAGCATGTTCCACCACCAGCTCAGGAAGTCTATTTCAAGCACATGGTGCACCCAGGTGGAACACATGGAACAGGAATTGGGTGGTAGAGGAGAAGGGCATAGATAGGAGTGACCTGTGTGATGAGTGGAGTGCATGAGGAGGGGGGTATAGAGAGAAATAAGAGGTAGTGAGGAGCTACAGAGTGAAGGCACTTATAGGCGAGTAAGAGGAGATTGAACTATGTGCGGGAACACATAGGGAGCCAATGCAGTGATTTCAGAAGAAGGATTATATGGGTGTAGCATCTTTGGCAAAAGGTAAGTCGTACAGCTGAATTTAGAATAGATTGTAGTGGAGAGCGATAGCTTGCTGATTGAAATAGTCTAGAGATCAACAACACCCAACATCAAGGGAACCCCTTGATATGTGGTCATGTGTGGTCGCTATCTTAAGAACAGCCACTTTGTGACTGCCCTTTTTAATAGCTGCCGTGTTTTATTCTTTTTAATTTTTTATTCAAATACTTTTTTCTTTTTTAATATTGTATTTTTTTATTATTTGTTAAAAAACCTAAATGTGCTCCATTTTCCCCGGCGTTCTGTCCGACCCACTTATCAATTGCTTCTTTCCTTCTTTCTCTAGTACTTATCTGAGAATGCTGATTGTTGCCGCTTTTATGGGTTCGGAACCGCCTGCCCATTTAGCACCTCCTTTCTCTTTGAAAAAATCAACATCTTACGTTTTAAATTCTATACTTTATAAAAAAAACAAACTATATTTAATAAAAAGTCATATCCCACGTTTCAAGTATTTAGTACTTACTGTCTTTGTGTATCTACTTCTTTAAGTAAGCGGCGCCTTCATTCTGTAATCCGGCGTCTCTCTCTATTCCATGTCTTTTAAAGATACCTGGGACCAATCCCTGTTGTCCCCTTCAGACCGAGGGTGCTAGCACCCTAGGGTGCCTAATAATTGCATTAGTGTGAGATGCCGATGGAGCACTGTTATCTGTAGGGTCCGCTTTATTTTGCTTATAAATTATGCTCCCTGTCTCATATCAAATTGTGTTCCCTTTCACCTCCTCTCCGTTTTTAATCTTATTTACAATGTACATCTGCCTATCCTTTTCTGCCCAATCTTTTTATCCCCAATTTGTAATATTTTAATGTTTAAATGTTCTCTTCCTGCTTGTAATACTAATGGACTGTTTCTGCGGACCTGATAGAAATCCGTTATGTATCCTGCGGACCTGATGGTGAACAATCGTCTCTTGCGTTGTCTTAAAATTTTCCTTCATTGGCATTTCTTGCGATTAAATTAATTATCCGCCGCTTCTTTTCCTTCGAGTTGTACTCCCTTTTTGCTATTTTCATATTCCTTCCCGTTTTACCCAATTCTTTGTCCCCGATGTTTCTCTATATTTATGTATAAATTGAAAAGCCCTCTTTATTACTGATTAACTATTTGAGCGGACCTGATAGTGGTTTATTTTTGCCAGTGTCCTTTTCCTTCTGACTGATGGACTTGATGGTACATAGTCATCTCTCTCTTCTCCAGCTTCTTCAATTTCCTGTGCACTCATCTCCCGCATTTGGTTCAATTTGTAAGGACTATCAAGTTTCTGTTGTTATTTTGAATTGATCAAATCGCTTGTTCCGGACGGCCCAACTTGCCATCACTGTTTGTTCTTTTGTTATTCTTTCTTTGAACCTATGTTTGTTAAGAAACAGCTGCGCCCGTCAGTCTTCAACTTCCTACTATGCAGGGATTTTTGGAGCTACTGGTTATTCTAAACACACTCTGCCCTACAAGGGGACCTATATTTTAAGCAATATGGGTCCGTGTGTTACATTTTTAACCTATTGTAATCCATGTACTGACTTTTATAATACTGCTACCTGTTTGTTTCTTTCTTATTTCAGATGTGCAAAAAAGATTTTTGTATTATCCAAAAATAGACCAATTAATTCAAAATAGACCAATTCAAGCCCTTCGGAAAACTGTGTCCCATGTATAAATAAATTGTTGTTCCATCTGCAACAATTTTTGATTCAAATCTCCTCCCCGGGGATGTTCTTTGATCTGAAACACTACTTCCACCAGGAATTTCTGTACTTGGTGTCCTGCTTCTTGCCAGTGTTGAACTAGTGGTACTCCTTCTGTTTGATGCCTAAGGCAACTGAGCTGCTCCTGGATCCTCGTTTTGATTTTGTGTGGTCTTCCCTATGTAGACCTTGTTACAAGGGCACCAAAGTGCATAAACCACATTAGTAGATTCACATGTGAATTGACCTCTGAAGTAGAATGTCCTACGTCCCAGGATTTCCAATTGTGTGCCTGTGTACATATGAACACATACACTGCATCTCGCCCATCGGATTTGTGTATCGGCTCTGTGTGTATCCTCATGTTCTTTTTTCGCCAATAAATTAGAATGTACTACCAGATCCTTTAAATTCTTAGCTCTAGTCAATGCAAACATGGGTTTCTCTTGAAAAACAGGATGTATCCGGAGGAGGGACCAATGTTTTAAAATACTCTTTTTCAACCTTTGCGTGTGTGGTGTAAATGGTAACACACAAACCAATCTTTCATTGGTTTGTGTAGATTTTGGTTGTAAAAGCAAATCTCTATTTGCGCATCTGGCCCTTTTATAAGCCCTTTTGATAACCGTGGCAGGATATCCCAGTTGGAGGAATTTGTTTTTCATGTCCTCTGCTTGGACCTTAAATTCTGTTGTCGTGGAGCATAACCTTCTCAAATGCAGAAATTGGCCTATCGGTAAATTGTCCCTTAGATAATTCGGATGATATGATGAATAATGTAGTAGCATATTCCTGTCCGTAGGTTTTCGAAAAATGAAAAAACTAAACCTTCCTTGACTCAACGTGATTTTAATATCCATGAATGATATTTGTTGCCTGTTGTATTGACTGATGAATTGTAGATGGGGGTTGCAGCTGTTGAGCCATTCCATGAAGTGTATAAACCCATTCTCTTCTCCTTGCCAAATCATAAAAATGTCATCAGTAAACCTCTTCCATAGGTGAATATGTTTGCTAAATAGGTTATTCTGAATCCATTTCTTCTCAAACGCGGCCACATAAAGATTGGCAAGGTCGGGAGCCGTTGTGGCTCCCATAGCTGTTCCCTTTATTTGTTTGTAATATTGCCCTAGAAAAGTGAAATAATTCTGTTGTAGTGCAATGCTAGCCAGTTCTATGATAAATGCATGTGGTGCCCTTTGATGTAATCTCGTTCCTGTTAATATTTCAGTGATAGTGGCTAGAGCCTCATCTTGAGGGATGCTGGTGTACAGAGCTGTAATATCTATTGTCACCAAAAATACTGGATCTTCTAATGATTGATACTCCTGTAAAATGGTAATCAGGTGCACCGAATCTCGTATGTATGAAGGGATCTGTGGTATAAAATTTCGTAAGGCTCGATCTACGAATCATGATAAAGGTTCAAGTAAAGATCCTTTAGAGAATACTATGGGCCGCCCTGGTGGCTGGCTTATAGATTTGTGTATCTTAGTTTGTAAAAGACTGGACAAATAGGATGTTCAACAGTAAGAAACCGGGCCTCTTTTCGGGTTATCCAACCTGCTTGTGATGCTTGTTCGACTATCTGATCAATTGTTTTCTTGATATCCCTGGTGGGGTCTGCTGAAAGTTTCAAATAAAAAGTGTTATTTAAATGTCTTTCCACTTCTGTGATATATTGTGTTCTGTCTTGTACCACTATTGATCCTCCCTTGTCTGCCGGTTTTATGATAATGTCATGATTCCCCTGTAATTCCTGTAGTGCTTGTGCCTCTGCATCCGTAAGATTTCGAAGTCGTGTGGGATGTTTTGTTCTTGTTGAAAAACTGTCTTTGTGGATAATCTCTGCAAATGTATATATAATCGGGTCAATTGGCCCCGGGGGTACCCATGTTGATGGAGGCGCTAGATCATCTTTATTAGTTGCCTGAGTCGGAGTGTTGGCAAAAAACAACCGTAGTCTCAATTGCCTTATGAATCTGTGCAGATATTTCTCCCCTTCAAATGCTGAGTATTCGTTGATAGGGGTAAAAGACAATCCCTTGTTAAGGAGAGATATTTGTGGTTCAAATAGCATGATTGATGATATATTGATGAGCCCCATCTTGGGATGTTCCTTTATCAGTTCCTTGTTTGGTTCTCCCATAGTGGCGCCGTATGTTTCCTGTTGTCTCTCTTAATCGCTTGTCGTCCTTGTGTTGTGTATTGCGATCTAAAAAATGGGGATCATCTTCCGTGGCCCCTGTGTCTCTATTTCTTTCAGAGATGCGTGTTCCCTGTTTCGCATCGTCCCCTGAGGAGTCATCAGACGACCCTGCAAACGTTACCCTTTGCTTCCTAGTTTTCTGGTTTTGGGTGGACATCCATGTGTAGACATTGTCTCGTTTGTAGTCTATCTCATCTCGAAGAAACTTAGCTTAAATTGTTTAATTTCTTCTTTAAATTTGTTCATCTGTTCTTGTAATTCTCTAACCAACTGCTGGTATTTTTCTTTTGGCTCTTCTTTTTGGATGTCTTCCAATACTAGTTCAATTTCTTCCTTTTTTTGTACTGCTGTTGTTTGTGCCTTTTCGATTATAAGAATCATGAGATCCAGAGAGCATTTATTGAGGATTTTGTTCCAATTCTGTATAAATTCCGGATCCTCCCCGTATACTCTAGGTCAGGGGTGGGCAAGTCCAGTCCTCGAGGGCTGCAAACCAGTTGGGTTTTCAGGATACCCCTAATGAATATGCATGAAATAGATTTGCATACAACTGAGGCAGTGTGTATGCAGGTCTCTCTCATGCATATTCATTAAGGATATCCTGAAAACCCGACTGGTTTGCAGCCCTCGAGGACCGGAATTGCCCACCCCTGCTCTAGGTTCTTTCTGAATTCTTAACCCTCTGGGGATCCACTGTATACGACAGTACTCTATAAGCATGCCCGCATGAAGCTCTGTCCAAATGAGTCGTTTTTGTGATGCCATCACTGAGTTCCACTGATCTTGCTTCTGCCCATCTTGCGTGGCAAAAATTGATGGTGCTGCTAGGAGTGCCTGCAGTCTCGCTTCCGAAAATGACAACGTATTGTCCCAAGTAGTAGTGCTAGTCATCTTTGTGAGGTTATTTTCTATCTAGTATCAACTAATCAACAACAAACCTCGTTCCCTTTGTTCAAGAGATCAACACCCAATATCAAGGGAACCCCTTGATATGTGGTCATGTGGGTCGCTATCTTAAGAACAGCCACTTTGTGACTGCCCTATTTAATAGCTGCCGTGTTTTATTCTTTTTAATTCTTTATTCAAATACTTTTTTCTCTTTTAATATTGTATTTTTCATTATTTGTTAAAAAACCTAAATGTGCATTTTCCCCGGCGTTCTGTCCGACCCACTTATCAATTGTTTCTTTCCTTCTTTCTCTAGTACTTATCTGAGAATGCTGATTGTTTCCGCTTTTATGGGTTCGGAACCGCCTGCCCATTGAAAAAGCACATCCTTTCTCTTTCAAAAAATCAGCATCTTACGTTTTAAATTCTATACTTTATAAAAAAAAACAACTATATTTAATAAAAAGTCATATTCCATGTTTCAAGTATTTAGTACTTACTGTCTTTGCATATCTACTTCTTTAAGTGAACGGCGCCTTCATTCTGTAATCCGGCATCTCTCTCTATTCCGCGTCTTTTAAAGATACCTGGGACCAATCACACACTAACGCGATTTAGGCACCCTAGGGTGCTAGCACCCTCGGTCTGAAGGGGACAATAGGGATTGGTCCCAGGTATCTTTAAAAGACGCGGAATAGAGAGAGACTATAGTGGCACAGGGAATTTTGACTAAATTCCCTGTGCCACTATAGCTCACAGCTCTCCAAAACAGCAGAGATTCACCTCAATGCTTCACGGAGGGATGGTATTGATTCCTCTCCAAACATAGTCTTTATAGTTGTGACCATAAAATTCACTTGGTTTCATCACTAGATTATTTTGTTCCAGAAGTTTTGAGGCTTCTCTAGGTGCTGTTTGGCATATTGTATATGCACTATTTTGTGGCATTGCGCAGCAGTGGCTTTTTTTTTTTTTTTGCAACTCTACCATGCAGCCCATTTTTGTTCAAGTATCTCCTTTTTGTGCATGCTGAAATGCATACATCAATTTGTTTCAGAGAAGCCTGATTTCAGTAGAAATTGCTTGTGGGTTTTTCTTTGCATCCCAACAAATTTCCTGGCAATTGTGTCTGAAATCTTTCTTGGTATAGCTTGGTATTAACCAAACACATAATTTTCCACTTCTTGATCAGAGTTTGAACAGTACTGATTGGCATTTTCAAATCTTTGGATATCTTTTTATATCATTTTCCTGATTTATAAAATTAAACTACTTTTGCTCGCAGATCCTTTGACAGTTCTTTTGCTTTTCTCCATGCTTAAGTAATCACCAAAGTCAGTGTGGTCCTGGATGAAATGAATGAGTTTCTCAAGAGCCTAAGAAACTCATGACTAGTTATACATAGACACTAATTACAATCAAACAAGGCATAGGTGTGGATACCTTCCCTTCATTACCATATCAACCTGTGTGCCAACTTGATGTATATTATCAGCTCAAACATTCAAGGCTATGTAAACTTTTGAACAGGGCCATTTTAATTTCTTTATTGCTATGGTTTGTTTAATAATTGTGCTATTCTGTGATGCATAAAATTATTTAATTTGAAATACATTGAAAATAAGATGTGTTTTGTCTTATCACTCATGTTTTCTTAAAATGGTACACATCTTACAAATTCTGCCAGGGATATGTAAACTTATGAGCACAAACGTATGAATCCACTCTAGGTATTTTTATAGTATCATTGCTTGCTGTGCAGAATTATGAATGTCTTCTCCTGGAAAGCATACTACCTGTTTAAGTATAATGGAGGGCACCTGGCTCCAGGGAAGTAATTCAATGAATACTGAACTGGGGGAATGCAACCAGCCTTTCCATCTTCACTCCACTATGCCTCTGCTAGGCCACACTGCCAGTATGATTGATAGTTCAAGGGTTTCCATGTGGTGTTGGCTTCTCAGAATTACCCAGCCTTATGGGTGTCACACTGAAGAGTCAGTGGGAGACCATAACAGTGGGAGTTGTGTATGTGGGAATGGTGAGCATGAGTTAGGATGAACAGCTAAGAAAAATTGCTTAATAGACAGTGTATCTAGAAACATTCAGACAAAAACTTGAATTGGAAACCGTAACAAGACACTGTATGCAGTGCAACAATGTAAAACAGAATCATCACTATTCCTCATTAAACATCAAACATTAAAATCAATATATATAAACATCAGTCATAATAGTGAAACCATAATCATAAAAAGAATAAATATTCAAAACAGCTGATGAAAAGAATACCCAATAATTATTTTTTTAATTATTCCCAAATACCCTTAAATGGAGAATATAAACCAAATAAATAAAATATTTAATCACAGAAGACATCAAATAATACCCAATTATTAAAACTAATAAGGATAAAGAGAAAAACAATCCCCTGCTCGCCATACCTAGGAACTTTTGATTTCAAGTCATCCTGAGATTATCATGGATTAGTTCAGGGAGGGAGTGGTACAACTTTCTCCTCTCTCTTTCACATACCCATATTTTCCAAAAAACACACACACACACACACACACACACACACACACACACACACATACATATACATACACACACATACACACACACGTTCTCTCTCACATGCTTTCTCACATACACGTTCTCTCTCTTATATTCTCTCTCGCACATACCTCCTTGACTCAATGTGATTTTAATATCCATGAATGATATTTGTTGCCTGTTGTATTCACTGATGAATTGTAGATGGGGATTGCAGCTGTTGAGCTATTCCATGAAGTGTATAAACCCATCCTCTTCTCCTTGCCAAATCATAAAAATGTCATCAATATAAACCTCTTCCATAGGTGAATATGTTTGCTAAATAGGTTATTCTGAATCCATTTCTTCTCAAACAGCAATTGATAAAGACAATACAGTGCAATAATAATTAAGTAATATCAGGTAGTATTAAAATACAGTGCTGATCAACAGTTTTTAGGAATGCTTAAACGCACACAAGAGCATGCGAAGGGGGAACAAAGAAGTTCTGTGTACTGTGATGAAGGCATGGTGATAGAGCAGAACAGAGCAAATGGAGATTTCAGCTAAGAGAGATGGGGGGAAATTGGAGGTGGTACAATAGGAGCGGCAGGCGGTGTTTAGAGCAGGGAGGTCAGTTGGGGGAGGAGGGGGTGGAAAGGGAGAACAGGGAGCACAAAGGGGCGCACTATGGGGCTGGCCCCTTAGTCGCGCACATTCGGCGCACGACACCGGCAGTGAGGCTGGGTTTAAATCTTGCCTGCTGCCCCGGTTGATGACATGGCAGTGGGCGGTCCGTCGCCGTGTGGAGGGATCGGGCTGGGAGTTCTCTAATGCCAAGGTGGCTCCAGGGCCCTGATGGGTCTGCGCCGGCCACGCGGGAGCCCTCAGCCCGGTCGGGAGAAGCAAGCGGCGAAAAAGGAAAATGCCGGCAGTGAGGCTGGGTTTTAAATCTTGCCTGCTGCCTCGGGTGATGACGCGGCAATGGGCGGTCCGTCGCCGCGTGGAGGGATCGGGCTGGGAGTTCTCTAATGCCGAGGTGGCTCCGGGACCCCAATGGGTCTGTGCTGGCTGCGCGGGAGCCCTCAGCCCGGTCGGGAGAAGCGAGCGGTGAGAAAGGAAGATGCCAGCAGTGAGACTGGGTTTGAGCGGGGTCGTGTTCATCTCCCCACAGAAAGGCAATACTATGGACACCACGTTCCATATGTAACACCCCACAGTCACCCTTCCACAAAATGTAAAGAATCTTGGAGTCACCATAGACAATCAGCTAAATCTCAAAACACATATCAATAATTCTATAAAAGACGGTTATTTCAAATTACATACACTGAAAAAACTGAAACCACTACTCTATCAATGTGACTTCCGTAACGTCCTGCAGTCTCTCATCCTTACCAAAGTAGACTATTGTAACGCTCTCTATCTTGGCCTCCCCAGTACTACCATACTCCCCTTACAAATGCTGCAGAATGCAGCAGCACGTATACTTACCAACACCCATAGATCAGAGCACATTACATCCATCCTCAAAGACCTGCATTGGCTCCCCATTGCGCAACGGGTAAAATATAAAACAACAAGCCGTAAAGCCCGTTAAAACGGGCTACATCCCTCTGTCTCTCACCTCCCCCTCATTCTCTCTCCCCACTCTTCACCACCCCCCTCCCCACCCTCCCTCTCCTCTCACTCAGTCCCCCCTCTCCCTCCCACTCAGTCCCCCCTCTCCCTCCCACTCACTCAGTCCCCCTCTCCCTCCCTCCCACTCACTCAGTCCCCCTCTCCCTCCCTCCCACTCAGTCCCTCCCTTCACCCACCTCCATTTCCTCCCGGCGCCGTAAGCGCGACTTCCCGCAACCCTCACCCGGCTCCATTAACTCCTCCCGCTCCTGCCGGCAGATCTCGGGGGGGGGGGGTCACTCCCGCGCGCGCGCGCGCGCGGCAGTGACCCCCCCCCGAGATCTGCCGGCAGATCTGGGGAGAAGTAGCGGCACCGAGCGCGCGCGGTGCCGCTACTTCTCCTCCCGCTCCTGCCGGCAGATCTCGGGGGGGGCGCGGGAGTGACACCCCCCCCCCGAGATCTGCCGGCAGATCTGGGGAGAAGTAGCGGCACCGCGCGCGAGCGGCGCCGCTGCTTCTCCTCCCGCTCCTGCCGGCAGATCTCGGGGGGGGGGGGCGCGGGAGTGACACCCCCCCCCCCCCCCCGAGATCTGCCGGCAGGAGCGGGAGGAGAAGCAGCGGTGCCGCTACTTCTCCTCCCGCTCCTGCCGGCAGATCTCGGGGGGGGGGCGCGGGAGTGACATCCCCCCCCCGAGATCTGCCGGCAGATCTGGGGAGGAGAAGTAGCGGCACCGCGCGCGCGCGCGCGGCGCCGCTGCTTCTCCTCCCGCTCCTGCGGCCCCACCGCCATTATTTTTTTCTGACCAACGTCCTTGCCCGCACATGCGCAGTAGAGCTGCGCTCTACTGCGCATTTGCGGGCCGTCGGTCACAGGCCATTTATAAGGTAGATATCTTTAAACCACAAAGCCCTACACACTGAAAATATGACCTGGCTCAATAATGCCTTACACTTCCATAAACACTCCAAACCTCCCAGAACTCAACATGCTGCCACATTACACACGCCCCCGCTCAAAGCCACCCTACTCAACACAACTAGAAAGCGTGCCATGTCTATAGCCGGGCCAACCAACTGCAACAATATGCCACCGGACCTTCGTCAGGAAGCATGCCCAAAGAAGTTTAAAAAAAACCTTAAAACATGGCTTTTCTTACAAGCTTTTACCTAATACGCTTTCAACCTCATAACAGCAGTAAAGATATCCCCTCTGTAACTTCTTGCAGCCTTCCATCCTTTACCAAAGCCTTAATAACATCCCTCCTATCTGCTAGAGCTGCAATCTTTTGCTCTTTTTTGTAACATATTATTACCTTCCCGCACTGTAATATAATGTACCTGTCTACTTTTCTATTGCATTTGTTCCTTCCTCGCAATCTTCCTGCACCCCCTTCGCCTTGATTTTCCCTCTTCCGCTTGACCCTTAACTATCTCTCTGTTCATATTTTTTGCAATCTGTTTTTCCCTTATTTAAATGCATTTTACTCTGCTTCTTAAGCATTAGCGTCAGCTTTATATCCCCTTCAGCTGTACCTTAGATGTAATTTGACCTGTTTCTTCACTTTGATATTATTCTATCCAGTTCAATTGTAAAGCACTGTTGCTAGTCGTTTTGTTAATTGTAAACCGATGTGATGTTACTAAACGAATGTCAGTATATAAAAACTGCAAATAAATAAATAAGAGGGCATATAAAACAGAGGTAAAAAAATACCAGCACTGGTTCCAAATGAGCTGGAAGTGCAAGAAGCAGAAGGAAAAATGCTGGTCCAAAAAAACAAGGCTAGCAGTTCAGAAATAAAGATGCAGCCATTTCAGGAGTGGATGGTTTCATGCAGCTTGTTTTTCTGATGCAGATGCACAACACATATTCTGAAACATGGAAAGAAAATGATAGTGTTAGTGTCTCATAAGAATTGCCATACTGGGTCAGACTGAGGGTCCATCAAGCCTAGTATCCTGTTTCCAACAGTGGCCAATCCAGGCATAAGTACCTGGCAAGATCCCAAGCAATAATTCCCCCATGCTGCTACTGTGCAGTGATAAGTAGTGACTATTCCCTAAGACTACTTGGTTAATAACATTGTATGGATTTCTCATCCAGAAACTTGTCCAAACTTTTTGTAAACCCAGCTATGCTGACTGCCTTAACTACATCTTCTGGCAATGATTTCCAGAGCTTAATTGTGCGTTGTTTGAAGGAATTTTCTCTTGATTTGTTTTAAATGTGCTACTTACTAACTTCATGGGGGTGTGTCCTACTGTTTGTGTTTTTTGAAAGAGTAAATAACAAATTTATATTTACTACCCATTCTGTTCCATTTAGGATTTTATAGACCTCTATCATATCCCCCCTCAGCCATCTTTTCTTGAAGCTGAACAGCCTTAACCTCTTTAGCCTTTCCTCATAGCGGAGCCTTTTCATCTCCTTTATTATTTTGGTCATCTTGCTCTCTCCCAATAACATTTATGTAAATTACAGCACAGGAAATTAAAATGATTTATTCAACACCACACAACTGGGGCTGGGTTGGAGTTAAAACAGTGGCACAGAGAGAGGAAATGACCTGACCAAAGGATTGAAAACAATTGGCTGAAAAGTCGAAGCCAGAACCAAGATTGCATCTCCTCTCTTGTTGTTGATGTATAAGTTAAGTAGGTACATGGCATTTTTTTTGTAGGCAATGTCAGTGTGAAAGCCAGTTGCCCTATAACCCCCAGAAGGAGCAGGAAAGATGATGATAGGGCATTATGTGTTCATTGAGAAAAGATAATCTTCTATGCGTGTTTTATTTATTTATCTATCTATTTATTTATTTATTTTTAAGGTAAATGCAAAAAACGAGGGGACGGTTTGAAACTTGAAAATGAGCCTCAGGAGGTAAGCTGGTTTTTAGAAAACATGTTATTGTTGAATCAAAAGTTGTAATATTGTCTCATTCAGTTTTTGACGTACTGTGCTTCATTTAATTTTAATTTTAAAAAAAGCTTCTCTAGTTTTTCCTTTGATGTCTCACCCTGTTTTTGTCCCTGTCCACCAGAATTCCCTGTAATTGTGGTGTTTTCCTTTATTTCTCTTCTGAATGGAATGCCAGCATTGATTCATACCTCCGAGCTGTCTGCCCCCATTCATATCTTCCCATTGTTTAGCAATTATTGAACCTGGAGTGACATTCCTGACTGTTTTATCAAATAGCCTGTGATTTGATCTATTTTCCGTTGCCAGGCAGAGTCCGAGATGGCTCTGGATGCCGAGTTTTTGGATGTCTACAAAACCTGCAATGGCGTAGTGATGATGTTTGATATCACTAAGCAGTGGTAAGAGGATTTTGCGCTACCATATCTGGCAAAAAAGAATCTGTTTTCCCATACTTGTGGTGTTTTCAGTGGTAATATCTGACATATAGTTACGTAGGAATTTGGCTGCCAGTAAAGAACCCTGGCGAGTGTCGTAAGGCAATTCTAATAGGAAATAACCCAGTCATACCTCTTTGAATCTCCAAAAGCAACGTATATAAACCCTGTCTATCTTCCCCCTCTTGCATGCTTATTAGCAAAATTAATCAGGGTAATTCCTTTACACTCTGGCAACAACAGTCTGCATACTCTGTATAGAAAGAAGACAAATCACATTACATAGCTGTTTTTACAGGTAGTATCAAATTGTGCCCTCATAAAAAGTGTGCTTCAGATGCGGCCTCAGATTGTTAATTTCTCTTTTGGATTCAACAAACTGCAAGAAAACAAACCAGTCAGTACTATGGCCCTCTTTCTTTGGGTGTGGCAAATGTAATCTTCTATCTCGATGTTATTGACCATATCTTTGCAAATCATCTGTTTGTGGGGCTAAGGTTTGTTTTCCTTGTCTAATTTTTATTTTTTTTTGTAATTGCATTTTCATTGTAGTAGCAGGAATTATCATTACATTAACATCCTGCCATGGCAATGGAAGTAATCTGAAGTAGTCAGATACACCTTTTTGCAACACATGTGGTGTAGGCTTTTTGCATCGGGCAGTATGTGATTTTTTTACTGTATCATTTTTATGAAGCAATCTTTGTGTCTATTTGTGTTTATTTTATTTTTAATATGTTTCTTATTTATTATTGTGGTTTTTAAGTGATCATATGGAATGTGTGGAATATAAATTTTTGAAAAATAAATAAAATAAACATATAGGATTGGGCGGCATGAGCATTGAATAACTTGCCCTATTTTACCCTTTAAGGACATATTCAGTCAGGTGTATTAAGCATTTTTCTAGTAGACAAAATGGGAACATCTGATTTAATATATCTCTCCCGTTATGCAATATCTTGTTACCTTGAGTGTTGGTCTGCTGCAATTTGCAGAACATTGATTCTCGCTTGGATTGTAAGACAGCCATTAGAAAGTTGTAATAGAACTTAAACAAACAAAAGCTTGCCTCTGCATATGTTCATATTGAAATATATGGCTGAAAGGAAGTTCTGTGTCTGTTCACAAAAATGGTTTATGTTTTTTGGTAAAAATTAGATATTTATATAAAAAGTATGTATAGCTATTATGCAAACTAAGGAATTAAAAAGAAAGATAAGCAGTTACTTTATAAACCAATGTACTAAATCTACATCCAACCTTTCTGTCTTGCAACTGTGTACTATTGCCCAGGACATTTAACTACATATTGCGGGAGCTCCCGAAGGTGCCGACCCACGTTCCAGTATGTGTGCTGGGGAATCACAGGGACATGGGAGAGCACCGGGTCATTCTACCCGACGATGTGCGAGAGTGCATTCAGAATCTGAACAGGTGAGCCACAGAGGGAGGCAAGCAGGGCTTTCTCCTTTTGCTTATAACGTGTGCCCTGCTTTCATGTAAAAGGCAAATGCAGTTCTGTAGTTTATGCATGTAGGTGCTTCTACAACAATGGAGCTCTGATCGCATGACGTCTCAGAAGCTAAGGGCTGGGCTTGATTAAAACTTTGAGATACTCAGTGAACACTGGCTTCATTGCTTAGCAGTGGAAGCAGTTTATTTTGTCGGGTGCAATTCCAGAAATAGCCTGACAAAACATATTAAAACATAAATCGCTGCCTGCGAGAAGTGGGATATATTTTTATTCTCTTTATACTTGTCATTTTTTGCCCAGGCGTCCTGGTTCTTCTTATATCCGCTATGCTGAATCTTCTATGAAGAACAGCTTTGGCCTAAAGTACTTACACAAGTTCTTTAATATCCCATTCTTGCAGCTACAGGTAAGGACTCCTAGCTTTATTCTATGGGAAAAAACTCAGTGACTGATAATCTGATTGGTTTATATGAGAACTCTGTTATCTGTTTTGCACAGAATTCCCTTTGTGTTCCTTTGCTATAGCTTAGCATGATCAGGTTATGCTCACTTGAATAATCTGAACTACCTTTACAAAACCACACTTTTACTTGTAAATAAAACAAGGCAACAAAATCTTGAATTGGAAGCAAATGTGAACAAAAGAATTAAAAATAGGATGGGACGGGGTTCCTTGATGAGCATGGGTCCTGTCATCTTATCCTAAGATTGACAATTGTAGTGTTATAGAAGTTCTGAAGCTGCAGGTGTCGACTGGCTGGGCAGCTTGAATTCCCAGCCATGTCTCATGCTTTTACAGTCTTTATTCAGTTCTCTTTATAAAAATGCATGCACCAGAAACTTGAGCATGCAAAACTGATGCATGATCAGGTTACTGCTGTTACTTAGCACAACCTCCCCACGTGTTGTCTTCCTTTTGAAAAATACATGGGGATTTGAGAAAGCAGGAACAAACTCCTAAGTAATGTTCCCAGTTTCACTTAGTGACATCATGAGATGTTCAGCTAGTCTGGTTTCCGTGAATGCGGGGCATTTAGCTTCATGATTATGGAGAGCGAGGGTGAAAAGTTTGTAATAGGGCTTTTCTTTCAATTTTCTTAAAAAAAAAAAGTTTTCAAAAGCGATCAAAATTTGTCATAGCATTGTGAGTTCTGACATGAATTCAATCTTAAAAAATAGACATCTCTGTGAGGTTTGAGCCTGAAGTCATTGTCAAATATGCAGACATGTTTTACATTTTGTGTAAAGGAGAGAATTGAAGTAATTAAGACAGCTATGGGCAGTTCTAGAATAATAAAGGAAAGAATTGAGTTTGTTTTTGTTTATGCATGTCAAAAGCCCATGTATTAACCCCACAACATTGTGAACTTTGAGAAGGGCATTGGCAATACATTGGTATTCTGCCTGCTCTCGACATATCAGCCTGCTTGTTTACCTTTAGAAAGTCTTATTTTCTATTTAATAGACAATAGCAACATTACAGCTGATAGTCTGTTAATTTCAGTGCTATTGGTGATGAAAGCATTGGTATAAAATTACCATGCTTTAATGCTGAATGTATAACAAACTACCTTGTAGTGTTAGGACACTGTCTCAGGCAGTGCGAGAGCTTTGCAACCCTTCTCAGACAGCTGAATTACTCTAGCTGTGGACTTGATTCTCACATCATGCCCAAGGCCTGATACAGTACTGCAGGTTGTATCAATGTGTTAAGAAAAATCTAGGGTTGTGTTTGTCTAAGGCAGATAACTTGCCTCAGAATTCCATGCAGTCTAGTACTAGTGCGGTTTATGGAGTAAACATGGTGATGTTTGCGCTCTGGTTACTGCTGAAATCTTTATAGCAAACCCACAAGCCAATACAGTACAGTGCGCTCCGGCAGAGCACACTGTTACCCCGCATTTGGACGCGCGTTTGAGACGCGCTATTACCCCTTATTCAGTAAGGGGTAATAGCACATCTCAAACGCGCGTCCAACCCCCACCCAAAACTAATAGCGCCCGTAACATGCAAATGTATGTTGATGGCCCTATTAGTTATTCCTGTGCGATTCACTAAGTAAAATGTGCAGCCAAGCCGCACATTTTACTTTCAGAAATTAGCGCCTACCCAAAGGTAGGTGTTAATTTCTGCCGGCACCGGGAAAGTGCACAGAAAAGCAGTAAAAACTGCTTTTCTGTGCACCCTCCGACTTAATATCATGGCGATATTAAGTCGGAGGTTTCAAAAGTTAAAAATGAATTTAAAAAAAAAAAAAATTGGCTCGCAGATTGAAAACCGGATGCTCAATTCTGCTGGCGTCCGGTTTCCGAACCCGTGGCTGTCAGCGGGTTTGAGAACCGACGCTGGCAAAATTGAGCGTCTGCTGTCAAACTCGCTGACAGCCGCTGCTCCTGTCAAAAAAGAGGCGCTAGGGACGCGCTAGTGTCCCTAGCGCCTCTTTTTACCGCGGGCCCTAATTTGAATAATTTGTTTTAGTGAATCGCGCGCGCCGGGAGAGCGGGTGCTCACCGGCTCTCTCGCGAACTTTACTGTATCAGCCTGTGAGTGAGTGACAAACACCTGGTCTCTTCTTTTCTTCTGTCTTACTTGATTTGTGTTTTGCATAAAGTGCAACATTGATCAAAGATTTTAACAGTATAGCTACCTTTTTCTGTTCCAGTGGGTAAATGTTAAAACTATTATCACTTGCTCTGCAAAATTAACTTGCTCAGCTATATGACTTGGATTTAACATTTTGTATTATGATATTGATATTGATTTACTTTTATTAATAGAGACTCTGTTCTTGCCTGTTTTGTGTTTACATTTATTTGAGCATTTATCTGCCTATATCAGATTTGTGCTAGGCAAAGTACAATAATATAACAATGTAATATAAACACCTTTACAATAAAATACAAAAGTACAATAAAACATTGCATGACAATAAAATAAAGCAAACATAAAAACAGTAATCCATTTTGGCTGTACTGCAGTCTTCCTCACCATTACCCAAAAGCTTCCTTATAAAGGATGGTCTTAAGCTATTTCCTAAAAACTACTATATCATCGATCTCCCTCATATAGTTAAGCAGAGCATTCCAGTAATCTGGCCCAGAAAAATTAAATGCTCCACATCTTGTACTAGCGAGGTGGGCATTTTTGACTGCAAGAACAATGAGCAAGTTTTTATTATTAGGTCATAAAGCTCTGTGTGGAACATATCGGGTCACCAATGATTTGAGGTAATCTGGCCCATTATACTTCAGCAGCTTAAGTAACATTGGTAGCACCTTGAATTTAATTTGTTGTTTTTTAGGCAAGTTCTTCAAAACTGGTGTGATAGGCTCATTCCCTCATCTACCAGAAACTAGGCAGGCAGCAGAATTATGTAGGATCTGGAATGTTCTAAGGCTTGAATTAGGCAGACCCTGATATAACAATAATCAATGCAAGTTAGGACATAGGCTTGTAGTATTGTTCAAAAAATCTTTGGCTCAAGAATATACTTTATATGCCGTAAAAGACATAATTATAATATCCAGAACGGAGGAGCTGCTGAAGTTGGGGTTTGAATGGTAAAGTGGAATCAAATATTACCCTAAGGTTCCTCACAGAGTCTTTAAATGGTATTAAATTATCCAGTAAAGGAAAGGTTAAAAGGTGATAATCACCTAAAAAGATTTAGTTTGGGAGAAACAAACTACCTCTGTTTTAGTGGGATTTAACATCATCTGATTTTGACACATGCAGATGTTAATCTTTTCCAGAGCTTTTTGAACGCAACTCAGAGTAGCTGTTAAATCCCTATTAATGAGGAAATATAACTGGAGGTTGCCGGCATATATTCGAAACTCAATACCTAGGAAATCTAAAAGAGCACTTAGCAGACGCATATAAATGTTAAATTATGAAGAGCTCATGTTTGCAGTCACTTAGTTCAGATTACGTTCTTATTTATATGTGACTTAAGTAAATTTTGTCTTGTCTGACAAGACAGCTACATCAGTTCTCATAAGTTGGTGCTTTGTAAGCTACTTCTTTTTCTCTGCTTCCTCGCATGTAGTGTGTTCGTAAACTTGTATTCATCCCAGAATTGTGGTAGAGATATGGTCTCTTCAGTCAAGTGAAGCCAAGACTAATATGGATGTGTCTGCTCCACCAGACACATCCATATCACCTTGATCTCTGCCTCTTGGCCTTTTGGTGCATGTTTGCTAGGAGCAGGGGGGATTAGTGATGTTACTGAGCAGACACAGAATCACAAACTCTTTTAATATTTCATGACTTTGCATTATTTATATTTAGTTGTGAACCTGGATAGACTTTTAAATTAATCCTAAAGGACAGGATGCATCTGAGGAGGAATGGAAGGGGTGTGGAAAAAGCAGTTAAAGCAGCAGCGCTCTGTTATTTATTTATTTGAAAATTCTTATATTCCACAACTTCTGACATAAATATTCAGCTGTAGTTGTCAGGGAGAATGTTACCACTAAATAGCAAGTTATTTATTTTATTTATTTATTTTATTTAACTTCTTTTAATATACCGATGCTCAAGACCAGGTCTTATCGTACCGGTTTACAATAAACTAGGGGGGAAACCAGTTAACATAGAAAGCGAAAGTTACATTAAAACAGGGAAAGTAGAACAAGGCCGTTTGAAGAAAAGGGATAGATTAAACAATTTCTAACTGTTGAGCAGAGCAGGTAAGCGGAGAGCAATTGCTTACATGGTAAAAAATAAAATATATACAGATAACATAGCGGTGTCGAAATGACAAGTTATTTGAGTGAGCAGTTCTAGCATAAAGTTTCTTTGTGAGGCGGAAAGAGGACGCAACCGAGGAGTGGTGGTTTGTGCGGGTTACCATAAGGCTTCTTCAGCGATTATGCTTGGGCGAACAGCCATGTTTTCAATTTTTTTTCTGAAGGTGAGATGACAATATTCCAGGCGTAGATCTGGCGGGAGAGAATTCCAGTGATGCGGTTCAGCGGTTGATAGCTCTCGTTTTTCAATGGAGTTGTGTATAGCAGATTTGCTAGGGGGAACCTGGAGGGAGCCTCTGTATGCAGATCTGGTTGGCCTTGATGAGGAGTGGAGTTTGAGTGGTATGGTAAGTTGGAGAGAGGATTGCATATGGTTTTGTGGATGATGGTCTGTCTTGAAGAGTATTCTGTAGTGGATGGGTAGCCAGTGTAGTATTTTTAGAATCGGTGTGATGTGGTCCATACGGCGAGAGTTTGTGAGGATCCTAGCTGCAGCGTTTTGCAGCATCTGAAGAGGTTTGGTAGAAGAGGCAGGGAGACCAAGCAGAAGTGCATTGCAATAATCAATCTTTGAGAATAGCATGGTTTAAGGACAGAGCGGTAGTCATGGAAGTGTAGGAGAGGTCTTAACTGTTTTAGGACCTGTAGTTTATAAAAGCCTTCTTTAGTGGTGGTGTTAATGAATTTTTTAAGGTTCATTCTGGAGTCTAGGGTGGCTCCAAGGTCTCTCACTTGGCTTACTACTGGTATAGTTGTGGTTCTGGCTAGTGGGTTATTGTCATTGGGGGAGATGATCAGAAGTTCGGTTTTGGATGTATTGAGACCCAGGCTGAGGCTCGTAAGAAGGAGATTGATAGCGTGAAGGCAGCTGTTCCAGTAGTTTAGAGTGTTGGAGATGGGATCCTTGATGGGGATTAAGATTTGCACGTCGTCCGCATAAATAAAGTAGGTGAGGTTGAGGTTATTGAGTAATTGGCATAGGGGGAGAAGATAGATGTTAAATAGGGTCGGGGAAAGAGAGGAACCCTGGGGAACGCCTTGTTTGGAAGCTACGGGGGGAGATTCTTTGTTGATTATTTTTACTTTGTAATACCTATCGCTTAGAAAGGATTTTAACCAGAGGAGTGCCAAGCCTGAGATGCCTATTTCCATCAGACGGTTGATGAGGATTGTGTGGTTAACTGTGTCGAACGCTGCGGAAATGTCTAGAAGAGCTAGCAGGTAGGATTGACCTTTGTCAAGGTCCATCAGGATGTTGTCCGTTAATGAGAGTAGGAGAGATTCTGTGTTTCTGCGTTTCCTGAATCCGAATTGTGATGGATATAGAATGTCGTGGGAGTCAAGGTAGTCTGTGAGTCGAGTGTTGACCAGTTTTCCCATTATCTTGCCTATGAAAGGTAAATTGGCAATGGGGTGGAAATTTATAGGGTTGGATGGGTCCAGTTAGGAAGGCTATACACACCAGGTGAGGGTTGGGGGTAAAGTGTGCAGATGAAGGAGGTGCTCATTTGCTTCTGCGACCTTGCTGGAAAGGCTGGCAGTATCACCTCTCCTCCGCGTTGACTCTGTGCCTTGTCCTGTGTGTGGCCATCTGCCGACTACTATGCATTGCAGCTGCCTCTTTCGGGCCGGCAACATCAGTGTGTCCTACTCTGGGCTCAATGGCTCTGGCTGCTCTCACTTGTTTATCTTTGTCATGGTGCTCCCCTACAGTTGCTCTCCATAGGCTCCCAGATGCGTGTAAACATCCTCTAACTTCACAGCTCTGGGTTCCAGCACTCGCTTTCCCCTACTATAGTGTCCTCTGGAACCTGCTCTGCTGGATTGTGTAGATGGCTCTGTTCTAACCCGAGCAAATGCTCCAAGCCTCTAGCTGCTTATCTGTTTTTGCTGGCACAGCACCCCACATACTGTAACATAGGGGCTTACAGACTGATGGACACGGGTTCAACATAAAGCATTTTCCTTTTCCTCCTGCTTGACCAGTCCATTACACTTGGGATTTCTCTGCTTCTCAGCTGCTGGAGACAAAGGGCACACTCCCT
Source organism: Rhinatrema bivittatum (assembly GCF_901001135.1). Classification (NCBI taxonomy): domain Eukaryota; kingdom Metazoa; phylum Chordata; class Amphibia; order Gymnophiona; family Rhinatrematidae; genus Rhinatrema; species Rhinatrema bivittatum. The sequence goes on along the minus strand of NC_042622.1, from coordinate 137,075,291 downwards.
TCATGATCTCATTCTGGGCTATAAGATGGGCATGACCTTAGGCCCTTGCTAGTAATTTCTGTTTATAGTTTCGGACAAGGATAGACTGACTCTTTGGAACCTCCCAGAGTCAGGGTGTGGCCCTGGCCTAGTAGTGCTTGCTGAGCTACTAGGGCAACATACTCCTGAAGTTGATTTCCCCACTGCATTTGCCTCCCAGGAGAGAATCTGGTAATAGGCAGCTAGGTGTGGATCCCTTTTTCCAAAGGAGTGTGAATTCCCCTAGGAGGAACCCTCCATTTCTAAGGGCAGCGCTTCTCAACCAGTGTGTCACCAAGCAGCAGCAGGTGTGTCGTGTGCTACCGGTCTCCTGCTGCTCTTCCCCCCCTCTTCCTTCACCGAGCGAGAGGCAGGCTATCTTCCACTGCTGCCGTTGCTGCCCGGGCTATCAGCACGTTCAAGCCTGGATGAGAACGGCAGCAATGTTAGTGAAGGCTGGCAACTGCGGCTGGGCCTTTTCTTCTTCCTGCACCTGCCCCCACCCTGGCCCGGAACAGGAAGTGATGTTCAGTGGGGTGCGCGAGAAGAAGCAAGAGCCCATGCTGCACGAAAAAGTAGCAGCAGCGGCAGCAGCCCCGAGCGGTAGCGTGGGCCCGAAAGCAAAATCAGAAGCAGCCAGAAATTGGCACAGGAGACAGCAGAATTAGCCTCCCGTAGCTGATGGGATTCTTCTTTCTTGGCCTGCTCTGTACTCATGGTCCTCTTCCTTAGGGCCCATGATCAGTCTCTCTGTCTCTCACACACACACACACCAGTTATACCCCCATGACCAGTTTCTGTCTTTCACACACCAATCATCTCCCAACCAGTCTTTCTCTTACATACACACCAGTCACCTTCCCGATCAGACACACACACACGCACACACACACACACACATACTTTCATCCTATGCTAGCTCTCGCCACATGCACAGGCTTCTCATTCCCATAATCAGCCACTACTGCTTTTGGTGTGTGCTGCTGGCCTGCATGGAAGAGGAGTAGGAGAGCTGCTGGAGGGGGTTAGTAAAGGTGGCTTTTTAAGTTTATTTTTCTTGATTGACTGCCATTTTAATTACTGAATATTATGTGATGTGTCTGCTGTTTTGAAATATTTTATTGGTGTTTGGAGAATTTTAAATAATTTTTATGAGTTTTTAATTGTTGGATATTATTCTGTTCATAGTTGTTGTGAAACATTTATTCTGCTTATTAGTATAGTTATACAATTATTTCTGTGTTCTGTTTTCCTAATAGGAGGTGTATTGGTGTTTAGGGCCTGATTTAATATTTGTAGTGTTGCCTTTTCATAGGTAGGGTTGTTACTGTTTGAGTGCATCCATAATACAGGTGTAACTGTGTGCGGATTAGTGTATATGCTTTTCTGCAGATTCTGGGAGTATGTTAGGTCGGTTCTGTGTATGTGACCGAGGTGAGGTATTTTACTGTATCAGTCTTATTTGTTGTATTTTCTCAAGAGGACATGCACTGGTGATAAACTGCTGTCTTTTCATAAGTAGGGTTATTGAGCCTGGAAGTAGAAGGAGTTTGAGTTGCTGTTACTGAGATGACACTAGAACCAGAATATATTTTTTGTAAGGTGAGTTGTACGGGGAATGTCATAATTCTGCTTTACATCCATAATTGTGGGTCGGAGGGTTCCTGTGGATGCAAACTATACTTTTACATTTAGCCCTATGATAGTCATGTGTTCAGTGAATCATGCATGTGAGAACCATCTGTCAGGTGTGTCCCGACAGAAAAAAAGTTGAGAACCACTGCCTTAGGGAGTAGAGGGCCCTAAAGGACCTGGCCCTATCTTTAAAAAAAAACAAAAAAGGATAGGAGCTGGGGTCTCTCTTTTTCCCCTCCCCACATCTTTCTCTCTCTACTCTGGCTCCCTCCCTCTTGGATGTTTAGCACTCTTCCTGCTTACCCAGTGTTGTGAGGCAATAAATCTATATTGTGGGGGGGAGAGAAGAAGCTGATAGATGTAGGCTGCAGCAGGCAGCGTTACCGTGACAGACTGCCTACAACAGCTTTCACAGAAGGTGGTGAGTACGAAGGGAAACTTGGGAGAGGGAGGAAGTTGCACTGCAGGGCACCATGATGCTTGAGGAGAGGCAGGCCTGTGGGGCCGCTTCTGTGCTTTTTAAAAAAATGGACTGAAAGAATGCTGCAGGGCTGCAGGTGTTCCTGCTGAGCTAAGAAGGTGCCCAGTCTGGTTGGATCCTTTTGCATAGCCTGTGATGGCAGACCAAACTCTGCCTTCTCATGGAACCCAGCGGGAATCCCTGGCCTCCCCCAAGTGGGGAAAGAGACCGTAGGAGGAGTTTGGGCCAACAGCTGATTTTAGAGGAGGAGGAAGGGCTCCCCCCCAGGGTAGCCAGAAGCGGTAGCCTCTCTGGCAGAAGAGAGCTACAGGGAAGGTCCTGGAAACAGGATGATGAGTCCAGAGCAGGGCCGCAGACCAAACCTCACTAGGTCCTGGCAAGAGCCCACCCTAGGGGTTTCTTTCTAGATTTTGTGATATTAATGCACCAGACTTCCTGCACTATGCAGAAGCCTGTTTCTGAGGTCAGTTTGAGATCCCTGGATCAGGGATCAACAAAAGGAAAGAGTTGGACACTAAACTCTCGCAGGATAAACTAAAACTTAAAGTTTCACTTGCTGCGACAGTCATACTAGACTCCAGAGAGGAGGGTTGTTCTGGGGGATGAGTCAGGGCCTAGTGTATCCCTGAGCACTCAGGAGGAGGGCAGTACTTTTCAGATGGACAGTAGTAAGGCTATTCTCAAAGGAGGAACTTTCAGCCCTCATTTCTAACATACAGGTAGCCTTGAAGATTTCAAGCAACAAAGCAGGTGAACTAGCGGAAGGTGACCCTCGTTCTGCAGGGAATAAGGAAGCCATCAAGGACTTTCTGTTACATGATGCCTCTAAGGCAGATGGTACTGGTGGAATGGGACTCCCCCTCAAGGGGGCCTCAGAGGAAGCAGGGTCATGGGAAAGTTGTACCCTCTCTGCAGAAAAAAAGAACAAGTTACAGTTTGCAAAGGTAGATGTGCTGGTGTTAGCAGTAGCCCATAGAACTACTATCCCTAGAAGTCATGTGATAGTCATGAGAGGATGCTGATCTGAGCAACTTCCACTCCCAGATTATTTAATGTGGACAAGTGCAAGGTGTTGCACATAGGGAAAAATAACCCTTGCTGTAGTTACACGATGTTAGGTTCCATATTAGGAGCTACCACCCAGGAAAAAGATCTAGGCATCATAGTGGATAATACTTTAAAAGTGTCGGCTCAGTGTGCTGCAGCAGTCAAAAAAGCAAATAGAATGTTAGGAATTATTAGGAAGGGAATGGTTAATAGAACGGAAAATGTCATAATGCCTCTGTATCGCTCCATGGTGAGACCGCACCTTGAATACTGTGTACAATTCTGGTCACCGCATCTTAAAAAAGATATAGATGCGATGGAGAAGGTACAGAGAAGGGCAACCAAAATGATAAAGGGGATGGAACAGCTCCCCTATGAGGAAAGGCTGAAGAGGTTAGGGCTGTTCAGCTTGGAGAAGAGACGGCTGAGGGGGGGATATGATAGAGGTCTTTAAGATCATGAGAGGTCTTGAACGAGTAGATGTGACTCGGTTATTTACACTTTCGAATAATAGAAGGACTAGGGGGCATTCCATGAAGTTAGCAAGTAACACATTTAAGACTAATCGGAGAAAATTCTTTTTCACTCAACGCACAATAAAGCTCTGGAATTTGTTGCCAGAGAAGGTAGTTAGTGCAGTTAGTGTAGCTGGGTTTAAAAAAGGTTTGGATAAGTTCTTGGAGGAGAAGTCCATTAATGGCTATTAATCAATTATACTTAGGGAATAGCCACTGCTATTAATTGCATCAGTAGCATGGGTTCTTCTTAGTGTTTGGGTAATTGCCAGGTTCTTGTGGCCTGGTTTTTGGCCTGTGTTGGAAACAGGATGCTGGGCTTGATGGACCCTTGGTCTGTCCCAGCATGGCAATTTCTTATGTTCTTATGACATCTGTTTTCTGGGACCCCCTAAAGCTGGAAATGTCAGAAAAGATTGCCAAAAAGTCTATCCCCATGCTATGGGGGTTAAAAGACTGTAAGATCTAAGCTCGCTTGCTGAAAAAACACCGCTGAAATACAGGTGAGTAGAAGGAGCCAGTCTCTAAGAACGAGAATATAGCCAACTGTACTCTTCCCACTAAATGGTGGAGGCTGTGAAAGTGGTTATGAGCTAGTTCAGGAAAAAAAACATACTACCTTAGACGTTAAACTCGAATCTGTGGTTGATAAAGTGGCTCAGCTGTTCTCCACTGTTGGAGAAACCATAGCCTGATTGGATAGTGTTACTGAATGAGTTGAAAAAATCAAAATGTCCTTTAATGGCCACGACAGAAATTGGAGGTCTTGGAGTGCTCCTATAAATGCGCCCTTGAGAAGCAAGAAAGCCTTAAAAACAGATATTGGAGCAACCATTATCAGAATTGTTGGCTTGCCTGAGAAAGTGGAGGGCGCTGATCCAATGGGCTTCTTTGTTGTTTGGCTGCCTGGCCTGCTCAATATTTTGTGTAAGAATATGCTGTTTAAAATTGACCATGATTAACAGATCCCTTGCCCCTGCATCAGCAGAAAATGGCCGACCTCATGCTGTGATAGTGCATCTTCACAATTACGGAGACAAAGGCAAAAATTATGTGTTATCAGGGCAAAAGAATTTATATTTTTCATGATTTTTCGGTAGACCTTCAGAGGATGAGGCAAAAATACTCTGAGGATAAGAAAGAACTTAACACAAGGGAGTTCCATATGCACTGTTGTACCTAGTTCATTTAAGGGATCAGCATGTGAATAAACAAATTTTTGATTTAGTGAAAGAAGCCACCTCATTTTTGCAAAAGATACATTCTGCAGAAAAGGAGAACCCCTGCTGAGATTACTAATATCCTTTTTTTATTCTCTGTTGGGGCTTTGTTGAATTTGAATATTTCCTTTTGGCTTGGGTACTTTCAAGGGAATCAGATGACTTAGCAGATTTATTACATGGGGAGGGACATTTTTCTTTTTAGAAGTAGTTATAGGGAGAGGGATGGGGGAGGATGTGAGGCTTTTATATTTTCCTGATCGTGATGCTGCAGACATTCTGTGTTCTAAGGGGGCCCTATATATGTCTGTTTGGGACAAGTGTCTTTGGCCTGCGGTTATTTGTACTAATTGACAGATGTCTGCTCTTTCAAGTGCATGACTATGGACCATGGATACTCTCGATTTTGCAGTGTATTACAGTGGGCCCTTGGGTTACGAACTCAATTGGTTCCAGAGGGCTGGTTGTAACCCAAGTTGGTTGTAAGTCAAGACAATTTTTTCCATAGGAAATAATGGGAAAACCAGTAATGCATTCCAAACCTCCCAAAAGCACCCCTTTCCTAACCATTTCTATAATAAAAAATGGTTGTATAAGGTCATTAATTACTAGAAACACCAATACTTCCCTAGTTTACTCACAAAAAGGTTATAAAAAGTGCTTAGCATACCAGAAACAACAAATCAAGTTTATTTTTCTATTTATTTATTTATTTATTTATTTATTTATTTATTTAAAAGTTAACTTTGGTTTGCAGGACAGGAGGAGGTGGTTATTGTTTGGGAGGAGAATTCCATTCCATTAGAACATCTGGTATCCTTTCTCTACTTGGGGGGGTCTGTAGCCCACTAGGACCTGCTTTTGGCTCACTTGGTCCTTGAAAAGCACGGGTACAAGTACAGATCCCTGAGGCAATCCACTGCCCACTCCCTTCCACTGAGAAAATTGTCTATTTACTCCTACTCTCTGTTTCCTGTCTTTTAGCCAGTTTGCAATCCACGAAAGGACATTGCCACCTATCCCATGACTTTTTACTTTTTCTAGAAGCCTCTCATGAGGAACTTTCAGATGCCTTCTGAAAATCCAAATACAATACATCTTCCAGTTCACCTTTATCTACATGTTTATTAACTCATTCAAAAAAGTGAAGCAGATTTGTGAGCAAGACTTGCCTTGGTTAAAGCCATGCTGACTTTGTTCCATTAAACCATGTCTTTCTATATGTTCTGTGATTTTGATATTTAGAACACTTTCCACTATTTTTCCTGGCACTGAAGTCAGGCTAACTGGTCTGTAGTTTACCGGATCTCTCCTGGAGCCGTTTTTGAATATTGGGGTTACATTAACCACCCTCCAGTTTTCAAGTACAATGAATGATTTTAATGATAGGTTACACATTTTTACTAATAGATCTGAAATATCATTTTTTAGTTCCTTTAGAATGCTACCTCTGTGGTCATTCACTTTGCACACTGTTGCATTTCATATGTATATTTTTGCCAGTGATGATTACAAAATTCATGTCTACAAGATAGCTACAGAGGTGTAGCATTCCGAACTGACTTTTTCATCCACAACAAATTTCTCATTAGGGGGACGACATATTACTATTTAAAGATATTTACATTTATACAAAAATATTGTGTTTTTATACATTCACAGCATTTGGTGACTTCCATAGTTGTTGTTGGTTGTGTAAGCAAGAGATTGGTAGGGTTGGGCCAACTAGTTAAATGTTGAGACCACATTTTGTCAGAGGGAATGCTAGGATTCCACTATAACACAGGTTGGCATTTGGGGAGGAAAAAAAGTGTGGGGGAGAAGGCCATCTATAGACAATGGGCTAATTATGCAGTAGTTATTTGCAGAGATTAATAGAACTTTGCTCTTAGAGGCTGCTTGCTAAGGTGGTGTGGTCATTGCAGAGTGTGAAGGTGCTATACCATGTTAATTCTGTAGGTCATAAGCCTTCTAAAAGATAACAGGTCTGGTGCTATCTGACATTTAATTTGTTTTTAAATGTTTGTTAGATTTTCAAATATACAAATCAAGAACACTTGACATTCAAAACTGCATGGAGTTTTTATACCATATTATAAGAAAAAGGAAAACCTTAAAAAAAAAAAAAAAAAAAGAAACAAAAAACGAAACCACAATATTGGGGGGAAACCATTGACTGAATTAAAAGAAGGAAAAAACCCAAAGGAAAAATATTGCCAATAAATTTACATAACTTGAGGATAATTAACCTACTGGACTAAATCTTTAGGAGTAGATCTATTCTGCAGTTGTTCAGGATCATAAAAACGAAAATTTGCATCCCTTACTTTAACTAAACATTTAAACAGAAACTGAAGTCGAAAAGGTACCCCCAAAACAAAATCTTATTTTTCCTAGCCAACGACATCCTCATCATCATCTAGGTGGCCTTGGCTATATCAGGGAAAACTCTGATCTTATAGCCTAAAAATATCTTGGTCTTAACCCCAAAAAAACTTTCTAATCGTCTAATTCTTATCTGATTCCAAGGCAGTTGGAACAGACAAAGTAACCCTGGCCTTCACATTCAGCTGAGAATCCTGTAGTTCAGCAGTCAAGTTCAAATTTTCAGGGAATACCTTTAGAATCCAGAAGTTTATCCATGGGTTCTACCTTTTCATTAGAAGAAGAAATATAGAAAACCTTAACCACAGAGGAGATATCAAGAATGTCTTTGGAAAATTCAGAAACCTTAAATTAAATCTTCTGGCATGATTTTCTACATTCCCCAATTTACGATGAAGAATAATATCCTTTATCAAGGCTGTATCAGCATTAGTTAATGAAGCTGTCTAAATTTATTTACTTATTCAGTAATCCTAACAGAATGAGAACTAACTTGAACATGTAATTGGTTAAATAAAAACAAAGCATTATCTATTTTTGCAGACATAGACCTTTCAAATTCTACAATGGTTGTCCAGAGTATCTCCATAGTAATCTCAGTTGGCGAGTCCTTTTGATGTGGAACAGATAATCCTTTGGGCCCCTGGCAAAACTGGACCTATATTCTGACCTCTCAAACCAGGCACTTTACCAAAGCAGACATCTTCCCATCTACTGGCTGAAGAGTGGTAGCCACTTTTGGCAGCATCCCAAAGCCCACAAATCCTGAAAAATATTCCATACCAACTTTAGGAAGGTCACGGCATTTAGGGAACAAAGAAATCAAAGTGTCTTCCTGAGGAGCTGCTGCAAAGCCAAGCTCTTTTTGCTTTGAGTTAATTGTCAAAGGCATAAAGGACTCTGTCGTAGGTTAGATCAAAGGAAGGGAACCGCAGGCTTTGATGGGATAAACCAAAGAGTTCCTTTCCTCTTTCTCCCCATAACTGAATAGGCCAAAGTATTCACAGTTACCGTTATGGGAAACCTACTACAAGGGACGCAGAGGTAGCTGTGTGCCACAGGGCACAGTTCTTAAGGTGTAGCCTAGGGGTCCCTTGATATCAACTCTAGTGCACTGAGTCTCAGGATACAGCCAGCACTTCAGGTAAGTGCAACAAGGCAAATGGTAGCTTCACAGGCATGTTCCCTACTTGCTCTACATAAGAACATAAGATTTGCCAACTGGATCAGACCAAAGCTCTATCAAGCCTAGTGTCCAGTTTGAAATAGTGGCCAAGCCAGGTCACAAGTACCTGGCAGGATCCTAAGGGTTAGATAGAGTCCAAGCAGCTTATCCCAAGAATAAGCAGTGTATTTCTGCAACTCTACCATAGACTTTTCCTCCAGGAACTTGCTGAAACCTTTTTTTAAATATAACTACACTAGCAGCTTTCACCACATTCTCTGGCATCAAATTCCAGAGCTTAATTTTGCATTGAGTAAAAAAAATATTTTCCTTTATTAGTTTTAAATGTATTACCTAGTAACTTCATTGTGTGTCACCTGGTCTTTATACTTTTTGAAAGAGTAAACAACTGATTGTTTTCTCTTTCCATTCCACTCATTTTAAAAACTTCTATCATATCTCCCCTCAGCTGTGTCTTCTGTAAGCTGAAGAGTCCTAACCTCTTTAGCCTTTCTTCATAGGGGAATTGTTCTATCCTCTTTATCATTTTGGTAGCCCTTCTCTGTACTATTTCTAATTCTGCTATATCTTTTTTGAGATGTGGTGAGCATAATTGCACACAGTATTCAAGATGAGGTTGCATCATGGAGTGATACAGAGGCATTATAATATTCTCTGTTTTATTCTCCATTCCTTTCTTAATAATCCCTAGCATTTTATTTGCTTTCTTGGCTGCTGCTGAACATTGAGCAAAAGATTTCAATGTATTATCAATTATGACGTCTAGATCCTTTTCCTGAGTGGTGATTCCTAATGTGGAACCTAGCATTGTGTAGCCATAATTCAGCTTTCTCCACTGGGAAAATTTACCATTTTAACCCTACTCTGTTTTCTAACTTTTAACCAGTTGGAAATCCACAATAGGACACTGCTTCCTATCCCATGGCTTTTTAATTTCTAAAGAAGTCTCTCATGAGGGACTTTGTCAAATGCTTTCTAGAAATCCAGAAATAATTTATACTATATCAACTGGTTCACTTTTATCCACATGTTTGTTTACACCCTCAAAAAAATGTAGCAGATTAGTGAGGCAAGACTTTCCTTGGCTAAATTCATGTTGGCTTTCTCCAAATTAAACTATGCCTATCTATATGTTCAGCAGTTTTGTTCTTTATGATAGTTTCTATCATTTTGCCTGGCACAGACTTCAGACTCACTGGTCTGTTTCCTGCATCACCTCTTGATCCCTTTTTAAAAATTCACATTACATTGGCAACCCTCCAGTCTTCAAGTACCATAGTCGATGTTACTGATAGTTTATAAATTTCCAATAACAGGTCCGTAATTTCATTTCTTTTAGCACTCTGGGATGTATGATCAACTGGTCCAGGTTATTTGCCACTCTTTTTAGTTTGTCAGTATGACCTAGTATATCTTCCAGGTTCACTGAGATTTGTTTCAGTTCCTCTGCATCATCACCTTTAAACATTATTTCTGGCATGGGGTATATCTTACATCTTCCTCAGTGCATACCAAAGCAAAGAATTCATTTAGTTTCTCTGCTATGGCTTTGTCATCTCTAAGTGCCCGTTTTACACCTTGATCATATAATGGTCCAACTGACTCCCTTGCAGGTTTTTTACCTCAAATGTATCTTTAAAAAGTTTTAATTATGAGTTTTTGCTTCCATGATATGCATTTTTTCTAATTTTCTCTTTGCCTTCCTTATCAATGCTTTGCATCTGACTTGCCAGTGCTTATGCTGTTCCCTGTTTTCTTCATTAAGATCCCTTTTCCATTTCTTGAAGATGTCCTTTTAACTATTATAGCATCTCTCACCTCATCTTTTAACCATGCAGTAGTCGTCTAGGCTTCCTTCCACCTTTTCTAATGTATGGATACATCTGATCTGGGCTTCCAAGATGGTATTTTTTAAACAATGTCCATGCCCGAGATAAAATCTTAACCTTTGCAGTTACTCCTTTCTGGCTTTTTTTTCCTAACCATTTCCCTAAGTTTATCAGTCACCTTTTTGAAAGTTAAATGCTATCACAGTAGATTTATTTAGTGCGCTCCCTCCAGTTATTAAGTCAAATTTGATAATGTTATGATCACTATTGCCAAGTAGCTCCAACACTGTTACCTCTCACACCAAATCCTGTGTAGCGCAGGGCACAGTTCCTATGGGGTAGTCCAGGTACCTTTGATGTCTCTGAATATAGCCAGCAATGTGGGGTAAGTGCTGCAAGGCAAATGGCAACTTCACAGGATTGTTCCCTCCTCTCCTGACATTTAATTTATAAATAAAATACTGGACCTGTTACTTATGAATAAAAAAAGCTTCTCTAATATACAAGTAGGTGCCCATCTAAGTACCAGTGATTATCAGGTGATACCATTTGAAATAACGGCCAAGGTAGAGAGGAGTCAAAGTCCCAGATTTAAAAAATACGGACTTCGGTAAAACGGGGAAATATGTAAAGGAGGCACTGGCAGGGTAAGAGAAAGAACAATGGCCTAAACAAACAAAGTGCTACAGTAATGAAAACACATCTTTGTCAGCAAAGTAATAAAAATAAGAGAAAAAGGAAACCAGTCTGGTTCTCCAACGAGGTGGCTTAAAAAATAAAGGTGGAAAGATTAACATTCAAAAAGAACACAGGATCTCAAATTGAACACCACAGAGAAGAATGTCTGAGAAAACTGAATGAGACAAGGATAGGAATCTGTGTGGTAAAAAGTGAGAGTAGAAAAATAGCAAAAAGTGACCTGGTGGCTTAATGGCAAGTGCTTGCACTTCCATGTGGAAGGTCTTCAGTTCAATTCCTGGATCAGGTCTTCTGCATTCCAGGTTACCAGAGCTAGACTTGCTGCAGAGGCAGCATATACAGCCCTTGGGGCAGGGGAAGGGATTTATGGTCATCATGGTGGCTGGGTTTAGAACCCATAAGACAGGGTTCCATGGCTCCTATCCTCAGACCAGACTAGTAATAGTAGGAGGGAGGGTCTATTTAAAAAAACAAAAATCCCTGGGTAGAGGTAAATGAAAACGAATGGAACCAGGATTCCAGTACTAGTTCCTACTAAGCTGGAAGAAAAAGAATGGAGAAACTACTGGGCCAAAGGAAGAAAAAAGAAGAGATGGATAAATTGGTAAAGAAGGTGTTGAGACTTTTTTCAGGTGTGTCACTGAAAGGAAGGCCAGAGGTGGAACTGTAAGACTGAGAATAGATAAGGAACAATGTGAGGAGAGATGCAAGGGAAGAGCCGAAATGTTAAACAAATATTTTTGTTTGGGAGTCCTTGAAGAAGGGTCTGGAGAAGGACTGCTGATTGTTGGCAAAGGTGCATATGGGAGTGGGGTAGATATAATACCATTTACTGAAGAACATAAAAAATTGCCATGCTGGGTCAGACCAAGGGTCCATCAAGCCCAGCATCCTGTTTCCAATAGAGGCCAAACCAGGCCACAAGAACCTGGCAATTATCCAAACACTAAGAAGATCCCATGCTACTGATGCAATTAATAGCAGTGGCTATTCCCGAAGTAAACTTGATTAATAGCCATTAATGGACTTCTCCTCCAAGAACTTATCCAAACCTTTTTTGAACCCAGCTACACTAACTGCACTAACCACATCCTCTGGCAACAAATTCCAGAGCTTTATTGTGTGTTGAGTAAAAAAGAATTTTCTCCGATTAGTCTTAAATGTGCTACTTGCTAACTTCATGGAATGCCCCCTAGTCCTTCTATTATTCAAAAGTGTAAATAACCGATTCACATCTATTCGTTCAAGACCTCTCATGATCTTAAAGACCTCTATCATATCCCCCCTCAGCCGTCTCTTCTCCAAGCTGAACAGCCCTAAACTCTTCAGCCTTTCCTCATAGGGGAGATGTTCCATCCCCTTTATCATTTTGGTTGCCCTTCTCTATACCTTCTCCATCGCAACTATATCTTTTTTGAGATGCGGCGCCCAGAATTGTACACAGTATTCAAAGTGTGGTCTCACCATTGAGCGATATAGAGGCATTATGACATTTTCCATTTTATTAACCACTCCCTTCCTAATAATTCCTAACATTCTGTTTGCCTTTTTGTCTGCTGTAGCACATTGAGCCGACGATTTTAAAGTATTATCCACTATGATGCCTAGATCTTTTTCCTGGGTGGTAGCTCCTAATATGGAACCTAACATCATGTAACTACAGCAAGGGTTATTTTTCCCTATATGCAACACCTTGCACTTGTCCACATTAAATTTCATCTGCCATTTGGATGCCCAATCTTCCAGTCTTGCAAGGTCCTCCTGTAATGTATCACAATCCGCTTGTGATTTAACTACTCTTGTATGGAATTAGCAAAACTGAAAGTGGACAAAGTCATGGGGCTAGATGGAATGCATCCTAGAATCCTAAGGTAACTTGGAGAGAGTTCTGGCTGGTCCACTGAAGGGACCTGTTCATGAGATCTTTGGAGAACAAGAGTGGTCCTGTGGGACTGAAGGAAGACTGCTGTGGTCCTTCTTCATAAAAGTGGCAACAGAGGAGGTTGGAAACTACACCTTGGTGGTAGGCAAGTTGGTGGAAGCTCTATTAAACAAAGTAATGCAGTTGGTGTGGATGAGCAGATTAGATAGGCCATATAGGTGTTTTCTGACATCCTGTTTCTATGAGTGAGTTATGGGATGAGAGAGAAAGGGTTAGACTCAGAAGTAATCTAAGGAAATATTTATTTACAGATAGGGTGGTGGATGTATGGAGCAGCCTTCCTGTGAAGGTGGTGGAGATGAGGACAGCATCTGAATTCAAGAAAGCATAGGATAAGCATAGAGGATCTCAGAGAGTAGTAGGCATGTAAAGCCGAGTAGTTGGCATGGATGGGCAGACTAGATAGGCCATAATTTTTTTTCCTGCTGTCATGTTTCTATGGTTCTGACTATCTGCAGTCCAGAAGGTTACAGGATATGAAGCAGCAAGGTTTTACCAGAGGCAGATTGTGCCAAACAAATCTGTTTTTTATTTTTCATTTGGGTGACTATAGATTTAGATCACGAGTATGCATTGCATGTGATTTTCTTGGATTTCAGGAAAGCTTTTGATACTGTATTGTATACAAGGCTGATTAATAAATTGAGCGGTCCAGGGATGGGTCCCAAGGTAATGGGCTGGATTAGAAACTGGCTGAATGAAAGACAACAGAGAGTAGTGATAAATGGAATTCACCATGGTCCTGGGGCTGGTTCTGTTCAATATCTTTGAGTGATATTGAAGAGTGTTTAGAAGGCAAAGTCCACCTTTTTTTGCGGATGACACTAAAATTTGCAACAGAGTGAAGATCCCTGAGGGAGTAGACAGACTGAGAATTATCTAAGAAAGGTTATGAAGTGCTTTTGGCTATTAAAATTCAATTTTCCCAAATATTTAGAAGAAGAAGATTGGAAGGATTGTATCATTTTTGACTTGGAGAAATATGCAAAAAGATGTGAATATTGTATGTTAATACAGTGAATAATGGAGCTGTGATTTAACTAATTTATGTATGTTAAATTGTATTTTTGAAAAATGATTGTTATGTAATTATATTTCTTGTGAGTGGTTGTGTATGGATGATTGGATGAATGGTATTTGATGTGATATTTATATATTGTGTTATTTTAGAATTTTGATACAATAAAATTTAAAATATATATACAGGTATATGGTATATTGTTTGTGGAATGTAATACCTATTTGACCCTTATATGTGTGTTGCCTAAATAACAGTGTCATTCGAGGCACTTGTAACTGTAGCTGAGGGTTTTGTGACCCCATTTGAGATCTCAACCCATAGTTTGAGAAGCCCTGATATAAAAACACTAGAGGCAGTACAGAGAGAGGTAACCAAAATGGAGTGGGGGTCTGTGCCAAAAACCATATGAGATTAATATTAAGGACCTAAATAAAAACATAAGAAATTGCCATACTGGGTCAGACCAAGGGTCCATCAAGCCCAGCATCCTGTTTCCAACAGCAGTTAATCCAGGATGCAAGTACCTGGCAACTTCCCAAACCTTAAATAGATCCCTTGCTACTAATGCTGATAATAAGCAGTGGCTATTCCCTAAGTCAACTTGATTAATAGCAGTTTATGGACTTCTCCTCCAGGAACTTGTCCAAATGTTTTATAACACAACTAAGCTAACTGCCTTAACCAGATCTTCTGGCAACAAATTAATTGTGTGTTGAATGAAAAATAATTTTCTTCAATTTGTTTTAAATGTGCTACTTGCTAACTTCATGAAGCGCCCTCTAGTCCTATTATCTGAAAGATTAAACAACCAATTCACATTTACCCATTCTAGTCCTCTCATGATTTTGTATTCCTCCATCATATGTCCCCCTCAGCCATCTAGTCTCCAAGATGAACAGCCTTAACCTCTTTAGCCTTTCCTCATAGGAGCCATTCCATCCCCTTTATCATTTTGATCGCCCTTCTCCAGTGTATCTATATATTTTTTTAGATGTGGTGACCAGAACTGAACACGGTACTCAAGGTGTGGTCTCACTATAGAGCAATACAGAAGTGCCCCCCCCCCCCCCCCCCCCAAGATGGTATTTTTAAGCAATGTCCATGCCTGTTGTACAAGCTTAACCTTTGTAGCTTCCCCTTTCAGGGTTTTTTTTTCCCTATTTTCCTCATTTTATCAAAATCTCCCTTTTGAAAGTTTAGTGCCAGAGCTGTAGATTTACTTATTGTCCCTCTACCATTCATTAATTCAGATTTGACCATGTTAATGATCACTGTTGTCAAGGGACCCCACCACCGTTACCTCTCTCACCAAATCCTGAGATCCGCTAGGAATTAGATCTAAAATAGTTCCCTCTCATGTTGGTTCCTGAACCAATTGCTCAGTGAAGCAGTCATTTATTCCATCCTGGAATTTTACCTCTCTAGCATGGCCTGATGTTATATTTAGACAATCAATTAGACTGGTGTATAGTGTGGATATAAAAGACTCAGCACTGGTGTTATTTCTGAATGTTTTATCAGATTTAAGACCAGTTGTTGCAATCATGGGTCTTTTTAAAAAAACTCTTCATTTATTCTATTGAAAACTCTTTTTTGATTTTTAGTTTTTCTTTAAAAATACTTCTGTGCTGATTGGCTACTTTGAGTCTTGTTAATGCCGAGATTCCAATTCAAAAATGCTTTTAAGCAACATTATAACCATTGAATCAAATTTTTTGTGCGAAACCAAGGCAATATTGTTACAAATTATCACAGTCTGTAGAATTGTTCCATAAAGCCCATTAACCAGTAATACTTTATCGGCACTTATGTAGGCATTGAATTACTTATCTTAGAAGGAAAATTTCTTTTTTGGTATATAAACGGTGCTTGACAAAGCTGCTGCAACGCCAAGAGACATCAGAAACGCCGATGTTGGCAACATTTCGCAAGATTGCTGCATCAGGGCAATGTCTCTTTGATGACAAGATATCTAAAGACAAAGTTATCATTGTTGGTGATAATATTACAAGCAGTCTCAATCTTAACATTTCTTTTACTTACTATTTCTCTTGTTGCCGCTTCTCATATGCTTCGGGCTTAAAACAATGGCGAAAAGCGCTCCCAATAATAACAATTTTTATAGGCTACTCACTGATGACGTAAAGACGTATTCACGTCTATTTAAATCCTGGTTTAAATACCAAAAAGCTGTCAAATTGTAAACCTAATTTGAACTAGACCAATCTATTCAACTATTTAAGCCACAGGGTTCCTCACTATGCATTTTAAATATCCATCATTGTTCTCTTTTATATAAAATGCTAGCTCTGTCTCTTATCATTTTGGCCAGGTGGATGGTAGTATACTCCTATCACTATACTCCCTCCCCAACACACATGGAATTTCTACCCTTAAAGATTCTACTGTAAATTTATTCTCTTGCAGGATCTTTATCCTGTTGAACTCTAATACCATCCTGAATCTAAAGTGCTGAAATATGTATACCCTAGAGGAAAAGAGACAGTTGAATATAATATATATTTAAAAGTCTGAAAGGAGAGAACTATGGGGAGGAATTTATTGTTATCTATTATTTTATTATTGATTCATTATTGATTTATTATTATTTTAATATTTATTTTAGGGTCCATGCATGGCTTGTCTCCATTTCTGGATATGATTCTTCATTGGCTATGCTAGTAATATTATATTTATTGTTCTTTTAATAAAAATTTAAATTACAAAAAAAGAAATGTCTGAAAGTTATTAATGCATAAGTAGTACACATTTTTTCAGTGGAAAGAAAGTTGTAGAAATTGGAGCTTTTTATCAGGATCTCTAAGTGTCTCAAGAATGTCAGGAATATTTTTTTTTTCTGTTGACAAGTGAGATTGAGTCAGCCATAACTTGTGGGCGATGTCATCTGATGGTGCTGACATAGACCCAGCTCTCTGAGCTCAGAAAGTCTATCTGCTTTGTGAGCCCCTCAGCATTCATAGGAGCTACTGAATGGATGTGTTATCTAGTCTATTTTTGGTCTTGGGTTTGCAGACTTGGGAATCCTTATTTTTCAATGCTGCCTCATCAGCCCTTGAAAATAATTTATTTACTCCAAAAAAATACCTGTGTGTATGTGTGTATATATATATATATATATATATTTATTAAGCACGTTATACAGGGAGATTCACTCAAAAGAGGCCCCAAATATTCTGTTGTAACTTCCATTAGGATGAAGCAATCTGAACCAAAAAAAAATGCTACATACCTTGATGTAGGTGTAATCTTTTGCATTACATGTGATGCTGGAAGTGATCGCCATTTTCCACCAGACACATTTCGATCCGGCGTTCCATGTTCCTGAATGTGTCTGCGAGCATATCGGGGGGAATAGCAATTTCACGTTGGATGTTTTCCTTCAAAATCACAGTGCGAAGCTTGTTCCAATAGATTTTCTTTGAGCATACCCCAAAAGAAGAAGTCTGGTGGTGTCAGATCCAGCAACCGTGGTGGTCAAAGCCCCTTTGAAATTACCCTGTTGCTGAAAAAGGACTCAGTTTATGCTATTCTCTTTTCCGATGTGTGACATCTTGCAAACAGAGGGTTAAACATCATGACGGCTGTCCAGCACTTACCTCATCGCTTCAGCACGGAAGCATCCCAGCTTGTTCGAAGCTCCATATACTGAGGAGCACATTGTTTCGTTCAGATTGCTTCATCCTAGTGAGAGTTATTACAGAATATTAGGGGCCTCTTTCGAGTGAATCTCCCTGTATAAAAGGACATTTATTCTCTCTATCTGCCCCCTTGCCACCAATATTTCCTCCATAGGACCTTTAATTGCCTTCCCAGACCCACAAACTGGTATCAGCAGTGTGGTGGTCCTGTTGTCTCACCAGGTGAGGAAAGGGAAACATCCTTTGGATATGGGAACCCCTTTAGACATCACACCAGAGCGAGCCATGTCCTCAGATTCCAGTGCCAACTTCTTTATGAATATTCATAAACAGTGGCCCAGGCTCTGGACCATACACTTAATGAATGCCAGCATTGCCTTACAGACACTGGCTTTAACTTCCAGGTTCTGAGGAAGACAGTCAACACCAAAAGTGGGTTCTCTGGTTGGATGGGTAACCGTAATTGTTACCACGCCAAATTAAGATTTCCGCATATAAAACAAGAGCAATTCATTGTACAAGAGGAAGGCAAAGACTGAAAATGAGCAGGGCAGAGAACCGCCAGCTTACAGGGTTATACCCAGGGTACTTGGGTCCCTAGTGCTCATCCTGGTGCTCAACAGCAGCTACAAGAAATATATATACTGTGGCCAGGGCAGGATTTATTGGTCATTAAGGCTTCCTTATCTCATTATAGGAAGGAGCCAGAATTGTGAGGGAAAGAAATGTCTAGCCTTTTACCAGCTTATTGTCTCACTTACCAGGATGTGAAACAGTTGTTGACATTTGTGTTATCCAGAGATGTTAGGATGTCTCCGTATTAAAGGCCAAATGGCTTGACCCTGCTTCCCCTAACCCTGAATGTCTGAGTGCTAAAGACTTCTTAAAGTCCTTAATCCTTGCCCTTAATCCACTTCTTAAAGTCCTTAGTCCTTGCCCTTAATCCACAAAAAACTGAACTCCTCCTCATCTCCCCCAAACATGCATCCATACCCATACCCTTCCCCTCCACCTTCCACCCCCCTAACTTTCTCTCTGACACAAGAAACCTGGGGGTCATAATTGATAACCAACTTACCTTCAAACCATACATCAAATCTATCCTTAGCAGCTGCTACTTCAAACTTCAAACCCTAAAAAAACTTAAACCCCTCCTCTACTTCTCTGATTTCCGCACAGTACTTCAATCTATAATTTTCTCAAAGATTGATTACTGTAACGGACTCCTACTTGGTCTCCCTGCTTCCCATATCAAACCTCTCCAACTCCTCCAAAATGCCACTGCACGCATCCTCACTAATGCCAAAAAGAAAGACCACATTACTCCCACCCTCATTAATCTCCATTGGCTACCCATTCATTCACGCATTACCTACAAGACCCTTACCCTCATCCACAAAAGTATTACCAATGAACATTACAACTGGCTAAACCCCCCCTTCCTCCCACGTACTTCTACCAGACCCACCCGATCTTCGCTCCGTGGAACCCTTATTCACCCCTCTATAAAATCTACAAGACTCATGTGCCCCACCAAACGGGCCCTCTCCCTAGCAGGCCCTTCCCTCTGGAACTCCATGCCCCTTGACCTTCGCACCGAAACCTCCACACCCACCTTCAAAAAGAAACTCAAAACCTGGCTCTTCCTCCAAGCATACCCCCAGTCACAATCTTCATCATCCCTTACAAACATCCTCACCCAACCGCCTACCCCTACCAACACCCCTTCTTCAGGACATACTCCCTGCACCCACCCCCCCAATGAACTTCAAACCTAAAATATTACTTAGTACCCGCCTCTCCCCTCCAATCACTGTTCCTCTGCGCTTATACTAACCTGTAAATAATCTGTGTTTATCACATTTTCCTCAAACCCCTGTACATATCTTTTCCTTATGTATCCTTTTCTCCCTCCCCCCCCCCCCCTCCCTTTGTCTTGTCTACCTATATACCTCTCCTCCCCACCTTTTTATCTTGTTTATTGCTATGTTACTGAGTTTATTGTTACAAACTGTTCTTTGTAAAGGCTTTGCCTATATATCCTTGGTTGTAAGTTATCTGTAAACCGGCACGATGTGCAAACGGTTGCCGGTATATAAAATAAAATAAAATAAATAAATAAATAAAGTCGCTTTGGGAATGTTTCCAGGTAAAGCAGAATGGCCAAATTTGGTCCAATGTAAAATAATGGCTACAGAGGAGCCCTTGGAGTTTCTCGGTCACTTGTTTGGAGGTATTTGTGGCCGATTCAGGATCCTGAAAATGAAAAGAATCAGGCCCCGCTGACTATTTCTTTTTGGGTCTTCCACAGAAACTAACTGAGAAAATGACCTCTATATGCATTACTTGGGCCACCAAAATTCCCACTAAAGTATATGCAATTGCACAAGCATTCTTTGATCAAATTACAGTTTCCAATGGATGACAGGCTGATAAACTATCAACACCTTCACAGAGGGGGGATTCAGACTGGTGCCACATGGACCAAGGGACATAGTCTCTAGTGGAAAATTGCCTACAAATCAATATTATGCAGCTATGGACCATCCAGTATGCGCTAAGAGCTTTCTTCCACTTTTCAGGCAGAAGAGTCTTGATCCTGATAGACAATTAGGTGGCTATGTCCTACATAAACAAGAAGGCATTGGCTCATGCATTCTCTGTGAGGAGACCCTTCGAATCTAATCATGTCCAATCATTACAGCAAGTATCTTCAAGCGACTTATTTACTAGGTGTTGAAAATACAGTCAGAGACCATCTTGATAGAGTTCTACAGCCCCTCAAGTGGTCTTTAGATCAGGAGGTTCTTATCCACCTGTTCATATTGGAGGACAGTTGGAAGGTTGAGAGGTTCTGCTCCATGCATCCAAACAATTACAGATCAATTTAATGTTTTTGTGTTGAATTGAAGCTTTAATCTGCTCTGTGCATACGTTCCATTTCCTTTCATTGCCAGAACTATCCAGAAGCTGCTTCTGGACAAGGCAAGGGTGATTCCAATTGTTTGTTAGTTCAGCCTCTGAGTAACTTGGGAGTATCTCTATTTCTCAACTCCCAGGAGAATGAAAGTCTCTGCCACCCAAATCTGTCTTTGCTTGTGCCCATGACATGGATGTTGAATATGCAGTAGCCTCTTCCTTCTCTTTGAGATGGAGGATGTGATGATTTCAGCTAGGAAACCTTCAACCTGAAAAATCCTATATTTTCAAGTGAAAGAGGTTCTCTATGTGGTGTGAAACCAGCCAATTGGATACCTTTGCCTGTGGCCCAGAGGAATGACTTCAGTTCTCCCTCTTGACCTCAGGTCTCAGTACATTTCAATACCATAGTGGCATATCATCAGTAAGTGGATTTAATATCAAAGTTCATAGAGGGACAGTGGTATTTCAAGCCTCTAGTCGGTAAACTTCCAGTGTCTTGCGATCTCCATGTGGTCTTGGCTCAACTCATGAAATCTCCCTTTGAACCCTCTTGAGTTAGACTTGAAGTTTCTAACCAGGAAAGTGTTTCTCATGGCCATCATTTCAACATGAAAAATAAGCAAATTACAGGCTCTGGTTTCTTATTTCCCATACTTGCAGTTCTTTTACAACAGGGTTGTACTATGAACTTACCCTAAATTCCTTCTGAAAGTTATATTCCATGCCAACTAAGCTATTATGCTGTTGGTATCCTTTCTGGGACCGCATACACACAAAGGAGATCAGGCTCTTCACTCCTTAGACTGCAAGAGAGCTCAAGTGTTCTACTTGAAGAGGACTCATCCTCACAGTCAAGTTTTTCAACTGTTCATCTTTTGTTCCCAGTAAGTTGGGAAGGGCAGTTGAGTTTAATTAAAAAAACAAAATCAAAGAAACTTGATATACCACCATTTAAAATAATAAAATCACAGTGGTTTACAATAAAAAAAAAGCAATTAAAGCAATATAATAAACATAAGTACAAAAAAATTAATTCTAACACACCCTACACTTCAAAGCCATGTAAAACCTCCCGACCTCTCTCTCAGTCCCCTCTGCTGTATAACCTATAACAATCTGAACAAATGCTTGATCTACAATAGTGCCTATATATACTCAGAATTAAAATCTAAAAGTAGACATCTAAAAAATATTTGCCAAATTAAAAAAAAAATTGTTTAAACAACCAGATTTTAATGTCTTTTTTCTAAACAGACTCAAATGTACTTCTTGCCTGATTTCTAGTGGAAGCACAGTCCACAGGAATGGAACTTGAAAGCCAAAAGAAATCTAGCAGGTCTCTTCTAATTTAATTTCTGAGTGATCTTGCCCTCTCATTAATTCTTGTTGGGATGAGTGCAAAGCTCTTGTATGTTTATAGGGGACTATTTTAGCTGTCAGATATTGTGGGAATCCTTTTCAAAACACTTAAATGTCAAACACAAGATCTTGAATATAATCCTGGCATTAAAGTAGCTCCCTCAAGAGTAGGGCAACAGTTTTCAAATCCTGATGTTCCAAACCTTGGCTGCTGTGTTCTATAAAAGTTGTAATTGAGCCAAAGAAGTTGCTGGTAACCCTAAGAAAAGAAATTACAGAACTCCAATCTTGATGTCACAAAAGCATGAAGCAAGTTGATTAAATCCAGTTTTCCAGAAGAGTTCTAATTGTCCAGCACACACTGTTATGCTTTGACTGTCTTACAGATTATACTCTTTCAAGGCTTATCAAGTGAGAGCTATGGCGACTTCAGTTGCTCATTTGAGGGCCACTTCCCTTAAAGACCCATGCAAAGCTGCTGCTTGATCGTCTCTGCACATCTTTATTTCCCATTACTGTCTAGACAACATATCCCGGGGAGATAGTAACTTTGGACAAGGAAGTCTCTGCAGCCTGTTCACCTAGCAGTCTGCTCTCTACCTAGAGGGGCTGGGTTGTCTGTTTAGTAGATGCTCTGCTCTACAACGCTATGCTTGTGACTCCCCACAAGTTATGGCTGATTTAATCCTGGTTGTCAAAGGAGAAAGCAAGTTTGCTTATCTATAGACAGGGTTCTTCATAGATAACAGGTTAAATCATCCTTGCATTTAATACTCCGGAGAGTTGGCTACTGTGAAGCTTAAGTTATGGAAGAGACTGAAGGGCTCACAAGAGAGCAATATGCTCAGACTTTCCGAGCTCTGAGAGCTGATTCTATGTCAATGCCGTCGGGTGACTTCACCCACAAGTTATGGCTGATTTAATCTGCTATCTATGGAGACCCCTGCTTACAAGTAAGCAAACTTGCTTTGTTGGAAAGAGTGGTAGATGCCTGGAGTGCCCTTCCAGACAAATAGTGGAAGCTAAATACTTCAAAAAGTTATGGAATAAGCACAAAGAATCCTTGCAAAAAATGAATGGATAGGAGAACCTTGATCTAGTGGCACTACAGGCCACGGAGGGTGTACCTACGAGGTAACGTGCATCCAGTAGCGGTTATGCTTCCTATCAGTCTATGCTTCCAAGAAGACTTTGGGATAAATTGCATGGAATGATGGTTATGATCCAGATAACAGTGGCAAGACTGCATGGGGCTTCCAAGAGGCAATTGGATTACTTGCATGGAATAAACATAGTTATTTACAGCCTAAACATCATTAAGCTTAGGAAGGCCAGATATTTTCGATGATAGCTTTGCTAATTTTGTTAATTGTGCAGACTATTAGAAAGCTTGGTATTAAGATATAGAAGTGGAGAAAAACATACCAGAGTCCAGACATCGTAATTCACAGTCTTATATATATATTTGATCCCTTGTCCTATATTTCTTTTTAATAAATCTCACAGTAGTCTGTTTATGCTCTTGATAGATCCTGGCATTACGATTTTTATATGTTGCATTTGATATGCTTTGAAAACTGATTAGGTGAGCAATGTGAGTTATAAGTAAATTTTGAATTTGGATCTAGTGTTGGCCTCTTTAGAATCATGGAGGATAATGTCAAGGCCTGAAATGGCCTACCAGTAGAGGTGGTAGAGACCAGTACTTTAAGAGATTCTGGGTATGTTTAGTACTGAGACAGAGAATAGTGGTCAAATGGATTTGCCAATTTGGTCTTTTTCTGCTTTCATTTACTCTGTTACTTTGTATTTTGCTTCATCCTTCTCACTAAAGATAGCAAAAGGGCAATTTTTTAAATGTTTTTTTAAGGGCTTTTTACTGTAATTTTTAACATCTAAGTAAGCCTTATTAATAGGCTAGTATATTTCTAAGTGAGTGCTCCTTGTATTTTGTTGCTTGCAGTCATGGTAAAATCACTTTTAGGTTACCTGTAATAGGTGAGATCTCTGGTCTACTGCAACATCCCAGAAATAGATTCTGTGGCACAGTTTGAGATTTAATGGCAAATCTAATGCACAGTCATATAAATTTGCATGTACTTTGCTTTTCCCAATTTGTATAAAATTTATAGCTTTTATTCAAAATGTTACATTAAAAATATTCTTTATGAAATAACTTTATAACCTTTGTCTCTAGATTCTGCTCTTTTTATGTTTTCTTCATTTGAGTTTTCTGTTAACTTTATTTTCTTTCTCCTATTTCCTTTATTCTTTCCAGTTATCCCACTCTTTGAGTACAGCTTTTCACTCCCTTTCCCAAAAGTATATCTCATCTTCCATGCTTCCTGTTACATAGTAACTTTGAAGACTGCAGAAAAAACCGAAATGACCCATCCAGTCTGCCCAGGAAAGTGTTTAGAGTTGTAACTACCGCTCTGTTCAGGTTACTCCCCCATGCCTTGTGTTTAGGGATGTCTCCCTTTTTTTGAAGATATTACCTATTTAAGGAATGAGAGAAGAGAGACCAAGTCATGTTACCTAATTCAATACACTACTGTTTTTGTTCCTTCCTTGTAAGCTCTTCCCTCCAGTTGTCTCTTCTTCCCTCACAACTTCTTACCTTTCATAGAAACATAGAAACATGATGGCAGGAAAAGACCATATGGCTCATCCAGTCTGCCCATCCGCCAATTAATTTAGCATAATTCTCATCACTTCCTTAGAGATACCCTGTATTAATCCTATGCTTTTCTTGAATTCAGATACTATTTTTGTCTCCACAACTTCCACTGGGAGGCTGTTCCCTGCCTCCACCATCCCCTCTGTAAAGAAATGTTTCCTAAGATTACTCCTGAATCTACCCCCTTCACCCGCATCTCATGACCCTTTGTTCTAGAGCCTCCTTTCCATAAAAAGGATCATCTCCTTTGCATGGACACCTTCAAGATATTTATTTATTTGGACATTTTATATACTGTCATTCCATGTATAGGTCACAACGGTTTACAAATTTGAATGTCTGTATTATATCTCCCTATCTCACCTTTCCTCTAGGGTATACATGTTTAGATCTTTAAGTCTATCCCCATATGCTTTAGAATGAAGACCTCTGACCATCCTGGTTTATATCCTGTTGAAGGTGCGGTCTCCAGAATTGTACACAATATTCCAAGTGAGATCTTACCAGGAACCTATACAGGGCAATATCAACTCCCTTTTTCTGTTTCCCTTCTGTTGTTCTGCTCCTCAATGGTCCGTGGCTCTTTTTTTCTGTGAGTGATATGGGACTGGAAGCAGGGGGGCAGGAGGACGTTTTGCAGCAGGAGCTGCACTGAGGTCTGGCAGCCAAAGTGGGGGTAGCATTCCAAAGGGTGAGAGGCAGCAGGGATGAAGAAGACAAACAGCTTGATTTGTAATGGACCAGAGAGAGAGAGAGAGAGAGTAGTGGCCTAGTCTGAGGTAGCAGCGGAAGAGAGCCCAATCTGTGGGAGGATGAGGGACTAATCATGTCCCTGGTGGGTGAGAGAAAAGCGGGGTTGCTTTGTGTCCAGAGGGAGAACGGGTGTGCCAGCCTAAAGGAGCAGCACTGGCAGAAGTGAGCGGAGGAGGCTTGATCCACTCTAGCAGGAAGATGAGAAAAAGCATGAGACAACAGCATTGGTGATTGGGTACCTTCTCTGAATTCTGCAGCAAAGGGCACATTCTGTGGCAGCTGCTGTGAAATTGTAGAAAACTGGGGATTCTGATCTCTGCTTGCTTCCAAGAAGGCTGTAGTAAAAGAACTGTGCATTTTTGCCCTTGTTTCCTCTTCCTCCGTTAAATTTGCAGCTCTGTCCAGCACCAAAAGTCTACATTCACAATTACCTGGGTGCTTTATGTCAAATTTATATCATTCCTCTCACTGAAGGATGCCTATTGTGATGACTCCTTGACCTTGGGCCGTGGATCCATGTTCCCTGAATGATAAATGTCATTATGGTTCTTATGGCCTGGATTGGCCACTGTTGGAAACAGGATGCTGGGCTTGATGGACCCTTGGTCTGACCCAGTATGTTATTTTCTTATGTTCTTACATTATCCCCATCCCTAGCCAGTCTGATGGTGCTTTTTAATGGAATTGGTGATATGTGTATATAGCACCCCCTGCCCCAAATATAGTAACATAGTAGATGATGGCATCCAGTTGGCCAGTCTATACTGCAAAGGATGTGTCCCAGCTTCCACCATAGTGCTTGACCACATGTGAGATATCATTCTTTATCAACATCATTTTCTGTTATCTTTTGCTTGGCTTCTTTGCCATTTTGGGTAGATGAGCATACATGTTTTCTTACTTAATATATTTGTATAGTGCCATCAATGTACACAGCACTATACAAGCTCGCATTATACATTTTTGGGACAGGGACTTAGACTGTCAAAGTTTGAATAGAGGCAGGGAAAGGAGAGGAGGATTATATGGAGTTTCCCCACAATTTTGTGTCTTGTGTTACTCTTTTATGTCAATTTTGAAGAAAATAATTTAGAAGAAAGGTTTCCCCATAGACCATGTATAGTTTTTGTAGAAAATCCTAAAAGCTGTATATCAATAAAATGTAAACGACTTCATTTATATCGGTATTTTTTGTTAAAATTTGCAGTAGCTGTAGATCACAAACTTAAGTCAACAAGTATCCAGTAGGAGAAAAACCATTGTGTAATAACTTGAGAATAATATGCATAGGAATAAGTGGAAGATTTTTTTTAAGGATTAATGTTATTTAATCTTGATAAGTATGGTAATGCTACCCAAAAGGTATGCCAGGGGAGAGGGCAATGCAAAGCAAGACTTTGTGACTTCAGAAATCAGACTTACAAAGGACTTTGTAAATGGATTTTATGCTTAATTGTTGTATCCTGGAGAGATGCTACTATATAATTCATGAGACCTCTCAGAGGGAGAGAGAGGTGTCACTTGCCCTATTACAGAATCTCGTCGTGCTGAGATCTGTTACCTTTTTCCTTCCTGCTCAGACAGAACTGTGCATTTCTTCTTCCTGCAGCGGGAGACGTTGCTACGGCAGCTAGAGACAAATCAGCTGGACATTGACGCAACGCTGGAGGAGTTATCTGTGCAACAAGAGACTGAGGACCAAAACTACGAACTGTATGTCATTAACTCTTCAGTCTTAATCCTGTTAGTGCTGGCCTGCACAACCACTGTCTGGGTTTCACATTTTAGGGCCTGCTGCTTCTTTCCAATAGACACAAAATAAGAAAAACCCCCTTTGTTCATCTGGCCTCTGTGAAGATGAGAATAATATGCAGACATCCGTATTTAAGCTTTCAAACAAATTTCCCTTATTTCCGCTGCTCATCCTTTTCCCAGTGAAGGCTTGTTTTCAGATAGTTATTGAAAGTTGATTAAAGTAACCATGGGACCAACGTCTGAAAATGAATTAACTACTTCATCATAAGTGGACCTGGTCTAGGAAAATAATTTCAGGCGAGGAATTTGGAAACTTGTCTGGTATCTCCTGGCCTTAATAATGAAAGAGTGCTTGTAATATGTTTTGCTTTGTTACATTTTTTTAAGGGTACATTTTTAATAAGGACATTATATATGGTCTCAATATTTCTTGAATAAATAGGTTTCATTGCATTTCATTTTAAACTAATTGGCTTCTTATGAGTTTGCTAATTGAAAAGAAAAACAATTTAAAGAGTCAGAGTCTATAAAACAACCTATATAAATTTTAATTTTGCTGATTTTATTGCGTGCAATCAACAGATGTAATATTGTTAACATTACAAATACAGAATCTTTGCCGAGACTCTAAAGAAGTGTAACGTGACATTGGCATATTGTGTGACGAGCAAAAGGTGAAAAAAAATTGAGTTTAGGAATACATTTATAGTCATTATTTTTTATTTTCATTACCTTTTCAGAGTTTTCCCCTTTCTGCAGGGCAATATTACATGACCTTGCTACTTATATAGTAGATTAGACGTAGAAGGCGTTGTGGTGCCTGTCACTGGGGAAACACAGTAGCAGCTTTGGTAACTCAATATACACGTGGGATGTGGCATAGTCAAAGAACTGCACCTAGGAGGCTGCATGTTGAAAGTATCATAGTAATTTGTGTTAGTGCTTTTGATGACACATACATAATCTGTACAGACAGATACCAGATGAGAGATTATTGGTGTCCATTCAGCATAAGGTCATCCTACAGTATAACTATTAATTTATTCCCTTCATCTGCTTTCACTAGGCTACCTTGTGTTTGCTCATTGTCTTGATATTATGAAGGATAATTGAGTTTAGGAGTTAGTAATTCATTGTATTGATAGAGTTGTCATCTGAGTTATTCAGGTTTTATTTTACGGAATCTGGTGTTTAGAGAGCAAGATCTATGGGATGCAACAGGACAGACTTAAGATATCTTGTATAGATACTATTCAAAGATACAACCTTACATGTTCTGTAGGAAAATTGTTTACTAGCAGTTTCTATCCCTGTTCCCTTTAAGGACAATGGGTGTACTTCCAATAGTTAAGTGGATGAATTGCCTAGTGGTTAGAACCAGGGAAACCATAGTTCAAATCCCACTGCCTTTCCTTGTGAACCTTGGCAAGTCACTTTATCCTCCTTTGCTTCAGGTGCAAACTTAGATTATAAGCCTTCTGGCGATAGGGAATTACCTACAGTACCTGTATGTAATCTGCTTTGAAATGCTGAAAAATGGAATATAAATTTAAAAAAAAATGAATTAAAAAATTAGTAATGCATAGCCCACACGTCTAAAGCAGCACATATTTCATATGCCATGACAAAAACAATATGTGTAAACCCAGTGCCAAGTTAAAACAAAACTGCATGACCAGGTGGGGAATTAAAAAATAGGAGAGAGGAGGTGAGATGTATGACAAAGAAGGAATTAGAAGAGGAAAAATCAGATGCCATTGGTGAGTGGTTTTCATTTGTATGACTGACGTAAATACAGCAGCTATAATCTTACATTTAAGTTGTTGAGCCAGGCAATTATATCAGGATTTGTAGTGTGCATCACTATTATTTCTGCAGCGGAAACAAGATATACACTTTTTAAATAAATAAAATGTGGAGGGCAATTTTCAAAGATATCAAGCCACCTAATTACAGAGTTAGGAGAATAGATCCTCTTTCAAAATTGCAGAATCTCTGATCAACTAAATGTAGCAAAGCAGTATCACTAGGGAGTTATATTTTAGTTGCTCTAAATGTAGGCATTGTTGGGAGCAAAAAATGTGTGCATACAATGAATTTTCAAATGTGCATGCCTAGTTTCTCTCTCCTAATCTTGTTTGCAGAAATAGGAGGTACAAAGTGTTCAGGTATTTTGGTACTTGCATACCTTGAGCAAAATTTCAAAGGGAAACTACATGGGTTTTAGTTTCCTTTGCACCCACATACATTGAACAAAGTCAGAAGTACATGGACACTTCACTGCTATGTGGCTTAGTGAAAATTGCTGCCTATGTTCCCATAGTTTGTTCTGGGTGGCCACAGTCGAACCCTGGAGAGTTTTTAAATTTCCATT
The DNA here is from genome assembly GCF_901001135.1 of Rhinatrema bivittatum. Taxonomy (NCBI): domain Eukaryota; kingdom Metazoa; phylum Chordata; class Amphibia; order Gymnophiona; family Rhinatrematidae; genus Rhinatrema; species Rhinatrema bivittatum. The sequence goes on along the minus strand of NC_042622.1, from coordinate 137,045,811 downwards.
TGTATATCAATTATCTGCATATACTATTTTGTGTGTGTGTGTGTGTCTGTAGATATGGTTTAATTACCCATAAGCAACTCATAAGATCAAATGGACCTTCCATATTGGATCTTTCACAAGATGTATGTTTGGTGCTTCCTGTGAACTCCATTCAGTTTTTTTCAAGTCTTATCAGGGTTGAGATAAGTTGTTGAAAGTTAGACCTGAAACTCAATTTTAAGTGATAATGTGGGGGATTGTTAAGGTGGTAAAGACAAGATGTGCTTGGTTAGGGAAGGGATAGAAATAGAAAAGAAATGAGCCAACCAAAGGTAGAAGGAGGAGGAGGGATTTGGTCCTGTGTGTAGTTTGAGGGGAAGAAGGGAACGAGTTTAAGGTATAGAAGAGGAGAAAGGCTAAGAGGAGAAAGGCTAAGAGATGGGGTGAATGGAAAAAGTATAAAATAATAAGAAAGCTGAAATGGCGAAAGAATGAAACAAAGCAAAACAAAGAAATTGATCAGATGTCTGCAGCAAAGATTAGAGAACTATTTTGTGTGTGTTTAAATTTTGACTAAAGTACACATTGGATTGCATGCAAAACTGGACACACATGGAGATTATTTACTAAAAGATATCTTCCATTTGGTGTATGAGAAAAATGCTTAATAATAAGGTTCACTGTTTTGAAAAATGCACAAAATTTCCCTGCACACTGCAGAAAAACTTTCAGGCCGATGTTATACCATGTGCTGGTTACAGTGCAGTTTAACCCGTGATTGGACGCACGTTTTGGATGCGCAACCATAACCCACGATGTAAAATGGGGGTTGGCACGTCCAAAACATACGTCCAGTTGCGCACGTAATAGCGCTCATCACATGCAATGCATGTTGTTGAGGCTATTATCTGTTCCCCCCCCCCCCCAAATGCAAAAAAAAAAAATGTGCGCCCGAGGTGCAAATTTTTACTCACCAAAATTAATGCCTGCTCCGAAGCAGGGCCATCAATTCCATCAGCATCAAAGGCTGATAGAGGCGCCGAAGATAGGCATTTGTGTAGCTCTTCCAGGTCGAAGATGTCAGATGTGTCGCCAATGGCCTCTGCACTGGGGAGAGACCGTGCGAGTATTGAGGGAAGCCGAAATAGTAGTGGCATCTGTCCCCATTGATGCACAATGCCGGGCAAGGGAATGACCCAGCGGATGCTGTGATGCCCCCGAAGCGACCCCCATGGGGAGGACAACCAATTTTCCATGATGCCCATGGCTTTGCCATGGCCTGCATCAGTCTAAATGTCCACCACCGAATCTCCTTTCAGTTCCAAAGAGGATGTGGCCACACCGCCTAGCTCCCAGTCAGTTTTGGCATCGGGATGTTTGAAGAGGAGCTTGAGAAGCGCATGCAGGCAGTGCGGAGTCTCTGTGTCTGAGCACCAATGACAACGGGGCTAGCACTGACCTTCCTGGAGCCCCCGCTCAAATCTCTACATGTGCTCATTAGTGTGCTACTGACACAACCTGTGCATGTGCCCTGGGGCAGCATCGATCTCTGGCAGGGCATCGTAGGTGCCACTGGCTTATCCGGGAGTCATCCCTGATTCCCCGAAGGGGAAAGCTTCCCTGGAAATGGGGGCAGCCCTGGGGCCAGGGCCCAGTCCAACACAGTCAGTTCCATCTGTTCCCATATCACCAGCCAGGGACAGAGAGCCATGGGGCCCGTCACCTTTCAATGACACTGATGATGATACCCCTTATGATCCCTGAGGGGATGACAACTCAGTTGCTTCCAAAACTGATGCATCAGATAGCCTCCCCTCTGACCCATTTCCTCCAGTTGGATTCTTCTATGTGGGGTTTGTTAGGTTGATGGCAGAAGCCCATCCCCTTTCAGTTAGAGACAGAGGAGAATAACCCAGCACAAGATGCTGGATATCCTCCAGTATGTGGAACCTTCCAAGGAAATTGTGGCAGTCCCTGTACACGAGATCCTTGTGGATCTGCTGATGAGAATGTGGGAACACCCTCTCTCAGTGCCTACAGTTAACAGGAAGGCAGACATGGTTTATCTCCTCCAAAAGGCTCTCGGATTTGACACGCATTAACTGCCACACCAAATTGTGGTTGTTGAATCCACTCTCAAAAAGGCCAAGCACATTTGGGACCCAATCCTTGCCACACTTGGTGAATGATTAGAGGGCCGTGGATGCGCTTGAGAAGAAGGTCTTTCAAAGAGCTATGTTTATTATCTACATAGTGGCCTACCAGCTCTGTATGGGCCAGTATATGCATGACATTTTGAAGCAGGTGCAGGAAGTAGCTGAGCAGCTTATTCAACAACAGCAGGATACACTCTAGTCCCTGGTGCACAAGAGCCTGGATTGCGGGAATTATGAGGTCTGGTTGATCTACAATGTTTTCAAAACAGCATCTAGAGTCTCTGCAGTAGGGATTGGAGCTTGTAGACTCGTATAGCTGCAGGCCTCAGACCTCCGACCAGAGGTGCAGGAACGACTTGCAGATGTGCCGTGCACAAGAAAGAATCTCTTTGTTGATAAGTTGATTGATGTGGTGGCCCAAATTTGAGACCAAATATAACAGGGGAAACAAAAATGAAAATTTAAGAAAGAAAAGGGTCAACAAAGCATAATGTAGTTAAATCACAAGCAGATTGTGATACATTACAGGAAGACCTTGCGAGACTGGAAAATTGGGCATCCAAATGGCAGATGAAATTTAATGTGGACAAGTGCAAGGTGTTGCATATAGGGAAAAATAACCCTTGCTATAGTTACACGATGTTGGTTCCATATTAGGAGCTACCACCCAGGAAAAAGATCTAGGCATCATAGTGGATAATAGTTTGAAATCGTCAGCTCAGTGTGCTGCAGCAGTCAAAAAAGCAAACAGAATGTTAGGAATTATTAGGAAGAGAATGGTTAATAAAATGGAAAATGTTATAATGCCTCTGTATCGCTCCATGGTGAGACCGCACCTTGAATACTATGTACAATTCTGGTCGCCGCATCTCAAAAAAGATATAGTTGCGATGGAGAAGGGTCAGAGAAGGGCAACCAAAATGATAAAGGGGATGGAACAGCTCCCCTATGAGGGAAGGCTGAAGAGGTTAGGGCTGTTCAGCTGGGAGAAGAGATGGCTGAGGGGGGATATGATAGAGGTCTTTAAGATCATGAGAGGTCTTGAACGGGTAGATGTGAAGCGGTTATTTACACTTTCGGATAATAGAAGAACTAGGGGGCATTCCATGAAGTTAGCAAGTAACACATTTAAGACTGATCGGAGACAATTCTTTTTTCACTCATTGCACAATAAAGCTCTGGAATTTATTGCCAGAGGATGTGGTTAGTGCATTTAGTGTAGCTGGATTCAAAAAAGGTTTGGATAAGTTCTTGGAGGAGAAGTCCATTAATTGCTATGGTGAGCATGGTGAGGAATGTATCTCCGGTGGGAAGAGGATGGAATAGTTTATCAATACTTGGCTCTGATATGTTTTTTATATATAGCTTCTAATAAATTTGTAGTATCAGTGTCTATAACTCTAGGTGACTGTAATAGAGTTCAGTTCTTTCTTTGTTTCCTTGACCACTTTTTTTTCCTAAGCAAGAGCTCTTGCCTTGAACTTCTATGCTCCAGCCTTAACCCCACACATCTTAATCAATGGCAATTACAGAGGCCAAGTCATGCAGTCTTGCAGCATTTAACAAAGACGAGCTGTAGTCACCAATACTTTAACAAAGCTAAAAATCTCGAATCCTGTTTAAACTTCTATCAATCACCCACAAAGCCATATTCAACAACACTCTACTGGACCTCAGAATCCCTCTTCAGCTTCACACGTCTTCCCGACCGCTAAGATTAGCACAAAGAGGAACTCTACATGCACCTCCCATGAAAACATCTTTAAGTAAAAGAGCTCTATCCACAGCAGGCCCCAAACAGTGGAATCTGCTTCCTCCGGAGCTAAGGCTGATACATTGCCCCAACACGTTCAAAAAAAGACTCAAGACATGGCTATTCGGTCAAGCATTCCCTTAACTTACTTAGTCTTCCACAGCTCCCATAGACTGTTTTCATACCTTTGACGTCCAGAACCTATGCTCATGTTTTTACTCATCAATAAGAAATTTCTCCCTCCTCCCCCCCTCCACGAACAATCTTCCTTCCCCCTCCCCCCCCATTAGCAAACCTCCCTCCCCATGTGCTAGTCTCGCTCTAATAGTGCATACTGCTACTGTTCCTAGTTATGTTATATTATCCAAGTTGTTCACTCCCTTGTTCATTGTAAGACATATGTTGTCATTGTTTTCTACTTGTTATAATGTAAACCGGAGTGATAAGTAATTCTGTTACCTGAACTTCGGTATAAAAAAAAAAAGTTATAAATAAATAAATATTCATAAAAGAATTCTAGAATCCGTCTGTAGGCATATTATAAAAGGCGATATAGTCAAGAGTTTACAATCAATCTGAAAATGACTTAAAAATTGTACCTTTTATTTGAGCAACAAATAATCTGGCCCTTTGGACTAGAACAGTTTCTTCCCAGGGTGCAGTGGGTTGCCTAAGAGCCCTTCATATATGCAGATTGAGATCTTTCAGAGCAACTCTATGAGCTCCTGAACATTGCTGCAGTACCTATTCCATAAACCACCCAAATGTCTGCTTGGTACCAAAGTCTGAACTTTATCTCATTTCTTCCATCTTGCTCTCCCCTCCCTCCCTGCCTTTTTCTACCTAACATGAGGGCTAAAGAAACTAGCGCATTTGTCAGAAGTAATATCACATGCTCAGATGGCATTACAGTAGCATCTCAATATTCATTCTGCCTCAGGAAGTGATCATCACATGCTTCACTTTGCTATTTATGCAGACAGTTTTAGCTCTGAATGGTGTTTGTGCTGGCGCAAAACAAAATAATACTGTTGATTTCTGTAAAGCAAGTGACTTGAGTGTCAAATCCAACTGGGTTTAGGTACTTTGTAGAGGCGATGTGCTCTAGTCTAGGCAGAGAAGACAGCTGCAGCTAATTTAGTGACCCAGTTATCTCAAGGTTAGTCTCAGAAAAGACTTCCCTCCAGCCCTCTGGGCCACTGAAGGTTCAAGGGTTGCTTGGATATGCTTTCTAGGGTGAGAATGGTATTGTAAAAAAAACAACAAAATGAGCTAGAATAAAAGCTTCCATAAGCAGTGGGACCAACATCCATTCCTATACAGTTCTATATGGCTGGGGTAGGAAACAAATGCATTCACTGTGGAAAACTCTCCTACTAACATTTATAAATGGCATTTCCAAATTTTCTATAAACAGATTGTAAAGTGTAATAAAACAAAAGGAAGGCAAACTCCCCTAAATAAATGACTAAACTGTAAAGATTTTCCTTTAGCAACATCTGTTAAAAATAAAAAGAATACTAGGAATGGCCTAGTACTCTTCTGCAGAACGATATAATAAGTCGGGCTGAGCATAGGTTTTGTGTGGGTTTTAGTGTGGGTTTTTCAATGGTAACCTTACTCAGGGTTGTCATTTGGATTTTTGCAGTGAAAAATCCTGTGCTAAAAAACCCACAATATATTTAGTGCCAGTACGTGCAAATCGCATGTAAACAAAGGCATTAGCTATTACAGGGCAATGCAGAAAATCATGTTTAGTGAAGAGACATTTTAGTATATATTTTCTAATGCAGGAAATTTAATTCCAGGTGAGGGCAGAAGTAAAACTTGTCATTTTAGTCTATTGTGTGCCTGTATGGTTCTCTATATAGGTGTGTCTCTGTGGTAAATATAGATTATGGGGGTTTTATGGGGGTTTTTTTTATGGTTTGGTACATTTTGTGGGTGAACTGAAGATTTATTGTGGCATATGACAAAAAAAGTGAGAAAAAGATGATGCTTTATTGCTGAAAAAGAAAGGAAAGGAGCAGGCTGACATGCTTCAAGCCATTCACAGAAAGGCACACAGGAACCTTTTGGGGAAGGAGGAGACTTTTCCGAAAGGACGGGTTCCACCTTAACCAGAGTGGAACCAGGCTGCTGACGCTAACTTTTAAAAAGCAGATAGAGCAGCTTTTAAACTAGAACAAAGGGGAAAACCAACAGTCACTCAGCAGTGCCTGGTTTGGAGGAATGTATCCTTGAAGGATACTAATGAAACAGGAGAGTTAGAGCATCCCACCAGAGAGGTTCCAATAAAAGCAAATGTAGTCCATGTGTCTTTAAGTAAAGAATCACTTGTGCTAAAGAATTCCATATTATCCCTATCACCTGAAAAGCAGGTTGTTAACACAAACAAAAACACACTGAAATGTCTGTATGCTAATGCCAAAGGTCTAAGAAGTAAGATTGGGAGAGTGTATATGAGTAATTGATGAGATACACATAATTGGCATCTCAGAGACTTGGTGGAAGGAGGATAACCAATGGGATAGTGCTATATCAGGGTACAAATTATATCACAATGACTGGGAGAATCAACTTGGTGGGGGTGAGGCACTTTATGTCCGGGAGGGTATAGAGTCCAACAGGAAAAAAATTATACAAGAGACTAAATGCTCAGTAGAATCTATATGGATAGAAATCCAATGTGTGTTGGGTAAGAGTATAGTGATACCGTGTTTCCCCGATAGTAAGACACCCCTGATAGTAAGACGTAGTGGGAATTTTAGGGGGGTCGGCTAATGTAAGACATCCCCCGAAAGTAAGACGTAGTGTTCAAAAAAAAAAAAAAATTTTTTTAAATACCTGTCGGAGGGCCGCGTGGGTCCAGGCGGCCGGCGGCGGGAGCCGGGTGGTCGCGTGTTAAATCTAGGCCGCGGGCGGGTGGACGCGCGTTAGTTCGAGACGGCCGGCGGGCGGCGGGTGGTCGCGTGTTACATCTAGGCCGGGTCGCACAGGCGCGCATTCATTCACTGCCGGTGGGGGCTGCCTCGGCAGCCCCCACCGGCAGTGAATGAATGCGCGCACAGGCCCACAGCGCCTGTGCGACCCCTGCGATTCGGCGCTGGGGGCTGCCGGTGGGGGCTGCTTTCGGCGCTCAAGGCAGTCACATGCTGTGACGTCACGGCATGTGACTGCCTTGAGCGCAGTCATTCACTGCCGGTGGGGGCTGCCGGGGGCTGCCGAGGCAGCCCCCACCGGCAGTGAATGAATGCGCGCCTGTGCGACCCGGCCTAGATGTAACACGCGACCGCCCGCCGGCCGTCTCGAACTAACACGCGTCCACCCGCGCCCCCCCCCCGGGAACAAGCGCCCACCCGCCCGCGGCCTAGATTTAACACGCGACCACCCGGCTCCCGCCGCCGGCCGCCTGGACCCACGCGGCCCTCCGACAGGTATTTAAAAAATTTTATTTTTTTTTGAACACTACGTCTTACTTTCGGGGGATGTCTTACAGGTTTTTTCCAATATAAGACATACCCTGAAAGTAAGACATAGTGGGACTTTTTGGGGTAAAAAGAAAGTAAGACGCTGTCTTACTTTCGGGGAAACACGGTAGGAGTATACTACCGTCCACCTGGCCAAAATGGTCAGACAGATGATGAAATGCTAAGAGAAATCAGGGAAGCTAACCAATTTGGCAGTGCAGTAATAATGGGAGATTTCAATTACCAAAAACAACAAGTGCAGAAATCTTTATCAGATCCGAAATTTATTAGACATTCAGACACAGTTCATATGGCAACTCCACTGTAAATTTTTACGTATAATTCTGAGCGTCCGTGTCGGGGGACACGACACCATGAAATCACGAATCTTTTTTGGACTTTGGATTGAAAGTGCAGATCCAGCCCGTGTGGTGTTCAGATTTCAATTACCCCAATATTGACTGGGTAAATGTAACATCAGGACATGCTAGAGACATAAAGTTCCTGGATGAAATAAATGACTGCTTCATGGAGCAATTGGTTCAGGAACCAGTGAGAGAAGGAGCTATTTTAGATTTAATTCTTAGTGGAACACAGGATTTGGTAAGAGAGGTAACTGTGGTGGGGTCACTTGGCAATAGTGATCATAACATGTTCAAATTTGAACTAATGACTGGAAGGGGGACAATATGTAAATCTACAGCTCTAACACTAAATTTCAAAAGGGAAACTTTGATAAAATGAAGAAAATAGCTTGAAAAAAACTGAAAGATGCAGCTGCAAAGGGTAAAAGTATACAACAGGCGTGGACATTGTTTAAAAATACAATCTTAGAAGCACAGTCCAGATGTATTCCACGCATTAAGAAAGGTACAAGAAAGGCAAAATGATTACCGTCATGGTTAAAAGGTGAGGTGAAAGAGGCTATTTTAGCCAAAAAAAAATCCTTTAAAAATTTGAAGAATCTGAGGAAAATAGGAAAAAGCATATTTTAAAATATCCATGCAAGTGCACTGTTAAGTTAGATGGGAATAGTTATACATTCACAGAGCCAGTAGGTCTTAGGGATCTCCTAGCAGGAAAATGATCGGCCTATATGATTAGAAGAATATTGACAATGCATTTTTCCTTGACTAATGTTTTCTCTCTAATCTGTTCAAATGTCTTGAGACTCACTTGAATTTCCTTAAGTATAATAATGACTGAATTGTATGCTTAATGTAAGGTTGAAAAAAAATTTCCTGTTTCTTATTAAGGACTCAGTCATTATGAGATTTCTTAAATGTTTTGTTTATTGTAAACATTTTGAAAAAGTAATAAATAAAGAATTAAAAAAAAATAAAGCATAAGCATTGTCAAGTTAAGTGTAAAACATTGATAAGGCAGGCTAAGAGAGAATTTGAAATGAAGTTGGCTGTAGAGGCAAAAACTCATAATAAAAACTTTTAAAAATATATCTGAAGCAAGAAACCTGTGAGGGAGTCGGTTGGACCGTTAGATGACCGAGGGGTTAAAGGGACTCTTAGGAAAGATAAGGCCATTGCAGAAAGACTAAATGAATTCTTTGCTTCTGTGTTTACTAATGAGGATGTTGGGATGATACCGGTACTGGAGATGGTTTTCAAGGGTGATGAATCAGATGAACTGAACCAAATTACTGTGAACCTAGAAGATGTAGTAGGACAGATTGACAAATTAAAGAATAGCAAATCACCTGAACCCCAAGGTTCGGAAGGAACTCAAAAATGAAATTTCAGATCTATTAGTTAAAATTTGTAACCTATCATTAGAATCATCCATTGTATTTGAAAACTGGAGGGTTGCCAATGTAACCCCAATATTTAAAAAGGGCACCAGGGGCGATCCAGGAAACTATAGACCAGTGAGCCTGACTTAAGAACCGGGAAAAATAATGGAAACTATTCTAAAGATCAAAGTCACATAGAGCATATAGAAAGACATATGGTTTAATGGAACACAGTCATCATGGATTTATATACCCAAGGGAATTCTTGCCTCACATATTTGCTACATTTTTTGAAGGGATTAATAAACAAGTGGATAAAGGTGAACCGGTAGATGTAGTGTATTTGGATTTTTAGAAGGTGTTTGACAAAGTTCCTCTGGAGAGGCTTCTAACAAAATTAAAAAGTCATGGGATAGGAGGCGATGGCCTTTTATGGATTACTAACTGATTAAAAGGCAGGAAACAGAGAGTAGGATTAAATGGTCAATTTTCTCTGTGGAAAAGGGTAAACGGAGTGCCTCAGGGATCTGCACTTGGACTGGTGCTTTTCAATATATTTATAAATGATCTGGAAAGGAATACAATGAGTGAGGTAATCACATTTGCAGATGATACAAAATAATTAAGAGTAGTTAAATCGCAAGCGGATTGTGATAAATTGCAGAAGGAGAGACTGGAATATTGGGCATCCAAATGGCAGATGAAGTTCAATGTGGACAAGTGCAAGGTGTTGCATAAAGGGAAAAATAGCCCATGCTGTAGTTACACGATGTTAGGTTCCATATTAGGAGTTACCACCCAGGAAAAAGATCTAGGCATTATTGTGGATAATATATTGAAGTCATCGGCTCAGTGTGCTGTGGCCATCAAAAAAGCAAACAGAATGTTAGGAATTATTAGGAAGGGAATGGTGAATAAAACGGAAAATGTCATAATGCCTCTATCACTCCATGGTGAGACCGCAGCTTGAGTGCTGTGTACAATTCGGGTCACCGCATCTCAAAAAAAGATATAATTGAACTGGAGAAGGTACAGAGAAGGGCAATCAAAATGATAAAGGGGGATGGAACAGTTCCCCTATGAGGAAAGGCTAAAGAGGTTAGGTCTGTTCAGTTTGGAGAAGAGATAGCTGAGGGGGTGATATGGTAGGGGTCTTTAAAATCATGAGAGGTCTTGAACGTGTAGATGTGAATTGGTTATTTACTCTTTTGGATAATAGGGCTAGGGGTCACTCCATGAAGTTAACAAGTAGCACAATTAAACTCTGGAATTTGTTGCCAAAGGATGTGGTTAATGTAGCTGAGTTTAAAAAAGGTTTGGATAAGTTCTTGAAGGAGAAGTCCATTAACTGCTATTAATCAAGTTGACTTAGGGAATAGCCATTGCTATTACTGGCATCAGTAGCATGGGATCTACTTAGTGTTTGGGTACTTGCATGGTACGTATAGCCTGGATTGGCCACTGTTGGAAACAGGATCCTGGGCTTGATGGACACTTGGTCTGACCCAGGATGGCAATTTCTTATATTCCTGTGTTCAGGCAGCAGATATGTCATTTGAGGACAACACTACTAGGGTTAGCAGACAGATGTGGTCTGGATGCACAGGCAGCTCCAGGGCACTTCGTTCTCTCTATGAAGAAATCAGAGATATTTATTTATCTATCTATTTATTTAAATATTTATTTAAAGGCATTTATTACGTGCCCTTCCTACATTCAGTGCGGGGAACAATATGAACATAAACAATCAAAAGAATAAGAGAAACATGACAATACATAGATCACCCAAGAGGGAAGGGAATAACATAATTCTTCTTAACAGTACATAGATTATCTGAAAGGGGGGAGATATTGATCCTTTAACCAAGCATGAACATACCATTCCAGGCTATGACAAGCTTTTCAGTACCTTGCATTTTCTTGCCACTGGCTCACTCCATTCTGACGATTAAGCTCTTTCCATGGCCCAGACACACCCGTGACCCATTCAGGATGTACCAGTTACACCAGGCACTGTGTGGGCGGTGGGACTCCAGATCATGACACTGTCCCACCAGCGGAAGCACCATATACTACCTTAGATGTAGTAGCAGACCAGTGTGCAACAGAACTGATTGCGAGGCCTATGTGATGGTGGGATGCAGGGCTATACACCAGGAGATGAAATGCATGATCTGGATCTTGAGGCTGTATCCCCTCTAATGCTTGCTGGTTCTCTTCTGCTGTCTGCTGTGGCAGTCCTCTCTGTGGACCCTCTGTTTCCATCTGCTGATGAGCATATGGAAAAAAAAAATTGAACAAACATGAGTTTTTACAGCAGCCAGAAATCAGTCATTACATTAGTGTAGCAATAAATATAGCATTAGCATAACTTGCAAAAAGAGAGTGCAAAAGTAATTTGAGGGTTGTTTAACCAAAAATTGGCCATTATGGTCATTTTTGTTTTACACTTCTCCTAGAGCCCCAGGCTCTAGTTTTATCTCCTGTTTCCCCTTTCTGTCAGCTAATTGCATTTATGCTTTTTATATTTGTAAGTTATGCCATTGCTATATTTATTGTTACACTAATTTTGTGACAGTGTTCTGACAGTTGTAAATATTCATTTTTTATATATAATTCCTAATAAACTGTCTGTTAGTAACACTATGATGTTTTTGTATGTTTGTAGGATTCTGTTTCTCTTCCTCTAAATCCCCTATTTTGTTTCCCCAGCCATATGCTTGATATTGATATGCCTCTTGTTTGCTGAGGATGCTTCTGCTATAAAAGTCTAGATCTAGGATGCAAATGAAGATTAAGGGGTAACCTGCATGGAGCAGCAGTTATTACCCTTGACAGAAAGCATGGGGGCAACCTGCACAGCATAGCAATTACTACATTAACAAAATAAAATATACTTAAATTAAACAAATACATAAATAAAGCTTGCTGGGCAGACTGGATGAGTCCTTTTCTGGCCTCTGTTGGAAACAGGATGCTGGGCTTGATGGACCCTTGGTCTGACCCAGCATGGCAATTTCTTATGTTCTTATCTTTAAAGTACTGCTTAACCTCACTTTGGGCAAACCACTGTGTCCCTAAACCTTGGAAACTGCCAGAACTATGAAGCCAGATCATCCACCCCAGAGGTGGCTGCCAGTATGTGTTTGGCATGACATAAAGTGTTGGAGCTGTATTTAATCATATTTTTGAATTAGTAGTAGTAATGAATCGTCTGCCTCTGTGAATCTAGATGCTAGCTTTTTTTTTTTTTTTACCTCTTTGCAGCTTTTGATTTATTTTCATTGTTGAATAGCAATCAGCAAAACTCAACCCTTTTGGCAAATATTCAAATTTTGGGCAGTATGAATGATGCAATCCAGAATCGCTGTCCTCTTGCCTGTTTGTCAACATTTGTGGAAATTGTCATTAGGTCTTGATGACAACAAGATGGTGGTGTAATATCTGATCAGAAAATTGGTGCTTCAGTGTCATCATTGCTCCTGACTTCTTGCTTTGGGCATTGCATATGTATAGGATCAGGTGGAAGAGTTCCCACCATGCTGGGTGGGGTGTCAGTTTAGTGGTGGCTTAAGTGAAACATTGCTCTTCACCAGCAAGGTTTCAGTAGTCTGGAAGAGAGCCTTCCACTCCCAGCCCATTCAAATCGGAATGTAGAAGCAGTGATTTACATGCAACTTCAGAGAAAAGTTATTTCCTCTGAACCATTCCCACCAATGCATTGTTCTTTTCCTCTCCAACAGGCCGATTCAGTAAAGTCTGCGGGAGAGCGGACGAACGCCCGCTCTCCCGGCTCACGCACCGGCGAGGGCGATGCAGTATTCAAATTAGGTGACGTAGTAGAAACGGGGAAAAGGAGGCGCTAGGGACACTAGCGCGTCCCTAGCGCCTCCTTTTTGACAGGAGCGGCGGCTGTCAGCGGGTTTGACAGCCGACGCTCAATTTTGCCGGCGTCTGTTCTCGAGCCCACTGACAGCCACGGGCTCGGAAACCGGACGCCAGCAAAATTGAGCATCCGGATTTCGGCCTGACAGCCACGGGCCGAATTCAAAATTGTTTTTTTTTTTTACTTTTTTTACTCTTCGGGACCTCCAACTTAATATCGCCATGATATTAAGTCGGAGGGTGCACAGAAAAGCAGTTTTTACTGCTTTTCTAGCAGTTTTTACTGCTTTTCTGTGCACTTTCCCGGTGCCAGAAGAAATTAGCGCCGACCTCTGGGTCGGCGCTAATTTCTGAAAGTAAAACGTGCGGCTTGGCTGCACATTTTGCTTTCTGAATCGTGCGCGCATATCTGATAGGGCCATCAACATGCATTTGCATCTTGCGGGCGCTATTAGCTGCCGCGGGTTGGACGCGCGTTTTCCTCCCCTTACTGAATAAGGGGTAAGGGAAAACGCGCGTCCAATAGCAGGCTAACAGTGCGCTCCGTTGGAGCGCACTGTACTGTATCGGCCTGCAAGTAATGTTGTTGTCTGACTGGCATGTCTTGTAAGATCTCATTGTCTCAGTCAGAAGTATGCTCTAAGATCATTTGGGGTTAGATTCTAAGACTGTGTAGATAAGATAGGGGTCAGTTTTCAAATGGTTTAAGAGGTCTAATTTTGGGAGTTGGGCAACTAAATCAGCCCCTTTGAAAACTGATTAGGCTGAGCACCTATGTTTAATTGCTTAAAATGTGGGTGGCTACCAGAGAGGAAGGAGGAAAAAAAGTTAGCTGCTTAGCATTTATTTTCAGTACTAGGCAGCTAAATCTAGGAGAATCAGTTGCAGATCTAAATTTAGGTGACTTAGCCTAAAATTGAAGCCCCCAAGTTTGTCTTAAAATCTATCTATGCTGGGAGCGAGCGGCGAAGGTCTGCTAAGATTGTTGGGTGTTATGTGTGGAACCTTTGCTGTACATTTCTTTTTTTTGTGCATGCCTGGTGAGCTCAGAGCTATAGCCGCCAGGTATTTGTAGTTTTTATTTAAAAAATGTAAATAGATTTAAACATAAAATCTGTCTATGCTTAGGAACAGCTTTTTTTTTTTTTAAACTGCCCTCATTTACAGTACAATAGCGTTACAAATGGTGGACAACTTTGTTAGGTTTTCAGTTCTGAAAATGTATTTCTGCCCTGCAGTTTCCTTGAAATGATGGAATCTCGTAATCGAGGGCCTGCTTCCCCGATAGCAGCTAATGGACAGAGCCCTTCCTCAGGCTCCCAGTCTCCCATCATCCCTCCCAGCTCGACATCGACTGAGAGCTCCAGTCCTGGGACACCACAGCAGCCCCCTCAGCATGTTGCAGCTGGCACAGCAGCATGCCCTTCGCCTCCACCCTCTGTGTCACCAGGAACTGCAGCAGAGGTACCCGCCTTACTTGCATCGCCCCTGCAGGTGCCCTCGCCACCACTTCCTGCTGCAGCAGCTCCTCAGCAGAGGCGCAGTATCATCTCGCGGATTTTTGGCTCTTCCACCCCAGAGGCGACGACTCCTAAACCAGGTACCAGAAAATCGAGCGTGTTTTTGGACTATTTTATTTAAAACTGTCAGTTATAGAAATTTTACACAATATTTGGACAGTAGAAAACAAGCTATTTATTTATTTATTTAGTTAGTTTATGGACATTCTGCTTTTTAACAGGAATGGCCTCAAGGTGGATTACAACACACTTTTAAAAACAGACAGTACAGTTAACTATTCAGCTAGAACAGAATTCACAGTTGGCATAGCATTATGCCAACTGTGCAGGGGAGAAGAAAAGAGGGTTCACACTCACAAAGCGGGGAGTAGCTGGCTTGTTACGGCGGTTACTACCCCAAACCAAATGTGCCTGATACTTCACTTTCGATGCATATCCAGCATAGCTCTCTGCTTCAACGGCAGGGGAGAAGAAAAACTGATACTTCACGCATATCCAGCATAGCTCTCTGCTTCAACGGCAGGGGAGAAGAAAAACAACCAATAAGGGCTGTATAACATAGTCTGGGAAAAAACAAATGAGCATGGGTGTAACTTGCTTATTGCGGTGGTTACTAGGGATGTGAATCGTTTTTTGACGATTTAAAATATCGTCCGATATATTTTAAATCGTCAAAAATCGTTAGGGCCACGATACAATACCAATTCCCCCGATTTATCGTCAAAAAATCGTAAATCGGGGGAAGGGGGAGGGCAGGAAAACCGGCACACTAAAACCCCCTAAAACCCACCCCCGACCCTTTAAATTAAATCCCCCACCCTCCCGAACCCCCCCCAAATGCATTAAATTACCTGGGAGTCCTCCGTAGCGGCGGTCCGTGGCTAAATCGGGGGAAGGGGGAGAGCACGAAAACCGGCACACTAGATCGTGAGGTCTTCAGCCGGCGCCATTTTTCAAAATGGCCACCGCAAAATGGCGGCGGCCATAGACGAAAACGATTCGACGCAAGAGGTCGTTCCGGACCCCCGCTGGACTTTTGGCAAGTCTTGTGGGGGTCAGGAGGCCCCCCCAAGCTGGCCAAAAGTTCCTGGGGGTCCAGCGGGGGTCAAGGAGCGATTTCCTGCCGCGAATCGTTTTCCATACGGAAAATGGCGCCGGCCATACGCGTATGGCCGGCACCATTGTCCGTACGGAAAATGGCACCGGCAGGAGATCGACTGCAGGAGGTCGTTCAGCGAGGTCCGGAAATCTCGCGAGGGTTCAGCGAGGTCCGGAAATCTCGCGAGGGTTCCGGATCTCGCTGAACGACCTCCTGCAGTCGATCTCCTGCCGGCGCCATTTTCCGTACGGAAAACGATTCGCGGAAGGAAATCGCTCCTTGACCCCCGCTGGACCCCCAGGAACTTTTGGCCAGCTTGGGGGGGCCTCCTGACCCCCACAAGACTTGCCAAAAGTCCAGCGGGGGTCCGGAACGACCTCTTGCGTCGAATCGTTTTCGTCTATGGCCGCCGCCATTTTGAAAAATGGCGCCGGCTGAAGACCTCACGATCTAGTGTGCCGGTTTTCGTGCTCTCCCCCTTCCCCCGATTTAGCCACGGACCGCCGCTACGGAGGACTCCCAGGTAATTTAATGCATTTGGGGGGGGTTCGGGAGGGTGGGGGATTTAATTTAAAGGGTCGGGGGTGGGTTTTAGGGGGTTTTAGTGTGCCGCTGGACCACCAGGTAATTTAAGGCATTTGGGGGGGGGATTTAATTTAAAGGGTCGGGGGTGGGTTTTAGGGGGTTTTAGTGTGCCGGCTCACGATTTTAACGATTATGACGATACTTTACACACACAAACGGCAACAATACGATTCCCTCCCCCTCCCAGCTGAAATCGATCGTTAAGACGATCGAGGACACGATTCACATCTCTAGCGGTTACTACCCCCACTACCCCTAACTAATCAAGCTAGATATTTCACTTGGATGCAGCTCCATCACTGCTCTCTACATTAATGGTGGGGGAGGAAGGGAAATAGAACCAAGAGCTAAGAGAAACAGATAAGTATGAGAGAAAAAATGTGTGAAGCTTGCTGGGCAGACTGGATGGGCCGTTTGGTCTTCTTCTGCCGTCATTTCTATGTTTCTATGTTTCTATTAGCAAGCCAATGGTGTGTAATTTATGGCCATATTCAAGTTAGGTCGGCAGGAAAGGCCTGGGCAAACTACCTAAGAGCGTTTTCTTTCTGAAAGTGAGATAGCGGGGCTCATGGCATAGGTTTAGTGGTATCTTGTTCCACATTTTTGGTGTGTAGCAGCTAAAGGGTCAAAGTCTATTACAGGACAGTTTGGTAGAAGTCAGAAGAGGGGAGGAAAGAAGAGCCATTTAGGAGGCTCAGAGTTCTCTTCTTGGGGTGTAAGTGAAAAGAAGTTGAGATGAGTGTTCTGGGGCCTGTTCCTTCATGTACTCGAAGATGAAGCAGAGAGTTTTGAACTTTCTGCTGGGAGCCAGTGTAATTGATGTAGTATTGATTTTATATGGTCCACTGCTTTGGCTTCTACCTGTACTCTGGAGGTGCTTCATACTGTATTGTGAGATGCTGATTCTGCTAGTGATTGGATCACAGTGGCAAGATTGTTTTTATCAAGGTAGTTGCACAGTTGGCAGATTTGGTGAAGATGCATGAATGAGGTTCTTGCTACTTTGGTGATGTGAGTTTCCATGCTGAGGTTCTGATTGAGTTGAATCTCCTAGGCTTCATACCTAGTCCCTGGGATGCAATAGAGTATCTAACAGGGTAGATAGCAATTGTAAGGGATGATGACCTTGAGGGCTGATCCAGAGAGGTTCTGATTTGGAGGGGTTCGATTTGAGTTTATGGTTGCTAAGCCATTGGGCTACTGCTGCAAGACAATTATTGAGATTATCAAAGGAGGAGGTGTGAACAGATCCATTTTTGATGCAGAATTGAATGTCATCCAAAACAAGGTGGCATTCAGTATTGAAGAACTGAATGAGGTCACAGATTGTGTGAATGTAGATGTTGAAAAGGATTGAGGAGAGATTGAACCCTAGGGCACTCCACACATGAGATCTCTGGGTTTAAAGGGATTGTTGGCCCAAGTAGCAGATTGTGTTCTGTTAGATAGAAATGACTCAAACCATGTCATAAAGACACGGTTGGTCAAGACAGCGAGTTCTCCTGAGGCAGAGAGCAGTAACGTACGCTCTCGAAATGCTACCAGCATCGGGTGATGTTTGTATTCCTTGCTTTAAAATGTTATTTGTGATACATGAAATTAAAATTATAAACATTGAAAGTATTTTATTTGCAATAGAAAATTTAACAAAAATTTTTTTTATAAAAGTACTGTGTTCCATCTTACAAATTCCTATGATAGGGTTTCCCGACAGCAGTGTCAGCTGTCGAGGTGTAATGTCTGAGGAATTGTGTTTTAACTGATTGTTTGAAGGCTTTGATGCTTTTGTTTCGGCAACTCTATTAAATAGCTATAGTGTGCCTAGAGTGTGTGTTGTGAGTAGTTCAAACCATTTATGGGTAGTGTCTTTGATGCCAGTGTTTCTTAAGTGCCGAATCAGGAGTTGGTGATCAACAGTGTCAAAGGCAGTAGAAAGATCTAATAAGACAAAGAGAGAGTTGCCACCTAGGTCAACATAAAGGTGGATACTTTTTGAGATGGCAAATAGGACAGATTCGTTTCAATGACCTTTTCTGAAGCTGGATTGGGGGCTGTGTAGGATGCTGCATTCCTCAAGGAAGTTGAGGAGTTTGAGTTAAACCACCTTTTTCACTAACTTGGATGGAAGGAAAGGTTGTACACTGGGTGATAGTTGTTAGTTATTTTCTGATCCAAGCAAGGTGTCTTCAGAATAGATTTTTTGAATGAGTGAGGAAGGGAGCCTTGAGTTTTTAGTATGGCATTTATTATAGTTGTTAGACAGGAAGCTTGGTTGTGTTTCAAATTTCTGATGAATTTGGTGGGATAGGATCTAATGGGCTCACAGACTGACTGATTCTTTGGAGGATCGTCTCCACCTCTTGTACTGAAGTCAGGTAGTGAATACTATCAAGGAGGAATTGCATTGGTTTGTCCTTGGTTTGGTTGGAGGGGGGGGGGGGGGGGAGGGGGAGCATGTAATATCCTTGCCAAGGTGAGAAGGAGGACCCAATAATTTGGATCATCTCCATGTAACATTGAGTGAAGTCTTCTGTTGTGTGATCCTCTGTAGTAGTAGAGGTTGATTGGGGTTCAGGTTTACAGTTTCCGCACAAGCTCCAAACATTTACTGGGATGATTTGTGGCTAGTTTGATTTGCTTGTAAATTTAATCTCTCTTGCTTGTCTAATGGCTAATTTGTGTTTTTTGGAATGTTCTTTGCAGAGATGAAGGTTGGCTTTTTTTTTTTTTTGTATCTCCAAGTCTGTTCAGTTGATAGAATTGTTTGAGGAGATGATGACCTTCATGGAACCATGGAGTGTTTCTGGGGAGGGGTGGGGGATTCTGATGGGATTGTTTGAGAGGGGCTAGAGCCTCAATGGCTGAAGAGAATTAATTTCCTTCAATTGCTGAACTAGGGGTTCGGATTGGTCCGTGATGGTAATAGTTGCTGGTATGTTCAGGAAGGTTTCACTAATAACTGTGTGTAAGTTTTTGGAGGGAGGTTTGAGTATGGGAATAAGAGGGATTTTTTTAGGAATTGAAATGGTGGCCCTGATTAATTTCTGTAGTTGGGGACCACTAGAATTGTGTTGGGATCAAGCTTAATGTTTGAAGAATGGAAAATTAGATAAAGAGAGGGTCAATGCTTGTGTGCGGGAGCCTTGATTTGCTGCACGAGACCAAAATTATCCGTATTGTGCGGGAAGGTAGCGACATAATCTTTGAGGAGGGCCTCTGCATAGTAATTGAAGTCTCCTGGGACCAAGAGGTTGGGGATAGTGGATAATTTGAGTAAAGCAACAGGGTGATTCTGTGGGAGGGGGAGGGGTGGTTGTTAAGGATGAGTTTTGGGCCCTTGTCCCTTGAAATGTATTTACTTAGGCAGTTAGTTTAAAAGTAACTAAATCAAGGGCCAGTGCTTTTTTTTTTTTTTTTTTTTTAAATGATAGCAACTCATCCTACATGGCCCATGAGTTGGGGTATATGATGAATTAGGTAGCCAGGTGGGCATAGTTGGGTTAGAGAAACAGTGTCACCCATAAGGCAAAGAATATGGAGCTTGAATACTTTAATGAGGTTCAGGATATTGTGGGATTTGCTGTTTGCGGAGTGTGAATTGAGAAGGCCAAGCTGATGAGGAGAGACGATATGAGTGGATTGGGTGGAAATCATGGATTGCAATAAGAGAGAGTGAAGAAGCCTTACACAGGATTGTTTGGGTGGTTAAGGATACTCTCCCAGGACAAGCAGTATGGTAGTCCTCACAGATGGGTGACATCAACAGATGAAGCCCTGTCACGGAATACTTTTGTCAAAGTTTCTAGAACTTTGACTGGCACACTGAGCATGCCCAGCATGCCACTAACCCTGTGGACACACGGGGTCACCCTTCAGTCTCTTTTTTTCCTCACAACAGTTGCCTTGCGGTTTAGGAGCTCTGTGAGAAATTTCTTCATGGAAAAATTTGAAGTCCATCTTCGCTATTTCACCCTCACCGCTCCATTCCCTCCGACGCTCAGTAAGTATATTTCCTGCGATTTGCGGTTGGTTCCCAGCGGCATACCCCTCGGTGCCAGACGGTCACCGACCACGCACCACTTTTTTTTGACATGGCGACTGGGTTTAGAAAGTGCCCCAAGTGTCCGAGGACTATGTTCATAACTGACCTGCACAATGTCTGAGTTTTGTGCCTAGGGCCTTCACACAATGTCTGTCGCTGCCCAAGTTGCACACAAATGCCCCCCACAGGCCGGCATGCTCGACTGGAAAAAATGGAGCATTTGTTTGCTTCAAAATGCTCTGCTCCATCGACTCCGGTACATAGTACACCGACCCGAGGAGGTCCATCTACCTCGGCGACATCCCGCCAGGAAGACCGTGGAGCGGGTGACAGTCTGTCACCGACCCATTCAAAGACATCAGCGTCATCGTGCTTGGTGCTGGAGAAAGACCGGACCGAGCACCATGGGAAACACTGGCACCGACGTGCATCCTCGCCTGGTGCCGGCACCAATACCGCAGCAGCATCGACTTCCACCGAGCCTTCTGCGAAGAGGGCCCGGGGAGAGGAGCCCCCCATCCTCCTCTAGACCTGGGATCCCAAGGTGTTCCCCACCGATATCGGTGCTGGGTACTGAGCCTCCACAGACTCCTCTGGAGGCTGAGGTCTTTAAGATCATGAGAGGTCTTTAAGATCATGAGAGGTCTTGAACGAGTAGATGTGAATCGGTTATTTACACTTTCGGATAATAGAAGGGCTAGTGGGCATTCCATGAAGTTAGCAAGTAGCACATTTAAGACTAATCGAAGAAAGTTCTTTTTCACTCAACGCACAATTAAGCTCTGGAATTTGTTGCCAGAGAATGTGGTTAGTGCAGTTAGTGTAGCTGGAGTCAAAAAAGGTTTGGATAAGTTCTTGGAGGAGAAGTCCATTAACTGCTATTAATCAAGTTTACTTAGGGAATAGCCATTGCTATTAATGCATCAGTAGCATGGGATCTTCTTGGTGATTGGGTAATTGCTAGGTTCTTGTGGCCTGTTTGGCCTCTGTTGGAAACAGGATGCTGGGCTTGATGGACCCTTGGCCTGACCCAGCATGGCAATTTCTTATGTTCTTATAGAAAGTAATTTTCCTAGTAGCCATTACATCCGCTCACAGGGTCAGTGAGTTGCAGGCTCTTGTAACCTACTTGCCCTTTACAAGGTTCCTCCATGACCAGGTGGTTCTCCGCACTCACCCTAAATTCCTTCCTAAGGTGGTAACTGACTTCCACTTAAACCAGTCTATTGTCTTGCCCACTTTCTTTCCAAGGCCTCACACTCACCCGGGTGAGCGAGCTCTGCACACCTTCGACTGTAAGCGTGTGCTTGCATTTTACTTAGACTGCACCGCAGTCCACAGGAAGTCCACCCAACTCTTTGTTTCTTTTGACAAAAACAAACTTGGAGTTGCGGTGGGCAAGCAGACTCTCTCCAACTGGTTGGCAGACTGCATTTCATTTTGCTACCGGCAAGCAGGCCTTCCACTTCAGGGGCGTGTAAAGGCGCACTCAGGCAGGGCCATGGCAACGTCAGTAGCACACTACCGTTCAGTACAGATTGCCGATATCTGCAGGGCTGCGACTTGGAGCTCTCTCCATACCTTCGCAGCCCACTACTGTCTCGACAAGGCTGGTCGGCAAGACATAGTCTTTGGCCAGTCTGTCCTACGGAATTTATTCCAGTGTAAAAACCCAACTCTTCCTACCTCAGCCTGCTGTGAATTTCAGGCTGCCTCTTGGTTGCCAACAACACCCCAGTTGTTGTGCCTGTTGCACGTTTTGGGTGCTCGTTGAACTGCTATATTCTATGGCAGTCTGTAGCTAGCTATTCACCCATCTGTGAGGACTACCATCCTGCTTGTCCTGGGAGAAAGCAGAGTTGATTACCTGTAACAGGTGTTCTCCCAGGACAGCAGGATGTTAGTCAATAGAAATATTCCATAGTTCTTAGATAATGTGAATTGAAAGGCTACTTACAGTTGTTGAAAGGGTTGCTAGGGGGAAGGATAATTGATGCAAAAACAATTAGATAAAGTTGTGAAGTTGCTCCAAAGTTGTGCACGAAAGGGCATGCCTTTCGGTGCTGAGACCTGCCTATGGTCAGCCCCTGTGGGCTGCCCTCTTCCTCTGATGTCAGTGGTTGAGGTGGAGCTAGGGAAGCCCAACTCCAGTTGTGATGGAGCCGGCCTCAGGGCAATTTGGTACCTGGAGAGAAGAGAGGAGGGAGTGTGGATGGAGTCTTCCTTCTCGCTCTCCTTGCTGCTGCAGATTGGGTGACTGGGTAACCTCTGCTTCGGCCCATGTGGTACCCCTCAGTGGGGGTGGGACTAGAGAGGCTGTGTTCCCGCCTTGGTGGGGATGGCCTCAGGATGATTCGGTATCTGCAGGGGGAGGCGAGAAAAAGCTCTTGGGGGGCATGGATGGGGTCCCTCTCCTCACTCTCCTTTCTGCATGGCTGGATGACCTCTCAGCATCTGGAGCCCTGGATTCAAATTGGTATACTGTTAAAAACAAAAATTGCTTCTAATAGTCGGTCTAGTCCCAAGTATGGGTTTGTTTCCAATATCTGCTTTAAGATAAATGCAGAGAACATCTTTTCTTAGCATTCCAGAACTGGAAATACCAGAGCTGTGTGGGTGGGTCTTAGTCCTGTAATATTTGGGGGTGCTGCAAGGGAGGACTGAGGTATATTAGAGTGTGCAGTACGGGCTTCAGTATTATAGTAGCAGGGTGATGCAAGTCAGGACTCTGGTACATTTGCAGGACTGTATGTAGGATCCCAGTACTGCATTATTCGGATTTGTGCAAGTCAGGACTGAGGTATATTACCAGAGCTGTGTGTGGGGGGCTTCTAGTACAGCTTTATTGAGGGAGTACTGACGGTCAGGATGGAGGTGCACTAGCAGATCTGGACAGGAGTGGCGCAGGATGTTTTAGATTCACGTACAAGGTTTGCATAAACTTAACATGACCTTTTTTCATACAACAGTGCTCTGGTGACAGTCCCTTACTTTTATGAGCACTATACTAGAATAACTTCGAGATTTTCAAAAAGGGAATTACAAGAGGGTACATTGAGGGTTTATTGTTTTGCATTGTTAGGTTCTTACTACTGTAAAGACTTGGAGAAGTCATTATGGTGAAACTCAGATGAAGTAAACCAAACTCATACATAGGAAACCCAATTTTCAATAGCCTGTAAATCACCAAATGCCTGCTTAAGTGGAATCGTGGAAATC
The DNA here is from genome assembly GCF_901001135.1 of Rhinatrema bivittatum. NCBI lineage: Eukaryota > Metazoa > Chordata > Amphibia > Gymnophiona > Rhinatrematidae > Rhinatrema > Rhinatrema bivittatum. Next base: position 137,022,356 of record NC_042622.1, on the reverse strand, counting down.
TATGCTAGTGTTTTATAAATTTTGGCGAGAGCCACACAGTTTATAAAATAGCATGTATTTCTACCCTGAAAGTACATGTGCATGTTTCAGTTCAAATGTATATTTGTATTACAGGCGAATTCACACTTTTCTAACTATTATATAAAATTCTGTGTATATATTTTACACACATAATAATTGTAACGTAATATATAATAACCCCAGGTTATACATGCAGGCCTGTATTTTATCAAGAATGCACATACTCCTCCTCTTAAATACTTTCTTGTGGTATACTTGCAAACACCATTTTGCTGACATCGCCACCAGTTTATCCAGAACCTTCAGCACTTCACCCTGACCCCCCCCCCCCCCCCACACCCCACACCTCTACCCAAAAGCTGTAGACAAGACAAGTGCAGTTTCACTTCCATTACTCAGTTACCAGGTATCAAAGTGTACCAACAAGTTCAGTAATGAATGCATCTGTGTACCTATGCTGCTTCAAAATAGCAACTTCTGCACGTACTTCCAACCCCTGCCTCGAAAGGCTCCTTCCCCCGCCCCCCGTTCACGTTTATGCACAACACTGCAGTATGCGCATACTTGCAATGTTTTCAAATAGCATATGCATGAATGCACGTTACTTAGGTGCATATATACCAATTTAACATACGCAAAGCTTTTGAAAATTAACCCCTATGGATGGATGTCTGTACAATAAATGCATTAACCTAAAATCCCTAGTTATGAAAACATTTTATAATGGCCTAGCTCACACTTCAAACATAGGAGCTTCCGCTCTCAAGAATTTATTTCATAAGCGAATTGCACGAAAATCTTCTGAAAGCTTCAGCATAGTCCTTTCTCAAGTTGTCTCTAGCATTGCTGCAGGAAGATGCTGTGTTAGGAGCAGTGGGAATTTCACCAGAAAACAGGTAAAATGTGAGCAGTGACAGTACAAGGTCCTCTATTTTAATCTCAGCCCTGCTCTGCAAAGGCCATCTGTAAAAATGAGGAGCATAGTAACATGCATAGTAACATACATAGTAGCATTGCAGAAAAGGACCAATGGTCCATCCAGTCTGCCCAGCAAGTAACTGCCACTCTGTACAGGTTATTCCCATATTTTTCTTAAGGGTAGTAACTCACTCTTTGCAGTTATCCCCAAACCTTATGATACCCATAAAAATGTCAGTTAACATTTTTTACTGGGTGATGATCTTTCTTGAAAATTCATCACATTGCTTGACGTGCTTTGCTTATGGACTTGGCCATAGAAGCAGTCCTGTGCTTTTTCCCTTATGTCTGTGTATGATTACCCCAGACTATAGAAATTGGGACCCTCTTGTTTGTTGTCTGAATCTAATTCCCCTTTTCCCCTGCTGTTAAAGCAACTGAAACATTGTTCCCCACATTTAAAGCATCAAGGCTTATTGGTTAAGGGGAGTAATACCCATGTTTTCTGCTAAGACTAGTAATCAGCAAGTTACCCCCATGCATGCTTTCTTCAATTCCTTTAGGATTTGGCTGAAGAAGCAGTCCTGTCCTTTTTCCCTTATGTTTGTGTATCAGTATTCCAGACTGTAGAAGTTGGGGCCCTCAGTTGTCTGAAACCAATTCCTCTTTTCCCCCTTGCTATCCAAGTAGGGAGCATCTGTTAAGGGTAATAACTGCTGCACAACCAAGTTTCCCCCCTTCATGTTATCTATTTCTGTTCTCTAGCCATCTAAGCAGGGTGCAATGTTGCATTAAAAGCATCAAGACCTATTGGTTAAGAATAGTAATCCTATGTCTTCTGTTAAGGGTAGAAACCACCACAGTAGCAAGTTACCCCCCCTGCACGCTTTTCTCATTTCCGTCCTCTAACCTTTAGAGATCCACAGTGTTTATCCCATGCCCCTTTGAATTTTTTGACTGTTTTTGTCTTCTCCCCTCCTCCTCCAGAAGGGCATTCCAGGCATTCACCACCCTTTCCGTGAAGAAATATTTCCTGACATTGGTTCTGAGTCGCCCCCCCTGGAGTTTCATTTCGTGACCCCTATCCTATTGTTTTCTTTCCAGTGGAAAAGTTTCAAAGTTCATGCATCATTAAAACCTTTCAGGTATCTGAAGGTCTGTATCCATATCTCTCCTGCACCTCCTCTCGTCCAGGGTATACCTATATTTAGATTCTTCAATCTCTCCTTATAGGTCTTCCAATACAGACCCTACACCATTTTGGTTGCCCTTCTCTGGACCGCCTCTGTCATGTCTCTGTCCTTCTTGAGATAAGGTCTGCAGAACTGAGCCTGAAAATGCATCTTCATTTGCCAATTACTAGAATTTGTGTTCATGGTTTTAGCTCTAGACGGCTGTGCTGTAGAAATGCAATGACTCATTTGACGCCAAACATAAGATGGTAATAAATATTGGCCACTGATCACCAGAGCTGGATTTTAAACTTGCAATTAAAGAGCTGGAAAAATTTGTATCCTTGTCCAAGCCTACATTCCCAGTCTAAGAATATTTTATGTACAAGAATCATCACATCTGACCCCAGGGGAGTTCCCCCTATGTCTGTAGCCTTTTGTCAGCATGGAGTTCCTGAGGGGGTTCTCATGTGTCCCAGGATTTTCCATTTCCACTTTGTGCACTCTACAGTGTTTCTTTCACTCCTTTTATTGCCTCAGCTGTTGAGAAGAATAATTTAGACCATATTGATAAAAAAAATAAACTTTGCTTTGGATCTTTGATCTAATGGAGGGCTGCAGTCACATTTTCATCCTTTGTGGTCAGGATTTAAAGTTACAGCATAACTACTTAATCCTCCTGGAACTATGAAATTTTCCTTTAACTTTGTAAATAAAGAGATTAATTCCCATCCACCAAATGGGAAAACTCTTGTGGGAGTTGGTTTGAATATCTGAAAACCACTGCAAAACGTTGAACCATGGTGCCTTAGTTATCAGTCTCTGAGCTCCCTACACTGTGCCACTGATGGTAGCTTTCTGTCTTCTTCCTCTGCAGAAGATGCTGCTCCCACCAACACCTTAACTAAAGTACAGAACGTGGAGGATTTTGTTCCAGATGACAATCTGGACAGTAGCTTCTTGGAGGACCCAACCCCTCAGAAAGGCAAGAAGAAGGCAGAATGCCAAGAGCGGCCAGGCAGTGACAGGTAAAGTGATGTGCAATCATATGCAGGATTACCCTGCTGCTGCTGCTAAAGAACTTAGCTATCTCGTAATTTTAGCAGATGTTTTAATTCCCTTCATTTGGTTTCTGTTTCTCTGTGCTAAAGTCATCCCTTTTCCTGTTAGCAATGTCTTCCATCTTCTGTTTGGGATTTTTTTTTTTTTACCTTGTTTTAACCCTTATTTTATTCTAAACTCCAGGTGTTCAATAATTTACTGTGTAGAATATACATTACGTTAGTGTTTGTTAATCTGGTCCTTCGGTATCTCCCTAGCCAGTCTGGTTTTCAGGATATCCACATTGAATAAGCATGAACTGTTTCACGGTTCCTTTTATTTAGATGAGACAGAACTAGAAGTGCTTAGTGGTAATGTTGTACAGCCTTCAGTGGAGAAAGAGAGAGATGCTTGGGTGTCCTATAGAATCACTTTCTTATTTTTTGGATGTTGCTTCTTTTAGATTCTTGGTCCATGTCTCTCTCCTTTAGGATACCACAGCTCCTGAGCCATATAGTGGGGAAGTAAGCGAGTTATTTTGTCTTCCCTTTAATCGTTTGAGCTGTGGTTGCTGGCCCATGGTCTCAGCTTGGGTTCTGCCCCATTTAACATGGCTGTAAACGGTGCTGGAGCAGGTGCTGATTGTGCTAAAAGTCCAAGGAAGAGGAAGGTGATTTGATTAAAATATATATAGAAAAGCTCTTAAAATAATGCAGATCTCCATTTGAACTGTTGCATATCATTTAGATGTGGTTCAGCAGTCCGAACTCTGCAAGACCTGTAAGAATCATAGCCATTTGTAGTCTCTTCTTTTTCTTCTCTTAACCATTTTACTTTATAGGATGGTGTGTGATGTCAGTACTACTTCAGTGCCAGTCGCTTTTCCCTACCGCATGAGTAGTGTGAGAAATCCCAGCTCCCATTATCTAGAGGCTAGTTCATTGTTTTGTTGGACAAGTCACACTGGTGGAATACTTGCCTACTAGCCCAGTAAACTTCTGCTATGTTAAATGTCTGGTGAGTGTCCTGTTTGATTTCAGCTCCAAGGTTTTCAGTAGTGATCAGAGGATGGAAATTGAGTAATATTACTCTGGAGTCATAGATGATTATGGCTATGGAAAAAACGGGCAAAGTTATTACTAGTCATTTCACAAATAGTCATATAGAGTTTTAGACCTTTTCAGACATTGATTTAGTAGGGGAAGTTGTTAGAGGTGCAATGCATAGGAATGACTTTCATTCACAAGTTAGATTTTCACTGGCGCATACCTTCCAGCATGTCCACTGCCACTAGTACTCTTCACTGTGATTACTTACTGTCTTTTTCTCTGACTTCATGTAATGTCTTAACAGCAGTTCTTTGAAGATCAAGCCGATACCATAGAAAATAGTATTCTCAATTGCAGTATAGAATCATTAGCTTATCCAGTAACTCCAGAGCTTGGTGCAGTGAGCAGTTCTACAGATTTTATGGGTTTTTGTTGTGCCGTTCCTTGATGGTAATGTGTCCTAACAGATTAAATTTGCAGTGTAGCACTCAATTTGAGAGGGTTAGTTTTAGTCAGGTTGTCATGGGAAAATTATAGGAACTAGAGATGGAGAAATTTCTACGTGCATGCACACAGGCTAACTGTTACATAGAAATGAATGCATATAGTACAGTAAAATTTGGGCTGAGAATCACCTACCCATATAAATTAGCTGGCTCTTTAGACAACATTGTATGAGAAAATGAACCCCAATGCCTGACCTATAATCACTGCTGAAAATCTTCCTGCGAAATAAATACAACCTGTGACCTGTCCCTGACCTCTTGCTGTTGCTCTCCCTAGAATATACATTTACTGCTTCTTAGCAGAGCTACTGTTTAGTGGATCAGTAGGCACATAATCAACTAACTTGATATATTGACCCCCAGGCAATAGGACAAGATTCATTACACTCTGGACCACTAATTGGATATGCCAAACTATTTGTCGAACACATGTAAGAAGACTTGACTGAATCAAAATTGGAACATTATGTAGAGTTAGTTAATGCCCATTATTAGTTTAAATTCTCTTTGATTATTATAGATTTGTTGCTCATAAATAGAAGAATAACCTGTAAGATGTCTTTGTTTCTACTGGTTGAGTCCCCTCTCTTTACTTCTTTGTCCAGTGAAGGGGAGGCGTTGGCAGGAAACCCTATGGTTGCTGGTTTTCAGGATGACCTGGACCCGGATGACAGGATAGCAGGACGATCTTCTTTGTTAACCATACACATTCCAAGCAAAGACATTATGCTGTCCAGTGAGGAAGAAGAGGATCCCAAAGTCGACATCCTAGCAGATGATGTTATTAACTCAGAACAACGAGAAAAATGGTAGGTTGGATGGAAATACAGAAATTGATGCTACTGTCCAAGAAAAGGAATTTTGTGTAGCACTTTCGTATAAACCATATCTCAAAGAGGGGTTGTGAGGTGATGCAATAGCTGTGATGTATCCACCCCAGGCCTATTGAAATAGTAAAGAAAAAAGCAAGAATTATAATTATATGAAGAGTTTAAGATTTAATAATGGACAGAGAGACTATGTAGAAGACAGCAACATGTCTTCCTCTTGATCGCATAGTAAATGTTAGAAGATATGTGGCCAGCCTGTGATTTTTAAAGTTCTATGCTATAACCCCCAGGCTACATTGCTAGCCAGATAAGACAAGACAGGAGTCAATGTGTGAAACAAGCACAAACAATGAATAATCTGACTTTCAAAGACATGAGTCTGCTTTTCTTTTATTTATATTGAAGTGTCTGAAAGGTGGAATATAAATAAATAAATTTATTTATTTAACAGACACACCCATGACTAGTTTGTGAAAACTGACCATTTAATCCTACTCTGTTTCCTGTCTTTTAACCAGCTTGTAATAGGCAAAAGGACATCACCTCCTATCCCATGACTTTTTAGTTTTCTTAGAAGCCTCTCATGTGGGTCTTTGTCAAACGCCTTCTGAAAATCCAAATACACCACATCTACCAGTTCACCTTTGTCCACTTGTTTCTCACAGGACAAGCAGGATGGTTGTCCTCACAAATGGGTGACATCGAGGATGGAGCCCACCACGGAAAACTTCTGTCAAAGTTTAAACAGAACTTTGACTGGCCCCTACTGGGCATGCCCAGCAAGGCACTGACCCTGCAGCCAGCAGGGGTCTCCCTTCAGTCTTCTTTTTTCCGCGCAGCAGTTGCCACGCGGTGAAAGGAGCTCTCTTACCACGTTCCTGACAGGAATTCGGTTTTTTTCTTTCCGAAGAAAATTTGCCCCTCAGGGGTCTCCCTTCGACAAATTTTTGTCACCTCCGCGAAAGCCGGTAAGTTTTTTGCCGATTTTCATCGACTGCCGTCGATTTTGGCCCTAGAGGCCTGTTGGCACTTACCAATCCCGCGGCTAAATTTGGCCCTAGGCCATGGCGACGGGGTTCCGTCGTTGTCCGGATTGCACCCGGACTATGTCAATCACAGATCCCCATCGGGTCTGTGTTCTATGTTTGGGAAGTGAGCATGATGTCCTGACTTGCACTAAATGTGCCCTAATGACACCTAAGGGTCGTAAAGCCAGGATGGAGAAGATGGGGCTCCTCTTCCATGCACCCACCCCAACGCCATCGATAGCATCGACGTCATCGGAACCGGCACCGTCGAAGTTGCACCACCATCGTCAACCCTCCGGTGACCGTCCTCCACCGATGACTTCTCGGCCGTCGACTCCTGTCCCCTCCCCGGATGGGCGAGGAGATCGGAAGGATAAGCATCGCCATCGACGGCACAAGTCTCGGCCCGTCGAGGATCCACAACCATCGACCTCTGAACAGGCCGAGCCACCGACGAAAAAGCCTCGGTCAGACCTGGCACCGTCCACGTCTCGTTCGCAGGCACCGAGGAAACCCTCACCCTCCCGGGGTGCGGGGGCCGTGATCCCACCGGTTACGGTGGTACTTCCGGCCCTGCCTCAGCCTCCCTCTCCCGTCGAGCCGGGTATGGTTACCCCTGGTCTCCGGGCAGAACTGGACCGGCTGGTCCAGGAGGCCATCGAGAATGCGATGCGAAGATTCCAGCCTCCACCGGCACCGCCTCCGGCACCGATTCCGGCACCGCCTCAGGCACCGACCTCAGCACCGACTCTGCCACCGAGGAGGGAACCGACCACCGAGCCTCTAGTGGAAGCGTTGGCACCGATACTAAATCGTATGGAGGCACTCATGCGCGCCCTTCCATCGGTGATTCCAGTAGCACCGACTACACCATCATCTCCGGAAGGACATTCATCGACAGGAGAAACACCGTTCCGGATTCCCCCGTCCGGTGTCGTTCCATCGGTGCCTTCACATACCTTTCCACCGATTTATCCTTCGGCTCCATCGATTCCAAGATCGGCACCGATTCCATCGGTACCCCCGAAGCCCTCGATGCCGTTCACAGTTCCGCTTGCAGCACCGATTCCATCGATGCCTTTGGATCCTCTACCAGGTCCTTCAGGACTGCAAGCCCTACATGATCCTTATGATACCTGGGGTGATGATACATCTTCAGATACAGATTTACCATCCCCACCATCTCCTACAGAGAGTAGAAAACGATCTCCTCCTGAAGATCTCTCCTTTATAAATTTTGTAAAGGAGATGTCAGAAATTGTGCCTTTTCAGCTGCAATCTGAGACCGATGACAGGCACCAAATGATGGAGCTGCTCCAATTTCTGGATGCCCCAAAAATCATCGCTTCCATCCCCATTCACCAGGTATTTCTGGATCTTTTAAAGAAAAACTGGGAATCACCTTCATCTGTGTCACCAGTTAATAAAAAAGCTGACTCAACATACCTCGTTCAGTCAGCACCAGGATTTCAGAAGTCTCAACTGGATCATCGCTCTGTTGTAGTTGAGTCTGCGCAAAAGAAGGCCAAGCGCCTAAAACCACACTCTTCCACTCCCCCTATCAAGGACAACAAATTCCTTGATAGTGTGGGCAGGAAAGTGTATCATGGGGCTATGTTGATATCTCGCATAGCTTCATACCAACTTTATATGACTCAATACAACAGAGCTATCCTTAAACAGATGCAGGACTACGCTGACACATTACCGGACCAATACCAGCCACAGCTTCAAGCCCTCCTTCACAAAGGATTTGAAGCTGGGAAGCACGAGATCAGAACGGCCTACGATATCTTCGATGCTTCCACGAAAGTCTCAGCTACTGCCATCTCAGCCAGACGTTGGGCTTGGTTAAAATCATCCAACCTTCGCCCAGAGGTCCAGGATCGTCTAGCCGATTTACCCTGCTTGGGGGACAATCTGTTCGGAGAACAGATTCAACAGATTGTGGCGGAATTGAAGGATCACCACGAGACGTTGAAACAACTTTCGTCTGTTCCATCTGAGGTATCCTCCAAACCACCACCTAAGAAGGACTCTAAAAAGTCATTCTTTCGGCCACGTCGTTATTACCCTCCGTCGACTAGGCCTCGTCCGGCTCGATCCTCCACCAGACCTCAGCTACGCCAACCTCGGAAACAAAGACCTGCTGTAGCCCCACCTCCCGGGCCTGCGGCAGGCCTTTGACTTCCCGATACGGAGCACATGCCATATCCCACTCCCCCACATCCCTGTAGGGGGTCGTCTGTGCCACTTTTTGCAGCATTGGATACGGATTACCTCAGACCAGTGGGTGCTGGCAATTATCGCACAGGGTTACCACCTCAATTTCATAACTCTTCCGACAGACTCCCCGCCTCTTCAAGCATGGAGTCTATCCAGCCACTTGACTCAATTACAACAGGAAGTATCCCTTCTTTTGCAATCAAATGCTATAGAACCTGTCCCTCCCTCTCAACGAGGCAAGGGATTTTACTCCAGGTACTTCCTAATTCCAAAAAAGTCAGGAGGGCTACGTCCAATTTTGGACCTTCGGGCCCTCAACAAGTACCTTCAAAAAGAAAAGTTCAAGATGGTAACCCTGGGCACGTTACTCCCTCTGCTGCAAAGAGGGGATTGGCTATGCTCCCTCGACCTCAAGGAAGCTTATACCCATATTGCGATAACACAATCCCATCGCAAATATCTGCGGTTTCTAGTAGGCCGCGACCATTATCAATACCGAGTACTACCTTTCGGTCTGGCATCTGCTCCACGAGTCTTCACCAAATGCCTCGTAGTTGTAGCAGCATTCCTCAGGAAGGAAGGTGTCCACGTATACCCCTATCTGGACGATTGGCTAATCAGGGCCTCCACCCCTCAGATTGCCCGGTCCTCCCTACAATTGACAATCAACACACTCCTTTCCTTAGGGTTTCTTGTCAATTACGAGAAATCTTGCTTCGTCCCATCTCAAACCTTATCTTTCATTGGGGCAGACTTGGACACCTTACAGGCAAAGGCCTACCTTCCGCTTCAACGGGTCCAAACTCTCATGTCCCTAGCTCACCAGCTCCAGTCTCAAGATACGGCCACGGCTCGCCAGTTCCTCATTCTCCTAGGACACATGGCATCCTCGGTTCAAGTCACTCCCATGACCCGACTAGCCATGAGAGTAACACAATGGACTCTACGACACCAATGGATTCAAGCTTTTCAGCCTCTGTCCTCCATAGTCACAGTCACACAAGCGCTGCCGCCTATCCTTAACCTGGTGGACGACTCAGGTCAACCTCCTTCAGGGCTTACCCTTTCTTCCACCGGATCCGCAAGTAATCCTAACCACCGACGCTTCTCACATCGGTTGGGGAGCCCATGTGGACAACTTTCAAACCCAAGGGTTATGGTCCAACGAGGAAGCCGAACACCAGATCAATTTCCTGGAACTTCGAGCAATCCGCTATGCGCTCCGCACTTTCAAAGATCATCTCTTTCATCAGATAATCTTAATCCAGACGGACAACCAAGTGGCCATGTGGTACATAAACAAGCAGGGAGGCACAGGCTCCTTCCTTCTGTGTCAGGAAGCTGCGCAGATCTGGGCGGAAGCCCTCTCCCACTCCATGTACCTCAGGGCCACTTACCTGCCGGGAGTAGACAATGTATTGGCAGACCGGCTGAGCCGTGTCTTCCGACCGCACGAGTGGTCACTCGATCCTCTGATAGCGACCTCTCTGTTTCACAAGTGGGGTTCTCCCCGCATAGACCTCTTTGCGTCCCCTCAGAACCACAAAGTGGACGATTACTGCTCTCTCATTCGGAGCCAGCACTCTCGGCCGAGGGATGCATTCTCCCTCAAGTGGACAACCGGTCTGCTCTACGCATTCCCTCCACTTCCTCTTGTGTCAAAGACTCTCGTGAAGCTACGCCAGGACGGAGGAACCATGATCCTGATAGCACCTTACTGGCCACGCCAAGTATGGTTTCCAATACTCCAGGATCTCTCCATCCGCAGGCACATTCCTCTGGGAAAGGACCCGCATCTGCTCACTCAAAACGACGGATGCCTCCTCCATCCCAACCTCCAATCCTTGTCCCTGACGGCATGGATGTTGAAAGGTTAGTCCTTCAGCCTTTCAACCTTTCAGATTCCGTTTCTCGAGTCCTGATAGCTTCACGAAAGCCTTCCACAAGAAAGTCTTACTCATACAAATGGAAAAGGTACACATCATGGTGCACTTCTCAGTCCCTTGATCCCCTTTCCTGTCCAATCTCCAAATTCTTGGACTATTTATGGCATCTCTCTGAATCAGGTCTTAAAACCTCTTCCATTAGGATGCATATCAGTGCGGTAGCCGCCTTCCATAAAGGTGTACAGGGTGTCCCTATTTCAGTACAACCCCTAGTAACACGTTTTCTTAAAGGCTTGCTCCATCTGAAGCCACCCTTACGGCCTCCGGCCCCATCCTGGGACCTTAATCTGGTTCTTGGTCGTCTAATGAAACCTCCTTTCGAACCTCTGCACTCCTGTGAGTTAAAGTATCTCACATGGAAAGTGTTATTCCTTTTGGCTATCACTTCAGCTCGCAGGGTTAGTGAATTACAGGCCCTAGTTACCTATCCGCCTTACACTAAGCTCCTGCAGGACCGGGCGGTACTCCGCACTCACCCTAAATTTTTACCTAAGGTAGTTTCTGAGTTTCATATTAATCAATCCATCATACTACCTATCTTTTTTCCCAGGCCCCACTCCAACTCTGGAGAACAGACCCTGCATACCCTAGACTGTAAACGGGCTCTAGCCTTTTACCTAGACCGTACAGTTTCTCACAGGAAGAGCACTCAATTATTCGTCTCTTTCCATCCTAACAAGTTAGGACAACCTGTGGGTAAGCAGGCTCTTTCCTCCTGGTTGGCGGACTGCATTGCTTTCTGCTATGAGCAAGCGGGCATCCCTTTTCAAGACCGTGTCAAAGCACACTCTGTGAGGGCCATGGCTACGTCAGTGGCACACCTTCGATCGGTGCCGCTTCCTGACATCTGCAAGGCTGCAACCTGGAGTTCTCTCCATACCTTTGCAGCCCACTATTGTTTGGACAAAGCTGGAAGACAGGACTCCATCTTCGGCCAATCTGTCTTGCGTAACCTTTTTCCAACGTGATGTACCAACACCCTTCCACCTTCCCGGTAGGGTGCGGATGCCCTTTACCAAATTCCACCCCAGTTGTAGTGCCTGTTGCACGTCGTTGGGTGCATTTGGTGCAAGTCAGGACATCCTCAGCTCGGTACTCACCCATTTGTGAGGACAACCATCCTGCTTGTCCTGTGAGAAAGCAAATGTTGCTTACCTGATGTAACAGGTGTTCTCACAGGACAGCAGGATGTTAGTCCTCACGAAACCCGCCCGCCACCCCGCGGTGTTGGGTTTGTTTTGTTTTTACTTTCTAGGCACTGCCTGTAGCTTTGAACATCAGACTGAAGGGAGACCCCTGCTGGCTGCAGGGTCAGTGCCTTGCTGGGCATGCCCAGTAGGGGCCAGTCAAAGTTCTGTTTAAACTTTGACAGAAGTTTTCCGTGGTGGGCTCCATCCTCGATGTCACCCATTTGTGAGGACTAACATCCTGCTGTCCTGTGAGAACACCTGTTACATCAGGTAAGCAACATTTGCTATATTCAGTCCTTCAAAAAAATGTAGGAGATTTATGAGGCAAGAATTCCCTTGGGTAAATCCATGTTGGCTGTGTTCCATCAAACCATGTCTATCTAAATATTTTGTAATTTTATTCTTTATAACAGTTTTCACGATTTTTCCAGACACTGAAGTCAGGCTCACCAGTCTATAGTTTCCCGGATCACCCCTAGAACCCTTTTTAAATATAGGGGTTGCATTGGCCATCTTCCAGTCTTCAGGTACATCAGTTGATTTTAATGATAGGTTACAAATTAATTGAAATAGGTCTGAAATTCCATTTTTTAGTTCTTTCAGAACCTTGGGGTGTATACCCATCCAGTCCAGGTGATTTACTACTCTTCAGTTTGTCAATCAGGCCTACCACATCTTCCAGGTTCACCATGATTTGGTTCAGTTGATCAGAGTCATCACCCATGAAAACTTTCTCCGGAACTGGTATCTCTCCAACATCCTCTTCAGTGAACACCGAAGCAAAGAAATTGTTTAATCTTTCCGTGATGGCATTATTTTCTCTAAGTGCCTCTTTAACCCCTTGATCATCCAACGATCCAACAGACTCCCTCGCAGGCTTTCTGCTTCGGATATATTTTTTAAAGTTTTTATTGCGAGTTTTTTGCCTCTGTGGCCAACTTCTTTTCAAATTCTCTCTTAACCTGTCTTATAAATGTCTTACATTTAACTTGCCATTACTTATGCTTTATTCTATTTTCTTCTGATGGATTCTTCTTCCAATTTTTGAATGAAGATCTTTTGGCTAAAATAGCCTCCTTCACTTCACCTTTTAACCATGCTGGTAATTGTTTTGCCTTCCTTCCACCTTTCTTAATTTGTGGAATACATCTGGTCTGTGCTTTTAGGACGGTATTTTTTAATAATGTCCACGCGTGTTGCTCACTTTTTATCTTTGTAGCTGCACCTTTCAGTTCTCATTTTATCAAAGTTTCCCTTTTGAAAGTTTAGCTCTAGAGCTGAGAATTTACTTACTGTCCCCTTTCCAGTCATTAATTCAAATTTGATCATATTATGATCACTATTGCCAAGTGGCCCCACCACTGTTACCGCTCTCACTAAATCCTGCGCTCCACTGTACAAAATACAATGTATAATACTACTTTTGTGCTATGCAATATTTATGCACCAACCATATACTCCCATACATTTTCTCAACATTTCTCTGTTATTGAACCCCTTTGCTGCTGGTAGGTGGAGACTTCAACTACGTCTCTGACCTGTCATTAGATAAATCTTCACCTTCTGGCATAACAGGTGTGGATGAATAATTGGTGTCTCCTGTTGCAATTACCCTCCCCTATGAAGTTGCCTTATTTGAATCATCATATTTACAGATTTGTCTTGTATACTGTCCTCCTGGACTTCTAGATCACAATTGTTTGCCATTAATTGAATTTCTTTCCAGTGTGCTAAACCCAGATAAACCGTCTATTATATTAGGTGACTTTAATCTTCATATGAACATACAACGACTATCCTCTACCTGTGAACTCCTATCCGATAGCCTATCAGCATTAGGATATGAATTACTCTTATCTGTTCCAACCCACAAAGCAGGTCATATGCTAGATTTAATCTTCGTTAATAAACCAACTGTGACACTTCTAAAATCAAATATCTCCCCAATCCCCTGGACTGATCACAATATCATCGAAAACAACTCAAAATATCCAGAAGCAACAGCCCATAAGTTTCCTTTATCGCCCACCTTTTGTAACAGATGACCTTTCAGCTGAACTTCAACCAAAATTCACAGATATAGATCTAACTGAGAGTAATCAAGTGATACATTCTTGGTATCACATGACCAGTACAATTGCAGAAGAAATTAATCCTCTTTGAATTAAAGTAATCAAACACCCTAAAAGACACAAACCATGGTTCAATAAAAACATCAGGAATAGAAAAAGGCTCCTCTGGAAAAAAGAAAAAACTTGGCGATGATGCCCCACAGATCTCAATTTAGGTGAATACAGATCATACCTCGCTTATTATAAAGCATTGACTAACCGCATCAAGAAAGACTTCTGTGCTAAAAAAAAAAAAAATACAAAAATTTAATAATAATCCAAAAAACTTTTTTTCTATTCAAAATCTAACAAAAGATAATACTAATAATCAAAATAACTTACTATCAGCTAACAGCTTTATTTATTTATTTGTTTGTTGAGTTTTATATACCGTCATTCGATAAAGCCATCATAACGGTTTACAAAATTTAAATTGTAACCCTCTTAACAATTGTGGAAAAAATATAACAATGTGTATATTAAACAGAGGTTAAACATTTCAAGTCCAGAAAGTATCATTATGTGGGAGGAGCAGGGATTGTTTGTTCTGGTTGGAGAGAAGTTATTTTGAGGTTTTGGGATGAAAGTTCGATTGGGAGTTAGGATGTTCAGAAGTATGAAGGTCAGTGTAGAATTTGCGAAACAGCAATGTTTTTAGGTCTTTTCTGAACGTTTTGAGGTTGGGTTGGGTTCTCAGATCTTTAGGTAGGGAGTTCCAAAATTTAGGGGAGGCAATGGAAAAGGCTCTTTCTCTTGTTGTTAGATGCGCATCTCTGATGGGGGGGTTGTTTGAACGTAGGTTTCTTTGAGGATTCTGGGGGGTTATGTTTAAGCCATTTAGTCCATGATGATCATTGTTTAGAATTTTATGAATGGTGGTCATTGATTTGTGTTCGATGTGTGCTTTAATTGGGAGCCAATGAAGTGAGATCAATATGGGTGTTATGTGTTCATTTCTTTTTGTTCCTGCCAGAACTCTGGCTGCTGAGTTCTGCAGAATCTGGAGCGGTTTGAGGTTTGAATAAGGTATTCCAATTAGTAAGGAGTTGCAGTAGTCGAAGGTGGAGAAAATGAGTAGTTGTAAGACCGTTCTGAAATCATAAGGGTTAAGAAGCGGTTTTAAGTGTCTTAGGGTTAGAAGTCTGTGAAATCCTTCTTTAGTTTTATTTGATATGTGGTTCTTGATGAAAGTTCTTTATTGATGATAATTCCAAGGTTCCTGGTGTGGGTGGTGGGGAGTATATAGTTCATTTGTTTGTCAAGATGTAATGAAATTGCAGAATTTTTCAAACAGAAAATTGTTAACCTAACAACCAACATTAATTCCACTTAAAATCAACAAATTAAGTTTACTCTGAGTCCCTGCTAAATGGGTCTGCATTTGATGAAATGTCATCCTTAGAAGTAGAGGCTTTAATTAAAAACCGTAATCCTGTTCCACATCCCAGAGACAGCATCTCGATCCTATCTTTAAAACCAATTACTCACACTATTTCAATAGTTTTAGCTCCAATAATTAACCTCAGCCTTAAGGAAGGAAATGGCCCTGATCTTATAAAATTTGCAATAATAAGACCAATACTTAAACACAACCTCAATCCATCTGACATAAACAATAACAGACCAAACTCAAATCTCCCCTTCATTGCCAAACTTTTAGAGAACATCTCAAGAACAATAACATTTTCTGCCCAGTTCAATATGGTTTCAGAAAACATGTAAGTACGGAAATCTTATCAACTTTACATAGATGTTTTGATAGTGGTCAAAAGTTTCTGCTGGTACTATTAGATCTCATTGCAGCATTCAATATGCTAGACCATAATATTCTAATCAAGAGACTCACAGAAATTGGACTACCAGATACTACTCTGCAATGGTTCTCATCCTACCTAAACAACAGGTTTTTTGAAGTAAAAATTCAAACCTCCACATCAAAGAAAATAAAGGGTTTCTACAAAGTAAGTAGGAGGAATATACTTGCTTTTAATAATTGTCATCAAAATTCCCCATCTGTATTTTGGGCAGCAGTGGAGGCAGTTCTCAGGTGACATGTTATATCTTACACAGCCCAAAAACATAAAGAGCTTAACAGGGTCATACTATTACTGGAGAAACAATTGCATAAAGACAGACTCTGTTGTGCTTCCACCCCTATTGTGGCAAATAAGGCCAAATTCCTTAGAACTCAAGTCTCTCAATACCCTTTTACATCAGCTCACTAAGAAGAGCTTGCTTTATTACAAATATTTTGTTTTCAATTTGGAAATAAAGCAAGCCACATGTTGGCAAGGCTTGCAAAAACCTGGGGTGTTCCAAATATATTTGTGTTATAAAAACACCTTCAGGGACCTTATTCAATTCTAGTAGTGCAACAGCTCACATTTTTTCTACTTATGGGCAATTATATTGTAACGAAGGCAGATAGAGTATGGAAAAAAATAAGAGTTCTTATATGCTTTAAATGTTTCTCAATTCAGTTTATTATGTAGGCAACTCCTTATGTAAAAACAATCCAAGTTAACAGATTTTCTTCGCACTCTATCTGGCTTCGTGATATTACATTGAGTGTAGTTACCTACTCCAATTATTACTTTTGCAATTATATTCTAAAGAATCATAAACTGTAACTGGATCAGATTTCAGCACCAGTGGCATTCTGTTTTGAGGACCTGATTGTTAAGGGATGGTTTATTACTGAGCTAAATAAAACCACCGTTAAAGTCATTCCTGAGGTGGGTAAAGATCCTTTGTTTCCCAAGTCATACAGACCTATTCTTTTAATTGTGTCGTAAAAGTTTTAGCTAAAGTTATGGCTGATAGATTATCTCACATTCTGTGCGATCTTATCTTGGAATCCCTGGTGCGTTTTGTTAGAGGCTGCCATTCAGTGGTCAATGGTCACAAATTAATTGCTTTCATTGAGCAATCGAATAAATGCCAGTTGAACTTCTCTTGATATGTTTTGACGCTGAAAAGGCTTTTGACAGGGTCAGTTGAGATTTTTTTTGTTGGTCTCTTCATTTTTATGGGGTTTTTTTTTTTGTTTTTTTTTAAATTTTTATCATTTTGAATTTACAAATTTTTGAAAAGATTAATACTTATATCCTAAATTTCCATTCATTAAACAAAATAAAACAAAACAAATTAAACATCTTTCATTTGTACATTCAAAATCAGAGACTTCTCAAGAAGAAAATTAGGGCATTGTCAAGATAATGTAATCAAATAAGGAGATATTTAAGGAAAATAAATAAAAACACAAAGCTTAACATAGCAATACCAACTGGTATTTATATAACTCCCAAATCTAGGATACTCATTTGGGGGCAATGGGGAGGAAGTAACAGATGATTGGGCATCTACAAATTGTTGTAATTGATCTAACTGATGGAAAATATATATATGATCCCCTTTCTTAATTTCACATTGACAAGGATATCGTAGAAAAAAGGTAAAACCTAAAGAGGTAATTTTTTGCCTTAATGCAAGAAATTCTCTCCTCTTTATCCCAGTGACTGGTGCCAAATCAGGATACATTTTTATGGATTGTCCATGGAAAGATATGGGAAATTTCTGAAAATATCTTTTCATTAACTTATTTATATCCTGTATTGATATAAATGATACAATCAAAGTGTTTCTATCTAAGACATCTAAATTAGAATCTTCCAGAGGGCTAGGCCACGCACACCAATGGGCCTTCGGCCCCCCCACATCTCTGGGAGGTCACAGCGAGCATGAGGCCCCCTATAACCCCTGGGAAGGTAAGGCATCCTTATTCTCCTCAGAGGAATTGGAAGATCTGCCTTTCGAACCCTTTCCCCCGGAGGAACGTCGGCGATCTCCCCCCGAGGATCTCTCCTTTGCGGGGTTCGTCAAGGCCATGGCTGAGTCGGTGCCCTTCCAATTATTGATGGAACAGGTTTCTAGGCACAAGATGCTTGAGATCCTGCAATTCATGGATGCCCCCAAGGAGGTGATGGCGGTATCAGTCCATGATATTTTCAAGGCACCGGTAAACCACCTGTGGGAGCATCCCATCTCGGTGCCACTGCTTAATAGAAAGACAAATGCGGTGCACCTAGTCCAACCATCTACTGGGTTCGACCGTCGTCAATTCCCCCACCAATCGGTGGTGGTAGAGTCGGCCATGAAAAAAGACTGAGGGTTCGTACCCATGCCTCGGCTCTGCCAAGGCGCAAACATAAAGTTCTTGATGCGCTGGGGCACCAGGTGTTTCAGAGTGCCATGCTCATTGCCCGCATATTTTATTACCAGCTTTACATGGGGCATTATTCCCAAAATCTGTGGAAGCAGGTCCTGGAGTTCCTTGAGCGTCTGCCTCAACAATCCCAGGAGGATTTTCAGACTATCATCCAGCAGGGCCTAGAGTATAACAAATATGAGGTCCACTCAGCTTATGATGTCTTCGAGACAGCCATGAGATCCTCTGCAGCAGGCATTAAGGCCCATCGGACAGCTTGGCTACAAGCTTCCGACCTGCGCCTGGAGGTCCAGGACCATCTAGCTGACCCTCTGTGTATGGGGGAGAACCTGTTTGGAGACAGGATTAAAGAGGCTGTGGCCCAGCTAAAGGATTACCATGAGACCCTTCAGCAATTGTCGGTTAGTACTTCTGACAGCCTACCAGGAAGCCCAAACAGCAATGTCCGAAATGGCCTTTCTATCAGCCT